>NC_091498.1:19671188-20342884 GCF_947461875.1 Haliaeetus albicilla | reverse complement strand
GAAGCCGCATCTCTCCACCAGCAGAGGAGGATGAAGCAGGCGGTTCAGTTTATTCACAAGGATTCTGCAGATCTCCTCCCTCTGGATGGGCTGAAGAAGCTGGGGACTTCAAAAGATACTGTAAGGCTTTATTGTATTTACTGGAAGGAGACTTAAGAAGCTGGTAGGGCACTGTCTATTGTTTTTCTTCGCGACGTTTTTGTGTTAGGACAAGTTGGTTGCTTGTGGAAATTGATTTTTAAAATGAGGCTTTTGTACGTAAAAGGAAGGGAGTAGAAATATGATGCTAGTTATCACCAGGGTTGCTTTTTGCTAGTAGGTGCTTTCAGATGCCTGGCACTCAGATCTAAAAGCTTTTAATTTTTTTTTACATTTGCATGAAAATGGGATATTGTTTTCAGTACAAAAATCCTCTCTGAATCAGAGTAAATCAAAATGGCTTCATATAATACAGACATATATACACATATGTTTGTCTGTGATGCATACATGCGCACTAGATATAATCATAAAAGATTCGGTAAAGTGCAGTCACTAGTACTTCAAAATATAGAACTGCCAAGATTACGCTTTGATAAAGGCTTATGCATATTTTTTTTTAAAAATGAAGATATATAATTCTAAGTCTTAAATATTTACATATGCAATGATCCATGTGATCCTGTAGCTGACATACACTATTCTTCATCATTTCCAGGGGCTGGAGAGCATTTCTAAATACTAATGTGCACAAAAGTTTGAGCTTTCTCTAATGGGAAATGATACTTAAATGTAATACCAAAAGTTCTGATGTAAGGAGCAAAATCTAGAAAATATATCCTACTGAGGAAAGCTCCTTTACTTTTTTTTTTTTTTGCCCAATTGTTGAAAAATTCATGCACCTTGTAACACAATATTTGCTTTTTTCAATCTTTGATACAGGTACATTGAAAAGTGAATTTTTTTATTTTTAGTGGGGTAGTTTTGTTTTGTTACAGCCTTCCTGCTCAGCTGGGTTAGGCTTGGCTCTGCCTGGCTGAGATAAGTGGAATGAGTTGGCTGTTCTCTGCAGCGCACATGGAGGTGATTTTTTTGTCATCCCAAATGTTTTGCAGTTGTAGGGAGTGAAGCTCCTGCCCAGGGAAAGGATCGGAAAGAGCTTTCCTGGTGACCATTGAATGGCAGCTCTCCATCAGGGAGCTACAACGTGCCTTTCAGAGCGTGATGGTGGTGTTATTACTATTATCTGCAGAGTCTAAATAACATGTCATGGCTCAGCGACCCACGGTTTGTGGGACTGAGACCCTGATGACAGGGGTTTCTGCTCTGCCCAGGTGAGAGAGGCAACAGGTAGCAGGAGCCGGGGGCACTGAGCACTGAAGTCCTCGTCGCCGCAGCAGCGAGGACCAGGTTTGGCCCCGGCGCCAGGGGCAGAGCATGGGGCTTCTTGCCACAGCCCCGGTTACAGAAACATCACCCGAGGTTTTCTCCCTGCTCCTGTGCCTGCGCCGGCTGAGCCGTGGCTGCAGCATCACCCCTGCTGCACCCACAGCCCCTGAGAGGAGGGTCTGCGCGCGGGGGCTCTCCCCAGGGATGTGCCGAAGCCCTGGGGAGGTCCACAGCTCCTGATCCTCTCCGAGCACAAAAAGGAGGTGCGGCACGGCAGAGGCGCACTGCCCGCCCCGGCTACCCTGGCTGTCGTGGGTCTCTGGCCGGGGACGGGGTGAGAGCCGAGCTGGTATGGGCCACCCCACTGCAAAACCACCTCGTCCCCACACCACAGCGAGGGGCGATGGGACAGTGGGCACGTGTGGCCAGGGCTCACCTTGGCCACGGCCTCCTGCCCCATGGGACGTATGGGGAGTCCCCAAAGCGACAGCACTGGCACGTGCCCAGGCTCGTTCCCACAGCCTCAACGAAGATGCAGTGAATCTCAGAGTCGTTGCGGTGGGTCGTGTTGCAGCGAAGCAATGCTGCCAGCACCGCCACACTCACACCGCATACGGCCGGGACTGCAGTGAGCATCGCTTCAAGAGGACCCGCCGTGTCTCCCCGGTGCCGCGGCTGCCTGGATGTCACAGGAATTGTCCCCAGGAGGAGCGGGGGATCATGCGTCTCTGAGACTAGAGAAGCACCAGGAGCCTCCGAAATGTGGGACTCCACTTTGTCATGGCCCCAAACTGAAAGGTCCAGGTCCAGAGGGGTTGAGCTGCACGGTCAGGAGGCCCAGGGCATCAGGGGTCTTTGCCCAGGGCGTTTGCATGCCTTTCTTGTGAATAACTGCACACCTCCTAACAACGCAGCACATTTTTGTGTCTAAAGCTGCGCAACAGCTGTGGTGACGTGGGTGGAAGGGCTTTTGACGTGACTGGCATTATTAATGCAGGGTTTCCCACGGGGGTTTTCCAGCGGCCTTGGCAGGAGAAGAGAGGAGGTGACAGCTCCCCAGAGATGGGGACAAGTGGTGAGGAGAGACCCTGTCTGTCAGGGTGACAGCTGGTAGTGACCACTCCAATTTTGGGGAGAAATCCCTTTCCTTTTGGCCACAGTGCAGGGGGTGCTGCACACAGCGAGGCAGCAGCAGGTCACTGGGGCGGGTGTGCTGGCATCCCCCAGCTTGTGTGCCATCACTCGGCTCCTGAAGCATCTCTCCTGGTGATGCCCCTTATAGGCAGGTTTGATAACTACTTGTTGTAATTACCTATGTTAAGCCTCCAGTATTTTTCAGTGTATTATTCTGGCTTGGACCGAACTCTTCCAGCTCCTTGCTCCCTTTACATAATCCACTTTGCCTAGTATAAGACCAAACTATAGCATAGCATACATTGGATTTGGCAAACGTAGGGGTGGATATACAGAACAGAAATGGTTTTGGTTTAATGCCTCACTATTAGCCTCCTCTCCGTAGCCCAGATGTGATGGGTTGACCCTGGCTGGACGCCAGGTGCCCACCAAAGCCGTTCTATCACTCCCCCATCCTCGGCTGGACAGGGGAGAGAAAAATATAACAAAAAGCTTGCGGGTCGAGATAAGGACAGGAGAGATCATTCACTAATTACCCCTGTAACCCCCCCCCCCCCCCCGCTACCAAAACCTTGCCACATAAAACCAATACACCAGAAAATTGGCACGAGATGGTCGTTAGCTGGGATTTGGGCTGGGATTTGGTCACACCGTAACAGTGACCCCCTGCCTGACTTGGGCAGGGCGTGCTGGCCGTTGGCAGCTCCTCCTCGTGCTCTGACACCTTGCCCTCGCCCCGAGAGCCAACAGACCAGTTTGGAGGGACTTTGCCTGAAACAGTCCCGCATCACTTTATAAGGTGGGAAACAAAGTTATAAAGAGTAACAAACAACAACAAAAAAGCATTTCCCTCTCCCAAAATGCCCTCAGAGCCTCCGCTGGGTGCCTGGGTCCTCGGCGCAGCTCTGGGTGCCCCCATGGCCCTGTCCCCTGCTCCTGTAGCTGGTACAACATTGCAGTTAATTTCAGTGCTTTCAGTTTTCCCTGCTTTCCCACTGTGCAATCCCTAGAGTTTGTTGTCTTGGTTAAAATGCAAAAAATTTGATGTTACGTGTACTGTCTTGGTCAGAGACCTGACCGTTGCCTGGGTGCCCAGGGGGCACAGGAGAGCAGGGGGCATCTCTTGTCCCACCTCATCCCCCTGCGAGAGGGGCTGACAGCACGTGAGCACAGGCTGCTGGTAGAAGAGGTGGATTTGGATGAAGGGTGGGAAGAAGAGAGAGAAATTGGTTATTTCTTGGGACAAGCTCCATTGGTGTGTTAAAACTCCTCTCTTCTACTGTCTGGGTACAGAAGAGAGGGCAAACCTCCTGAGGTTTGGGAGAGGAACTGGCGTCTTCCCTGACTTTCATCTCCACTTGAGTGAAACTGTTGTTGATGGGTCTTGTTATCCCCAGATCTAGAAGGCAAAACTGTGGGAAACCTGCCAGAGAGATGGATACTGCAAGCTGCAACGATGCACTTGCTTATAAATTAGAGAGGAACAAAACTGGATTTGTGGTTTTGACAGACAGTGGTAAATAGGTTCAGCAATAGCTGGCGTCTCCACTCACTTCTTTTAGGTTTCTACTGTGGATTTTTTAGGGGATTATAGGTTTTTGCAAAGTCTCAGGGATAGAAAGGGAGATATCTTATGAAAAAAATCCTGGTTTGTGTTTATATTGTGCTGAATGATACTAGGAAGTAACTTTTTTTTTTTTTCACTTACACAGTGGTATATAACATTTTATTTTTTTATAAAACTTTCAACAGTTTTGTGTGATGCATAGAAAGACAGTACCAAATAATCTGAGTTACTTCAAACACCGGTTCTGGCTACATGGCCAGGCTGTGCTGGAGAAAGAATGTGGCTGCCTTCCCCATTGCTGTCACGGGGAGGTTTTCCTCCTCTCCCTCCCAGACATGGTCTGCTTGCAGTTTTCCAGCAAAATGTGCATTTGCAAATGTCCCCTGGCACAATAGCTGTTTATCCGTATCCATCACTTGAGTCATCTCCATGACTAACATCCCTCACTCTGTTGCACACGAGAGTCAAGGGAAATACAAGTTAAAGCAAACTAATTAATACCCTGGGACAGGATGGTGCTGCAGGGAACCTTTTCAGCCCCCTCTTACTAGATTATTTCTGTATGGGAGCACAACATAAGCAATATTTGTCTCCTCGAAGGCAGGATTCGCTACAGCTTTCAGAAGAGCAAGTGTCAACAAGACAGTCCTGTTTGTGGTGGTAACTCATGTTGGCTGAGTGCTGGATATTTTTCCTTTTGGTGATGGATCCCATACAGGATTCATAAAACCAGGGCCTGAGAAAACCCATATATGTAACTGGTTAACGATCCACAGGAGAACTAGTAGTTAAAAGAAATTTAGGTTTAAATCAACGGTAGATGACAGTTAAAATAGCAGTGATGAGTGTGCTGGTGACTTGTTCTTCTCCAGCCTATTCTTTCAAAAGTATTTGGCAACATGATTGAGGCCGGGCAGATCAGAAGAGCACCCAGACTGTCCTGGATGATTCCATTCAGAAATTTCTCTTGGTCCTAGCTGAGCAGGGCTGGGCATGAGGAGGTGACCACTGTGTGACGGGCTGCATTCTGGCCAGCTGGGAACTTCACCCATCCTCTTCTCCAACCCCCTATCCCCTTGTTTGTTTTTTTTGTGTTGTGAAGAATTAGTCCTCCAGATGTGTGCCTGAGTTGCAGGCAAACTTAAAGGGTAAGAAGGACGTGCCATCCACTGTCAGCAAACCCTGGCTTGCATTTTTGCTCAGATGAGGAGCCTTGGAGGTGATCACGGTGCTGACTGTGCACCTATGGCTTCTGCCTAATGTAAGGCAGCCCTCGCTTCCAAACTGATTTCCTCGTGTCTCAGCACAGGGTCCATTACTAGTGGAGCCAGTCTGCCCGCCTTTAATCTAGGTAAGTAATACTGGTTTCTGCTGTTCAGTCTCACTGGGAAGACAGTGGTCACCACAGCAGTGCTGGAGCTTTGTTATGTTTTGTGTGTGAAGGAGACAGCACAATGTCAGATCTGATTTCTCCCGGTCACTGGAAGGGCGGCTACGTTATCGCCTTTACACAGGACATGATCTCTAGTGTGCTGGGCAGACATAGCACCTGCAACCAAAAATGGTCATGGAATTTTATTTCCTTTCAAGTCGCAGGTTGTATGCAGAAGTAAGAACAGTAAAGAGTGTGGAAAAAGGAGATTACGTGTCCCGATGACCACCTGATCTCATCAGTCAGGTCCAGTTTAACTGCCTGCGTTATGCCTACAGCAGGATCTGAAGCACTAACATGGTTGCAGTTATTTTAGGATGATGCCAAGTTGCATTAGCCTTTTGCAAGTGCTGTTATTTAACATGCCACGCAGATTATTTTAAAGACGAGGCGCTGCACACGAGGGTGCGCACTGGCCAACTCAGGGAACCATGGCCCGAGGTTTTCGAAGTTATACTGATCCCATTGAAATTCCCTCGGGATGAGGAGATTTACTGGTTTATATGGCTCTGCAGACACACAGGCATATTTAATATGAATGCAAAAATTCAGGAATAAGCCAGTAAGAAGGTCTCACTGTGGACAAATCAAAATCAGAAGGAAAGGGCAGTAATGGGGGGGAGATTAGCCAGGCAGAGAAATGAGCAGATAATCAAGCAGAGTCATTTCACCTCCAGCAGAGTATGTGCATCCATCCATGATGAACATTAAACATAAAAAGGCTTTGGGGAAAGCAGTTGGAGATTTTGAGAGGCAACATGCTTCTCGCAGAGCAAATGGAAATGAGAGAGAAAGAGAGAAGCCGCCATACGAAGCATTGGCTGTTCCTGGGAGAATACCCACCTACCTCAGATGATCTTACCTCTTCCCCTCCTCTCCTTTCCCTTCCACAGCATGGCACCCAGGATTGGTCCCATTTACTCACCCTTAGCAGCTAAACACAGATGTGGAGGGAAGAGAGATGCAGGGCAATTGTAGAACAAATTCTGGTCTAAAGGCCAGCCCAGGTCTGACAATAGACACCGTCTGTAGCTCTCTTCTTGCAGTTGTGCCTTGTTCACTCACACCTGTAAAAGCCAATGCACAGACACCCAAATCAGCTTCTTAAATTCTGGGTTGATTCACACAAAGAGCATCACCACAGGTGGAGGCTGGACATGGGTATTTCCTATGCCAGCAATGCCAGTGCCCGATGAAAGCATCTGTGTTCATTCAGTAAGCCCATACACCTTTTTCATACTTAGGTGGTGTGTGTAATTGGAAAGGTAATTTGTTACCTCTTAACTTTTCACATCACTGCAGAATTCCTGATATCCTTATCAACAGATGAAGGCAATGATGGCTGAAACACCAGCTTGGAAAAGGCCGACTTGTTTTGATTCCTATATGAGATCAAATCTTGAACTTGAGTTTGGAAAAAGAAAGGTATCCCCTCCAAATTCTGGTTAATATTTTGAAAGGAATATTCTCTTGCTGATACAAAGTAGTTCTCTTTAGTCAAAGCCAGGTAAGGCAGAGCTGGCAGAAGACCAAATAGATGTAGGCTAGGAAGAGTGCATGTAGTCTGGGAATCAGGGAGAGTAAGACTTTAGGGCATCCCTCCCATGAGAGCAGTGTTGGCCCACGGGCACCACAAGCAGGCTGGCATTGCAGGTCACTTCGTGGCTTTCCTCTGGCTTCACCCTGTTCTTCCGTGTGTGTTTTTTCTTAAAGCAACCACATAATATCCTGCAGAAGCGCCTGATGGAGACAAATTTATCAAAACTACGAAGCAGCCGAGGCAGCTGGACTCCGAAGAGTGATATCTCAGCGCAGACCAACAAGCTGACTCAGACAAAACTGGGCAGCTCAGGGAAAACAGAGGACGAGGAGCTCATAGTGGTGAGCTGCCAGGTAATAGTCCCTCCCTCCTCAGCCTTCTGAGTTTTTTTCCCCCAAATTTTATTTCTGACAGCCTCAAGCTGTGCTCTTGTTCTCCATGTTTCCCGATAAGGATTGCACTCCACCAGGGCTGTCACAGCTGTGGGGATGCTCTCCCTCTGCAGCTCAGGGCTGCTGTGGCATGGACACCTACCCCGGTATCACAGAGAAAACTGGTCTGGTGGATGTCTTCTCTTGGACATCAGGGCAGAGGGAGCAGCCAGGCTGGGGCAGCATGCTGAAACTCTGGGGAGTAATTACCCATGGGGAATGCCTGTGCTCACAGCCCTTCCCCAAATGCTGGAACTTGTCCAGAGAAGGGCAACCAAGTTGGTGAGGGGCCTGGAGCACAAGTCTTATGAGGAGGGCTGAGGGAGCTGGGGCTGTTTAGCCTGGAGAAGAGGAGGCTGAGGGGAGACCTTATCGCTCTCTGTAACTGCCTGAAGGGGGGTTGTAGTGAGGTGGGTGCTGGTCTCTTCTGTCGGGTGGCTGGAGATAGGACGAGAGGAAATGGCCTCAAGTTGCAGCAAGGGAGATTTAGGTAGATATTAGGAAAAATTTTTTTTACTGAGAGGGTTGTCACACATTGGAATAGGCTGCCCAGGGAAGTGGTGGAGTCACCATCCCTGGAGGTATTAAAAAAGTGAGTAGATGGGGTACTCCAGAACATGGTTTAGTGGGCATGGATGAGGGTTGGACTCGATGATCTTGAAGGTCTTTGCCAACCTAAATGATTCTATGGTTCTAAATGCCATCCCTCTTTTCTTTCCCCAAGAATAATTTCACATTTCACCTCCTTACCCCCATGCTTTTTTATATTTCCAGCTCTCCACAATATCCTGGCTGCCTGGGGCTGCCCCTTCGGCTTTCTGCAGGGGCAAATGCTGCTGGGAAGGGCTCAGGACCCAACACCACGTTGTTTAGTAGCGCCACCTTATTCAAACAGCAGCTCAAGAGCCAACTCTTGGGTGCCTGGGGTGGACAAGGTGATACCCTGCAGGCACTGACTGTGCGGTGGAGTGGGGATGGGCTGGCACGAGGAGGTGTTGGTATTTTGGCAGGGACCGGTGTGTGCAGAGCAGAAACGCTGGACACCCTGTGCTCATTCTGCATCCCACGCATCGTCTCCTGTCTCTGCTTGCTCTTACAGTGTGCGGGGAAGGAGCTGAAGGCCGTGGTGGACACTGGCTCGCAGCACAACCTCATGTCGTCCGCCTGCTTGGACAGGCTAGGGTAAATATCCAGCCAGATTTCTGTTTTGTGGGAACTTGAGGCACCTGGCAGCACAGGCAGTGTTCCTGGGGCTGGGGCTTCACTGGTGCCAGAGATGGCCCTTCTGGAAGGGAGTGCTCTGGGCTGTGCCTCGGCAAGCCCCTGACCCTCCTGTTACAACCAAACCCTGGCTTATTCTTAAATGTCCTTGCAGGGAGCTGAAACAGAAAGCTACTTATACCAACCTACTCACCTCTGAGTAAATCCCTTTGGCGGGTTGGATAAATTTGTATTTTTTCAGTGCCTGCCTGTTGTTATTCAGTGCCTCGCGAAACAGCTGAACCCCCTCCCTGGCCTTCTGCATCCCCGGGGCAGGCGTGGGGCTGGGACGGGGATCGTGCCCCGCTGTGGGGCAGGGACCTGCCTGCGGGGCATGATCCCGCTGGCGGCTGCAGCACTGCTGGCCCCAGCACCAGGTGTAAAGCAGCTGTGCAGTTGTGTACATGCATGTGCTCGAAATTTGGTGTCTGATGCTACTCCCAGTAACAAATTTCTCCCAGTTGAAGGGAAAGGAAATGTATTTATGTAGCGTTAGAGAGCTGACTGCCAGCCATTTGCAGCAAAACTCCTGCTGATCTCCAAGGAGCAGGATCAGGCATCAGCTCACAGCGTACCAAGGAGATTTTGGCACTTTATTCCCATGGAGTCATTGCTTTTTAACACCAGCTTGCAGTGATTGCACAAAACCCAACTGCAGTTGCTCCCTGAGCGTTACTGCATGGCCCTGAATGAATGGTGCCTGTTTTCTGACCAGACAGTAATGACTTCTTTGCGCAACAGTGTTTAGTGCCTGGAAGGTGGCTGCGCTTACTACAAACTTGTCACCAACTGTGGAGCTGCTCAGCCTAGCTTACGGATAATAACAGTGCGTTTGGAGGGGGTCTCATCTTGCAAGATGCTGTATTGGCCGCTCAACACATCTGAGTTGCACAGCGATGCTCTGGGACAGTTCACCTGCTCTCTGTGTTACTCGTGCGTGTCCTGTGCAGTTTTTGCAGAACCAGTCTGCTTCAGGAGTCCCGCCCTTCAAAGCGCACTTAAGAAATAGGTCAGAGCCAGTTTCTGCTCTCGGGTTATGGGGATTCCCTCCTGATTTGAGCAAGACCACTTCTGTAGCCATCAGCCGGACAGCTGCAGTTAAAAGGCCCATGTCCTTCCCCAGCGTTACGCATCAGCAATGAGCGAGCTTTGGTTCCTGCTGGGTGGGAGCCCACGGGCACCGGGGTGCGCGAGAGCCGCTTTGCGTGCGCAGGCGGGCAGCGTGGCCGGAGTGACGCCCCGTCCCGCGTGCGCTGCCAGCTGAGGTCTGCAGCAGGCAGGACTGCCTCGCAGGCAGCTTCCTGCAGCTCCTTTGCGGTTTGTGTTTGCGGGGACAGAAGCTAAAGCCAGATTAACGAAGCGGGTTAAAACCAGGGCTTTGATGTCTGGCTCGCTCTGCCGTCGCTGTGGTAGGTCCTGTGTGACAAGAGGCACCGCTCCAGGATGTTTTACTTCAAAGCAGTCCCGAACGCGTGCCAACGAAAAAACACGAGTTTTGTTTAAATCCAGCTCTGGAAAGCAGCAGGGAAGAGGCGTGCTAGGCGATTTTGCTCTTGCTCCTGCCAGGGCAGGAGGGGCCCTGCGGTGTGTTTTGCCGGGTGCTGCCGCCTGCAGTGGAGGCTCAGCGGCTCTGGGGACGGGCCCTGCTGCTGACGTCTCTGGGGGCTCAGCGCCTAAAAGCAGCGTGTGTGTGCCTGAGGCACAGGCTCAATTCCTCCCTTCTTTTTTAAAAATCTTTTTGCATCTTGTCCCGGTGCCGTTTGAGCTCTTCCCCTCACCTCTGAGCAAAGCGGTAGGGTTAGCTTGCAGGTTGCCGCCGCATAAGAAATCCCCTGCGGAGGGGTAGGTGCAGCTGTTACGTGAGCAGCTCTGGTCACTGCACGCTGCTGGGGACTTTCCACTTTCAAACCCAGCTCCAAGATGCGTCACTGCATCGTGCATCAGTGGTTCTCACCACGCTGCATTTTCCCGGCCGGCTCTCAGCCCACAGGCTATCTGTCCATCCTTGGGTCAGTCTCAGCTGTGACGAAGCTCTTCCTTGAAGGTGGCTTGACTCTGTCCCTCCCCCGCGGTCTCTCTGCAGCCCTGGTCACACCTCGGAAAACCGTCTGGGTCAGCAGATGCTGGAGCGAGGAGCCACCTCCAGCTGTATCGGCTCTGTTCAGGTCCTGGCTCCAGCACCGCGGGCCGTGCCCTGCGTTGGGATCAAATGGGGGGAAACAAAGACCACAGCCAAAGACCACATGTCTTCCCTTGAGTGGATAGAGAAGCCATTGGAGTTGACTGCACCCAGAAAAGCCACTCCAACCTGTCTCGGACCAGAGTAAAGCCAGCTCCAGGGCAAGGAGGGCATAAACAACTTCTTGATACATTCCCACTGCTTTTTACGGCAGGTCCCTAAGGGAATAAGCAGAGGGGATCCACCTCCTTCCCTCTGCTATCTCTCCTGGTCATTGTACCTGTGCTAAATGGCATGGGCAATCCCCACCTCAGTCCCAGGACCTCTGCCTTTGAGGGGAGCTGGTCCCCCCTGGAAGGATGGACAGACACACACACGCACTGCTGCAAAGCAGCTCAGCAGAAAGGTACTTCAAATAGCCTGAAAGTAATACAGCTTTTATCCGAGGGAGGGATCACCACCTCAAACTGCCTTGCCATTAGGTTCTTGTTCAGTTTAAAAGAGAAACTGAAGCTAAATAATTAATCGGTGTTGTCAGACTTGTTCATGGGGCATAGATAGAAGAAACAACTGTACCTGAGATATCCCTGACATCCTTTTTTCCTTTTCTCGGGCTGAATGCGATTGATCTGTCCCCATTTCCTCTGAATAAACCCAGCAGCAGCACCTGCTAACAACCATGGGTCGGGCGCGCTGCCCCGGCTGCGAGGCATGGGCATGCAGTGTCGGCGGCTCTGCTGGTGGGAGCTGGAGTAGAGTATCCCTTCCTTACACCCACGCTGCATTAGAAGCAATTTTAGATCACCAGCTTCCCCAAGTCTTGAGGAAATGTAGGAATGAAGATTCCTCAGCTAAAAAGCAAAATCCAGTAAGGAGCTCTGCTTGGGGCAAGGGCTGACATGGCCCCAGGGCTGTGTCGTCGGTCATGCTATGGTCTGACGTGGGTGTAGGCTGCTGGCTGTATGCAGAGCGTCACAGAAAACCTGCCAAGAAAGTAGCTTTCCAATAACGGTGCGGTAATATGAGCAAGCGAAGAGCACTTCAGGTGTAAGTACCCTCTGAACGCCATTTGCTCCTTGCCGGAGCAGCTGAACCATGGCCGTTTCATGTCAGAAGTGTTTTCAATGCGCAGGTTAAAGGAGCATCTCAAGGCACTGCCTGTCGAAGAGGAGATGGTTTCATTGCCGTGCAAGGTGAAGGCAATCGGCCAGATTGAGTGCCTCACCCTCACAGTGGGAGCAGTCCCCGTGGAGTGTGCTGCCCTCGTCGTGGGTGAGTGTGTGTGTGTAAAAATGAAGCTTCAGAAACATGTTAAAATTAAAATAGAAATACTGCTTTTCTGCAGCAAGAGTCTCTCTTTGGTCCTTGGGAGGGAGGGAGGGAGGTGGATGTGTTCAGCAGGGCTGTGCTGGCGGCCCCAGGCTCATGCTCTGCCGTGCCGATGGAGCAACCACCGTGTCTCACTGCAGGCGCGTCCGCCTGCCCTCGTCTCATCATGTTTCCCTCCGGAGTAACTCAGTCCCTTTGTAAAGAGGGTTTTATTTAGCAGAGCAGCCATGAAGGAAGGATGGTGTCACTGACAAAAAGCACGGGAGAACATTTTGAATGTATAAATCCGAACGTTCCTCTTTTTCAGAAGACAATGAGAAACCCTTCTCCTTTGGGCTCCAGACGCTGAAATCTCTGAAGGTAGGGGGGGTTTCCAACAGGGCTTTTACCTATGCTGGGGGAGCTGGGACCACTACGAATTGCAGTTTTCCCTCTTACCTAAAGGCATTTGTTCTCTACAGTGTGTCATAAACATGGAGAAGCACCATCTCGTCCTGGGGAAGACGGAGAGGGAAGAAATCCCGTTTGTGGGCAGCGGCAGCGCTGCGGTGGGCGAGCAGTAAGCTGGCTGGGGAGGTGAGCTGCGTGTGCACCCCTGAGCCTGATGGCAGTGCCCCCCGGCACGGCCACGGAGGAGCCCCCAGACCCTCGCTGAGGGTGAGCGAGAGCTCACCAGCACTGGCAGAAATTGTTTTCATTAGCCCATTGAGTTTTGAAACAGACTCCCTGGCTTTTTCAGCAGCGTTTTTCAGCTTTTGCTGCCTTTTTTTCCCACTAAGCGTTGTACGGCAAAGGGGGTGTCTGAAAAGACACGCACAGGGAAACACCTTAGGAAATGTACTTTCTGGAGATCACTAGGAAGACTCCTTGAGTGCTGCTTTGAGAGTGTTCCCAAACAAATCTTTTTCTGGAAAATATTTATGAAGCAAGGCAAATAAACCCACATGAATGTTTTGCAAAGGGCAGGAGAGAGAGATTCTACCTGGAGATAAGTCTTGGCACTTCTCCCTGCATTGCCCCGGCTGCCCTCCTGCCAGCTGCTCCTGATGTCCCAGAATTTTTCAGCCTTATCTTCCTATAGAAAGAGAAATCTGTGCTGCCTGCTCTGGTACCTCCTAAACGTGTGTGGCTTGTGATGGCTGGCTCTGCAGGCAGGCAGGCAGCAGGCAGGGCAATCCCCCTCCTTCCAGACACTGCGTGGGGCTCTTCCTCGCTGAGCACTGCGAAAAAGAGATGTATCGCTGGCTCCTGCCTCTGGCTTATGAAACCGGCAGGCACCAGGTGCCTGAGAGAGGGATTTGCACTTACGTGCCTCTCTGGCTTCGCAGGCAGCGCTTGTGGTTGCTCAGCGATGAGCGCTGTGGACGCAGCCATCTAAAAAATATTTAGTCACTGCGTAAGAAAGCGTCTTCGGCGAATGATGTAGGGCAGCACCTTCTTTAGCTGCCTGTCGTGACCAGCCACAGTCATTTTGGACGTCCTGCAGGCCCTGTGCAGCTTGAGCAGGCTGTGCTGGGCACCGCTGAGCTCGAGGAGCCTGGGCGGCAGCGGAGAAGGAACAGACCTTCCTCGGCTGGTTGTATTCATGCTCCCTGGGGAGTACACGAGGGATGTACGCGCTAGTGCGGGGAATCAGGACGAGGGTGCATGTGCACCCGCCGTATGCCGGACAGCAGCCGGCCGTGGGTGCTGCCCGTGTGCGAGCCCAGGGACCACTGGTACAGCCCCGCGGGGAGAGCGTGCTGCAGCGCAAGGCGCGGGGTGGGTTTCCCTGTCTCCTCTGAAATAGGGATGCGAGAGGCATAGTGTAGTTCTGTTGCCACTGCAGTGATGAATTATTTCTTGGTACTGCATTCAAGGCCAAATTTTGCTGGTTTTTTTTTTTTTTTTCATGAAAGACGCCCATTTTATTGAATGTCTTTTCCTTCCTGTTTCAGCAGTTCGGCGGCATAAAGAGAAATTGAAACACCGTCCCCACACAAAAGCTTGACATCAAAGAAATCCTGTGCAGCTGTTCCAGATGAAACAGCAGCTTGCTGCTTTGAAAACATTTATACTAGGCTACAGCTTGAGTAGAGCTAAATGAAATCCTGTTCAGTAGCCAGTAATTTAGAGATATTGTCATGTTTATCTATGGGTTTTGAGAAACAAACGTGTGCTTATTTTCTGGACTTTTCTATATAGTGTCCTCTTTATTACAAACAGTTGGGAAAACCTTATGAACTTCTTCCGATGAGAAAAATACTTTTTATAGTGGCCTCGTATGAGTAATTGTATTTAGCTGTGACTAGAGGCTATCAGAATGAAATTTTTATTAATGATTTTTCCAGGGGCTAAGCATTTATATTCACTTAATTGATATTGCCACATACAAATGGCCATTACCAGGAAGTTACTCCGAGTAAAATAACAGTGCTAATACCACCTAGGAATTATAGCTCATCCTGTTAGCATAGTATTGTTGCAATGTAATTAGGGATACAACTGCTGGCTTGATGAGAAAGAGCAATTACAGAATTATTAATGGGTTATAGGCTTCTCTGCAGTGGTGTGGCAGAAGCACAGAAATAGGGTTTGGGAGGACTTCTGGGGTGATCTCCCGCAGCTCCCAGCTCGCCGTGGGGTTGGTGCCGGCACAGGGGCAGCCCATTGCGGTGCTGCCTTGCTGGGGCACGAAACCCCCCGAGGAGGGATCCTCCGGGCAGGTCTCAGCTGCCTTCCTGGTGGGAGTAGTCAGGAAAATTAATCATTGTATTGAGCCAAAAGGCAACAAACAAGCACAAAAGGATGTCGTTCGGAAAGCAGCAGATGCAGAGCCTCACTGGTATATCAGGAACCAAATGGCCCCAGCGTGCCCTCGGTTCTCCCCTGCTGCCAGGACTGGTGCCTCCGCCTGCCCGCCCAGCACCCAGCCTGAAGCACCAGCAGCAACTGGGCTACGCGCTGGTGCGAGTCACCGACTTCACTTGGACTTTAGTATTGCTGCCAGAAATGCCATATTTTTTATATCTATTTACAAATTGCTTGGGATCTTAAGTATGACGCTAACCTTGATCACACTCAGGGCAGGTGGGAGTTTTCACCAGGACAGACATTTCATTCAGCGTTACTGTCCCGTAGCAGCAGGGTTGCTACTTCACACGCTGCTTGCTTGCAGACCAGAACAAATGTACGGTATTGCTTGGGGGAGCCTGGCCTCATACAAAAGCAGCTTTTTAGATTTTTTAAAAGCTAATGGGAATTAATTACTGTCATCTGCTGAAGAGGCATCTTTAAAATTCAGAATAATATCTTTGCGATGTCGTGCATCTGCCGACGGCCGGTCCTGCTGCGGCCGGATCCGCGAGGGCTTAGCTGTGTGCCACAGGAGCGGGAGCGCTGCTCCGGCAGCTCTTCCTTAGCAAAATCCCTTTGGCGGCGGGCAGGCGCAGGCTGCAGCGTGGCTCAGCGTGGCTGCGGGGTCTCCTACGGGATCCAAGCAGCCGCTCATGCACTTAAGCCTCCCCGCAGACATTAATGCACCGCTCGCCCAGGCATCCCGTGGTGTGTAGCATCAGCCGCAAGCACTGACATCGTTGCTGGCATTTCCACTTAGGAAATGTGTTGACAGTCCTGGGCGAGGACCAGTAACTCTTGTCATCTCGTGGCCATGGGCTCAGGTCTGGACCCTGTCCCGTGAGCCAGGCTCCTGCCAGCTTTGGCCAGTCTGTGCACAGTAACGCTATCTCATGCCTGCCGTGGCATCTAAGCTGGAGCTTTATCTCCTGCAGTGGGTTTGAACCACTTTTCAATATTGGGTATGACTAGCAAATCTGAACTATCCGTATTTTGAGTTATTTTCTATTTTGGTGATAAGTCTCAGTGTTTTCTCTACATATAGTATTTTATATAACACAGCGCTCTCTCTATATATATTTACAGGGTTAGGCTGCCCAGGGCAGTCCCACTGCTATGTTGTAGAAATATTTCACTAAATGTGAAATATATTTGATTATTTTATATGCTATGAGTTTGGTATTTTGGTACTTCTTTCTTTCTGTGCTTATTACTGTGCTAAATGTCAAATTAAATCTAAATAAAGTTACATTGTTATTGCTGTTTATTTGCTTGTATTCTGGATGAGCTGTTTATTTGTTTTCAGTGCACTTCTCTGTTGAGAATAGGAGTTCGTTTCACTCTTTACCCTGGTGGGGCTCCGCAGTGCTTTTGTGCTTCGGTTGGGAATTGCTATCGGACTGTACAGAGAGTGGCAGTGGAGATGCGCTAACCGGGCAGGCTAAATGGCACGCAGCTCTTGTGGTAAAATGTGAGCATTTGAAATGCCAGCCTTTTGTTGCCATGTATCTCTCTCCCAAAGGAGGTGTGAGATCCTTCTCGTGCTGCTTCGAGTTTTACCCTTTGGAAAGCTGAATTTGTTTCTGCTGTGTTTGGCTAGCTTGCTGGGGCAATGCCAGCCAATGTAAAGGAATATGAAGGCAATTTTGTAAACTTTATGAAGCTAGGAAAAGAAAGTGGTCAGAGCAAAAGACAGGTAAGGCATGCATGCAATAGCTACGTGACCGCAAACAAAAGAGCAGAAGCCCGAGATCAGGGCCTTCCCCAAAGCTTTGAATGTGGATTTAGGGGCTTGTTGTCTCTGACCAGGTAGGCTTTAGGACTAAAGCATCTCTATCCTACCGATGAGAAATTATCCTTTACCCACTCAAAGTCCCACAGCAAAAACCTTTGGTGGAGCAGCAATACTCCAAGCCCAGTAAAAGTGGCTCTCCTCAGCACCTGGCTGCCTTTCTCTGAGTGTTGAAAGAAACCAGACTCCAGCAGTAAAGTGGAGAAAAAATGAGGAGGATAAACGTACAAATAATACGGCCAATACACAAGGGCAAAAATAATGTCTTGTGCTTCCTGGAGCTGCTACGAGTTTCTAGACTTACTCAGACTATTCCTGACGCTAGAGAGCACAGTCCTAGCACACGCAAATGAAAAATCAATGGGGAAAATTTCATCCCTTCTGCACAGAGTGGGTCTAGCCCTGGTGCTGGTGGCCCTTCAGAGGTGGCTCCTGTGAGCAAGATGCTCTATAAAACAGGACAGCTGCTATAGGACACAGGTGCTCGCCTCAGTCCAGAGGGATTATAGACTACGGGAAGTAACATCAGATCTCTTGCACAAGCACTTGCGTGGCCACAGAAGTAAATAATAAAGCAGCCGAGTATTGCAAACCAGCTCAGCAAGTCCTGGGTGCCTGCTCCTGCTTACTTCCAGCACAGTCGTGTGCCTATGCGCCTTTGGCAACCTCTCCCTGACATGGGTTTGCAGGAAGCCCGGGCATGGCTCTGCAAGCAGGGGACCCGCTGCCTCTTGGCAGGTGGCTGGGGGCAGAGAAGAGGGCAATGCCTGAAATGATTTGGGACGAGAAGGACTTGGGAGATAATAAGGCAGCTGTGAGCGGATGTTATGAGAAGCTCCTGGGGTGGCAGAGGGTTTTGTTGAATGATTTATGCCCCAGCTGGTGAATGCTGTCATGCTGCAAACAAGCATCTCACAGGTGAGGACAAGCACAACCCCTCCAAGCAGCCTAAGGGAAAATGAGCCAGCTGCTCCTTGGCCAAAGGGCTCCCCAGCACTATCGCTTGTGCTCATGTAGTCAGCAAAGCGTGGCGGGACAAAACACCTTCGCCCCCGCCGATGTCTCGTCTTCATTTTGGTCACGCCAAAAGCGGAGACGAAGCACGCAAAGAAGATGTTAACAGGAGCCTTAGCTGGTCCATTGCAGTACTTCAAAAGCTGGTGGGAATGTGCAGGATCTTGATGCCTGGGGTCCTGCAATTAAGATGGCCCATGTGATTAAGACATTGACGCTTGCTGAAAACTTTAGAGATCTGGACAGCTGGTGGAGAGTGGCTGTCAGGCTCCCAATTCATGTCTACATTTCATTGTAAGTGATGCACCCGAGGCCACACAGGCAGGCAGTAGCGGAGGAGGAGCACCCCAGGCCTATGGAGTGGGGCTCTCCTCGTGACCCCACCACCTTCCTCTCCACATCAGTCCAAGCAGCTATGGAGCCGACCGTCCAGTTTAACTCTTTCTGGGCTGGCCACTCTGCAGCAGCACTTGCTGCTGATCTGAGTGGAAAGTCAGAGGACATTGCCAGGAGTAGCCCTATAGCAGCATTATTCACACATTTTGTATCCTGCTGAGAGCCACCAATGTTTTTTCATCGCCTCTGCCAGCAGAGCAGCCGATTAGACAAGACCTGCTGGGGCATCCCTCCACAGCTATCTGCAGGGTAATCTGTTATCTAATAGTTCTCTAGGGAGGTCCTTTTTATGGGCTTTTCTATTGCTGTTTTCCTGATGATAATGTGATGCTCAACATGTTGTGAAAACAAATCTGATTTTGTACATCTCGGAAGCAAATAACTAGATGACTTATTTCGATATAAACATATGTTTTAGGGCTGTACATTGCTTGGTTTGCTTTATGGGGTAAACATCAGTTGAGGTCTGTATTGCTTTATCACCTGCTCGCTTACTAGATGGAGGTGAGGTATTGGGTTTCCATCAATTGCTCCTTTTCATAAGCTGAGTTTTCTCTTTTTTCTCTTTTTCATGGGCTGTGCACTGCTGGGGCTAGCTCAGCCATGTGCTAGTCATCTCCTCCTCCTCCTCCTCTGTTAACAACCACATCGCTGACGAAAGGCTACAGACTCTGGAGATGACGCTGTAGGTATTGGTGACATTTCACTGAAGCTGGCATTGCTGAAAAGGCAATTGATTTAACGATTTCGATACTAGAGTGGCGCTGCCACCACTTCCCCACAATGAGACTTCATCACTCTCAAAGTGGGTGTGAAGACAGTCAACAACCTAAAAATACTGGGAGTTCAGGAATAACAGGAAGCCATGGCAGTGGGAGAACTAGCTGGGGGGATGCTGCAGGGACTTTCTCTCTTTCGTTTTTTGAATGCAGCAGGATCGATGCCTGGAGCTTATGAGAGAGCGATCGGCACAGTGGCTGCCCCCGCTGTGAGATGTGGTTGGACTCTCCAGAAAAGCATCTCAGATCGCACAAGGGGAAGAGGCGCAAAGCTACGTGCTTATTAAATGTAAAACCGCCCAGTATCCTAGAAACAGGTGGTGTATCTGCAGAAGGTGGGGAGCTCTTAATGCCACTTCAGCCCTGCATGTCTGGCCTCTGCTGTCCACGTGTCCCCCCCTGGGCAGCGGCAGGGCCAGCACGGATTTACTGCTCACCTCCTTTCACCTCTTTCTCAAAGACCAGGAAAAACAACCTCCTCCCTGCAGTGGCCATGCAGACACTGCTACTGCAGGTGAGAAAACCGCTACCACCCCAAAGTGCCTTGCAGGGGTTCGCTGCCTGCAGGGCTGGCACAGCCTGCACCGGCCCCGTGCCCATGCCATGGTGTCCGGCAGCGCTGCGCTGCTCTTTGTGCCTGGCTTGGCCGGGCTGGCCTGTGCAGGGACTGCGCTGGGGCACAGTGGGCTGCAGCTGCAGTGTCCCCATGCTCTTGCCAGGCAGCAGCCCCACAGGTGACGTGGGGGGTGCGGAAACCCGGTGCCCTCGTTTAGTGGCAGAAGAAAGGCAGCGGGTGCTCCTCCCAAGGGATGAAGCACTAAGAGAGGGCTGCCAGGAAGACTGGGGCGAAAGACCTGGAGCCAGCCAGCTAAAAACTCTCTCTGCTGTAAGGAAATGGTAGGTAGGTCTAAGTACAGCTGTTACCCGCAATCCTGTGGTGCACAGCTGGCCACCGCGTTTTCCAGACGTTGCCAGCTGGCGAGAATCTCAACGTCAGTGCAGGCAAAGGCAGCGTTGAAAAATACCGCTTAAGGGAAAGAGCAATATTGAGCCCTATGTTCTCAATGAGAAAGACAATATATTTTAAAGTGTTGCTATAAATCCCAGCCCTCTGTCCCTCCACAAACAGATCAGATGAAACAAGGTGAGTGATCGGGCACTCGATAGCTGCAAAACACACTGAGTCATGGAGAACAAGGGCAAACAGGCTCCATCTGAGAAACTGCAACACCAGACAGTGCTGGCTATTAATTTGGAAAGAAAAATGTAATTGGGGGTTAATCATTGGTCTTCCCTGGAGTACAAATCTAAAAAACACTTTGAAATCCCTGAGTGGAGGACAAAGCCCAGCATGAGTGCGTTGCATCCCAGTGACTTGGTTTTACCCAGGCCAGTAGAAACCAGGACATGTGAAAAATGATCGAGATTTTGCCACTAGCCTTTTTGGGTGCTGGCAGAGAAGGAGAAAACCCATAATTGGGCAAAACGTGACTTGGAGCTGGCGTAACAGGGGAACTGGGTCTCAACAGTGCAGATGTCTGAGAACCCAGTGAAGTGGGTTTGCTGTGAGTGGTGCCCTGGGAAGGGCTGCTTGGCCTTCTGGCTTGGCAGATTTAGGGAGGAAACCTATGGATTTTAAGCTCCTTCTACTTACAGAGAGCTCCTCTACTGAAAGCACGATGATGCTTCTTGGTTTAGGTTTCAGTGACATTTTTCGGATTGACTTTTCAGGCTAACAGAAGGGGAAAATGGGCTTTTGTTCCTCCAGAAGGAGACGGCAGTGTATTTTTAAAAACAAATTATGTATGAGGGCTAATTAACTTGGCATTTACAGCTTAGCATTCTCCTAGATAAATTGCTCCAACTGAGACCACATTTTATTGTAAGAAAGCTTCTGCCTAGCATCAATTTCCTCCTGCTGCTTCATATGCTGTGATATTAAGGTCACAAGCTATCTTCCAATGTCTTGTTCAGTGCCTTCCAATTAAGTAATGAGTAAAGCGAAGATCCCAGGTACGGTTTAGCTGTGAAGGCTGACACATCTCTCCGTGGGGCTCCTTATGGTCCTGGTCAATGTTTTAACAGCTAGAAAGAGCATAGGGGGACAGGATCCTAGAGAAGCTTACTACAGAGCAGTGATTTAACCAGTGGAGACACTTGGTTTTGCTCACCATAGAGATGAGCTCTGAAAAGGTCATACTAATGAGCGGAAGGAGACTATGTAGGTGAGGAATTTATCTCCTCATCCGGTGCTAAGGCCTTGCCAAATAATTTGCTCTCTAAGCATACTGTGGTTATGGTTAGCAGGCCGGGGGGACGGACAGCCCGGATGCATGGGCAGGATGGGGCAGGCAAAAAAACTCTTGTCCTTGCTGCTGCAGGCCCCCCCAGGCCCCTGCCATGGTGTGCAGGACATCCTCATCAGCAACCTGTCCCACCACAGGAGCTCCAAAATCCTGTTTGCTTGTGTTGTGCGTGTCCTTCAGGGCTACATGGCACATCAGGGCAGCGCTCGCTCCACTCAGTAGGGAGGTGCAGCTGAAGAGAGAAAGCCCAAGCTTGTTTCGACAAGGGGTGGTGACTTTATGTTGACATTATTTGGGTGTTTTTTAAATCTCAGCAAAGTCCTCCCTCTCCTGCCAAGACAATTTTCCAATCCAGGGAGCATCCCCTGCCCTCAGGAGAGCATCCAACAGTGCATTACTGGGGATTCATGCATTATCTAAGTAGTTACCGTAAAGAAGGGAAAACAAGTTCACCTGTACCTATCCAGAGAGCAACTGAGCACAGTGGCAGCTGAAAAAAAACTACCTGGAGAAAGTGCTAATGTAATGAATCACCATAGTCTGTATGAAGGGGGAGTTAATAGGACATTCTCATTCAAAAATTGTATTAGAAGATGCTAATGGCAATGAGCCCACATCAGTTGCTCTCCCTGCACTTCCACTCTCTGCCATCCCAAATTAAGATCATCCAGATGCACCTCTTATTGCTTTAGGAGAAAAATATGGCATATTTTTTCCTGAGGGTCATGGGTAACTAACAGGCCAGGCACAGCAAAGGTAAAGGCCCATCCTCGAACTGCCACGGTTGCAGGGAGATCAGTGGGCTATCCCCAGGGCCCGGCTTTGGGACAGAAAGTCTCAGGACTGCTTGACGGGATGAAGGGATAAAATGCACCAGCCATAAGACTGGTTTGTGGGAGGGCTGCAGGTCTGCACGACTACATGCTCATGTGCAAACGGAAACCGTGAACTTTTTTCACTCTTAGATTTTCTCCTCTTAATTCTTAAGCCTGAATTGACACATCTTCAAATAACAAGGTCAGTTATTCACTTTCCCCACTATTCCCACAATACCAAACTATAAACACAAGTGGTGGTGGTTGGTAAGCAAACAAATGAACCCAAAGACACATACACAAAACCCAAACAAAACATTCAGATGTTGTAAAGCCCAGAAGCTCTAATCAGGGCTCCAGTATATTAAACACAGTACAAACAGAATGGACTCAGCATCCAGCTTTTGAGGCTGGTGAGTTAAAATTAGGGCAGCTTGTATAGTGAAGACGACAGGCAGGATGGCAAAAGGAAGGACATGAGGTTTTATTAGGAATAATTGTGTGCTAAAATAATCCATAAGAGACTGGTGTTAATAACCAACTGTCCCCACAGCCCTCCCACATGGAATGTGCTGCCTACCTGGAAACCTACCACAGTTGCATTTAGGTGGATATAGAAGAAGCCTCCCGGGGAGCACTGCTCAGAGCGGACTGCCTCCAGGTAAGTCCCACTCTACAGGAAGAAAAATAAGGCTATGTATTTAGTAGAATCACCTGCATGTGTTTATTGACCTCTCCAGAGAGCATGGCTGCTTGGCACCACTAAACCACAGGCTGTCTTTCAAAAAAAGCCACCCTCTGTTTGAAAAAGGCTCCAAATTTTGATCTTTTTCTTGATGCAGCAAAGCTCCTTTCTGCTCTTGAGCTGAGAGAAGCAGGTGCTTTCGTCAGGCAGAGGACAACCAGAAGCACATCTCAGAAGCACATGATGTACTGGGCTCTCTGGAGACTGCTAATGAAGTTTGATTAATTTTCATTATCAGTGTAAGCAATCTTTGGGCTCTCTCTGCATTTGTCTTATTTAGAGTTGTCTTTTCTTTCTTCTTAGTCAAATGGCAGCTTCTACAGACAGTGATCTAACTGTTCCTCAGCACCTGCTTGAAGCCCTCCAAGTTAAGGATGGACATTGTGTAATTTGCAGTACACGTGATTTGGTCTTTAAGGCTCAGATCAAATCAAATGGAATAGCAGATTAGCCAGTAATTGAAGGAAGTGGAAGGTAATACGCAAGCTGATGCTGGGGTCACAGAAATGCTTGGGCTGGACAACACTGAATAATAGACCAAATGAAAATATGCATGTTGCGGTCACCACACAGCAGGACGAACAGCCTTTCAGCATATATCCTGGGCTCATAACGTACAAACCACTTTCTGTCTACAGGGCAATGAGCTTTTGTAGTGGATTTTATACCGAGTCTTTGCAGTGCCATAAAACTCAGATGCAGCAGCCAGGTCACAATGGGTTCAGCTGCTGCTGGTGGGGCAAATGCCCGGGATGGGTTATGTGCTGTCACCTATGGGCCTGTCACCATCCTCTGATGTGGTGCGGGGAGCACCTCGTGCTGAGCCCTGTGAGGGTGGACCCGGCGCCTGAGTCAGGGTCACGCAAGCCTTTCGAGTCACACGCAGGGGCGGGAGGCGAGGGATGCTCAGAGGACTGCGGTCGAAGGAAGGGTGCATAGGGCCTGGCTCACTGACGCAGCCACGATGCCCTCGTACAGGCACTCGCTGCTCCAGCACATCAGAGGTGGTAAGTCAGCCCGTTGCTCACACCTCAAAAAACCCGTCTTTGGTGTGGCCATGGCCGTGCCAGGACAGAGCACTTGCCAGCCCCCAGGGTTGTTCACATGCCAGGAAGGGGATAACCTTGTCAGCATTCAGCTGCAAGTTCCTCTCAGTCGGGCAGGCTTGGAGAAGCTCCTTTGTGGGCTCCAGCCCTTCAGTGGGTCCCAGTAAAGATCCCAGCCCTTTCTTGGTTATCAAGCCTAATTTTGATTCCCTCCTATCTGGATGACAACATGCACTCGTTGAGGCAAATACTGAGCACGTGGAGTGGTACAGCCAAAGCCACAGACTGAGCTCTTGGTCTATACATAAAAAGCAAAACAAACTTAGAATCTGTACTGGAAAAAATGTTTTAAAATATTTTTAACTAAAATATTTTAATATTTGATATTTTAACTAAAAGGAATACCATCCTCCAACTCACTATAGCACTGCACTGGACTGGCAGGCAGGAAAACTTAGCTCACTTTCCTCCACTGCCACCCAGCTTCAATGCCCTGAACTCATCTTTATGCTCCACATTTCTCATTTATACAGCCAAAAGCATCAGCTCCAAAGACTTCTGCCTGGGGAGCTGCTGGCTTCACCAATCTGTATTTGGCCCTCATGAAGGCCTCGCTCTTGGGGCACTCCCAGGAGGCACACAGCTTTTGGATGACAGGCAGGACGAGGCTCGCCCCCAACAAAAGTAGATCTTCTTCACAATAATTAGTCTGAGCAACTCCTTGCCTTCTACTACATGAAATCAGGAGTTACTTGAAGTGCTGTTGTATTTTAATGCACTTGAGCATACATGGAGAATCAGGCGCACTGTACCCAGCACCAATGGAAATGAATACAGTCCCTGGAGCAAAACCAAAAGTCATTCCTGATTACATTACCAAGCAGCAGTGAGCAGTGTAAAATGGCAAACCAAACTCAGCCATCCTCCCGGTGTTTGGGTGGTGGAGAGCTTAATATTCTCTGCTCTGACAATCAAAACATCGCTATTTCAAATAGACCTTTTTTTCCTTGCGAAACACTTTTTGTTAATCGAAGGAAGAGGCGTTGTCTGGGGTTGAAAGTCGCAGCCTGGGCACGGCTGCCAGATACGCTGAGGCAGTCAGAGGGATGCTCGCAGGGAGCTGCTTTGCAGGGTGTTGTCATGGGAACAGAGCAAGTAGGGCATCCACCGACTCCGTCTTCCACACAAACTCTGGCAATGCGGTGGCATAAAATCAATGCCGTTCAGCAGCGCTAGGAGAGCCAGCTATTAAGTTGTCTCTAGTAGAAATTTAATCTAAACTAAAAGCAAAGGCCGGAACCTCCCTTTGTGTGAAAGTGGTGTCACTCCTTCTGATCTGAATGGAGCAAGACTTTACACCAGCCGAGTTAGCATCTAGGCACAGATGTCAGAGTGAAAGGGCTGACATTAAAAATATCTGGTGGAACCACAGTTTCTTCTAAGAACCCTCCGAAATACGGCGATGTTAGAAAGCAGTTACTGAGGGCCTTGTTTACTTAGGTGACTTTGCTTGATTTTCACTGTTTGTGCACATTTTAACAGCCTATTAATTTGGCATCCATAATGATTAATGGCAGAAGACAAAGGGTTGAGCCCAGTGTGTACGTCACCATGGGGTACAAGCTAAGAATACAAAATACTGCCATAGTGTCAATACTTGTGGTCATCTGAAGTATCTGACTCCCTTTGCACATTGCTGTCTTTGAATGCAACTTACCTCCTCTGTGCAAGTCTACAGATGTGGAATTATTAGAATTTTCTTTATGTTTGTAAGAAATACCTTGTGTGATATTGTGGTTGCTAGGAATAAGCAATGGATAAGAATGGTTTCCTGGATAAAGAATACGGAGATTCCTGCTCTTGCAGTTATAAGGGATGATGTATCTAAAAAAAAAAGAATATTGTTAATGTTACAGTGCAGAGACCAGTGAAAGTAGAATCAAATGCAATAGGTGAGCCAAGATCTGAGAAAGGTTGAAAATGCTAACTGAAAAAAAGGCTAAAAGAGCAAAACTCAATTCATTGCCTCCAAGCTTTCATTTTGTCTTGCCCAGGTCTGCTGACAAAGTGAAGAGCTCCTAATTAAAACAGGCATCTGCAGTGTAACCACATTGCTGCCGCTGACCCAGGCCAGCAAGATGCTGAGTGTATGCTCCTCATTTCCTATTGACACTGAAGTGTGAATGAGGGGCCCACATCCATCCAGGGCTCGCTTGATGTGTGCTTTGGAAAGCGACCTAAATAGCAGGCAGGGGAAGAAAACGGAGCCAACACATGCAGGGGTTCCCAGTTTACTTGTTGAGGTTATTGATTAAAGCCCCTCTGCTTAGCAACAAGTTTGAGAAAAGTAGTGACAAACTTTACCACAAAAAGGCCCATAGTTGTATCGTAATCATAGTCTTGCCTTGCCTTTAACATAGCTCTCACCGGCTATGATGTTTCTGTGCAGGTTGCAGCAAAGATTGGAATGAAATGGCTGGCACTGGGTAGAGCATGTTCTGGATTCATAATCAATTTACACTTAGTGCTGATCCCTTTGAATATAAAAGAGGGAGCACAGATTTATTACAGTAATCCCAGTGGATTACTCTGTATGGGGAAGAAACTGTGGTTCCTTTTTGGGCATGGTTGCCTCCATGCAAACATGCCTCTAGGAAAAGCTCTCCTGGGGAGAAGAAGAGGGGGTACAAGACAAAGCATGTGGAGCAGCACCAACCTTGTCTCTCCCATGGGCAATGCAGGCAGGGTGCCCAAGGTCCTGCTGGCTCAGGCCTGGTGGAGGCTATTAATAAATTTTGGATTAAATAAACAAATGCAGAAGCTGTTCTTCATGCTGCAAGTGTTGAAGTCAGAGTTGTGGACTTACAGATCATGGTTAACTGGCTGAAGCCCCTTTCTTATCTATAAGCTGCTGTTCCTTGTATTTTCAGCCTGTCTCGTTTGCTGAAGGAAGGGACATGCACCAGGAATTACATTGATAAGAGTATGACATGTGTCACTAATTGAAACCATATGCAGAACATGGCATGCTCCCCATGTATGTGATACGGGGAGTCAGCCGTACTAACAAAATGCTCCAGCGTGCGAGAGTACCGACTGACCTTGCATTAGCAGAGAGGGACCTTGAACTCTTATGCCAGCAGAAAAGTCGAGAGTGGATTCACTGAGACAGAAAGATAAAATAAATGCAGAGCTTTTTCAGCACTTCCCTCCATTTGCTTCATATCATAAATATCAATACAAATATAGAAATACAGAGGTAAACAGCTTGTCTAGCTGTCCTTTCCATATGCATATATTTCTGCTGTGGAATGCTTTACGTAACTTCTAACAGCAGATTGCAAAATAATGCCTCGGTTATGGAAGGAAGCCACCAGCCACTACACTGCATTACTGTAATGTAATGGGTCTCTGAGATTAACTATATTTAGAAAGCTTGCTTTTATTGTAAACTTTATATCCCATCCACTCTGCTGGCATCGATTTCTCTTTGTATTCTCCAAAGACCACGAGGCCAGAATACCAGCTAGACCTGAACAGAGCTACTGGGATTTTGGCCCAAAACAGAAACTCATGAGACAAAACTGCACTGTTTATTTTAAGGGATACAGTACCAGTGACAGAACGTATTCAAACAGATGCTGATGACCAATCCGCTGAAAGGTGAATTTCTCATTAGCCTAGAGAAATTGACATTGTAATTAATTGCTTCCCACACTTCTTTGCTAAGTAAATGTTGCTATAATAATAAGTGCTGCCATCATTTTAATTTTTTACCTGAACATAGGGAATAGACAAAAGAGAATCTGTATTTACTTTGTTTTTCTTTTTGTGCAAATGTCACATTGCTTTCATGATGGCAATGACTGCAGAAGTGCTGATTCAATCACTTATTTACATAATCCCTTCAGATTTTTCTTTTATATCATTGTTGATAATGAAAAGATTTTTCTCAGCTGAGAAAGGAAGGGAAGCAGGCAAGTTCTGAATGTGAATAGGCTGAACTGACATAAAAAGATGGTAATTTGCATTAGTAAGAAATAATCATAACGCAGATGATTAAAATTATGGTAAATACTGTCTGCCCTACCTGCCCTGAGGCACTTCCACCCCGTGACAGTGAATGCCCATTCAGCTGCAGAGTGCAAAGCAACCCTACAGAAATTGTTTGACACAGCACAGTAGAGTCCAATGTTATTACCACTTAGTGCATAAAGTTATTTTGCAGGGAAAAGGCTTTAAAATACTCTTATTTGCATGTGAACCAGTACAGCACAGTAAGGAGGAGCAGAGACACGGCTTAGTGCACTGTTGGCTACAGAGATGATGCAACTTTGGGAAGGCTCCTGCAATAAGATAGGAGAAGCAGAAGCCCACTCTGCACGTACAGTGCCTGCAAATATGAAGCTCTTTATAAGCTATTTTTATAAGATGACTGAGCAGAAAAGATATGCCCCTGGAGTGGCTCCCTCCCCCCCCGCCTATTACACCCAGGGATGCACCACTTGTGCTGTGCCTTCATTGCACAGTCTTGCCTTTTGCTCCCGAAAGCCCTGCTCAGGCTGTGCTCTAATGGCCCAGGGGGATTTGCTGTGCCCCACAGCTCACGCCGTCTGTGCCCAGGGTGGGACCAGGATTTGACCCTCCCCAGAGCCTCAGAAACAGAGCCTTTGAATGATCAACGGGACTGCCAGCAGCTCTCAGGGGGACTAGCTGTGTGACTATTGATGATGGAGACAAATATGACAGCAGCTACAGAACTGTAAAAAGCTCACTTCTAATTCAACACTGTGCATGGATAGCAAAATGCAAGGTTTAGGTTAAAGAGGCCAACGCATAGCTGCAACTTTTGAAGCAAATCTTGTTATTAAAGCACATTCTAAGTTATTTTAAAAAAGCAAAATAGATGTGAGAGCTCAGCTCCATTAACCTGAAGAGGGTTGGTCCAGTAAGGACCGAGTTAGCAGTGCAGGGAGCAGCCTGCATGCCACTAAAGCTCAGACTCCACAGATAAACCTTCGCGAGCTCTCTTGAAGATGAAACTCACCTTCAGCCCTTCTGGAAGATTAGATAGCTGAAGAGCAGTTTTGGTCAGGGCACTCGTTTAATCAACTTTTTTCTTAAAATCACCTTTTCTTTACATTTTTAAACTTTTTTTTTTAAACTGTAGTTCAACAGTATTGCTTCTGATACTCGTGTGCTGACAAATTTAAAAAAACCCTGAAAAAATCTAAATGTTAAGATAAAAACTTCCAGTACTTTTTTCTTTATAATTCATCCAGCAGTTTCGCTTACTAAATCACTGCTTAACTGTTTTCAAGGGGAAGAACGGACTCATCTTCTAGAGGAAGTAATCTTTACCACTTGCAGCAAGAAAAGCCTGTGGCTTACAGGCTCCCGTTTCCTTTTTTTGGTGTCCCCAGATTTGAAGAAGCTCCAACACGGGGCTTGAAGGTCCCAAAGGCCGTTCCAGTCATCTAAAAAAAGAAGTGCATTTACTACCTGTGTATTAGACCTCTTTGAGTGTGTTAGAAAAATTAGCCTCTCAGATTATCTATTAGCAATCTTTTCCTACACTGAGGTGTTCCAAGTGCAGTGATGCCTCTGAAACTGCACATTATTTACTTCAGCTCAAAACCCAATCCATGTTTTTCTAACTATTCAGCATGTTTTTCAGCTCAGCAGTTGATTCGCCCATTGCAGACTATGAGCGTGGGTGGTGAGGAAGACACAGAGCCACCTTCACGCTTCAAAACACTTTCATTGCAGATACAGTCATTAAACAGACAAATTGTTTGGCTAAGGCTGAAACCTGATGTACGCTCATTATGCTCCGCTGGCGATTTTCCCCGAATTTTAAATAAAGGTGTTTCGTGTTTCCATAGTAACTCAAGCTCCTTTATGGAGATGCCTAGTGCACCGCTAGTATTGCACAACTCACTGTACTAAAAGGGTAATAGCACAACCGAAAAGTATACTATATCTAAGGGATTATTTTAGTTCCTATTGGACTACAGCTACTTACTAGGGGCTGGGGAAGGAGAGAGGGAACAGAGCAGAGCTTTTGACAGTGCACGGTGTGGCTACTTAGCAGTCCAGGCTAGAAAAGGGATAGAAGGAGGCCACAAGGTATAAAAAAGAGGGGTGGGAATGAACGGGCCGGGTCCCGCAGCCCGCCGTTCCTCCGTGAAGCGTCTCAGAGAAGCTGAAACGAGCCCGAGCGGTTTCCCCGGCTGGGGTCGAGCCGGGGGGCGTGGGGGGGGGGGGGGGCTTGGGGCCCCTACCCGACTCGGGGGAGCCTGGGACCCGCTCCCTCTGCCAGGCCCGCAGGCACCGCGGCGGACGCGCTGCCTCTCGCCGGGCGGGATCGGCGGGCGTCGTTACCCTCCCCGCCGCACACGGGGGTCGGTGCCGGGGCCCGGCGGCGGTGTCCCAGCGACCCACCCGCCCGTCCCTCTGGCTGTCTGTGGGATGTACCACGAGTTACAGAAGCTGCCGCCGTAGGTTCAGTCATGGAAGAACCGGACCGCCTGCCGCCGCTTTTAAGCCATTTCAGTACTTGGGCGCTTTTCTGCGGAAAACTCGCCCCCAGTGAGCGAGCGCTCGCTGGAGGAAAAGGCTCCGCTATTCGCAGACCGCCTCCTCCGCTTTCCCCCGAGCGCTCCTCGCCACCTTACGGCTCCGGGGGCCGAGCCGTTCGGGCCGTGGGGGCAGGCGGGTAACGCGCACGGCGGGCCCGCCCGCGCCCCGCGCCGCCCCGCGGGGGGTCGGGCCGCAGTGCCGGTGCGGCGGCATCGCAGGCCTGCCGCGGCCCTGCCCGCCGGGCCTGGCGGGGCAGCGGGTCCCGCGGGGCGCCGATCCCGCGGGGGCCCCGGCCCCGGCCTCTTGGCCCGGAACCGCTCGGCGGCGCCGCGGTTCCCGCGGGGGACGCCGTCGCGGCCGGACGAGCGCCTCACGTGAGGCCGGCGGAAGGCGGAAGTGATGGCGGCGGGCGCTGGGGGGCCGGCGGCGCGGCGGCGATAAGCGGTCAGGGCCCGACATGGCGGCCCGCTGCGGGGGCTGGGCGCGCCTCACCTCGCTGCTGGCGCTGGCCGCTTTGGCGGGGCTGGGTGCCGAGGCCAAGGTGAGCGGGGCCCTTCCCGGCAGCGGGGCCCTTCCCGGCAGCGGGGCCCCGGCCTGCTTTAGGGGGAGGCCGCGGCCGGTGGTTTCGGCCGGGTACTGCCCCGCGGTCTCCGGGAGCGGGCGGCGGCTCCCGTGGGGCAGCCGGGAGGAGCGGGGAGGGGGGGGGCGGTCACTTGGGCCCGGCGTGGCCGGAGTCTGCGGCGGCCTCCCGTTCGGAGCAGTCTGCGGGGTTTTGACGTGGTGCCCGGGGACGCTGTCAGGCGAGAGCGGACGCGACAGTCCCATGTTCGCTGCGAAGGCCTTGCTGGAGGGAAGCCGCCGTTGGGGGGGGTGCGCTGGGGTCGGGGTCTGCGGCGCGGTGCTCCGCTTTCTGAGCAAGCTCTTCTCGGTGGTCCCGCGGGGCTCTGCCGGCTCCCGCTGCCGGCCTGACCGGGGCCGAGTGCCCGCAGGCACTCTGCTGTCGCTCCGTCCCGGTTAATGTTTGCGACTGTAACCTTAGCGTCTCTGTGACCGGCTGAGAACATCGTGTCTCCTGGTAGTAAAAGTCTTTCCTGTTGTCATAGTATCTGAATCGTCTCCTTTTTAATGATAATCAGCTATTTGACTTTTCTAGGGCGAGACCAGAAGTTACTTGGTATATTGTGCAGTCAAGATTTTCCAGCTGACCTATACCCACTTAGTGTTACTCTGACCTGATTGCTCAGCGTAGAAGTTTATTACCAATACTTCTTAAGATGTTCTTTTGTAATTTTACAATTTAGAAATTGTCTCTAACTTTAGATAAGCCATGTTTATTCTCTGTCTCTTATTATTTGCTCAAATAAGTTACTCTGCTTTGGGTTTGAGAATGCTTCCGCCTGTAACCCCTTGCTGGCCATCTCTGTTCTCTCCATAGGGTTTTCAGTTCTTGTGCAATTTGGGAAAGGAAGGAATTATCCTATTTTAATATACTACACAAAGTGATCTTTTTCTGAAAATCCATTTTCCCCAGTAGTGGTCTAAGTGTTAATTTTTTGGTGCTACTTCTTTCTCACTGTCCATAACAGTTCATTTTCCTCACTTCTATCTGCAGTGCCTCTTGTTGGTTATGCAAATTTTAACTTGTTTCTCTAAAACTGGCTTTTACAAGTTTCCGTCACTTTTCACATTTACTTTGCCTTTGTTTGGAATTCCGGTTTTGTACTTTTTTTTGTACCTTTTTTCTCTACCTTACAATATCCTGCTGCTGTTTAAGAGAAGAGGACCATAGGTTGTACTAGTCCCTGTAATAGTTTTCCTTACAGGATCATTTCTGTTGTGGTCAGGGATGACAGAATTACCCACAGAGGTTTCTTTGCCAGCTTCCATTTGGGGTTAATAATTTTTCATTGTTTTAAGCTCATCACTATGTTTGTGTTATACAGTTGTCTTCAAATTGAATAGTTGAGTATACCAACATCAATAACTTCTGAATGTGTGTTATTTCTTAAAAAGAAAAGTGAGCTTAAACTCCAGATTTTTTTTGTGAAGAATGTGCTCGCTATCTAAAATAATAGTCTTACTTGACAAATTGCTCTGCTTGCTTATTAATTTTGAAAGGTTGTTCTTAAACTTGAAGGAAGTGCTGAGTAAGACTATTCAAAGATACTTGGAAGTAGTTTGTGTTAAATATTTCATGTATTACGTGAAGAGTGCTTTCTGTATGCGGCTATGGTTACTGATGATAATTTGTCCTAAGCATGTTCTTTACTTTACAGAATTCTGAGGATGTCCGATGTAAATGCATCTGCCCTCCTTACAAAGACCATTCGGGCCATATTTACAACAAAAATGTTTCACAGAAAGACTGGTGAGTGTGTGTGTGTGGTGTAAAAAATTATAATGAGTCTTACTAGTTAAAGACTCATTCAACAGTGATTATATGTGAGTCTCCTGTGGTGATGCCAGGAGAAATTACATCTCTTGCATAACTTACTGGAACTTTTCTTTTAAAAGTGCTCCAGAAGTCAGCTCTAGCAAGGGACAAGGCTTGAAATTCATAGTTTTTGCTCTGTCTTCTGTTTTGGTTTGCTTGCTTGCATGTTTATTTATTTATTTATTTAGACTTAGAAGTAGTAGAAGGGAAGAGGGTGTTGTAATTTGAATTCAGTGATTTGAAATGACGTAAAGGCAAGGGAGCACAGCCATGGAACTAGGACTCGGGACTATTGTCTCCTCTTTCTCTACTCTTGAAACCTGTAATATCATTTAGAGACTATTGTTTCTGCAGATATCTGTTCCTCAGAACTGCAGCCAGAGAGGGAGAAAAAATGGATTTTTATTTTTTTTTCAGTGGGTACTGCTTACCCTGTGCCTTACTAGCAGACAAGACCCTGTTTCCCTTTAAATCAATATTGGTACTGATTGAAGGAAAAATTATCTTTAAAAGCTTGACTAATTTTATGGTGACAGATACTGATGCATACAGAATTTCAAAAATCTATTTTCCTATCTTAAATCTCATTTTGTTGAGAACGTTTCTTAAGTGACCATCTGGGAACATTTTATGACTCTTATCTTCTGTTTGAGATGTCTTCTTGCAACTTCTAAAAGACTTGATTGCTGGTTTATGTACAATAAAATAGACAAGTTTAGTGCCATACTTTGGCTTCTGCATCAGTGCAAGTGGCTTGTTATTGAATAGAACTGAGTGATGTACACCATCCTTTAGGTATTTAGATCAGTTACTCATGCGACAAGAGCCAGATCAATTTTTAGTGTCTTTATGAATTATGTACAGTATAATGACCACTTACTGCAGGCTTGTCCAGACATAAAATGAAAATTTATTTTTTAATGTTGAACCTGTACGGTGTGTCATGATACTCTTATTTAGATGTTTCAGTTCTTTGTCCTGGGTTTGGCTGGGATAGAGTTAATTTTCACAAGAAGCTGGGAGGGTGCACAGCCAGGACAGTTGACCTGAACTAGCCAAGGAGATAATCGATACCATATGACCTCATGCTCAGTATATAACTGGGGGAGTTGGCCAGGGGGGAGGAGGGATCACAGCTTGGGAATGGGCTGAGCATTGAGTTCCAGATGGTGAGCAATTACGTTGTGCATCACTCGCTTTATACATTCTTTTATTAGTACTATTGTTATTTTGACTTCTCTCCTTGTGTTGTCCTGTTAAACTGTCCTTATCTCAGCCCACGAGGTTTCACCTTTTTCTTCCGATTCTCCTTGCCATCCCACCTGCGGGGGAGGAGTGAGCAAGTGGCTTTGTGGTGCTTAGTTGCCAGCTGGGCTTAAACCGTGGCTTCTTTCACTTGTAGTGGTCTGTTCTCTGGCTTCAGACTGGCAAACAGTGTGCTATGCTAACGTCAATATGGGCTGGGGTGCTTTGACACCAATTAAAGCATTCACCCTTCTGGACTGAGGTCAGGAACTATTGCAGGCAGTCCCATCCTGATGGACAATGCACTAGGCAAGCATAGTGATGCCTGAGCCAAAGCACCTACAGGGTTAAATAACCCACTTGGAAAGCGTTGGTATTTTGTACTTTGAAAGTATTGGTGTACAGAGGCTGACGGCAGTGGTAGTCATGGATGTGGAAGGAGGGAGGGAGGACACCCTGTCTACAAGCTGAATGAACTGGAAATCTGTGCAGAAGCTGCCCTTCTGACTAGCCTAGCTTGCTTTGGAAGAACTGCTTCCTTGGTCCTGTTGCTGTGGGCGCAAGGGAGAAGGTGGTAATGTAGAGGCAGTTGAGTGGGAAAATTGTTTAGAAAAGGATCAGCCTTTTCTACATTTTTCTCTAAAGTTCCCATGGAATTGCAGTCCAAGGAAACACATCATCAGAATTCTAAGGTTCTGATACATTTTACACTTCTTAGCAACTTGAAACACTGAACTGGAGAGAAAAAGAGAGTGCTGATGTTAATATTTGATATATTCATAGTAACAGACTTACTACTGTACTTAAGCTACATACAAGCTTTCTACTATACTTGTCCAGCATATTGATGCAAGCTTTCAATCATATGAACAGAAATTGTGTAGATTATAACTTGCATGTATTTTTTATTTTATAGCTTGAATGCTGCACTCCTCTACAGAGGAGAATGTAATTCTACTTTCAAATAAATGAAACAAATAAGCCTTCCACTCCCCTCCAGAGGATGTGACTTGACACTCAATAGTTTTAGTTACAAAGACGAAATACAAAGAAAACAGAAGAGATGAGTTGGTGTCTGGCCATGTGTTTGCAGTGTTGTAGTCTAGCCCAGTAGAGTGTTGAATCCTAGGCTGCTGCTGTCACTTCAGGCATTTTGTTCCATTACCTGCTTCTGACTGTGCTAACATTGAGTTAACCTGGATAAAGGTGAAACATGATTTTTGTTGTGTCAGTGCTCTGTAGGGACCCTGGGGTATGAATTCTGAACATCCTACCTGAGTCAGCAAAAAGACCAAAATTACGTAAGTTATTGGTGGAAGCAGTTGTCTCATGGTAGCTGGATTTTAATGCTGTGGTATAGAGTGCCTCTAAGATTGTCAGCCACGCTTTTTGGCATGGGACCGACTTACATTTTTGTAATCCTTTTAAGTCAAATTATGTTTTTGCATCTGAGTCCAGTGCTGCAAACTGAATGCTATTTGTTCACTATCTTGTTGCCTAGAGAAACAACCCATCTGACTTCTTTTTTTTCTTTAATGCCTGTAACTTGTGATGGCAAGAAAAAAGAACTTCTGTTCATGAACACCGAAGAGAGGTTGATCTCCCGTCAGATAGTGGAAGGATAGAAAAAGGCTCTTTTGAGTACGACGAAAAAAGAAGTGTATAGCTAGAATTTACTTTCATCCACAATGTCAGTGTCAGATGATGCATTTGTGTTGGGATTCAAGTCCTTGGACTTGTTATGCTAACAGCTTTAATACTTCCACTGAAAAATGAAAACTTTCTATTGAGTTAGAAAGGTCTTAAAACTTGTTTAGCAGCTTGTAAATAGCTGAATTTCTTGTTTAAGTAAAATAATTGTGGAGTATTGATTTATGTTGTTATTATTTATTTTTTTAAAAATCTTGGATACCAATAATTTAGAACAGCTGAACTTAAGCAAAGGTGTCTTCTCAGCTCATGCAGCTGGGGTCTGCATGCATAGTGGAACATGTAAGCTAAAACCAGCTCAGAACTGACTGAGTAGTTTCTGTTTTTCTTCAGCGATTGTCTTCATGTGGTTGAGCCTATGCCTGTCCCTGGACCTGATGTAGAAGCATACTGTTTACGTTGTGAATGCAAATATGAAGAGAGAAGCTCTGTCACAATTAAGGTATACAATGTAATTCTGTTGGCATATATTAAATACTTCAACTGGTTAGTAAGTATGTCTGTTTTCTTTTAGGGCAATACTCTTTTTAAAGGGAAAATTTTTCTAAAGCAGCCTAAGATTTAACTTTTTTTCATGATAGGTGTTCACAGTTTATCTTGAGTAGTAACAATAAGATCAAACAATAGCTGAAGAAGAGGGCTTGAGATCCTTTATTGAAGATCTCCACTTCTGACATTAAGCTGTACACCTTGTTGAAATTGTGAGCGTTCTAGGGCATTTTGTCAAGCTTTGGACTTTACATTTTTGTTATTATTTTAGAGGGCCTCTCATTATTCAGCTGTCTTACTTGCTTACTAAAAATTTTCTTTGTATGTTGGCAAGCTAAAAAGAGCAAAATTGTCCATGTTTGCTCTAAAAGATGATTTCTGTATTCTTCACATTCTTATCCTATTGGAGCCATTGAGCCCTAGGCTGGGATGAATAGATTGTACAATGCATCTTTTCTTCTTTTATAACACAGACTCCTTTTTTTGGTCTTCTAGAAATTTGGTATTTCTTTTTGCTGTCCCATTTTTCTTAATGTCTGTTTGAATACAAATCTATGCTAGAGAATGGAGACCATGCAGGAACCCCCAAATTTTGTCATTCCACTTTAATGGCCAAACTGAACAGTTGTCTTGGTTGAGTGAGATTTGTAACACCAAGTTGTTTTAAGAGGGATAGCATAAGACTTTTAGCAAAGCCTCACTAAGAGAAACTGTTTCAAGCTAACATCTATCTGGCCCAAACCCTTTTAATACCAGGTTGTGGTTTGGTGTTTTTTCTCTGTTCGTGGGTTTTAAGTCATCTGGTGACACTAGCAAAGATTGACAGGCTCATCACAAGCTTTGCATGTACTCTTCTTCTGGTCCTTGCTGCCTGCCAAGAGATGTGGGTAGTAATGTCACAATTCTGGCATAAACTGTGCTTGCATTGTGTAGGTTACAATCATCATATACCTGTCTATTTTGGGCCTACTTCTTCTGTACATGGTGTACCTTACACTGGTGGAACCTATACTGAAGAGGCGTCTCTTTGGACATTCACAGCTCATACAAAGTGATGAAGACATTGGGGTGAGTTCACCAGAGTGCTTGTGTACTTCAGTTAACCTAAGGATTGGGATGGTTGGTTGTTCAATAACTATTTGGGATGAGCAGCTTTTTTTGCCAGGGAGTGTGAATGCTTTTCTTGAAGGGGGAGGAAAGTAAAGCTGTGAATGACTTCTGCGAAGCCACTCTTTCATTTTTTGCTGGGCTACAAAGTAGTAGGATGAGGACTGCTTCAGTTATTCCGGCTCTAGACATAGTTTGTTTTCTCAGAGAAGAAACAAAGTAGGAATGGAGGTACACATATATAGGAGGTACAGCTTCTTAAGTGTTAATGGTCCATACAGTCTTACTAGTGACTACATTTATGCAGATTGTTTACTGCTTAGATTTCTGTCTGCAAAAAGGAAGTAGAGGGGTTGCATCTTCTATTGCTCCAATTTGAATTTGTTGATGCTAAAAGTTCAAGAAGAAATTATTATAATTAAGTAAAATAGTGATTGATGCTGAAATAATTTCTGAGTATTACAGCTAGAAACCAGAATGTGATAGTATATTCCAACGGATCAGAACAGCCTTTTCTGGGAGGAAAAGGGGAGTAGTCCGTTAGTGACTTGGTTTCCTGTCATTACTGGCCTTCCCAATCTCCAACAGTGTTTTTGACTTCTAATAAAAAGTGTCTTCAGTACCATTACAGGAAGGGAATGTAAGACCTTACAGAACCTTGTATTGGAAAGAGTGAGACACTTTAGTACCTGATGAGCGTGGATAAGGAGTACTGGTTGGTGGGAGTAAGTAATCTGTTTATTGAAGGAGGACTTAGAATAGTATAAAAATACGGACTATGGCTCTGCATCTGATGAATCTGTGTGCATCTGAACTGATGAATCTGCATGCCTCGGAGAAGTATCGCTATAAAGTAATGTGAGGAAAGTTTGCTGAAGTAGCAGCTGGATTGGTGGTAAAGTGTCAGTGTTGAACCACACAAACTGATAAAACAATTCTGAAATCTCAGCATCAATGTGCTTTCTATATTGAGCCCTCAAGCAGTGTTGCTTTTACCGATAAAGTATGCTTCAGGTGTGGCATAACCTTAGAAAGAATTTCTGAAGCCAAACCCAGAGTATGAAACAGGAGGATTGCCATCTGCTTAACCTAAGCATTTCAGCAGACATGAGCACTTTATTACTGTTGAAGTAAATGAGAGCTAGTCAAAAAGATTTACAACATGAATGTCTTACAATAGAATCATTAAGAATATATTCACCATTCCTTCAAATAAATAGGAGGTTAACAGGAAGAAATAAAGAAGTTTGTTCTTGGTGAAACAAAATTATGATGGCAACACTTTTAAAATCTGTTTAGAAGCCCTGTAGTTCTGACTACCTGTTGCTTCAGTGGCTTCATAGATCTGAAGGTATCAGAAGGGGTAAATGCTATGCTCTGTTATGCTCTATATCTGCAGATTTTAATGTGACTTGCACTCAGTTTCTCCAGGGTTTTTTTGGTGTGACAACTGTCATTGCTAGTAAACGGAGGAAAAGCATATTCTTTAGTTCTACTGTTTTTTTCGTCAATAGTGACCACATCAGCCACCTTGACTTAAAAAGGTGTTTCTGTTCTGCAGGGGGGTATATTAAGTTTTCAAAATCAAGCATTTTCTTAGATAATACTTTTTATGAGTTGTGCATTCTTTATTTACCTTGACTTCACAACAAAAATATTTGATCGTTACCCAAGTTTGAGTTAACATTGTCTGGAATGAAGGCTCTTCAGACAGAGGTATACTATTGCTATTGTGTCCCGCTGTTTCTGCACTTCCTTGTGTATTACACTAAGTCATATTCCAAATGTCTTTGTATTGACATCTTAAGACTTTGCCAGACAGTTCCAGGAGGCTATTGGTGAGTGGTTGTTTTGTCTTGTTTTTGAAAGGAGGGATTTGAATGACCCTTGTTCTGGCTACATTCTTATAGCAAATGGGGCAGTTTCCTACTTGAATTAAATGAACTTGTGCTGTATGCTATACCTCAGACAAATGATATTTATTTTATACCTTATATAAATTATATAAACTCAAATCTGGGTTAGAATCTTCTGATTGTAGGTGGAAGAAGTGAAATAAGTCCCATGGCAGAGCTCAAGTTAACTGCGGAATGAATTTACCTTAAATTCTGGATCCATCTTAACCAATTTCATGTTTTGCTGTAACTGTTACTGTGACCCTTACTTGTGCTGGTGGAGTCACTAGTGCTTATAGCTGCAGTACTGCTTGGAACAAAATGCATTTTAGGTCATTGCTTAGTTCATGTTGCTCCTTTCCCATTTATGTTCCTTCTGTGACAGTGAACATGAAATTATTTAAGGTCTCTCATGGCTTATCTCCATCCTTGCCTTCCCTCTTGCAAGTTCTTGAGGTATTGATCCTTGTCGCAGTTTGGAAATACCATATGCATTGATTTTGTTGCTGAATTTCAAGCCAGTAAGTTTGTTCTTTCTCGTTGCCCATTGATGGCAGTGACAAGTCATGAACGTAAGCTGCTTCTGTAGACCTCTTTCCTCTTAAATTCTTTTTTCCCCATGTTGTCTGCATAGAAATTGGCAGTAGCTGACCTTTGAGCTGAGATTGTTGTTTATCAGGAAAGCCAGTACCATCTAGCTTGTCCTGTGCTGTCCCTTCCAGCATATATTTTATGGTAGAAATGTGTTGCTGGTGTGATTTTGTTTCCTTCTGAATTAAGTGATTTGTCACCTGTTAACTTTCCATTCTAGGTATATCCAACTGCATAATTCTTTATAGTGAGATTATAGCTATTTGGGTCGGACATTGTCTCTTGTTCGCTATTAGCATATTTCTTAGCCCAATGAGGCTCACGTGTGGCTTTGGGACTTGTAGGCATCCCTACACTGGGTATCATTAATGATAATCTCTGTACTACTAAGAATTATTGTTGAGCTACTCTACACAGTCATGTCACAAATAAGGTATCCATTAATATAAATGTCTTCAAAAGTGTTCTGGGGGCAACAGAAAGGGAACATGAAGTGTAGACATGCAAAAATATGGTTATTTAATACAGGACATAATTATGTTTTTTTTCATTATGCATTGTATATATGATGCTTTCTGCCATAGCTCTAGCAACATGACTTTGTCCAAAACAGTTCGATAGCCAAATAGAAAGTTCAGTTCCAACTCCTACTGTTTATAATTTGGTTATATTTACTAGACAAAAATAAAGCTTTGCAGGTACTATTAGAAAACAGAGTAAATATTAAACAAGCACTCAGTTATTGTTGAGCTCTGTCACTTAGACAGCTGTATTGACACTTTGCTTTTAGACAGCTCAGTACAATAGGTTTAGTTTGGTAAACATCAGAGTATGTTGGTTTTATATAGAAGCTGGGTGTGAACATCCTGAACTGCCTGATGGTAAATGGCTATGAGCTGGCAGAGAACTGGCTCTTTAATTCAGTTTTAAAGTGAAGTGCATTCATGACAATAACAGGAGGCTCCCAGTGCCTGGTTCTGTTCTAGGCTTCTGTCCCATCAGCTGCTAATGGATGCAAGACTGTGGTTCTGATCTTACAGCTCACCATGATGTCTGGGCAGCAGATAATTGTTTGACAGTACAATGAAGTTTGGTCTATTTGGGAAACCTGTGGAAGTTACTTTGAATGAGAAACTGAAGTACAGTTCTAACTATTCAAAAACTTACTTGGTCATAATTCTGACCAGCTCATTGAAACAGCTTGTTTACCTTAAAAACCAACCATCCCCCAAAACCCCCGCATCCTTTGGAATGTAACAACAAAAAAGACTACTGTAATTGCTTGGTGGAGTTGAGATCTAACTAATGATTTTTGGCGTTCCAGGATCACCAGCCTTTTGCAAATGCACATGATGTGCTGGCTCGTTCTCGGAGCCGCGCCAATGTATTGAACAAAGTGGAGTATGCGCAGCAGCGTTGGAAGTTACAGGTCCAAGAGCAACGCAAATCTGTCTTTGACCGTCATGTTGTGCTGAGTTAATTGTGTCTCAGTAAAACAACTCCAGGGAAGTAAAGTGGACTAATTGAAAGAGCTGACTTGCGTCTTCCTGATCCTGCCAATTCAGAAGGGTTTTCTTGAATGGTTTGTTATTGATTTAAAAAAAATAAAGAAAAAATTATATGAACTTTGAAGGAATGTACTGGAGTGGAAGCAACTTAAAAAGGTTAGTTAACCAAAAGCTAAAATCTTTACATTTTCAAATGGCTTTTACTAACAAAACTGAAAAGAAAACAAACTCTAAGATATCTTGGGTTGCCACTGTGGTACCTTATTTACAGTTGTGACTTTATGGTGGTTTTTAACTATATATTTCTCTCTACTATTTATGTGGTTAAAAAGTACCTGGGAACACAGTAATTACAACTCACTAATCACTTTATGTAAAGACCTTTTGTAAATATACTTGGATTTTCTGCTGACTAATGCTAGGTACTGGAAATGTAAATCATGCAGTGTAGTTTCACGTCGGGGAATGAAATCCTGGTTGACTGTATTCATCATTTGGTTTCTTGCACTCGTACTTCCAAGATGCTTGTATGTCAAGTGATCTTTGCAGATTTAAGGCAAAGCTTAAATGGACACTGACTCTTTCAGCTGCATACTTAAAGTACTGTGATGTAGATAACTCAAATGCAGTGCATATCAAGATGGTGTTGGCATTTTGTTCTATTTTGCTTTAATAGCTTAATATATTGTATGTGTATGATATCTCTTTAAAAAAGAATCTTTTTCCCTTTCTCTTCATGGGTAAAGTCTCAGGAGTTAGTATATGATGAAATATTTATTATAAAAATCTTTCTGCATTTGTCTGGATTGATGGTGTAAGGCACATACTTTCTCTAGCACCTGTCATCTTGGGAGTTAGGTGTATTTTTTTATCTGTGATTCTGTACTCATCTCTCTTAAGAGGTATACGGTTGCTAGATGACTAACTTTCGTATATTGCCTTTGGAATGTAACAATTAAAGATAAAACTGATTTTTGAAACATGGATTTGCATTATCTGTATATCATCATTTTTCTCCCTCATTACCCTGCATTGTGAAATCCATCTATAAAAGCACTTCTCTGAAAATGCTTCAGAGTAGAAATATGCACTTGTTAGTGCTTAGGGAAAGGAAAGAAAGGCTAACCAAATTGCTAATTGAAAAAAGTTTTTAATCCCTGACTCAAATTTAGCTATGCATATGTAGTTACATTATTGTCTTACACAGTTTTCATTTCCAACGCGGAAGGAAATGGTACGTGGAACAGTGCTATATGTTGCTGGGTGCAGTTTTGGCTTGCTTAGTCCACAGCCTGGGGGACAGAGTAGTGTGGGAAATGAACTGTACCTGGATGCATAGCTCTGCCACATCAGGAGTGTAAACATAGTTGCCCCATAACAACATTTGCACTGACTGCAGCTCTTCTGCAGATACGGAGCAGTCAGTCCTGTAGCCTTCCAAAAACTGAGTTAATCTGGAGGGAATTATAATGGGTGGCTAATTGGTGGAGGCACAGGATTCTTTCTTTAAAAAAAAAAAATAAAAAAAAAATTCAGACTTGGGTTCAGTTATGGTGTTCAGCATCCCACCCTGATGAGTCAATAACTGGTTATGACAGTGATGTACCTAGGGTCCCCTAAAGAAAAATACTGTAACTTTTTTGTTGAATGCATGCTTGTCTACCAGCTCTAGTAGATCTTCTACCTCTTGACTACCTTTCTGATGAGGCCTGAAGCTTGCATGGGAAGGAGGATGCAGAAAACGGCATCGTTGTGGCCCCACGCAAGGGCAGCAGAAGCAGAATGCTTTCTTTGAAGGCTGACAGTCCCAGGAAGACAGGACCGGGTGTATGTAGCTCTCTTGGTAGTAGCTTAAGTGTTTCTAATCTTACAGTATCTTCTAAAAGTTTTAAGCTAAACTGGTTTGGTTTTGGATTTTTTTGTGTGGTTTTACTTTGATCAATAGGAAGGCCAAATAGTGAGATAATCTAAAGTGTCAAGGTAATGGAAGAATGTGGGAGTTTTGAAGTTAGGTGTCGTATTCCCTTGCACCTGTACAATTGGACAGCTATATATTGATATATGTAGCATCTATATACCTATATATATTTGATTATACAGACTGATTGCTCCATACTGTTGTTTCTAAGTTTAAGCAAAACTGCAAAACATTTGTCTTGCTACTGATTGCTCACTGTTTTGAAATCTTTTCTACCTCCATAAATGCTTTATTAGAAACCTTTTATATGGTGTTATACTACTTAACACTAAGGGAATTTCCCAAAATTGCAAGTATAATGAAGATTATATTTGAGGGTATTAAGCTAACTAATGTGTGTCCTCGCCTGTAATCTGGAGACAAATTCATCACAAGTTTCTTCTAAATAAATGCTGAATTTCTGTGTTTAAAATGAAGCTATGAAAATTAGTTTGCTTCTGCCTTGATGGTAAATATTTAACTAAATTCTAGCTAATTGTTATATTTAGACATTAAAGTATGAAATGCCAATAAATGAAAATACTGCTTTAGTAAACTGTAACAGAATACATACAGGAAGTAAACCAAGTACATTCCTGATTACTTTTTCAGGCAATCTGGTTGTGTTCAATACAGTTTTAAAATTTCTAGCCCTTTATGCCAAGTTTTGTTGCCATCATAGTTGTGGTGTGGGTGGAAAAGCCAAACCAGAAATGAGCAGATCTAACTGTAAGCTACTTTGCATGTTGTCAGTTAACTATAAATTGCAGCAGTCATTGACTCAGCGGAACAAGCTACATAATTCAGGTAAGAGACTTGCCTATTGCTGTATCTAGCAACAGATCTTCACTGAATATTACTGGTTTTGTAAATCACTTCTACCAGCTATTCATTAACAATGCCTCTGTAGCTTTTTATCGAATTGTATTTAATATGATCTCTTCTTAAATAAGGTTTAAGAAAAATGGAACATTAACTTCTTTTTTTAATATCATTCAGATATTTTCAGGTATTATTCATCAGTCTTAAAATAGCACGTCTTGTTTCCTTGGATTTTACTTTCATCTGAAGATTGGTGAGTCTAGTCTAAAAGGAAAACTATCCTAACACTTCCATTTTGAACTTTGTGCAGGTAGTAACACAGCAGATAACTGTTTTATGTACTGCTGTTATGCAGCAGAAGTGTCAGTACTAAGCAACAAATATGGCAAGTATCTTTTCTTGAGGGGCTGTGTTGGTTTTGGTTTCTTGCTCTATAGTGATGTTTTGCTATAAAGTTTTTTTGCTATATAACAGACTTTGTTCCTCAGACAATGTTTTAAAGTTGTTAGTAGTAGAAAGTTTTTAGACAATAACCTAACCTGTTTAAGTAGAAAAGGGAAAGATGACTGTCTACTAGTTTAATTTTATGAGTGTATATATTCACCTCTGATTTTTCTGCGTGTATATTAATGTAAAATGGATGTGCGTTCATGCTTTCAGCCTACCTACAGAAGTACCTGTTCAAGATGCATGTGACTTTCTCTGTTGTCTAACAGTGTGCTCTAAAAGAATTCCTAACTCGTAGGATTTCTGTTGTGAGATCTATGTGCATTAGAAAAAGGGACAATGCTGAATACAGAGGCATTTTGATAGAATGTGTTGTGAGGATAGGTCCATACTGAGTAAAAATTCTTTCTGTATTAAACGTGGCAGGTATGAATGCATTAGAAAACATCGAAATATCCCCATATCCTTGTGAAGGATTAAGGGGATCCCCTTTATGTTATGGAACCGTGGTCAGAACATTGGAAGCTTTGTGAGGTTTTTGCAAGTATGGAATCTAGATGTTTATAGTAACCTAGTTTAATGTTCAGGTGTGTTTTCCTTTTTAGAGGGTGCAATAACCTAAGTGTTTTAGACAGCAATATATAGATGTGGAAGTGGATGGTGAGTAAGAATGTTTTTTGATAGATTCTGTGTAGGCAAGTATAGCTTGCAATCTGTGAGGGTGGATCACAGTAGTTCTTTAGAAATTAACTAGTTATTTAAAATTTATTTTTGAGTAGCTATTAGGTAACAATCATTACAGTTATGCTGATATTTAGCTCTTTGAATAATGATATTGGGAAGGCGCTATAATGTGGCTTTCTATAAAACACTGCAAGATTATCTTTCTAGTAAATATATAGGGGTGATTTGAGTAGTTACGCCTGCTGTAATGCTGCCCTGAAGAGAGGGTATGTGGTTTTAGTAGGCCAGTCTGAGTTACAGGTTTCTAGCAGTGCCCCAAAGGCTGTGTGCAGTCCCTTCTTAGTAAAATACTTTAAAATTGGAACAATATTATTAGGACATGCATTTTTTTCTTTACTAAATCGATTATTTCATAATCCTCGATCAGTAGGACTGTATTTAGTATTTCATACCTGTGTTTAATCTGCAGGTGAGTGCAGAAGGAGCATGAGGACCCAAGGAGATGTTAGGTTTAGCAGAAATTCATCCTTTAAATTTCTTGTAAACCTTTTTATGTAGAATGGATGTAATACCTGACATATAAAATTAAGACTGAGATCCATTCCCTGCACAGGTTTTCCATCTAATTAAGATACTATAGCAGATGAGACATCAAATGAATAGAGAAAAAATAATTCATCTTGGAAGGCTTTTTGGTATGGATAGGGAGTATGCTACAGGAATTGTAGATATTTTTTTTTTTTTTCCCCAGGGAGGGGAAAGGGGTGGAGAGAATGCCGCAGATGTTGGCCTGCTTTGTTTATTCTCTCTAGAGATGTAAGTTTTGGTGGATTTGGAGCAAGCTAGACCTATGTGGAGTACATAAAGGTAGATTATCTTCATTTCTAAAGCTGAGGTGAAAGGAAACTGCTGTTTCCTTTAGGAAGCTTTAGTGGCTTTATTTTCTTAAAGTCTGTTGTGAATTATTTTAATCAGTGTTGCTGACTTGCACTTTCTTGTATTTTCAAATGGGACATTGTCTGCTCTATGCAGTGATCTTTCAACACCATTCTGAAATGTCACAAATGCATTAAATATCTCTTCTGGAAAATGCTAGTAGTGCCAAGCGTTGATAAGTCCAGGTGAGGTTTTTTTTTCTACTGTTCAGTACAAGTTGTTTAAACTGTTATGTAATTATGCGTTTCCAGGTTAAATGCAGAACCTGATGGATGGCAAAAGCTACTGTAACCTCATGGACAAGTTATCCATCTGTACTGAGACTCAGCGCATACAGCTGGCTAAGCCTTTCTGTGCTGACCCAGTGGTCATGTTTCATGTGTACCCAGAAACACCAAACCAGGTCACTTGCTCTGAAGATTTGTCATCCCTTCCTTTCATGTCTGAGCATCTCATTGCAGAGAACTTCTACAATGAGCCCTGCACGTTTCCCTACCAAATGCCCCATTCCAATTACTGCAGAAGTGAGTACTCCTATGGACCAGCTTTCATCAGAAAGAGGAATGAGAGGGAAAGACAGAGGGTTAAATGTGTCAATGAAGGCTATGCTAAACTGAGGCATCACCTACCTAAGGAATACTTGGAAAAACGCCTCAGCAAAGTAGAGACACTCCGTGCTGCAATAAAATACATTAGCTACCTACAGTCTGTTCTGTACAATGATTCTGTGGTGGCAGAAAAAAATGTCATGGAGCTAGGCCAAACACCTAAAGCAATTAACAAACAAAACCAGTTTTTGAAGACGATCTAAACTGTTTCAAACCAAGCAAAAGGTATCCCGTCTGGGAACCTAGTAGCCACTATATTATTAATGATGTGCATGTTCCTGGCAGGTTCCTTAGGAGCAGATCATAGCACGTGAGGCTATCAGCCCACAGAAAAGAATTCTAATTTTGCAGATAGTAACTACACTTAGATATGAAAAAAGCAACTGGGGAAATATCATCTGAGTGGCTTTAGTTAATTCATGGAAATCAGAAAACATTTCTAAAATTGTCACCAAACAAAAAATGTAATACCTATACGTGTAAAGTAGTTGTATGTATCATCACAACCTGCATGCTTTAAAATAAATTCTTTCCACTGATGGGACTGAGATTCCTCTCATTTTCTGTAATGTTACTGGTTTACTCTCACATGCACTTTCTTAAAAGTTTTTTGGTCTAATTGCCAGTGTTTCTCTTAAAAGGCCTTTTAAAAGTTTCCCAGGAATGTTGTTAGATGCCAACAGAAAGGATAACTTGGTTTAAAAGGGGGAAAATAAAAAGAGGAGGGTAGTGGCTCTCTGAAGCACGGTTACTGAACATAGGAAAAGCATATGTCTTGCAAGTGCTGTTCCATCCTTTTCTGATTAGTGAATATTTTAATCCCTTTAAAAACTGTTGACTTAGCCTAATTTCTGTTGAAAATTGGATTCATCTTCAGCTGTTGATGCCCTTAAAAATTACTAGGACTGCTCACACAACACACAGTATAAAGAGAGTTGGCAAGTTCATAGCCTTGGGGGGAAAAAAAAAGAAATCCTGTGACAGATATTTTTCAGGACTTTCACTGATAATGGTTGAGGTGTGGTGTTGTCTTCCCTGACCTCCCAGTCTGTTCCTCTGTACTGTTGATGGTTTTAACGAAGTGGTATAGAATAAATTTATGTGAAGGTGCTGAAGAGAGCTTAGCTCATAACTGGCAGAGTGTTCTTGACATTTGCTGTATGCAAGGGAATTGTATTTTTGATATGAAACAACAGTTCTGCTGACAGCATGAGAGTGGTAGTCTGGGTGCAGCAGAACGGACAGAAAATGGTTACAGACTTCTGAAGTGCTGTATCCTTGTCCCTACTTGCAATCATCCCCTCTGTTACCTTGTTTTGGTAGCAGTGAATTGAAAAATGCCTACAAAATGCAGTTAAGTATTCTTCCTGCCCCCCCCCCCCCCCCCAAAAAAAAAAAAAAAAAGAGAGTTAACATTTGTTAAGGAGAAAATGAAGATTAGGAATCACAGCAGAGATTACCAGGCAGATTTCTGCATTGTATTCTGGCATGTTTTTGATATGCACTTTGCAAGAAGAGGATACAATTCATTATTTTTCTCTTTTACTGTGAAAAGGGAAAGTTTGTAAAGTGATTCGATCTCAGTTTGTCTTGGCTTCAACATTTCTGTCCACATTTCAGACTGATCTATGTGTCACACCCTGTGGTGGTGGGCTTTTTTTTTCTAAATCTGAACTGTAGCTTTGTGTGATGCTATTTCGTGTCCTGCAATAGTAGGCAGAAAGCCTAGAGGACACTGTGCCCTCTTATAATTCCTTCTTTGCCCCTGCAGTCTTTCAGTGCAATATCTAGATCAATGGGGAGTTAAAAATTGAGTGGATGCGTGGCAGACAAATGCTCCTCTCTAGTCACATTCCACTGGTTTTTAACTGGTAAGGTCAGGATGTCCTATCCTGGTAGTAACAACTGTGGCAACCTCCGTAGCAACTAGGAAACACTGGCAGCAAATGGCTTCCCGTGTCAAACAGCCAAAAGGGCAAGATTTCTGCATTGGGACTAAATCCAAATCGACCAGAGGTAGTGTTATCAATAGCTGGTAAGTTTGAAACACTGCTGTGTCAAAGTACTTGGGAGTTATTCAGAAAAAAAAAAAATCTGAGTGTTGCGCAATTGCCTTTGTCAGTGCCGCATTTTATACCAAAATAGGGGACCTGGCTCTCAGCAGTAACAGCACTGAATGGGATTAAAATGTGCTTTAATGTAGAATTGATGCATTTCTTTGCAAAGTACTACTGATTCCATCTTGGTTTGGTTTATAATAGGGGAGTTTATGTAGTTGTGAAACAAGTGAATATATTGTGTTGATTTGCTGACTTAAAGATGCATTTTGCAGCAGTTAATCCACTCTTCTTGCTGGGTTTGGTGTGCTAGTTTTCTGAAATTATGTATGTCTGGGAGTCTCATAAAAAGTACTCCCAGATCGTACCTCTCAGATAAGAGACAAAATAACATTTTAAACATAATACGAGTGCTTAAACTGTATTTTGTAAAGTAAATTAGGCACTGAAAATTTATATGTTGTTGAATTTCCATGCAAATTTACCCCAAGCATGCTAAACGCTTCTAACCAATATTTTAAAAAAAGGGGGCATGGAAGCTTGTCTACTGCATCTTGTCAGACTACCAGAGATAGCATCACATCATCAATCTTACTGTGACAGCCTCTGAATAGTTATCACTTGTCAAATCTGAGCATTTCATTCCTTCTCATGGCAAGCCATAATCCTGCTGTTATAAAACATGACAGGACAGCTGAAAGATAAAAATATGTCTTAATACATCACTATAAATAAAACAAGTAACAGGCAACTGTAATCTAACATCATGTTCAAAAACTTACACGTTTACTGAGCTTGTCAACTTCAGCTGTAGTTTCTGTCTCAGCTTGTAGAATAGAGACGGTTTGGCTGGGACTGTGCACAAGAAAGATTTAAAAGAGAGTGTAGGTATAAGAAAGGGGGGCTGGATGTTACAGAGGGAAACAAAGGTTGGAGGGAGATGAAAGCTATTGCTTTCCTGGGGATTTTCACAGCATTTCTAGTTTCCTTGGGTGTTTCTGTCCCTCTACCAGGTTGGGATTTGGGTGACTGAAGATCACAGAAGTCAGTGATGTGGGTTCATCTGACCAAATGCCAGTCTGGATATTTTGAGTTTATTCTTTTTAAATAAAAACAAACAACTAATAAAAGCTACTGAGTTCTTGATGTACAATGGACAGCAGTTGCTTGTGTTGGAAAATACCAGTACATTGTCTCTTTTCTACCAGCAGATCATGACTGAGTCCCGCAGTTAGCTCCTTTTGCAAGAATGGCTTGTTCGGGAGGGTTCCTGCCTACGGGTCACAGGTATTGCAGTGCGATGCCAGCTCTGGACAAGTACTCGTGCTGCAGTGTCGTACCTACTGTCAACCCCTGCTGCAGGAGCTCTTTTGTAGTGCATCCCACCCACATCACTGAGCCCCTCACCCCCCAGAGGTAAAATCAAGTTCTTGTTTGAGTCTGTGATTTGTTCTTTTTCATGATACCTAATAGGATAAAACAGGCTGGTGTGTCAGATTAATAAATTAGCAGCTTGAACATCATTTGAGCTTTCTTCTCCCCTGCACTGGCAGTTTTTTAGATTGTATTAACTAAAGTGATTTGCTACCTTGGAGATTATGAAAAGCAAAGCCTGAGTAAACCTCCTATCAAAGAAACATTCCTCTAATATTATTTGGATAAATAAAAGCATCTTGCGTTAGCAGCCATCTTCTATGAAATGTTTCTAATGCTTTATGACAGGGCATTATTTTTCCTGTTTTGAACTTGAACCTGTCATCAACCAGCAGCTTTGTTGTTTACTTTTCTACTTTTCTTTTCCCTGAATGCCCCAGTGTAAACCGTCAGCTACAGCGCCCTTGAGTGCACTTGCGCTGTGCTCTGTGCTGGAGGTGGATTTGTTCTCCTGATCTGAAGGTTGTGGTGGCTTGCCATGTAAACACCAAAGGGGCTAGTGTGGCTAGTGCTGGCCCAGGATTCCAGTGTACTCCTGCCTTACTTCCTCTAAACCCCAAACCAAGAAATCTGGGTAAAACCAGGCACTGATTTTTTGTTTTTGTTTTTGTTTGTGTTTTTTTTTTTTTTTCCCCAAGAGCAAGGAATTGTCCCTGCACAGGCAAGTTTTCTGTTTCTTCCCACATGCTTTGGTCTGTGGGAGTGCTACAAAATGAGGTGGAGTGATCCAGTTCTTAAACCTTACAGGATTTTTTTTTTCCCCATGACCTACAGAAGCTGTTTCTCCCAGTGCTGACCCATTTTCTTTTTTTTCAAGGTGCCAATGGATTAGCTACTGCCTCCCCTCCCCTGGCCCAGCATGGAAGAAGCTGAGCACATTGGGGAGATCAGTGAGCTTAGACAGCAATGTCCCTGTGCTGGTGAGAGGGGAAACAGATGGATTTTATTACCGTGGTACAGTAAAAGAGGAGATAAAGGTGAGTGACAGTTGCTGTGTGGTAGTCATGGATATGGGTAATAGGATGGGTGTCCAGTCCACCAGCAGTCCTCATGCACCATCTGAGTTTAGTGTAGCAGTTTTGATTTCAGCTGGTGCATGAATTAGAGATCACCAGGACAGCTGATGCTCGTGGTTATGTCGATTCATAAAGCTCCTGACGTGCCTGATTCCAGGCTGTCCTCACCTCCTGCTGCCTGATATACTGGGTGAGCCTCTTGCATGCAGCACAGCCTCAGGCACCAATAAACTAATAATGATCAGATCCTTGCTCTGCTCAGCCTCCTTTACTGAGTCCATTTCTAGGAGTGAGCAGATGTGCTTCGGGGATCCTCATCTTGTGCAGAAGATGGGTGCCCCCCAAACTCCCAGTTCCAGCAGTGGTGTTGTGCACCTTGCAACAGCAGGCCCTCTGCTTCTGCTGGCGCTGGGCGTTGAGCCAGGCTCAGGCAGCGTGAGTGCTGCTGTGAGCAGTGTACCGGCTACTGTTGTGTGTAGACACATAACCATCAATAGCACAGGAAAAGCATTAGTGTTTTATGTACACACTTCCAGCTTGAGTCAGCTACAGACCAGTGGCTCGGTGTCTTTTCAGAAATGTTAGTGAAAGCTTTAATTCATTAGTTTGTTAGCACTTCAAACTTAGCAGAAAAAAGAGCCTATTCTTTCTCAAGAACAGGGAAGTACCTTATTTCGTTGTTGATGAAAAGCCTCTTGACAGGCCTTGATTTAAAAGAAAACAAAAATTCCTAACAACCCCCCCAAGAAGCAGTGTTAGTGTGGTATGTAATGAGGAAGGACTTGGGCATGACTGAAGAACAGGTCTGAATGGCTTCAGTGTCCCTTGTTATCTGGTGCACATGGCATGGTTTGTGAAATCCAGTTGCAGTCTATCTATAGCTTTTTCTCTTGGGGAAGAAAATACAGGTCCTAGCAGCAGTGAATCTGTACGTATGGTTCACTCAGACTGCTTTCTGGTGAGCCTCACGGAGGTTTTGCTGGCTGTCTCAATGCCAGACTGACACCGCACACTATTTAGTTACCTTTCAGGCTTGCGTGGAGTTTTGACCTAGCCACATAGCCACAGAATGGCCTCCTGGTGAAGGTTATATGACCTGACACATTACGGACTGCTTTTCAGAGGAACTATTATTTTGTTCCTGGTAACAGAGTGAAAGAGGCACGTTCCTGGTAGAGTTTGCCAAACCACATATGTCACATGGAAGGCATCCAGTGTGTGTGCAAAGAACAGCAAAGGATGACATCCTGGAATACGTGAACAGAATGAAGCACTCCTTACTCCCTGGAGACAAAGTGCTGGCACCCTGGGAGCCAGATATGGCTAGATATGGACCAGGAACTGTCCTCACGGGCATTGAGATGAGAGACCCCTTAAGAGGTAAGAAAGATGCTGCTGCCTTCTTCCTCGCCTTGCTCTGGAACATGAATGAGACTATCAGGATAAACGCTTGTTGCGGTGCTACTGCCAGAGAAACACCAGTGCACAGACTATAGTTTAGCATTGCTTAAAGCTTGCAGGAGCTGATGGGACTTGCTGATTGTCGTGGTTTAAACCCAGCCAGCAGCTACGCACCACACAGCCGCTTGCTCGCTCGCTCCCCCCCTCCCAGTGGGATGGGGGAGAGAATTGGGAAAAAAGTAAAACTTGTGGGTTGAGATAAGAATGGTTTAATAGAACAGAAAGGAAGAAAATAATAATGATAACAATAATAAGATGACAATAATAATAAAAGAATTGCAATATACAAAACAAGTGATGCACAATGCAGTTGCTTACCACATGCTGACCGATGCCCAGTTAGTTCCCGAGCAGCGATCTGCACCCCCCAGGGCAACTCCCCCCAGTTTATATACTGGGCATGACGTCACATGGTATGGAATATCCCTTTGGCCAGTTTGGGTCAGCTGTCCTGACTGTGTCCCCTCCCAGCTTCTTGTGCCCCTCCAGCCTTCTCGCTGGCTGGGCATGAGAAGCTGAAAAATCCTTGACTTAGTCTAAATGCTACTTAGCAACAACTGAAAACATCAGTGTGTTACCAACATTTTTCTCATACTGAACCCAAACCATAACATTATACCAGCTACTAGAAAGAAAATTAACTTTATCCCAGCTGAAACCAGGACACTGATGGATATCTGCGTGTAACCTCACCAGTCTGACCCGAAGGAAGTTGTGACCCATAAAAATGTCATGTTCAGCGTCTGTGGCTATGCTATTTCCTGTCTGCTCGGACAAGGCTGTGTCTGCCACGTGAAAGACGGTGGCCTTTTCATGAAGGATACAAGTGAGGCAGCTCTCAGGAAGCACCCATCTGTGCTTGAATGCTCACATTTGTACCGAATGGTACATCTGGGGGTGATTTTATCACCCAAACATAGGAGATTTCAACAGCTCATTCATTTTTCCCATGTCTGACAGTCAAGCTCCACTGACTTATCAAAATACTGTTCTGAGACCATTACTGCTAACTTTGGCAGTAACAACAAAAGTTACTCAGTCAACATTTTCTTGTTCGTCTGATGACAAATTGGGAGGAAAGATGCTTCCAGGCCTGTTGTCACACTCATGGTGCCCTAGCTGCCCACTCCACCCTCCATGACATGAAGGTGAGGTGTTAAGGAGAGGGGTGATTGTTCATCCTACCGCTTGACAGGAGTAGAAAGTGCATAAAGCTGCAAAGCGTGATCTGTGTATGTGCACTGCCCAGGCCAGCTGCTTATGGCTCCTTACCTTTTCTCTCAACAGCCTCAGAAGATGAAGAAATTATGGTCCATTTCTGGAATGACAAGAAAGTGAAACTCCCACGAGGTGTGGCTCTGTGGATCCCTCCTAGCCTGTGGGAGAGGATTGTAGAGATGATCCACATGCCCTTCACCAGCAGGGTGAAGCCCAAACAAAGTCTGGACGCTAGCTCTTGTATTTTTTCCTGCAGTCCCAAAACAGCCCTGGTTCCTGTTTGTGCTGTATGTAGCCTTGCCAAGCACTGCTTGCTCTGCTCACCCTCCTGGCCACATTTCCACTATCACTGTGATGGTATATGCTGTTCTTCAGCATATGTAAGGTGCATCTGCTGCTGCCATCCCCATGTTGATGGCTGGTGGCCTCTTCCATCCAGGTCTCTGGTCTTTCAGAATGAAACTGAAAAGGCAGAGTCCAGCAGCGAGCCCTTTCCATGCCTTCTAGAACTGAAAGGCCCCAAACAAGAAGCAGCAGCAGCAGCTGTGGCAGTGTCTTCCCCCTGTTCTGATGCAGAGTGGGACCTGGAGGCGTTCCCCACTGAGAGTACTGTGGTGGATGGTGCTGTTAACACAGACTCCGGCTGTCTTCAGAAGCCCAGGCTAAAGGATTCTGCAAGACCCGAGTGGAAATACTGGAAAAGAAGCCACCACAAGTCCCATCCCAGTAATTCAGGTACCTTTTAACACCCTCAAAGAGAAGCAGCAGCCAGAGGGAAAAAAATATGTTCTGGGCCCCCCTTCATCTGGGCAGTCACCTCTCCTGTAGTTTATTGATAGAAATACTATAAATTTGCATATCAGTCTCTGATACAATACTTCCCCCTCCCCAACATTTCTGCTGCTTCATCTTTCAAGCTAGCTCTTCTTTTGGCAGCTCCATCCAATGCAAAACTACCAGAACAAGGAATTTCATTTGGAAACGTAGATATCCCTCTCTGAGATTGTTCCCCATCATTTTCCTGCTCTTTTTATGATGCTAGCATCTTCATTAATCTTCGTAGCTAGTCCATGCAGAATAACCTGAAAGAATTCCTTTCAGGCTTAAAGTGCATTTTCCTCTCTTCTGAAATGAGTGTTTTTCCATTTCAGTTCTGGTTTCACTCTTAGATACAATTTTACTTCTTCCCAGGACTTGGCAGTCACAGCAGCACATGTACAAAGGACAAGATGGAATCCAAAGCCATCTCCGTTGGGAACATGTCCCATGTTGCCCCAACTCATCGGAGTGCAATGTTTGAAACCATCGAGCAGTCTCCCAGAGGGCAACTCACAATGGAAGAAATCTTAAGAGACCAATATTTCAAGCTGCCATTTGGGGTAAGGTAATCTGTATTAATACTGTATTTATGTAAGCATGGGGTTTGTTTGAATGGAAGAAATATTCTTGTTAATGGTCTGGAAGTTGGCTAGAAAAATACATTGTTTCTAACTTAAGTGCTTGCTAAGGCCATCTACCAGTTTCGTGATAGGCAGGAAACTTCTCCACTAATTCAAACAAAACAAAAATCCCAAAATCCTAAGGAAGGGCTGAAGCTACTTGGTAAAGTGGAAAAGATTATGCCGGTAACTGTGTGAGCATTCAGTAATGCAGATTTCAATTCAGAAACTTGCCAAATGCCCATTGACATCAATCCAATGAAGTCCTGTGGAGGTAGGGGCCTACATGAGTGGCCCTGGAAGTGGACAGATGTGACTGTCAGCAGCAATAAAACACGAGAAAAGATTCAATTTGGAAAGGTGCTGGGCTCTGCCAGTCAAACTCTGATAGTCATAATCTCTATCTCTGAAAGATACAAGCAGATTTTTTAGTAAACAGTCTTTACCGAGTATCTTCTTTTACTCCCTCACAAGAAGCAAGCAGTTTAAACAGCAGATCCCTACCCTTAAGCTAGGGGATACAGAGTAAGCAAACTGTGTCACAGCTAGGAACAAAGACGACACCCTGATTTTTAGGCCTGGTTTCTGTTGGCCATGGTCTCCTCCTGCTTTAGAAAAACTTGGGGGGAAAAAAAAATCCAAACATGAATGCCAAAAAAAGCAAGCACAGTGTATTGGGTTTGCGTGGCAAGGTTTTGGTAGTGGGGGGACTACAGGCATGGCTTCTGTGAGAAGCTGCTAGAAGCTTCCCCTGTGTCTGACAAAGGCAATGCCAGTCAGCTCCAAGATGCACCTGCTGCTGGCCAAGGCCGAGCCCATCAGCGACGGTGGTAGTGCCTCTGGGAGAACAGATTTAAGAAAGGGGGGAAAAAACTGCAGTCAGAGAGAGCAGTGAGAACATGTAAGAGAACCCTGCAGACCCCCAGGTCAGTGAAGAAGGAGGGGGAAGAGGTGCTTCAGGCACCAGAGCAGAGATTCCCCTGCAGCCCATGGGGAAGACCACGGTGAGGCAGGCTGTCCCCCTGCAGCCCAGGGAGGTCCACGGGGGAGCAGATCTCCACCTGCAGCCCGGGGAGGACCCCATGCCAGGGCAGGTGGGTTCCTGAAGGAGGCTGTGACCCTGTGGGAAGCCCGCGCTGGAGCAGGCTCGTGGCAGGACCTGCAGATCTGTGGAGAGAGGAGCGCAGGCTGGAGCAGGTTTTCTGGCAGGACTTGTGACCCCACGGGGGACCCACGCTGGAGCAGGCTGTGCCTGAAGGACTGCACCCCATGGAAGGGACCCATGCTGGAGCAGTTTGTGAACAACTGCAGCCCATGGGAAGGACCCATGTTGGAGAAGTCTGTGGAGGACTGTCTCCCATGGGAGGGACCCCACACTGGAGCAGAGGAAGAGTGTGAGGAATCCTGCCCCTCCTCAGGGGAAAGGAGCGGCAGAGACAACGGGTGATGAACTGACCCCAACCCCCATTCCCCGTCCCCCTGTGCCAGTGAGGGGAAGGGGGTAGAGAATTTGGGGGTAAAGTTAAGCCTGGGAAGAAGGGAGGAGTCCAGGGAAAGCATTTTAAAATTTGCGTTTACTTCTCATTGTCCTACTGTGATTTGACTGGTAATAAATTAATTTCCCCAAGTCAAGTCTGTTTTGCCCATGATGGTAATTGGTTGAGTGATCTCTCCCTGTCCTTATCTTGACCCACGAGCTTTTAATTGTATTTTCTCTCCGCTGTCCAGCTGAGGAGGGGAATGATAGAGTGGCTTTGGTGGGCACCTGGTGTTCAGCCAGGGTCAACCCACCACACACAGAAAAGAGGAAGAAAAAAGCCTGCAGGAAGAAGGGGAACATGAAAGAGAATGGCAGGATGAACAGAAACACTGCTCTGCACAAGAGCGTCAGGGGTACAATAAATAAATTATATATTGGAAATCAAATATTAGCTCCTTTGTACCTTCATGCTCTTGCTACTGTGAGCTTACTGCAGGGTAAAACTTTGAATGTGCTAAACTTGCATGATTTTCTTTAGGAGAAGATGAATCTGTTAATGACATGTCTTGGTGAACAGAGAATATACTGGAATATACCTTGTACTCTCACAATTATATGCATTAATTTTAAGCAGATGCCTACTGACTTATTAACTATACGGTTCCTACTTTATTATTTAAATAATCATAATTACACACCTTTGTAATTGCCTTCCTAGGAATTTTTAGGCCAGTATGGAGCTCCAAGCAGACATGTGCTATGTTAGCAAGTGTCACAGCTATGCACTGAAGTGACATGCTTTGCCTTTTGGTAAAACTAAAAAAAAACAAACCAAAAACCCAGAGTGGTTTCATTCTAGCCCTAAACTGGCATCATGAATCACAGTAGTGGATGCAATGTGTTAATACAGAGTATGATGACATACTTTTATTCCTGTGAAATGGCCCTTGGTGTTTTTAAACCCAGAATATACATTGCCACTCCTTGAGACTGCAGAGAAGCAGTTTTATCACATAATGCAGACTGCATCAGAAATAACTTGAAACAAACAAGTGAAGCTAGAGAGCAGGCTTCCCAGAGGTGCTCTCTGTGGAGCTAATGTTCTCCCACTGTAGTCACCAAAAATTCTCCTAACTTCTAAAGGAGCAAAGTTTTTGGTCAAAGCCTAACAGCTTCTGAAAATCCTTTGGTCTTGTACACTTCTGTGTTTCAGCAGTAAAGTTTGTACTAGCACAGAAATGATACCATTATTAAAGCTACGTGAGGCAGACGTACCTATCTTACAGCCAGGAAAGCAGCAGTTACAAAGACACTGATGCTTTTTTTTAGGCTAGGCTTCCAAGGGATTTGTTTTCTGTCCTCCAGGAAGAAGGTTTTGAAGCATCAGAAAAACAAAGATATAAAACAGCAAGGAATAAGACAGAGTCAGATGATAACTGTAAAGTGACTTGCACAGAAGGCAACAAACTTGACGATACAGACCATGTCAGAAGAGGCCAGGCAAAAAAAACAACGAAGAGCTCACTTGCAACAAAGGAGAGAGAGAGACATGATCAACACAATTCAATAAATGGACAACTGATGAAGTTCAGGAGCTGAAATTTCAGGTAAACTGCTTAGACTGTATCAGTGTTACATTTATTAAGCAAATCAAATTCTGATTTAGGTACTGTCTCTATAGAATATCTTTATGGATAACTGTATGATTTTAATAACTGAGAAACACTATTTCTACCCACATTGAATTTCAGCATCCTCATTCTTTACTCCAAGGTGTTGTATCAAATTCCTAATTATTTGGACTTGACTTTACAATTCTAGAGAGATCAGGTAATCTTGTATGAGCACTAAAAGCCTGAACAGATGCACAGCAAGGCTCTACAAACCTCCAGTTTGTCTACAGTTCTCTAGAGTTAGCCAGAGGAATTTAGCATAGCAATTTCTTTTTGTAGAAAGCCAGAAGGAATGGAGAAACAATACAAGCTGACAGCTGAAAATATTTTTTTCAGGATTAAAGCAGAAGAGAAAGTAGCCAGAGGGTAAGGGACCTGCTACTGTAGATACAAACAACAAAAATGCTTGGAGATCCAGCATTCAACTCACTGAATTTTGTATTCCCGTGAAAATTAACTGAAACCTTAATCCCATCAGCTACAAAAAGATTATAGATATATATAGGTCATGTCACTAATTCTAACTGTGGGTGGAATCTGATCCTTTGGGAGAGTTAAGCATCCAGGGAGTCTCCTTAATAGGACTGCTCATGTTTGGAGTGTATGAACTTGGCCAAAAGCTGCAGTGTGCAGTTGCTCAGCAGTACTTTTCCCCTGCAGGAAACAGCAAACAATTCAGGGTGCCCTACTGCCTATGGAAGAAGGCAGCTAACTGGTGTTTAGCCTAGGTAAGAGCCTGCAAAGAGACAGTACTTTAAGTATCGATAGTTTATGTGCCTATACTGAACATCTGACACATACTCAAGCACCTTCCTGAGCTGGGGTCCTAGATAGATAGTGAATTTCATTTGCATTTTATTTCTTTATCAGAATAATAAAAGTACAGATAGGAGAGATGCATTGTGAGCCAAATGCTTTAAAATCAGTGCCAGCCCACAGAAGCTAATGTACATCCATATTCATACCACATGGATCATGCTGTCTGTGCTCAAGAATGTGACATGGACAGTCTGTCTGAGGATAATAAAAAAGAAGCTGTCATCACAAAGACTAAATTATGTATTTTATTTCACTGATTGTATCTTAATTGTTTAAAGCATAAGAACCTGGAACAGGAGTCACATAATTGGATTTAAGGCACACAATGTACAAATATTTATAAAATCAGTGTACAAAGTGGTCTGCATATAACTGCATTAAGTAGAAAACAAATATACAGGCCATAAAAATGGAGTCCCATAGAGGATACTATTAAAGTGCTAACAAGAAAAAGATATACATAGTTCATGACATGCATTAAAACAGCCTTGTATTTTATTCCTGTGATTACCAAGAAATAACAAACATCATAGAACAAAAGTTAAATCATAACTTTGTCCTGCGTTGACATCCACCACATGGGTTTGTTGCACCATGTCCTCTGAGGTTGCTGTGACAGAATAGGTGCCAGGAGAAACTTCAATGTAGATGTCTTCGGAAGCTTGTCTGGTCTTTGGGGGGAGGGGGGGAAGTTTCATTACTGTTTAGTCATCTTAGATTTCCCACAAAAATAAAAACTTTGAATTTGGGTAAAAACCCTTACATTTCAGCTACTATATAAACGTACTAAGATTTTTCAAAATATACAGGCAGCATGGATAAAACTGTAAAATGTTTCTGTCAGTACAAAAACTAGCAAGTGCCGTACTCAAAGTATTTCATCTAATGTTTCAATCAATGGAAATAATCAACATGCTGTAATCTCTGCTTCACAAAACTGAAAGTTACCAACCTAAATGGTTTTGAACATAGACCTGGAAAACATCCATACAACAAGGGTGCTCCCACTGACTTGTACTGTGGTATAGATTCCATGTTTCTCATCTTTTGTGGCTTAGAAGTTCCCGAAATTGATTTGGTGAGGTGCTAGGCTTTGAAAAATAAAGTTTCCTTCTCCTTGAGGAACAGGAGTCTTCAGAGAGACTGTATGAGGGCCAAACATAACTGGCTAAGCAACTGCTGAGTGCATTGCTGCCTGCCTTTCCTCAGCACGGGGAATGCGTCAGGAGCACAAATGAGGTGAGACTGGAGAAATGCTGCATTATTGTTGCTGATGCAATTCACAAGAGCCTAAAGATTAATCACACTGTTTGACATTCTGTATCAGTCCAAAATATAAAGTAGACTCTTAACTGGTTATATGCCAGAATGCCACAATTTGGTTTGCAATTAATTGTGCAAGTCTCTGTATGCTCATTCTACTGCCTACCTATATGTACATTAGGACTGTGAATGCACCACTGGTTAATCTTCTGTGCCATCATGAAGTCTCCACATCTGATCACCAATTTTAACCAGCTTGATGATAAAGAAATGCTATACCTCGATTTAAAAACAAAGTATTCTATAAACTTACATGTTGCTGGCAAGTTTGGGCTTGACTGAGTGCTACAGAGGCTTCCGTCCTCTGGAAAGAAAAAGGTATGTTTCTAATGATACAACACAAAAGGCAAATTGAGCCCCTGAGAGAGGGGATGCTTTATGTCCATGAAATTTTCCCCTACACAAAAGGACTGATGTGACACTGGTGCCACTAGGAGCTATTCTGCCTCCTCCCCTGCCCCCCAACAGAAGGCTTAGATCAGTCCAGGTGTTCATATGCCCATGATGTTAAACCACATACATTACTGTAAGCGTCACAGACACGAGATGGATAACAAGTGTCCCATGGCAAGGGAAGGAATAACCTTTAATCAAAACCAAAACCACCTACTTACCTCTTCTTGGGAGGACTCTAGCTCTCCTTGCCCTGCTTGCCTGCCATGGTATCTGCAGATGTGTTTGATTTCATGCTCTTTGCATCTACAGGCTGCCATGAAGCTATAGTACTTCTGGACAACAGTAGAAACAGAGAATATTATGTGGAGAAGCATCAAAGCCGTGGTCACAACTACTGCAGATTTACAATTAAAAGTGAAACTGACCTTCTATATTAATTGGCTGGTGTGTTCTCATGTGAGGATGAAAACAATGCCTGGATGTCCACAGGACATCTGCCTTCTGGTATAAAACTGTTAGCCCTGATTGTAGATGCCTGCCTTCCAACACAATATGTAGGGACTCCCTGACACCTCAGAACTAAATTAATGAAAATATCAGAAGGAACGCTCTGGAAACATCTACCTGATCAGGCTCTTCGAGAAAAGCTCTGGTAGAAAAAGGCACAGTTTATGGGTCCTGAACAGGATGTATATGCAAGCCAGGTGCTTTGCAACCTAGCCAGTGAAGACTGGTTCTGCACGGCACGTGCAGGAGCAGTGCTCTAAAAGCAGAACACTTTAATACTGAAAAATGAGCTGGTGAAGAAGCTAAAGTGTCTTCAAGGCTGGTATGAGTAGCATAGTGGTTTTGAGAATTGTATTCAAGACTGCAGCAGCCCTTTTCTGGCTCCACAGTAAAGGTACCTGAATCTTCCCCACTGCAAACTAAATATTTGAGTATAGCTCTGCTGCCATCTGTTGTCACCTCCCAGGGTTACCTTTTTGATCACAGGGACCAAAAAGTTCCAAAATACCTATTTTATCTCACTTCCATTTTCCTTGTCTCTGACTGTCAAGACTAAACTTAACAAAAATAAGGCCAGTAGCAATTCTTATTTCCAAATCTACTGCTGTGTTTTATTCCTTGAGGTTATGCACACATCAACAGCTTTGGTTGCTTCTATTGTGGTTTACTGTGGAGCTACGTCCCCAAATACATCAAATACTCTGACTTTATTGCATAACGCTTCACAGAGCATTTCTGTATCACAGGAGGTGAGCTGGATTCTTTTACATGATGTCACAGAGCAAAGAAATGAAAGCAAACTTTTGGGGTAAGAAATGTGGGTAAACTTTGGTCCCTTAGTAACTCTAAACAACTCATCCTAAATCACAGTTTTAATCGTTTGCACTCAAGTGCCTAAATGGTTATGTTGGGCTGTGGATTTTTATTTGCACTTTGTAAACTTTGGTAATGAACTTGTGGGTCTGAGAATTCCCCCCACCCCACCCTTTTATGACTCTTCTTGTCTACAGAAGATGACTGAAGCAGTACTGTCTTGGCTGATGCATAAATATGGAAGTCATCCACTGCTTGCTCCAACTCTGATACTCCTAACAGGGAATAGGATGAGTCTCTATACACTGTTATATTTTTGTTTCATCTTGTGTAAGACTGAGTTGTTTTAGGGTTACCTGGTTACTGTGTATGTAGTGCTTTGAAATGATAAAAGAGTTGCTTAAGAACTAATCATCTGGTCTGTGTTGAACTACTGTTTTCTCTAATTTAATTGAAGACTTAGCCTCTGTTATTAACTCTGCGGACAATAAGCTCCCTGCTGCATTATGCTAACAGATCCCGAAGGGCATAGACGATGTAAACTGTGATGGAGTTTTCAAAGACTTCAATGCAGTAGTCGGGCTGCAGGGCTGCATTCACAAGGATGAGCTGGCAGAGACAGGCTCCTGGTCTGTCTACCCAGAAAAGTAATGACACATGGCAGTCAGAGCCACCATGAAAGCAGTGGAGCTGTGCATCTGTATGCCATACCTCTCAATTTCTGCTTATCACAAATAAAGATACAGTGCTGCTCAGAACTGAGCCCACACTCCTTATCCAGTAGCAACACCCCAAATCAAGTATCTTAAATGATACCGGGGACGTTAACTCTATATTCAGAGCGAATGCGTGATGCAAAGCAATCTCTTTGCTCAAGATTCAAACTTTCCCTTACTTCTGCCACCCAGAACACACTGACTCCATCAGCTAGCATGAGTGGTTCCTGCTGGCATGATGAAAACAAAGGGTTACTCTGTTGAAAAGCCACTCTGCAGAAGTAACCTGGCAGCACCGGAAAAAACTCTACGTTGTGATGCGCCAGAAGCCTGCGCAGTGGCTGACACAATGTAATTTGTGATGTGGTCCGACATTTCTATCTCTCTAACCACGTTGCCTTTCTACCAAGAAGCAGAGAAACCCTCTGCTAAAATGTGTACTGGTCTAGTAGTACCGTCTAGGAGAATGCTGATGGATAGTGGTGTTTATCAACTAAGGTGGTACCAGCTGGTCAGGATAGCACTGGTGAAACCTACCCTGTAACCTACCACATGATGGCGAACGCCCCGAATTTCTTAATCTAGGCCAGCACCACAGGCTCGCTGGCTAAGCTCTTGCCATGCAGTGAGCAAAACTGAAGTCTAATTTTTGCAGTTTTAGCAAAAGTAGTGCAAAGAGGCCTCTGCCAGGCACATCATAAACGTTCCCCTTTGCACGGGTCTGGGGGTGAAACCTCACCTCGCATTCCTTTGTGGCTTGATTCATCAAGTTCACAATTGAAGCGAATGCTGCGCTGAGACGTTCTGAATCTTCTTCCTGCAGTTAAAGACATTTTTCTGTAAGTCATGGTGTGGTGCTCGATGCTTAGGGGTAGAAAGTGTCCAGGTGGCTGAACGGCAAAACCCTCGCTAGTGCCGGGGGCCGTCTCTGGGGCGACGCAGTCGCGCGTGGCCGGCCGCCGCGGTGGTGGTCCTTAAGTTTGGAGGCAGCGTGCACGCCGGCCTCCCAAGGCGCCCCAGGCAGCACCGAGGCACTCGCTTCCCCGGGGGGTCACCGGGTGGAGCGGCTGCCTCGCTCCGCCGTCCTGCAAAGCACCGGCCGTTTCTTTGTAGGTGCCCTCCACCCTCTCCCACCGCGGCAGAACGCGGGGGGAAGCCACCAAGTGCGAAACGGTTCCGCGGCTTTTTAAAACGCCTCTAGCTCATCGGAGCACGCCTAAGGCTGACTCCCACACACACTAGGCCCCTGCAGGACGGGAGCTGTCCCGCCACGGCTGACGGACGCGGCTCCCCGGCGCTTCTTATTTGTCTCGCCGCCTTCCCGCCGCCGCCGCCCGCAGCACTGACCGGGGCCGAGGCCGGGAGCCGTCCCGCCGGCCGCCGCCGCCGCCGCCCGCAGCACTGACCGGGGCCGAGGCCGGGAGCCGTCCCGCCGGCCGCCGCCGCCGCCGCCGCGCCCGCTCCAGCACGTCGCGCGCCAGCCCCGCCGTCCGCCCCGCGCGCGCCCCCTCCATCCCGCCGCCGCCGCCGCGGGCCGTCACAGTGCGCACGCGCCCCCGCACCGCCCACTCCCCCGCCATCACCCTCCCGCTGCCGTCAGGGGGCGCCACCGCCCCGCCGGTGCTGCGCTGCCCCGCCCCGCCCCGCCCCGCCCCGCCCCCTCCCGGTGGCGGCGGGGCAGATCTCGGCGCCCGGTGCCGCCGACAGGTCGGGGGTCCCTGTTTTCCCCTCACGCCACCAGCCCTGCCGGGCCCGCGCCATGCCCTGCCCTGAGGTAAAGGCGCCGCCCCGGGCGGGGGAGGGGCGTCCGGACAGGCTTCCCGTGAGCTTCCCTCAGCGGCGGCGGGTCTGTGAGGCGACCGGGTGGTGGCCCGCGGCTGTCCCCGCCGGGCGACAGCGGACAAGAGCCGAGAGAGGCTGGAGGGTGCCGGCGAGCCGGTGCTGGCGCGCCCGGGGGGCTTCACCTCATGGTCTCTCTGGTGGAAAGTGGTACTCCTGGTTTGTTTGGGTTTTTTAAACTTATGAGGTACAAAACAATAATTACAGTGTGTACTGATGGTTGGCTGAGTGAAACAGGTATTGGTAAGAGGGCAGAGCGCCTGCAAACTGCCGCTGCGTCTGCTCTCCAGAAGAAAGCCCTTTCACTTTGGTTGGTAAAAAGAAAGCACAAAGTGGTTTGGCCCACTGCGAGGAAGATTTGCCAAATGAGCAAATCTGCTCCCTGGAAGCTGCTTCTGGCCCAGGAGGGTTTTCCAGCAGGGCAGCACATACGCATGAGGCCTTTGTCAGCCCTGCAGCGTGTGAGGCTGCAGTCTCCACTCGGAGCTACCAAACGGGCTTGGAAAGAGACTGCGGCTACATGTAAATTAGAGCCACTCTGTGGCTTTGCTAACCTCGCCTGCACTGAGGTGACAGTAGGAAGGGCAAAATAAGCACAGAAACTTTCTTTAAGTGCAGTATGGCCAAGGTTAACAAGTAGGCCCTGATTTTTCAAGTCCTTCATTCTTGTTTGTGGAGCTTTGCTAGCTCTAATCTGTTTGGCAAACAAGAAAAATAGTCCTCTCCTAGTTTACATTTTATTATCATCTTCCAGTTGCTTAACCAGAGCGGCAGCCAACTCCTGTAATAAACAAGCCCTTCACAGGCTGCTTGTTCATTAAAACACATTGAAGGCCCCAATTTACTGTTCAAATATAACTTAACTTTAGGTTGGGTCTCTTGTACTCAAAGGAAAATTTAGGCAGTTGCTGGGGTGCTTGAGGTCTGGGGGAGAAAAGTAGTATTTGATAAAAAAGCAGTGTTAGCATGTTTCAGATGTTTGTTTGATGTCCTGGAGAAGCAGCCAGAATAGACTGCTTCCTGCTTAACTTGAGCATCCATCTTTGAGCATCATTCCTTCTTATCATTGGTCTCCTGGAGAGGTGGATGTGTTTGCTATCTTGCTGCACTTGTGAAATATACTTGAAAAGGCCTTCCTATGTCGTTTTCATAACAGGGAAAGAAAATTGTATTCATTTGATATTTCTGCCAGGTACTTGTAGCAGTAGCTTGTTGTTCAGGAGGTAAATTATTCCTTGTGTGTTGAAATTTAAACTGCCACCATTTTTTGATGTTCGGTGACACAGTGCTCCTTTTGCAGCTGAGTAAATACATCTGTCCCAAGAAGGCTGACAGCTGAAATAGCTTTTGCTTTGAAACGCACATTCATATCAGAATCCAGATGAGAGTTACCCTTATTTCCTGTACATTCACTCTTTTGAAATATAATGGAGGTTTGTGAGATTGCTGGACATTTACACCAGATTTCCTTGTCATGTGGGATAATGGATCAGGGTATCTCAAGACAATATATCTTATTTTGTTGATGAGGTGGTGAAAGCCAAGAATAGTTTATCCTGAGTACTCGGCTCTGGGTTCAGAGAAGTATCCTTATGTAGGAAAGCTCATAAGCAGTTGCCTAACGCTGAGCACCATTTCGGTTCCATTTCAGTCAATGAAAAGAAAGTAAGCATGTGCTTAAAGTTCAAGAAATGCGTAGTGCTGGAATTTGTATTTCCAGTTGCAGAATACACATGTCGCTCTTCTCGCTATTTTCCTTCTGTTCCTATTATCATTTGGTTAATACATTGTGAAGTGACTTGTTTTATAAATGCTTACATAATACTTCAAGATTTAGGTGCAGTCTTTGTATTTGGCAGTACTCATGGTTCTGCTGAGAGCTAGTATCCTGCCTCTTTTGTATGGTTTTTGTATCAAACGACTTGTGCGGGTTCCTCATGGGTTATGCCGGCAGAAGCACGGGGACAGGCGCGCCAGGGAGCTGGCCCCTGCGATGCTGTTCGTGGCCTGCGTGGAGTATGCCCGCTTTGTCGCTTGCGCCACGCAGAGACCTTCCTCGCCCTCTGGTACCCGCGTCGCCCTGCGCCCTGGCGTGCGGAGGGACCCTGGCCGCGGCGTGCCTCCGAGGGGGGCACCGGGGGCTCCACTCCCCCGGGAGCAGAGCGTGACAAAACTGCTGTCGGTAGCTGGTCCCGGTAGGCTGGATTTGAACCGAGGGAGCCGGAATGCAGTTCGGAGGCGCGCCGCTGCCTCCCTCTCCCCCAGTCTTTCGCCACAGGTACTGTTGCTCCGAAGCTACCCCGGGGAGCCTGGAAAGCGCGGCCGCCCCGCGTCCCGCCGCCCCGGGCGCTCGCCCATCCCCGGCGCTCTGATTGAAACCATCTGCTCGGCGCCCGAGCGCAGGAAGCGCGCCGCTCGCTCTCCTCCTTCCTTCCTTTCTTCCCCGCAAGCGGCTCCGCGCCCAGAGGAGCCCAGCCCTCGTAGTTTTTTTAAATAAAAAAAATCAGCGGTGTCGCTCCTCCGGGGCAGAGGGAGGAGGAGGAAGATTGTCAGACGGGGGGCTCAGTTCTCCCCTCCTCCTCCGCCCGTCGCATCTCCCCGCGGACCGGCCGGTCCTGCCCGGCCCCGGCAGGCTGCTTCCCTCCCTTCCTCCCTCCTTCCCTCCCGCCTGGCCAGGACCCGGGTCTGGGGCCGTTTGGGGGGGCGGCGCCCACCCCTCCGCGGGGCCGGGGCCGAGCGCTGCCGGCGGGAGCGGTGGCTCGGCCGCCCGGGGCTGCCCGGCCGCGGCGGGGCTGCAGCCCGGGCCGGGCTGCGCTGGGGGAGCAGGTTTCTTTGTTGGCTGCCGGGTGACTGGTTCCCATTAATCTCCCGCACTGGCCGTGGCCGTCTCCACTTCCTGCCTTTGCATACTTCTCTCTCCCTCGATCTCAGTCCCTTCCCTCCCCCTTCCCTCCCCCCTTTCTTTCTCTCCCTCTTCCCAGCTTCTCCAAAAAAGCTACAACCGCCCGGGCTGCGGGACGGGGGCTGCGGGCGTCCGGCGGAGGGAGCGCATCCCTGCGCGGCTCGGTAAGGGCCGGGGAGCCGCGCTGCCGGGTCGGTGGTCGCCTCTGGGGACCCGGGCAGGGGAGCGGGGCTGGGGCGGGGTGGGGGGGAGAAACGATCGATCGTGCCCCGGTTCGCCGTCCCTGCGAGCCGGCCGCCTCCCAGGAGCGGGGCGGGCCGGGGATGCGGGGGCTCCCCGGGCCCTGAGGCTCCCCGGACCGCGGAGCCCCCGCGGCAACGGAGCCGGCGGTGGCCGTGCCGGTGCGGGCCGGCCCCGCGATCCTTGCGGGGGTCCCTGCCCTGCCCGGGGGGAGCGCGGATGGGCGCGGGGTCCTTGCGCACGGGCGGAGCGGGGAGTCGGTGCTCCCGCGCTGGTGCGCCCCGTGCCACCGCCGCGCCTCGCGGGACGTTTCTTCTCGCGTGGGTGGCGAGAGCAGAGGCACCCCGGAGGGACAGAGCCCAGGAGACCACCTCGGTTAACTACAGCCGGGCTGCAGAGCCATCCCGCCGTGTGTGGGGCTTTGATCTGGAGAGGGATGGGGAGTTGTGGCACTTCTTTTCCCTTCCACTGCCCACTCGCGTCGTCTATCCAGCCGGCTGTAATGTTTGCATGTGTGTTGAAAAGAGTAGAGGAGCCACCTGGACTCCGGCGGAAGACTTTAGGATCCCAAGACGCATTTAGCTGAAGAGCTAAGGGAGCTGCTTCAGCAGTTCACTTGGTGGGAAAATCAGATGTACTGCTCTTGGCTTGGTACCAAGCGTTTGCTTTACTAAGGAGCAGCGGGTCACCGCAATCAAAGAGTAGCGGCTACATATGAGAGAGCCTTCTTATGTTTACTTCAGTTTTATCACTGAAATGTACTTTGAATTTTAGTAGTCAAGCTAAATGAAGCCGGATGCATAGTATTACTGCATGGAGTATGTCAATAGTAGTGTTTTCTACACCCTTGTTTTACTGTTGCACTGACTTTGGGGAATAGGTTTTCTTTAATTTTTTGTTCTGAGTAGTAAGTCTTTAACTTCAGCCAGATATTGAATAATCCAGTAAAAGCCACCTGTAGTGGTCAAAACTTGTGGAAGATAAAGGATGAAACTGTTCATTGTAGTCTGATTTCTGATGGTGCAGGGTAGGATGAATTGAAGTGAGGATGATTTGCCTTTAAGACTTGATAATGTTTTGTTTATACATGATTAATAGATAATCAGTAGATGAAAATATTCCATATAGTGGAAGGGTAAGTTAACAGAGCAAAGGTAGGAGTAGCTTGCATTTAAGGTGAGATTTGAGAAAATCATGCATGTTTTAGGAACCTCAAAATTTAACTTTCATTTTGATGATCAGGTTATGCAGGTGACATAGTGGCAATCTGTTACCATGTTGATGGGTGAGTAGGATTTATGGCTTTGACCATTCGTTTCCCTCTTGCTTCAACATTAGTTATTTAAAGGAAAACTGTAACACATTTAAGCAATTATGATTACTTTATCAAGTTACCTAAGAATACAACCGAGCACCTTTTAAAGCTAGCTACAGTCTATACATTGTTAAGAGCAACTAGACTGACAGGGATCTGCCATCTTGCTTCTGGAGTGGAACCACTTTCCTCTGAGAGTACGGAGGGGTGAGGAGCAGGGCTCCCTGGGAAGGGGTGATAGGGTGGGCGGTGCTGGGCCTCACTGGGGCACGGAGAGTGTCCTGCTCCTAAAAGTATATAGCATGTGTTCTTTCATGTGCAGAAATAAGAGAGTCCTGGCTGGCCTGGCTTTCTTTTGCTCCCTTCAGGGTGCTAAACTCCACCAGCCAGCTTGCTCAGTGTAGTCACTGCCCTTCCTGGTGCTGCGGAGGAGAGGCGCCTTCTGTCCTCTCTTACCCTTACAGTGCATTCATGCTGTGGCTGCCAGAATTTGCTCCAAGGAGCTCAGGACCAAGCATTGCCGTTTCCCTTTAAGCAAGTGACTTTTAACATATACTGTAGCTCTTTAAGGAGTGTGTGACCCCTTATTATTGGTGACCCTGTAAACCATTGTGTAATCTGTTGACTGTAATGTACCATGCCAATTTATTCTTGGTTGGGAAGTCTTGCCAAGGACTTGATGGAATAGCAGGATTTTATCCACTTTATTGTTTTCATTGTGTTTCATAAACATCTAAGACCCTCTGGGAAGAATCACTGGGGTGGCTGGGCCTCCTTTTTTTAATTGCTGGTTAACTAGATGTTGCCAACTTAAAAAAAATAAAGTGGTATGCAAGATCTCAGAATGCCTGGAACTGTTAGGCACTCATGTTTAGGAAGCAGGACTATTTTTAGTGTGGGGGCATTTAAAGAAAAGATACTAGCCCCTTGTGAAGAGGTCACTGTGAAGTGTGCTGAAGAGCCTGCTTTTAACTGGAGAGCAAACCCAAGTTTCCCACAGTTGAGTAAAGCTAAAGAACGAGATTTGTACTTTCCCACTTAACTAAAGAGGGAGAGGATGGACTTTTTGTTAGTTTACAGTAGTGGGAGTGAGGAGGCCCAAATTCTTATCATTAAAAAAAAATAAAAAAAAAATCCCTGTCTTGGTGAGATGCTTGCCTTTCTGATTTCTTCCAGTGGTGTCTGCAATGGAGACGTAGGACTGAAAGGCATTTAACACTTACTGAGAAGAGCTGGGAACTGGCAGCTGAGAATACAGTGTAACCCTTGGGATCTGTGTGCGGGGGAGGTCACAGCTTTCTTGAATGGATCCCTGACTGCCATCCTTACCTATAGCTAAAAAAACTGGTGTAAAACTTAAAAAAACCCCAAAGCCATGGGTGTTGAGAACTCAAGGTGATTTGGTATCCTAAATCAATTCTGAATATGGGACTGAGGTTGCTAAATAAATTACTTTGCATCCAGAGAAGACTTTCCTCAACTCATCTGCCTGGAAGGTAGAAGTACTTGCTTTTGATGGCTTAAGAGAATGTGGTTTAGGTCAAAGTTACACTGGTGCTAGATCCATCATGTCATCTATGGGCTCTTGAGTAATCTAGATATGGTTAATGTAACCTAGACTCTTGCCGGGCAGAGGACCAACATTTGGACTGATCACACTTTCAAAATATACCAAATGATAGCTGAGTCAAGTTGAGTTTTGGCATAAACTTCATTGATGTCTTGTTTAACATAAGTTCAGTTTAGATTACAAGTTACTCCCCCCCCCCCCCCAATGCTGAGTGCCATGTGTGTTAGTTTTGTCTCTATGCTGTAAAGTGTGTGCAACTGTTGCTTTTCAGACTTTTTGGTCTGCAGTTGGGATTTAGTTGGCAGTACAGATAGAGGCAAGTTTGGGGAACCAAATCCAAATATTTACATTCCCAATTTGGCCTACTCCTTGTGCTTGTAAACACTCACAGTCATATTTAACTTTGGTGAGGTTATATGTGGCTTTGCCAAGCCTTGGAGAGTCACATCCTACAAGATCTGAAATTCCCCTTTTTGGGAATAGTTTTGGATATGTTTTTCAGGTGTATGTGCATCAGCTGAGAGTTAGTACTGGTCACTCTTACCCCTAATCCAACTGCAAATTCTTTTCCTGTATCTTGCTTCTTTTTCATGTAGAAATGCCTTATGCTGGTGAGATGTGTCAAGTTAAATGTCATGGAAGAGAAGTCCTGCCCACCTATGAGGTGCTGCACAGACTCTGGAAATCCTGGTCTCCTGTGCTGCTCTAGAGCTCTGCCTTGGTAGAGGGGGGCCATGGTGAAGATCCTCCTCCCTTTGTAGCTACCATTTTCCTGGTCCTTGCTGTTTGGGCGTGCAGAAATAAAGTTTGAGGACTGATTTGAACAATGGGGATGCTTGCTCATGGAGTTTCAGATTTAAGTCCTCTTTTCATTCATACAGGCTTTGAACAGCTGTCAGATTTTGTTAAACACTTTTTATTCACTAGGGACTGAGCCTGAAAGATTTATTCTGCATTAGGAGTTGAACTTTCTGAAGTCTACCTTACTACAAACTGTAGCAATAGGGACCAGCTAGTACATTAACAATTTATGGCCAAACCACCCTTCTGTTTGGGTATGCCTTTCTATTTGGGTCTGTTGCTGTTAACCAGAGTTTGAAATTAGATATGATAGTTTAGTTGCAGAGAACTGGAGATGATAGATAGAGGTGATTGAGTTAAAATGAGTTACAATAAGAGTTCCTACTCATTAGTTGAGGTCTGTAACTTTGTATTCTTAGCCAACCTAGTCTGGAAGAAGACTGCATTAGCTTAGTCCACAGTGAACATGTTTAGAGTAACCTGATTTGTTCTCTATCTGGAGTGTATACCCAGATAGAACTGTTTAGGTAAACAAATGCTACAATTCATATAGCCAGTGCTTTTTATATGTTCTGCTGTAAGCTTCTGACCTTGGAGATGTGTTTGTTAGGTTGAGAAACATAGGACAAGAGTAGATGTTCATTTTTAATGCCACCTTTCACCATTCTTTGAAGATAAGTTTGTTTGCACTGTATCTGTATGATGAAAACCTGTCAGCTGCTGCAGTATAGCTGAGACTTCAGTGAATTTGTGCAAATGGAGAAGTCCTTAAGGACACACTGAAAGCACAGTGACTTTCTGTCAGAAATGCAGCCTGTGTGTGTTCACACACAGAGGAATGGGATGTTGTATCAGTTTAAGTGTATATGTCTCCTAATTTCTCATTAAAATGAAGATGTAAAAATGATTTATGAACATTTAGTGTTAGCGCTGGTGCCAACGCAGGAAACCAGGTCTTTGAGTTGAAACATTTAACATTGTTCCCTAACTCCCACGTTATTAAAAGCAGTAGTTGTGTGAAGTTTTACTACTATTATTCATTTCATCATTTTGACAGGGTTGTCACACTGAATTACTGGTTTGCATTTTTTCCCCTTAAGAAAAAAGATTAGTTGTCTTCATGGGACATCCAGTCACAATCACAGGGGACAGATGCTAACTGGCTAGCATTGTGCAAAGCGCCCTGTTCAGCCTGCTATTCCAAGTACTAGGGCAGAGATCAAAGTACTTTAGGAGAGCTGCCCCGGAAGATCTTGCAACCCTTCTTTAGGGAGGAGCAGATGTTCCAGACACGGACTCTGTTCATTGTTCTGAGAAGTCCGTCAAGTCAGGAGATGGATCTGTCTCTTGACATTTTTGCTTTCAACATTGTTAACTTCTTTGAGGGAGTGCAAATAGTTTTTGCAAGACAGGGTGGAATGAATGAGGAGCTCTAATGATTTTGATCATTTGTCCTGGTGGAAACTCTTATCACTCAAGGTCACTGGAAAGGGCCTGAAGTCATGTTTCTTTCTGCATGGGCACAGTGTGCTAAAGAAAAATGGGGCATATTGACTTGCTGTTTGTGAAAGTGCTTCTCATTTTTGCTACAGGATTATAATGATTGGAGTTTCCAGTTTGCCTCATCTCTTAATCCCAGCTCTAGGCTGACAAGATTCTATTAGCCAGTGTTGTTCAAATGAGGTTTATTAACCAGGAATATTGTTTTGAAGATATGGCAGATCAGCAAAGTGCAGAAGTGCACCAAATCTCCTGTGTGATGGCAGACTCTTATTATTTCCACTGTTAAGTTGCAAATTGGGCAGCAGTTCCACACCACAGCTTGTGTTTTACTGCCTGCTATATCCCTGCTATATTGTTAACTTTAGTCTTTTAGCAGAACATCCTCCATGCCACTCAAACTGTGTAAGAAATGGCTGACTGGAAAGAGCGGTGAGATTGGAGTAGGAAAGAACAGAAAGGGATCAGAAAGAAAAGGCCTAAAATCATCTGAACCTCCCTATAGGCCTTTTGTAAATTTACTTAACAATCTCCAAAATTGTTAAAATAGCATTCAGTACTTGTCAGTATAGTTCATGCACCTTTAGGTTTGTATGCATATTTCTCTGTTGGTGTTTTATGGATGTATCCATCACCATTTCTCCTGTGGAAACAAGTAAATATCCTGAATTATTCAATTGTAATGCAAGGAAAACCAAGGGCAAGCACTAGGAGCTCATGCTGTCTCCTTCTTGGCACCTGTCTTATCTGAAAGCCCATGTGACACTCGTGGGTGTTCCTGACCTTTAATGGCACAACCTTGATTGTCTGTTTCTGGTATTAACAAACCTCAGGATATCTTCTAAGCCTCCCTCCCTGCTTTCACAGGAGTTGTGCTTCAGCTCTGCCCTCACCAGTGCCAGGGGTTGGTGCTGAGGGTTTTCCTGCTGATTGGCTCAGTGCTTTATTATCTTCTGAACCAACATCTTGAACAGGACTCTCAGAGGCTTTTGCTGTTGTAGTTGCAAAGCAGCCAGCAGAGGAACTGGTCTTTCCCTCCAGAGATGTCCTTGGGCCTGGGAAGTAAAGGGGGATATTGCCAGGTGGCAGAGCTATCTTCTCATCCTTCCAAGGTAAGTTGGGGATAATCTTCATTGGCCTGCCGTGCTTTTCCTGTGGCTACGTAACTTGGACAACACAGGTAACTCCCTAGAAAAATTAAATTCAAAAGAATCAAGGGCCCTCAGACTCTTGCCATTTTACATGCAAGTAAAGCTTCAACTAAACCCCTGTGCTTTGGGGGAACTCGCCTGTTAGTTCCCAGGAAAACATTTGTCATTCTTTTCTTTTTGGCTTTTCTTAGTGTGTTTCTTTTCTTTCTCTTTTTAGCCCTTGAGCCTCCCTCAAAGCACTCTGAGCCCAGCAGCTGGGCTTTAATGAACTGTATGTGTCATACCCTATAGTTGTGCTGCCACTGCGTCCAGCCTGTATATGGATCTGAGACTGTTGTGGTTTAACCCCAGCTGGCAACTAAGCACCACACAGCTGCTCGCTCACTCCCTGCTGGTGGGATGGGGTAGAGAATCGGAAGGGTAAAAGTCAGAAAACTCGTGGGTTGAGATAAAGACAGTTTAATAGGTAAAGCAAAAGCTGTGTGCACAAGCAAAGCAAGGAATTCATTCACTACTTCCCATCGGCAGGCAGGTGTTCAGCCACCTCCAGGAAAGCAGGGCTCCATCATGAATAACGGTTACTTGGGAAGAAAAAATGCCTTCACTCCAAATGCCCACCCGCCCCCTTCCTCCTCCTTCCCCCAGCTTTATATGCTGAGCATGATGTTATATGGTCTAGGATATCCCCTTGGTCAGTTGGGGTCAGCTGTCCTGGCTGTGTCCCCTCCCAACTTCTTGTGCACCCCCAGCCTGCTCGCTGGTGGGGTGAGAAGCAGAAAAGGCCTCCGCTCTGTGTAAGCACTGCTCAGCAGTAAGGAAAACATGTCTGTTATCAACACTGTTTTCAGCACAAATCCAAAACATAACCCCATACCAGCTACTATGAAGAAAATTAACTCTATCCCAGCCAAAACCAGAACAGAGACCTAGATTTTGTGTGTACCACTTAACTGTGGCTTGGGGTTCATTAGGCCCTAGAAAGGGGGTAAATGGTGATGGAGAGATCTTCATTTGCCTGTGAGTATCGAGGCTTCTTATCTGTCTTTGACAGTCCATGATAGCAGCTATCTGAGCTGCAAGAAGTCAGCTGGTGACATATTCCTCTGCTTTGCCATTTCTTCTGGTGTTCAGATTTGTATTTAGTGGAACACCAAGAGAAATGTCAGATTGTGCTTTGCACTCTAAAACCAGTGTCACATAAGATTTGTTTGAGATTTAGCTTTAATTCTGGCTTTCTTTGCCCTTGAGTTCTCTCCCTGCAAGACAGTTATCTTTGAGTTGGAGAAAGTAATGGAGAAGTTGATGAATGTGCAGCTAAGATGATGTCTCCCAAATGAAACAGTGAGAGAGCCATCAAGTTTTCAGTGGCAAACACATGTTTCAGAGAGAGAGTAACAGTGGAGGGTAAAAAGTTATGAGAAAAATACACTGTTTGTTTATCCATCTACCTCCATGAGGTTGCACCTGGAGGGGACGCTCCAGGATACATGGCTGAAGGGAAATGATTGTCTTATCTTTTCAGTTGAGTGGATTGTTGTGTATTGTGATATTTCTGGCAACTGAAAAACTGAAGAGGTTAATACCTAGCATAAAAGCACAGCCTTTAAGAAAGATGAGAGAATTTACTTTCTGCGTTGGATGAAGCCAACTTCTCTTTTGAAGATTAATGGTTCAATCCGTTATAATTATTTTTAGTGGAGAGCATAATTATGCACAGAGTATAAGATGAACCAACTGTAATTTTTGACATACTAGTATCAATCCAGAACTAGTGTGGATAGACTGATGTGATAGAGGAAAGAATCTGGCCTATTCTTAAGTTTGGAGAGATAGTAGAACTTTTTGCCCTGTAGAAGTGTATCTGAGCTACCAGGCTGGAGGTATGCTCTGGAAGCAGAATAATTAAGTTCACTGGCATATTCATGTAAGAAATTAAAATATGTAATGAATTTTGAGGGACATGCATATTCGTGAGCCCAGGGATAACGGATAAAGCAGCAGGAATCCAGTCCTGGATAGCTTAGTACTTTGTCTTGGACCGAAACTTCCTTTTCCCTTTCCCCTATGCTTTGCAGCAGAACAGGTTGGCAACCGCATCTGCTTGTCCAGCCCAGGCAAACGTGTAGTCAGAAGGTTAGCTGGGGTGGAGACCACACAAAACAGCATCATTTGGACCAGGTGAACTATCCCAGCATATAGGCAGTGTCTACTCAGCTCTTCCTCACCTGGCACTTTTTTTCTGGCTGTGACTTTTCAAATTGTTTCTGAATCCAGCTCTTTGCCCCTGCCCCCCTGCCCCAGTTAGGCAAAGAGTAAAAGGCAAGTACATGTCAGTTGTTTTGAAAGAAAGTTTTTTGTGGAGGCTTAGCATGGCCCTGAATGTTGGATAGTCAGTGAGAGACTTTTTGATTCAAGACTCATTGACATAAATTAGATATATGGGCTGGGGTTTTTTGTTTGTTTGTTTGTTTTCCTTCAGTATACAACAAAGGGACTTGCCTCCATAACTTCCAAAAACTGGATGCAGGAATCCTATACCTGGGGCTAATGGAGATAATGTTATTTTACTCTCTAGGCTTTATCATGTGGATTTTAAAAATCAGAATGATGAGACCTTCTGAATCAAATTAGGATTAGTGGTTTCTGGAGTAGGGCAAATGACAATAAAAACCAGGAGCTGAATTCGGACAATGGCAGAAAGATGATGAGATGTTGCAGCAGTGTAGCATCTTTCATTTGTAAATCTAAAAACACTTAACAAAATGTGAATGAATGAAAGACTGCATATAACTTTGGTAGATTAAGGAAGCATCAATACTGATGAGAAGGTTCAAGAAGGTAATCCTGGGAACAGATAAAACCTTTTCTCTCCATTTTCAGTTTAAGTCTTAGGAAAATCAGAAATATAATTTTGAGGCAAAACGTTTTCTTTTATCTTGAACTGTAAATAAATACCCAGAGTAGTAGTGCATTTGAGATGACGATACTGCTGCTGCCCTTCAGTGTTTCAAAAGGCTTTTTTTCAACTAGAAGGTGATTTCAAGTGAAGTTACTTAATTTCAAAATTTGTGTGATTAGGTGGTGAGACTAGCAGGATAGTTTAGACTTTTAATACCATGTCTCTTAACTACTTAATCTCAAATATTTATTAATGGACTAATGTATATAGAGAGATACGATGTTAATCTATTTTTTTTTCCTTGAAAAGCATGAGTTCTTCTGTATCTACTGTTTGATTTTTGAGACTTAGCCATAACCATTATTTCTGGTTACAAGGTGGCAGTTATTTTGTATCTACTACACCCCCCACCCCCCCATTATAAATCTATGCCAGGAGGCAAAGATACACTCTTGTACATCAGTGTGCAGCCCAGGTTTACATCTTATGTAGAGTATAGCTAAATTACTATCTTTTGAATAGTTATGATATCCATACCATTTCACAAATATTCCAAGCAGCATTTTCTGTATGCTGATTAAATTGGCTGTAACACCCTTTTTATTGATGTAAACAGAGGTTAACTTTGATACACAAGTTAGCACAGCAGATGTTTCAGTTATCTCTAAACATTTTGACCAGGGAGTGGAGGAGACAAAGACCCTTTCTGCTTTCACAATTTCCTATCTTTATTTATGGGTTCTCAGCTCTCTACAAAGCCTTAACCAGGCTTGATTCAAATAGAATAAAAAATGCTCTGGCCTTTTGTACAACCCTGCTGAGTGTCACTTATGAGAGTTAGATGCTCATTTTCCATTAAAGTCAGTTTGAACCAGATACAAAAATCCTCAGTGTGGCTTTGGCCTAATTGTTTAACAATAAAACATCCACATGTTCTTCTTAGAGGGAACTCGGGAACTTCACAGTAGGAATGTGATTAAGTATTGCAAGCAAAAGTCAGCAACTTATTGTTTCAGTGTTTTCCTTGTATTAAAGGTACTTCTACATGTCTGTATATATCTTTACTGAAACAGAAAAGTACCTTTTTCTTAAATCAATTTTACCACAAAATATCTGCTTTACTTTTGTTTTCAAACTCAGAAGAAAACAGCTTTGCTCTGTAACATCAGTGGTTTTGTACTCTTGTCCCTTTGATTTTTATCCACTCTGGGAATAATTGCCCATAAAGAAAAGCATGGTGTTCTTTATCCAAAAAAGAATAATTTCTTTTTCAGAAGCAACTACTGCTAAGTACAATGTCTATAGAAAGACGTAAACATAGGTGAAGAGATACTAGCTTGCAAATCTCTTGTCCTGTTCCCTGCTTTGTTGTTCACTTGCTCAGAGGTCCTCTAAGTCATTCCGTTACCTGCAACCTGTTTCTCTGTGCCTCTGTAAAGGGGTAACTGGTATCTCTCCATGTATTTCTGAGATCTGCACGTTAAAGAAGCAAAAGTTACTACTAGATGTTCGTATTAAGCTATTTGTTATGACATGTACCTTTGCAGTTTGTTGCATTTCTTTCCTAACCTGGAAAAGATGTGGTGGGCTGAACTTGCACTCTGAAGAGTGATGCCAGTTTTACTGTAAAGTTTCAGTGAGCAGAAGACTGAGCCTGAGAAGTGTATGTGACTTGGGGAGCTCTGAACTTAGGAAGGCAGTACCTTGTGTTTGTTCTGCACTGACACCTCTAGCCAAGCAAAGAAAAGGTGTTGACATTGGAAGGAGCTGCAGCTATGCTCCTTTGCCAAATACGAGGTGAAGCCCTGAAGGGAAGGAATAGCAATGATGAATGACCCAGTAAACAGTATTCAAGACTACTCCCTTGAAGTAGAGCTGGACCCTCCAAGGCACCTGAAAATTCACCAGCTCTCAGCTGGGCACTCTTGTTAGAGGCTCAAAGCATATAGGTTTTATAGGCCTGTTAAAGCAGGACTGTGCAAGGGCACTGTTATGTTATTTCTTGTGATGCAGCAGCAGTTCTGACTTTCCTTTTTCTCATCACATTTGCCATTGTCCAGTAATTGTAACATCTATCAGGTTACACTTTCATTTAAACAGAACAGTACAAATATATTTACAGTTAAACATGCTACATAAATACCTTATTTTTCTGCTTTATTAACTGTGTAACAAATCTGTTTGGCAGCCACCTAATAGGAAATGGTGTATAGGTCTCTCTTGCACATTTACTGGGCTCTAAAGTGTTCAGGTTAAATTGGGTTTTAGATAACACTTTCTCTGAAAAACTTGTCAAATAACCTTATTTCTTTCTCAGTCCCTTGGATTCTGTAGGAACTCTATTAGTTTTTTATACCTGCTGCCAGTTTGAATTGCTAGAGCAACCTGAGTGCCCTGAAGTAAACCTTGCTGCAACTTTTCCAAAATACTTTTTTGTACAGGGTAAATGGATTGCACTTGGGTCTTTTTTTTTTTTTTTTTTTTTTTTAAGCTACGTGGACAAAATACAGAAGGGGGAGAATAAGCAGGTAACAGAAGCCTTATTTACATCCTCAACTGTACTTTGGTTTCCACAGGTTTTTTTTACTTATGCTTGGTACCACAGCTGCAAGTTTTTCTCCTGTTCCCTCTGTTGTGGAGGGAATGCAGGCTGGCTAAACGAGCTGCTCTCTTTTCCTCCCCCAGTAATTTTTCTGGTCCTTTTCTACATTCATGTAGATGTTTCCACAGAGCTTGGATGATGAGCTGAGTTGGCTGATCTTTCATGACGGCACTTTATTGTATTTACCAAAAGTTTCAGTACCATACTAGATTTGTTGCTACTCTGGAAACTCTCTCCTTTCCTTGTAAGCTGAATGTGGGAGATGGAAGGAGAGACCAGGCTGGGTGGCAATTTCTGCCTCGGGGGAAGAAGGAACACTAGGGGACAGAAAGTGGTTTCAACTCATGTATCCTGAGACCGAATAGCGAATAGCGGTGATTTTAGTATACTTGTCACTTGTTTTCCTCAGAGCTGTTCTCTGGCCTGAGGGAATCACTCCTGTAAAGTCTCCTTGGTTTAGGCAGTTTGTGACCTGCCCCTGGCCCCACAGCTGCTCCATCCTCAGGCAGTTTGGGCATGTCTTTACACCGGGCCAAATGCCAATTGCATATTTGGGACTGAAACACCATCTGGTTTTTTTGAGCCAGAAAAAAAATTCCTGAAGATGTGTCTGTCTCTTTTGTAAAGGATGTTGTTCAAAGTAGGGAAAATAGAAGTTTAAACCTTGAACCATATAAATACTTGAGTTATCTCAGCAAAATGCAAGTCCGTTAAAGTGCATGCAAACAGCATGATACTGTGTTTCTTAGAAGAGGGTAGTGAAGTAACGGGAAAAAACTCCCAACAAGGTGAAAATAAAGTTAGATCTTCCCAGTGGTTTTGTTTCCCATTTGGAATCCTGATCCATTGATTGTTTTCTGTACTGTGCTTAGTAGCAACAGCAAGGGAATTGAAAAGCAGGGACAAACATACATTCTTCCATGGCTGATCCTTAGCAAGATGAGGGTTATATGTCCTTCTCTAAGGCTGAGTGATGCCCAGTTGTTGTCCACCTGGGAGTGCAGTTGTAAGAAAACCAACGCCTTTAATACATTGGTTTTCTGCTCCATTTGTCTAGAAAGCAGCTCCTGGGGGATAACTTCACTGAGGAGCATGCTTCTGGCTGGAATTTGCAACAACCACCTACAATGTTCTTCCTTACTGTCAGGCTGAATCTCAGTCCTTTTTGCAATGATGTTTGAAAGACTGATTAAGAAAAGTAGCCTGCATCCTACTCCCCTGCTTCTCAGAGTATTCCTTACTCCACTTAATGTAAAGGGGTGAAAAGAATCCCAGTATGATAATGTTTTACTCTTGCTTAAAGAAGAATGTAAATTTTTCAGCAGGATGGGAAGCAGCGTGGAATCTGCCTTTGAATTAGGACTAGTGGGTTTGGCAAAGCAAGGCGTGTGATGCGAAACTAGTTTTTGCAAGGTCCTCTAAGACTTTCTGACTAAACAGTTTCTCATGAGCTAAACAGTACTGGGAAAGGCTCAGTATGCGGGTAGGAGACCTCCCAAGAGCATGTTTGCTTCTGTGATTCAGTGTATGGCATCTGTCCCCTGAGCAGAGAAGACATGTATCAGTGGTCCAGCAAGGAGCTGAGGGCACGTGTTTTCAAATGAGATGTGGATCGGGTGCTGGACTTAAAGTGACTTAACACTTGTGCTTTCTGCCTGAGGAGTTATTACATCTCTTAGATTTAAACAATTGTTCTACAAACTCTGAGCTCACAAGAATGTAATAATGATTGCCCTGCAACATTAAAGTGTCATCTAAAGATAACACAAGGTCAGCCCACCAACACTATTAAACAATCATAAACAGTACAGATTAAGTTAGCCAGTAAATCAAACCAGGAAAAAACCTCCCTTCTACCCTTACCAACCCCTACAGAGACTTGTTTTTGACTCCTCCTTGGAAGATTACCAAATTTAGAAATATGGGGTATTTCTGACCAATTTGGCATCAAGCACAGGGTGCCATTTAAATTCTGGTTTGGTTAACTGCACTTTTGCCTCCACAAACTTCCCCTCTTGCTCTAAATGGATACAATAATATTTTTTCCTTTGTGCCCTCTATACTTCTGTGGCTTTGTACTGTTAAATGAACAGCTGTATTTCAGCAGTAGATGAAGCAATTTGTGTCAGTGCCCACTTTTCACTACTTATTTTTCAAAGGTGTTGGAAGGTTGTTAAATGCTTTGAAATTCTTCCTTGAGGAATATCATATGATTTGGAGCAGTGTCTGAGTCGATGAAGGCATAAAGATGTTTCTTGTATGTATTGTGAAGTTTTCAGGTCATATTTGTGCACGTGATAATACCTAGCTCCAATGCAGTGCTTTTCATTGCAATTCTCCAAAGTGTTTTGCAAAGCTAATCAGAGCCATTACTAAAGCTAATTGAAAGTTTTTGATTAAATGAAGCATGATTAAAATACGTTATTTTGATGGTGCTGAACACTTTGTGGAATTAAGCTGATGCTAGGAGAGCTTCCTAAGGAGCCAGAGTGGGCTAGAGGCCTAACTGAAATGGAAACAAACCCAGCAACTGCTTTTTATGGGAAAATGGAAGTATTGGCACAACTAGCTTATTATGCAACACAAGGGTTTTTTGGTTTCATTCAAACAGTAGATAAAAGCAAAGAATGAAACTGTGAATATTGTAATGTCCTTGAATGACTTTAGCCAGTATCTCAATTTTGTAGATTAACAAATCAAAGCAGAGGGAACTAAAATTACTTGCGTGACTGGAGTTGCCTAATAAGCCGAAGATGGAACTGGGGTTTTGAGTCCTCTGGCCACAGAGTTGCATCTCTGATACTTCACCATAGTTCAACAAGGTACTTGCTTTACCACTTTTGCATAAGAACTATTATTTTCTTCCAGAAATTAAACTTACAGTTCCAAGCAAAGTGAAGTGTGTAGATAAATAATAACAGTGAATTTCTCCTGTTCAAAGAAAAAGGAAGGTAGGTCCACCTTTAGCTTTAAATGCTTACATTGTAAATGAGAACAAAACATTAGCTGTTTCACTGCTGATATATTGCCACACTTCTGACTTTCTCGGATTATAATAGGAGTTTAGGAGTTGAGGTGGAGCCGGAATTAGTTTCCTCAGATTATAAAAAATAAAATGGATACTTGCTATTTCTCAGTATCTCTAAAAATGTACCCATTATGACACTACAGAATAGATGTCAGGAAAATACTAAAATATATCTGTGGCAGGATGGATTTCATGTTGAAGTTTTTGGAAGTAACTGATCCAGCCAAGAGCTCTATCTTCTTTTAGGTTATTCTAAAAGACAACTCTTACTCTGCATTGCTTTGCTGTTTATGAAGTGAAAACAAGGTACTGCTTTCAAGTCAGAAAAGGCCTTCCTCTAACAAATGGCAGAAATTCAATGCCCCATTTATTGTCTTGACGTTTTGTTTTATCGTTCCAGTTTGCAGAGCGGTCTCTGGAGGTTTCTAAAGTATGCATGAATAAGAGAGAGAAATGCACTCCTATTTTCTTCTGGGAGCATTGGGGATGTTAGCATGGAGACAGGCCTGGCTGTCTATCTAAATCCCTGTGTCTCATTCCTATTGGCATTGGCAGGAATCCAGATGGTATAGTATCCTCCTACCTCATCCTCTACCATCATCTTTTCCTTGCAGTTTGTCTCTACACCTATGTTCATTGTCCATGCCATGCTGTTTGCTAACAAGTTTGGTCTCCTCACATGTATTTTCCATTGGCTGACTTATTACCTTTATTCATATTCCAGTGTTGTCTACAAGCACCAGTTAGTGATTGAAGTCAGTTTTCTTGGTGTTTCTACATGCATAAACTGTGTGTAAGCAATAACAAAAGTTCCTTTTTGATTGGAAAAAGGCAGATATAAGAAGTGGGCAGGAAGAGGAGAAATACATGTTAACCTTCGTCCATTTATTGGTGGTATACTAAAAAGTGGTAAAATATGTCACCCTCTAAAATTTCTCAAAGGTTGTGGGCTGTCTGGGCTCTAAGCAGGTTTATGCAGCGTTGGTCTTGAAAAATTATGTATGGGAATCTTCATTGCCTATGGGAGAGAAGTTATGTTTATATCCCAGAATATAAATGAGATGCTAACTTGAATAGCTTTGTAGCATGGAATGTCTCTCTTTCCTTCATAGCTTTACATAGTTCAGTGCTTCCCTTTCTTCATGTCCTCATGCCTGAAGAATGCAGACAAATAGCTGAAAAAGGTTTGTCTCTAGTGCTGTTCGGTCATTAAGGTTCTTGGCCAAAAAATATCCCTGACCTCCCTGGTCAGAGAAAACTGCATCAACAGCAATAGCTTTAATGAGATTATAGCTAGCATGTCTCAAATGTTGTGTATGAGGCCTAAGGGTGCCTAAGGGGATAGAGCAACATGCTGTAACTCTTGTTCTCATCCTTAGGCATGTGTCTAGTGAAAACCTTCATGCTTCATTTCATGCAAGGATAATGCCTGCAGAAGACAGACAGAGGCATTCTTCCTGTGTCCATGTTTTTGTAAAACTTCAGGACATTGCCCATCAAAATCCTGAGAACAGAGGGTCCGTTGGCCTCTCCAGCTGAAGAAGTTCAGCTCTTTGAAGGAGCTAGGTATCAGTTATGGAAGTGTGTAATTGACGCTGAATTGATTGTACCACAAGTTTTTGCCTTTCAAATTTCAGGGCAAACTACTTCCAACGAATCCATCATGTGGACATGAAGCATTTTCATTTTTCTGTCCGGGAGCAATCAGCACAGCTTTCTGCTATACAGCTAATGCCTCCAGCAAATTTTCTCTGAACTGGAGCCGCCCTGTGGCCTTGCAGCACGAATGAATCTTTGACAGGTGTGATCTGAGAGAGACTGTTTACTGCAGACACTGGAAATGTTGTCAGGCTGTCATCAGGGGAGCACCTGAAAAGCTAATACTTGATCAAGGAGAAGCATCAAGAGCCAAATCCCAGGATCTTGAGTTCCAGCCAGCAAATCAGAATTCTGCAGGAAGCAACAGAAAAATTTTGTGGAATATTCTATATTCTGACTGAATTACAGCAGGCTGTTTCTATATTTCTGAATATAATCAAATACCCTAAATCACGTAAGTTGTTTGTGAAGAGGTTGATAAGAAAACAGTGGTGGCATATGCCTTATCTCTCAGTCTTCCTTGTAGTGGATGCTCCTGGTCCTTCACAGTTCTCACTGATCTTTTGGAGTTGTCTCTGCAATTATAACTCACTGTGGTCTGTGCCCAGTCATGTTTTAACCTTGGGACCCAAAGTTTCTAACATTAGATTTGATGGCAAGAGAGCTCTAGGGGAACAACTTTTGGGTTCTTAAAAATTCTTCTGTTTCTGTTTTCTTGTTTGTAACACTCCCCTTTGTATACAGACCTCTTCCAAACTGCTCCAGTTTGATTATTATTTTAAATTTTTTCTCCCTTGTGTTTTCTGTCATCTTTCTTTTTGCCTTTGGCTTCACACTCCTCTGAAAAATATTTTTATTCTGTCTCCACATCCTCCCATTTCAATTCCCTCATGCACCTGCACTAGCTTTTCTTGTGTTATTTGTACTGTGAGTTGTTGGATTTATTTTTTAAAAAAATTGTATCAAGAAAGTACTTGAATCTTACTGCTTCATTAGAAAAGCTCACAGTAAAACACTTGATCCTATTTCCATATGGAAGGTGGAATACACTGACTATGTGTAAAATGAGCCCTCATTAGAGAGAATCCTCTTCCATTGTCCCTCTGAGGAACCTGAGAAGAGTAACTGAAGAACAAGTATGTTAAATCTAAATCAATGTGCAACTCACATTTGTTGTTTGAGAGTATAGTGCTTCAACCTTTTCTGATAAAGAACCCCATATATGGGGAGCTGACATAATCTTCCTCAAATGGTTAATGATTAGTTTCAGGTAAAGTTTATTTTCTTACAGTTGTTGTTGTTCCTAGTCCCAACCTTTTCTGTGTTGTGAACCTTGTGGGAAGGTTTGCTGGTGTGATAGGGCCATGCTAATTTCACCACATCTGAAAACCTAATGATTTAAAATTGTGGATTCAGTTCCAAATGGCCTAAGTTCCCATAAGGCTTGTGTTCATTGCTGAACATTGTTTTACTTATTTTCTTTATTACGTTAAAGACCTTTTGAATGTGGTCACCATTATGTACAAGTATCTGCAGAACTGAGTATCCTTTGGCAAAACCGAGTTTCGGTTCTTTGAGCAAGTGTGTAGTGTTGAAATGGAGCAATGCAGACTGATGTTAGAGCCCTAAAGGTGTCCTCATGGAGAGAACATACAGGATCCCCTCCTGGAAACCTGGACTACCTGTGAGATTCCAAGGGCACCCATGCTAGCCCACTTTCGCCCTTTATTATTGTCTCTTATATTGTTTTCACACAGAACTTGAGCGTGTCTTTTGTAGGCATGTGGACCAGAATGGCCACCAAAGGCTCGAGAGGCCAGTGTTGGTGAGCAAAGCCCCCTCTATATCTTCTGGGGAGAAAAAAAACCCACTACAATCTCCCTCCCCGCAAAAAACCAAAACCCGCCCCCCAAAACAGGATATGTAGGCAGTGACACTGCAAGAGCTTTTGCATGGCTATTTACAGAGACAATACTCCTCTGAAAGAAAAAAAAATAAAAAAATCCATGGTATACTTTACGTATATGCTTTAGCAAGAAAATATAGATTGTCCAGATTTACCAAGGAACAGTAAAACTCCCTGGTTTCTCATGAAACCATTGTGTGTAATGACACGTAATACCTAAACACAGCATCTGAGCTGAAGTTTGTTGAAATAAGGGACTGTTGTTGTAATGGTTTGAGTAAGTAGACTTTGGGTAAAGCTCTTGGGAAACAGCAATGTTGCCTGAGACTTGGAGTATAGTTTGTTTTCTTTTAATGAACAAGGCTTTCTCCATGGCTTTTCTTTCTGAAAAGCAGTGTTTGCTATGCAGGATGTGAATCACTGCAGATGGACTGGTTCATTGATTTTAAAGGTGTTGCCTCTTTACTTGACTAAAAGTAAAACTTTGCTAGTAGCCAGATGATGGCTGAGATTGTCACAGGCCTAACATATTTAATGACATAAATCTATGTTTTTTTAGCGGAGGGATATTCTAATTAAAAGGTAGAGTTTAGATTCTGCATGTGCACACTACTGCAAAGCATACGAAAAGTAGTGAGGTTAGCAGTCATGTGCTTTGCTAAGAGGTATGGACTTCACTGACTTTTGTGGACATCCATATCTGAATTGGAAAAGAGGAAGGAAGATTCACTTTGGGATAAGTTGTGGGGGTTTTTTTGTTTGTTTGTTTTTTAATCTTGAAATACAACCTGAATCAAATGAAATGTATTTTTTTTTAAATTTTGAAATTAAACTCCAGCTAAACTTCAAAGTACAGTTTTTGTTTTGAAATGAAATCTCAATACACTTCATTTTAGAAAATGTTGCAGAAAAAACATGTCCTTAATTATTTACAGGCAAAATATTTCAGCATGGATTTTGTACCACCAAATCTTACTTTTTTGATGAGCAAAATGTTTAAAGCAATTCAACTTGCTTGAATATTCTTGTCCATTTTAGAGTCATGGAAACATCCAGATCATTTCCTCCCAATCTCTTCTAGATCCTGGTGGCATAGTGATTTTTAAGGCAATCTCCGCTTTCTGAAAATTGAAACAAACAAACAGTGCAGGTAGGTTATTTAGAAAGCAGAGAGCTCTATGTAAAATGGTACTTCCCCCCAAACAAAATTATCTATATCCAGAAACTGTATCTTGGTTTTCTGGTGGCATATAGTATAGGAAACCACTATAAAGGTGCCTATGCAGTTTATACCATTTAAAAAAAAACAGATTTGAAACTCACATGTGTAATTTCTCTGTTGACCATACGCCCCATTTCTGGCTTGTATTAGTTTTGCACAACACTGTGCCACTCTGCAGAACCTGCAATAACTTCTGAAAGTTCATACAGTGCACCTGATTATTAGTGTCTTTCTTTAGCAGAAATCAGCTCTCTGGATTTCTCTGCCTTTACCTATGAACAGGAAAGAAATAAAAAGATTTTTTTGTTTTGTTTGAAAGGATGATCTGTAAAGAGGATTGTATCTCCAAAACCAAAAATAAAACGGCTCCAGAACCGGACTCCACTTTTCTGCCAGTGCCTCCAGCCTGTGCTCCCAACAGGCAAAGTAATACAAGGGCAGAGTGTTCACAAGGATTGCTGTGTATCCTGAGGAAAGCTCCCTGTAGTAGTTCTAGCTGTGCTGTGGGTCTTCAAAGAAGCTCCCTGCCACACTGCATTTGGTGAAAATGGCAGAAGTTTTTGGTAATTTGTTCCCCTGGGGACAGCAAACTTAAAATAAGTTTTTGTTTTTACCCTCAGGTTAGCTAGGAAAGTCTGCATAGCTGAGAACCTTGTTAAGTGTGAATAATTGAATTTACCCATCAGCCCTTTTTGTGAGCAGGAAATTGTATGTTTCTGTGATGCAGTATTTCTGTTCCAAGGAAAGATGCTAGCTTGCAGAAGTGCCTTTCCTGTTCACTAGATCTGATTGTGTAAGCAGGGATGTTTTGAACTCTGGCTGAATCAGATCGGTATCTTACCCTGGCATTAATCACCAGGAAAACCAGTGACCCAGCTCCCCAAAGCTGCTCTGATACAGCATAGCTGCTGCTTTTTAGCTCCTCCATGGGTCAAAAGCAAGGTGCTGAATGCCTCCTGAAAAGATGTTCTGATACCTCTCCTTCCTCTAAAATGTACCTTTAATGCTAGCCCCCCTGGCTATCCTGTGATGCTTGTCCTACTCATGCTTCAGGGTCCATTAAGTCAGGGAGGATGACCAGCAAATGGAAACAGAGAGTGGTGTGTATGGTACTGTCAGAGAGCAGAGAGCAAGGGCTGTCCCATGAGGAAGGATGAGCCAGAAGCTGAGGGTGACCACAGCACAGGCAGGACAGTGCTCTCACTGACCATGGCACAGTCTCACAGCACCTGAGTGGGACCAGATTGGTGACAGTGACAGGTTTCACTGGCAGCCCAGTGGTTACTGGGCAGATGCAACGGGAAAAGCTGGGACCAAGTTCAATCCAGGCAGTAAGTCAGTCCCAGCAAGGACAGGGCTGGGGGTGGGCAAATCTGCAGCATGGCTTAGCCCAAGCTTGAACCAGGCTTCTTGGCCCTTGGGCAGTGGCTGTGTGGGTGCAGGTCCCAGGTCAGGCTGGTCAGGGCATTTAAGGGCTGTGGGTGCACTCGGAGCCCTGACAGCTGCTCTGATGTGGCCCAGATGCTGATGTGCTGATGGCATGTTTTATTTACTATCTAAGGAGTCCTTCTGGGCTCTGTGAGACAGCACAGTGAATAAAGTGCTACTAGGTATGAGTAAGGAACAGTAGGGCTTCCTTTCTGGAGGCCAAATTGTGAGTTATGAGTGTACCCCAAACCAAAGCAAGGGAGAGTTCAACGTTTCACTTGCGGAGGGGCAGACTGAAAAATCAGTTGAGTCTTGATGGGTTGGAGCTGCTGTCTCCTGCCTGTTGGTGTCCTCTGCAGTCCCAGGGTAAAGTTCTCTGCAGCTGGGATGGGTGATCCACTCCCTGCCTCCCTCCTACAGTGTTCTAGGACTGCCAGCACTCTCCGCTGTCTCTTTTCACTTGAGTGGCAAAAGATATGCTGAGTTAGCAGAAGCCAGTGTCTCCTCTGTGCATGTTGTAAAGGCACAGGGGGACAGGGAAGGGCATTGTGCATCTTTACCTGAGCAGCTGTTCCAGCTAGTCCTTGTCATAACACTTCACACGTGCTTAAGGTTGAACTGTAAACTCCTCTGCCGGCATATTGTTGCCTGCTGAGGAATGGGGACCGCTCCTCTCTGGAGATGCTTACTAGTGCAGGATAGGCGTATTCTGCCCTGCAACATCTTCCATTTAAAGCTCTCCAGCCATTGCTTCTGTCTGGCAAGATAAAAGAAAGCTTTCCATTAAGGCAGCCTCCCTCTGTCCTGCCTTCTGTCCTGCCCTGTTTTGGAGTATGTGTGGGATGATTCCCAAAGGTCCCACAAGACTGTCCTTGGGTGATGGCACTGGTGAACTTTATTTGTTGAACCAAATACAGTGAAGTGAAAAGCACAGTGTTGTATTTCTATTTTTATGGTATCCTACTGTCTTACCCTTTGTGCGCTAATTAAATTTATGTATGCCAAAGAGAGGGACATTTTTGTGTTAATGAAGGGTTTGGGTGAATATAAATTTTGGAAAAGGGGAGAAAAAGAGTGCTTTCCCTGAATCTGTTTCCTTAGGACCAGTTGACGTTCTGCTTGCACGCTAAAGGAGCATAAAAATAAATGGGGTTCAGTGTATGGTTTGGTTTTGAATTTTTAATAGAGCTGCTGAAAAGCCCAGGTGCCGAATCCACGTGGATGAGAAAGCTGGGGAGGGAGAAGTGTAATCTACTGAGCCAAGCATCACCCCTTAGGCGGCCTTTCCGCTCTCCGATACCAGCTTCAACCCTGGCTTCGTTGGCGTGTGGCAAATTCCCAGGCACCGGTATTTCCAAGCAACACGAGCTCAGAAAACAGTACCTCTCCTCCAGTTTTCTCTTGTTGGGTGTTGGATATGCAGTGCTCGTGAGCTGTCCTGGCAGGAAGGGCTTAGGGTGTGGTGAAATCAGGTTTCTGCTGTGGGGGTTACCTGCCTGCCCCACAGCAGTGCAGTGGTGCCTCAGGTGTCAACAGCCCTAGAAAGGTCCTCTTGAGCAGTCAGAGCCAATGCCTTGCTTTTGGGAGGTGGGTATATCCCTTTTAAATGATGCAGCAAGTACCGTTTTGACCCTGTAGTTCTGGTCATTGGAAAGCTATTTCAGTACTTTGCTAGTCCAGTAGTTAGAAACGTTTTTCTAATTTCCAGCATAGAATTATTTCTGGCCAGTTTCTGTCTAATTTGTCCTCAAGTAAATGAGAAGAAAATGAATGCTGAGTGCAGTGAATGAGGTCTGCCTCGAGAGCTTGTGGAAAAAGCTGGCTGAGCAGGTCACTCTCCTGGTCTTGCAACAGTAGCCTGGTGACTCTACACTCGCCTGAAAATATTCAGTGCAGTTCTGATGTCCTTTAAAATGAAGGAATGAGGCTCTAGTCTCAAGCTTGGAGAAGCCTGTGGAAAGGCCCGTGTTGACTTCAGTGGTCTTGAGAACTAAGCCTCACAAGGTTTGCATAAAGCCAGTGCCAGATGCATCTCCCACCCACAGTTCAGGCAATGAACATGTGTGCACAAGGCTGGTGCAATTATGAGAGAGTTCAAAGGGAGCTATGCATCCAACGAGAAATATCTATAGACTGATCTGTGCCTCAGCAATATACTTCCTCACAGCTGCCATCTGTAGCGTGGGGCCTCTCCAGAGAAGGGAACATCAGATGAGCTCTGGTCCCCCAGGATTATGAGTTGTACACACATGTTTCCTGGTGACTGGGATGAAGTTACTGCATGTGTGGTTCCTGGTGTTTATTTTGTGAAAGTCCTGATCAGGTTGTTTAGGCCAGGAGTACACAGCACCTTGCTTGCCTGCAGTTTGATCTGGAAGAAAAGGTCTTTGGTAGCATGTGTTTTTGCAGTCAACACGGATATTTCTGGGAGTGAAGCTGAAGTGTAGGCAGCACATTATAATTCATGTGGAAACAGTAGTTGCAGGAATGGCTACAAAGAGGGTAACAAGCAGAGCTAGTGAATGGGAAGATGATGTTCTCAAACACCATAACCTGTTGAGAAAAGCCTGATGTGGAGATGAATATGCTGATACTTGCTCCAAGATACCAGAAAGTTTTGATGATGTGAAACCTCGTGCCCTGGGTTGGTGGATCCCATCTAAGTTGTTCTTGTTTTTCATCTCCAGCAGTGCCATTTTGGGGATATGAATTCCTCTGATTTCTCAAACACGTGTGTGGGGCAGGGAAGAGTTGACCTTCTACAGGTAGGACGTGGTGTCAGAACATGGGTTTGTCACATCCTGAATCTCTGTCTCCCCAGGGAGACTACAGCTCTGTCACCCCCCCCAACGTAGTGGCAGCAACCTGTAAGAAGTAGTTGTCAGCTTTCACACAGGGAGGGAAAGCTATCATTGAAACTACAAATCGTCATCAAATGTGTCTCATTTGTGTCATTAAATGTAGCATTGCAGACATTTGGGTCAGGGTGTGCTGGTCTGGCCTTCCAGTATTCAAATTCTAGTCTGGTTGATTTCTTTCTATGCTTTACGCATCCTGTAAGGGCTGCCATGGTGTGGTCCACATGCTGCTGTGTTTTGCTGGCAAGTGAAGCAGTTCTTGTTTGCTCTGTATACAATCACAGTGACTAAGGACATTTAAAGTGAGAGCTAGAAGTGTTTTGTCACAGTGTGATTATGTGGGAGATGGTGGGTCATAAATGCAAAGAAAAAAACAGCAAACTTTTCTTTCTTACTCTTGTCAACTCTACCAATTTTAATGTGGGAATTTTTTTTTTTAATATTAGTTTGTTTTTTTCTTCTTTTAAGGCCCAGGTTCCTGGAGTTCAGTGATTATAAGAAATCTTGACCCTCACTGGCTTTTATAGGTACATGGGGAAAGCTTGGAAACATGAGTCCCAAAGGCTTGAAACCTGTAAAGCTAGTAGGAGTTCAATGTTTATTTATACCTAAAACTTTGTGATTTGTTTAGGTCATCCCACAGCATCTCAGGGACTTGTTTCAAGGCATTGAAGTACTTAAACCCAGTAGTATGAGTTTATTTTTATTCTCACTGTCCACTTGCTGGTACAGTGTCAGAGGGAGAGCAGGAGATGAAACTGTGACTCAGCCTTTCTCCCAGCGAGCTGATAGGCATGACAGGAGAAAATTGCATCTACCTGGAGTGGTAAAGCAATTGCATTCACTGAATGGAAAGGAACTGGCACCTTGTCTTGGGGCAGGGGTGAAGTGTTATCTTTCATTATCCTTAACATGGATGAGTATCTACAAGGGATGGTCAAACCCACACCTTTGTATAACCGTTATTATTTACAGCACAGTTACTTTCCTACTGATGTCACTGGAAATATATTTAATATTGCTACCACCTCTTAGCATGGCCAAAGATCTTGCCAGAAGAGAACGTGGTAGTCCAGAATTCCAGCCCTGTGTAAATAAACAAATATTTCAGTAAATCCCTGAGAATGGAAGCTGGGAGCCTTAGCATGACAAGCAAACCCATCAAAAATGGATTTTTTGTTTGTTTGTTTTGCATTTGATTTTAATAACAGTCAAAAACTTCCAAGCAGGAGGATTTCACATACGGTATGCAATTTGTTTAAAGAATACTTTCTCTAGAAGGAGAGGGAAAAAGAAAACAGGAGAAAAAGAATAACTTTTCAGAGAGAATCTCCTACTGCTTTTGTCTGCCATTTAAAATGAGGTACTAACTCATAAGCTGGAAGCTTTCTCCTGCATCAGGACAATACAGCTTTATGACCATGCTCTCCACTTTGCTCCTGTTCCAGTGACTGCACTGAGGTCTGCAATGAAGGTGAGCAGGGGTGTTTGACCAGGGCTGTTTGCTACCCAGGCACTCCCCTGCTTTAATGTCTGCTTTTCAGAGCAGAGCTTTGCAGGAAATCAGATGTGATTGTACATCGAGTCTTTTTTTTCTGCCCACCACCCAGATGAGGCTAGTCTAATTTGCTTCCAAGGTTTTTAATTGGGAACAAAGTGTTTCGAGGTTTCATTTTCAGACCCTTGAAGGTTTGATTGGTCCTTGGCACCTTTCAATGCCTATCCAGTTTTATTTGGTAGAATGCAAACAGGTTGAAAGCATTGAACTGTTAAAAAAAAAAAAAAAAAAAAGTTAAAAAAATAATCCCCCCCACCCCCCGCCCCAAAAAACCCTTCCAGGATTTGAAGTTTCATAGAAACTTGCCTGTTGATTCAGATGGTAAAGCGTGCAGGAAGAAGGTCTTTGCATCAATAATAACCAAGTGAGTGGGGCGTAGCTAGTCACTCTGCTGTGTGGTTTTTGGGCAGCCTGTTATTTCACTGAATTGTTACAGCTTTAAAACTGGGCAGATTACCAGGGTGCTGTCTATTATTTAAATGGTTGTATGCTCTGGTTCAGCTTTGGAGCCCAGTGGCTGGTATGGTGTTTGCGTTTTTGTGGACACATTAATGACAGGAGCAATCTTTTGCCTCCAAGTGTCTGTGGATAGAGTTTCTTATCAGTCATTTCAGCACCTGATTAGCAGGTGCAAATAGGTACTTGGGTATCTAAAAACTTGGCTAATTGTAGGCATGAACTGTGACTTCAAAACCAGATGCTACGCACTTAACGAAGCAGCCTCTATTTGGTAGGTGCTGTACCTTTGTAGAGAGCTAGCATGGTTTACCTTGCATTACCTTAAGGTTACAAGGTTAACCTTGTATTGCCTTATATGTGTTTGTTTTATTTAAAAAAAACTTTTACAGGGCATTAGTTGTTTCATCAATGGTCACAGTCTGCAGGTAGTTGTCAGAGCTTTATGGGCAACAGAAGAGCATTAGTCAACTACAAACTGTAACAATCTGGTTTATTAATAACTACACCTTTATGATAACCCATGAATTAGGCAAGCAAGTGTTGTAATCCTGCACTAAGGCACTGAGATTTTGAAGTAACTTTGGGTAGGTCGGTGGTATCATGTTAAAATTGAAACTTAGGGTTTGGAAGGTCTTATTCTGCCCGCGCTCTCACCAGCAGGCAATAGACCGCACCTGTACTGATGTGATGTGCACTTGTGGGTGGGGAGCGCAAGTTGGGTGAGAATGGGGATGGCAGTGCCTGGCTCCCAGCTCTGAGCTTGCCTCCAGGTGACCTTTCTTTCTAACTGAGGATTGCAGAATCTTTTTCTTCTGATATCTACCACTCAATGATTTTGAGGAAAAGGGGCAGCAGATCAGAACAGTTAAAATAAGCTAAATATAACATTGCTGGGAATCAGAATGGCTTTACTTTGCCAGAGAAGAGTCATGCTTCACATGTGAATGATCTTCCTTTGACCTAAAGTTAAACCATGAGTTCAGGGAACAACCATTTATAGAATTGGTTAGGTCTGTAATTCGCTGTCTGAATAACAGGATGGTCTGAAAGAGAAAACAAAGATCCTTACTTCTCAGCAAAGATGCAGAATAAAGACTATCAAATTCTCTTGGGTTTTCTTGTTGTTACTGGTGTTTTTTGGGTTTGTTTGGTTTTTTTTTTCTTTCTTTCTTTTTGGTTTTTTCTTGTGGAGCAGAATTTGTGGGGTTTCAGAAATACTTTTAGTCAGTATAAACCATTTCCTATTGTGGCTGGCAGCTGTTCTCTCTGTGTTTGCAGATGAGGGGCACAGCAACACTCCTTAAGAAACAATTGCTTGTGAAGAACAGATGAGTCTGAGGTTCTGGTTAAGAGAGAACGCACCCCCATAAATTACTGCATTATTATATATCAAGAATACTTTTGTAGTGTGTCATTGGAGCAACCATTGAGTGGGATTCTGCATCCCACACTTGAAAATGGTCCCAGCTCAGCCAAATACTTGAGCATGTGCTAGAAAGCCAAGCATTGACTTCAGCAGCTTGCCTAAGGGCTGACTCAGGTTTCATGCTGGTCTGGAAGGCTGCTGTAGTTCTCACAACTGTTCACATATAGTATTTCCTCCAGTGAGAGTGGACAGTGCTGTTTGCATGCTTCCCGTGCTTGTGAAATAGAGCGATCATTCCTCCTCCTCCCTACCAGTGCTAAACTCTCTCTTTTGCAATGCGAAGAAAAAACTTATTACACGGCTGGGTCACTGGGTAGGTGTGTGTGTGGGTGGGTGACATCCACTGATGCGGCAGTGTTGATCTGGAATGAGTTGGCCCAGATTCACGTTTGCTCTAAGTTCACCAATTGTGAGTTACAGTGTTGTCGTGTGCATGGCGCAGGCATAAAGTTGACATGGAGCAAGAAAGTTATGCTCACTAGTGTAGCTGCCTCCTGTGAAGCAAGGAGAGCCAAATCAAAAGATAGGAGATGATTATTCAGGATTGAATAAAGCTCTTGATTTTGCACGCCATCATCTGAGGCTTGTAACATGTGACTAGTCCAAAGCCTGCTAGGCAGCCTGCTGCAGGGCTGATATACCTTAGTCACGATGTCTCGCCCTGAATGGGCTGGGATGTGGCATTACAGTGCTGGGTATGGATATTGCCATAATCCCCCCCCCCTATTGTTTTATAGTCTTTTTTTAAGAGGAAAAGCACTAAATCAGCCTCAACATGTTTGACCAATTGACATCCCAGAAAGTTAGTTGCTGTGAAGGGTAGGAAGCTGCTGATGGTTGGGGTCCATGCAGCTGTAGGGTAGGAGACTGACTGCAACCTATTGAGCATAGCTATGCTGACTCAGGTTTTCATACAGATTGCTGGGAGATCAGAATCACCATGTGTGTTTGTTCCTGCTGTATTGATTCAGCATGTTGAAGTGGAGACAGTTCAATACAGAGGTAAGAAAGAGAAAAAACAAGGGCTGACAAACATGTCACTTTTGGCAAAAATAAATGTACAGTATAAACAAGTTCGCAGAGCTGTACAGTCCTGCCTTTGTGTTTTGCGAGTGCACATGATTTACTGCAGAAATCAGTTTGGCGTAGCATAGCTGTGCGGATTCAGCAGGACCTACCATTATCTTGTCATGTTTTTTACCAAATTAACTTTTACAAAGCAGCAATTCAAAAACAGGAAAGAGAAATGTGCTGAAAAACCTACCCTTTCTTGTGCCCCCCCATCCAGTGTGTGCTGGCAAATCTGCCACAGCTGCACCCACGGACGTGGTGGTGCTTGGCTCCCTCGCTTGTAGGCTTTGGGCATTCTGCGTGTGTGAGCTGATGTGGGTCTTGATTTTATTATTGTGCTCTCAAACTCTCAAATTGCTGACTTTTCAGCTAAGTATGGCAGTTCAGACATGGCTTTCTGTCATGTTTCACTTCACAGATTTAATAGGATTTCATTGGTACAGCAAGAGTAACAAATGCAGTTAGCAAAATTTTGCAAATCTTACTCCTTCTCAGCTTTGCTCACCCACAGCCTGCAGTCTCAGACAGACAAAAGAAAAATGGCCAGAAAGCAGCTAGGTTGCTGGGCTTGCCCTGACTAGCATTGCCTTTCACTGCCTCTGAAGGCAGAGTATTGAGCTACAGGCACTGCTGGTCTGACCCAGAAGGGCCTTTTCTGTGTTTTTAAAGTATGTCTCTATTCCAGTGTCAGCACTGAAGTAGCCATGGATACAGTATTTCTGCATTCTCAGATGTTTGGCAAATGTGCCTGGATTTTTGTTTATTTTTAAGGGGTTAATTTAAAATGTGTAAAACTTTCCTACCTTCTGGGAATTCAGCACATTCAGCCCATGTATGCCTCAGCAAATGGCTTCTATTTAATAACATCTTTGTACATTACCATTGAGAGATGGCTATCTCAGAGAGCTAAGCTGTGGATGTGCCCAAGGGTGAAAAAAGAACAAAAAAGTAAGACTGAGGGGAGATGGGAGAAGGAAAATTCTTTCTTTGTGCAGGTTTTTTTCAGTGGATAATGTGTGTGAAAGGTAGGGGAGGAGATGCTCTGAGGAGTATTCTGAGATTACAAAATAACTTGCTTAGCTAAACAGGGTGGATTGAAATGACAGCCCTACCCATCCTTCTCTCTCCCTCTTCAGTGAACTAACCAGCGCTCAAGCAGCAGTGTTCATGTGTGGAGCAGAGCTGTGCACAGCTCCTTTGCCTCTTTCCTTGGGTTTTGAGATGAAACTGCAGGGCTAGTGGTGTTTTCCCTCAAGCTCCTGAGATTAGCAACTTTTGTGTGAAGGAAGTTAATTGGCCAATATCACTGCCCACTCCTCACAGTTTGACAGCTTCTCTGGCACCAGCGTGTGCCTGTGTGTCACCACACTCCGTGAACGTGTGCCGCAAACCCTGTCTCAAGCCACCACAGTCATTTTCTTGAAGACGTGACTATTTCCTCAACAGAACTTTCCTCTGTAGAAAGTACTTGTTTCTTTCCCTTTCCCTTTCCTTTCCCCTGCAGAAACTATTTGACACTCAAAAGACCCATCTGGTTTTGAAGATTAGCCAGGGAGACCAGAGATGGCAGTGAGGGAGACCCATCCTGATGCAGCAGGTTTCAGATCCGCCCGCAGCCTGTCCCTTGTGTACATTTTACTTCCTCTCACAAGTAATGTCTCAGAATCTTTTGAATGGCTCACCCAGTAGAAAAACTCTACTCTGTATTAATGGTTAATGGGTCTTTCTAGCAGATGTAAAAATCCAGTGAAACTTATACAGTTTCTTTGGTTTTAACAGGAACAGATGATTTAATAAGGAGCTATAAATCTCTTGGGAATGTACAGACATAGTCAAACACCACACTTCTGCCAGATTTTTCACTGACTAGACTTATAGCCTATGAGTCATAGTGGTCTGCTCCACTCTCCACCTCAAATACTTGTTGTTGTTTTGGCTTTTAGAGGTGCTCCGTGCTGCATATGGGGGTTTTTATCACCTTCTCCTGTTAATGGGCTTGCTCTTTTATCCAGGATACAGCGTTCAAGCAGTTGACTCTCATTCTCTGCATGACAGTGCATGGCATTTCCTTGCCATTCCCTAGCCCAGCTTGTGATTTTAAAATTGTATAGTGAAAATGTTTCTGAGGATTATATTAATACAGCCTCCTAAATGGGCTTAGTAGTGGGAATCTGCTTAAATTAAAAGATGTATAGTCAGCCACTTTCTTAATACAGTAATGCGTTCCTTCCAGCAGTCTGTGGCCAATTTATGAAGTTTAATAAATTTATTCTAACAGGATTTCTTACAGATTCAGTTATTATCAACTCTTTAGAGATAAGGAAACCAAGGCAGAAAGCTGTTCCAGTTACCTTGACTCATGCTGAATTGCAGGGGAGGGTTGTATTTCCTAAAGTATTGAAGTGCCATTCCAAATGGATGTAAAATGGCACTGTGTTTTCCAAATGTCTTATTTTATATTGTGCTGGTCTGCTGGCTTTCCCTAAGTGTCTTAGGTGTCAAGGAACTGGGGTTGCAAGCTCCTGATTTATCTTACAGTTGGTTTGCAAGCCATGTGAATTACACTTGGGAGCCACTCTAGAGAAGGTGAGGTATTAGAATTGCTAAGATTTGCTCCAGGTCACACCCTGGTAAACCAGAGATTAATCTAGTGATAAAACACGAGACTTCGTATGGAATTTTTAACCATTGTGGAGGTTCTTGCAAGACAGGTGCAGTGGAGTTTATTTTGAAAGCAGCTGGATGGAGGGGATTTAAAAAATGGCCCACAACATAGTTGTGTCTGTTTTGTTTTTTTTTTTTAATCTTGCAGTGCAAGTGTCTAATATTTTAGTTTGTGACAAGATACAAAATGTCTAAGAAAAATTGTGCGAAGTTCTGACATTGTCATACACAGGCAGGAAAAATCAGGCTGTAATCTTTCACTGCCTCAGGACTGCATTTGTGTTTGTTGTACTCTGGGCCTGTGTGAATTGTGAGGAAGTTTCTTATTCCAGTGGTAGGGATGACGAAGAAACCCTGTTCATGTTTGGCTTTTTTTTTTCAGGCTGGAGGGAGTATAAAAAATGCATAGATGTGAAGCAGGTTAAGAAACTGGAAACAGCCTTGGAGGTTGATTAATGTACAGAACTGTATAACGTGATCGAAGATACATATTATTTGAAGTTTATGGTGAGACTGCAATTTACTGCATCATTCCAATAGTTTGCTTCTGATTTCTCAGAGCTTCAGAAAGCCAAACAGGTATTGTGTTACTAGGTGAGGAAAGGTCATATAACTGGATGGTGTCAAAATCAAGAACAACATTTTATTCTTCTGACTTCTTGTTAGGTCCCTCCACACTGTGCAGGAAGCAGAGTAGAGGGTTTCAATCTTAGCCATATGCATTAAAAAAAAAAAAAAAAGCCCTTTCAGCTTTTTCTGGCAAACTGAGTGTTGCTTTATGCTTTCAGTAAGCACGGAGCTCTCAAGTTTACTGATGGGACTTTCACACGTCAGGAAATCAGAAAACTGGAGTCGTAATCAGCATGTCTGTTCTTGAATGGGGAATTTTCCCCAAAGCAAGTTGTGATGCATGCTCCTAATGATTTGAATCTTATGGTTCAGACTTTCCATAAGTTGCTTCCAGCATTGTAGGCGCTAACTTGTGTTTGCACTGAACATACACACACCCAACTGCAAGGGTAACAGCCGTTAAGTTACACGTCTAAATCTCAGTGTAACTCTGTGTGATTAACTGGGAATGGCCAGTGCCTTTAGAAATCTGGTCCTACTGTGGCGTTTAGATGGAGATGTTGGTGCAGCGTTCAGTGCTCGTGCTGTGGCAGGCCAGGTTAGGGGTTAGTGAGAAATCAAGACTTTTAGCAGAGCTTTTGCTAGCACTTTTTCACTGGCAGCAAGGTCTTTTGCAAACTTTCTGGTGTGTGGTCTTTGTGTACTAAATGGCTAACAATCAGCCTGTGTTGTGGGATTTCACCATTTTCATGGTATGAACAGCAAGCAGCAGCAGCAGTTCCAGAGAGAGAGTTGTCCATCCCCTTAAAGCAATGTACATAGCAATGGGGAACATCATGTGACTACATGGACCTTGTCCAGTGTTTTAAAGAAAAAATATCTATAACAGTGTCCTGGCCTATATAAGCTGTATAGTTTTCCCAGACTTGGAAGAAGAGCACTGGTACTTTCCCAAGTTCCACCCTTTCCAGTTTGATGTAAAAAAAAAAAAGTCGATTCTTGCTTTTCTTTTGTCTCTAAAATGGGAAATACTTTAATTAAAAGAAGAAATAATGCTTTTTCATGGCAAGAGGCAAAATCTTATCTATGAGCCATCTGTTTTGATGAGAGTAAAGCAGAATGTGTACTTTTTTTTTCTTCTTAAATAATAGCCTTTACTGTTAGCGGTGAAGAGGAGACAGGTAGGTGTGTGATTCCCCAGCAGCCTAAAAGGGGGCGTTCAGAGAGTCGTTCCTTGGATGTGGGGCTGTTTTCAGAGGCTTCCCCAAGCTCTGTTTGGAAGAGCGCACAGAATCGAAGGAGGAGGAATGACCTTGCTTTTAAGGCATTCATCTGGAGCTCAGGCGCTGGGAGCTGAATTCTCAGCACTGAGACTGGCTTCTTCTGTGGTCTGCAGTATGTTGCTCAGGGGATGTCTGTGCAGCACAATGGAGCTTTGCACAGAGAGCCCTGGAGCTGACTCCAGGAGGTCTGCATGGCCCTACAGAGCAGTGGGGCACTGTGTGGAGGCATGACTCCCTTCCCCCCCAAAATACAGATGCACTAGTTCGAGCACTGCCTTGTCCTGTTGGGGCTGTGCTGCTTCCAGTTCTGGAGTTATGATGGTTGCGGCTGATTTGGGCATCTTTGTACCACATTCCACTGCTAAACCCAGGAAGCACTGAGGTACTGAAAAACTAACACAAATTTCACAAAGTGTTTTTGAACTGTCTGCATGGTCTGGTTTTGGATTTCTTTTGTTTTGCACAAGCTTGTCCTAGTCAGTCCACTGTCACTGACTTTCATTTCCTCCATGGCACCAGAAGGAAAGCTTAATTTCAGCTGTTTCCCATACCCAGATTGTTTTCCAGGAAGAAAAAAAGTTCTGATATCCCTTGGAGTTCAGCTGACCCCAACAGCCTTCCAGGTCCTAACTATGATCTCAGGGGAGGCAGCAGAGCCTGGTGCTCGGAACCTAGTCATTCACACAGTGTTTCTGAGGGGCCACTGTGCAGCCTCATGCACAAAGCCACTTAACTCCTCTTTTCCAAGCAGCCACACAGAAGTGATATTTACTCAGCTTTGTAAAGCACACTGAGGACCATGAATGAAAGAATGGAGGTGTGCATATTCAAAACAATACTTTGTTTATCTGCTCTATCCAAAATAGAGAAGAAAATGGCTTTGTTGTCTGTGGCTTGAAAAATCTGCCTGCTGTGATGATTATGACAATATGAAAGACAAACTTGTTATATGCCTAAGAAAACACATGCTGTTGCTGGGTTTGATTTCAATGGGGTGTAGGTGATGGGACTAGTGGTGGGCTGGTGCTTGCAGTACCCTTCCTCCCCAGAGATGCTAAGCAGGGCTCACAGGCATCCCCCCAGCTTGTTAGCAGCAGTTCACAGGGTCTCCAGGCCAACTTGGAGGTTCAAGTCATGACTAAAATAAAGGAAGCCAACTGCAGAAGTCAGCGCAGAGATAAGTCATTGCTTTTTGTCCAAAGGTACATGGGGCTGATACTTCCTTCTTAGAGTCTCTTGGCTAATAGTCTTCGGAAGATAAGAAGATAAGATCTATCCAGTCAGAGGGGGTTGCATAAACTTCCTCTGAACTTTCATAGTTGAGGATCAAAAGGAATCACAAAACATGTTGTCATTATTAATCTATTTATTTATTTATTTAGAAGTTTGTCCTGGTTTCAGCTGGGATAGAGTTAATTGTCTTCCTAGTAGCTGGTACAGTGCTATGTTTTGAGTTCAGTATGTGAAGAATGTTGATAACACTGATGTTTGCAGTTGTTGCTCAGTAGTGTTTAGACTAGAGTCAAGGATTTTTCAGCTTCTCATGCCCAGCCAGGGCACCTGACCCAAACTGGCCAACAGTGTATTCCATACCATGGGACGTCCCATCTAGTTTAGGAACTGGGAAGCGGGGGGCAGGGATTCGCCGCTCGGGGACTGGCTGGGTGTCGGTCGGCGGGTGGTGAGCAATTGCCCTGCGCATCATTTGTACATTCCAATCCTTTTATTACTACTGTTGTCATTTTATTAGTGTTATCATGATCATTATAAGTTTCTTCTTTTCTGTTCTATTAAACCGTTCTTACCTCAACCCAGGAGTTTTACTTCTTTTCCCGATTTTCTCCCCCATCCCACTGGATGGGGGGGGGAGTGAGTGAGCGGCTGCGTGGTGCTTAGTTGCTGGCTGGGGTTAAACCATGACAAAGTTCAAAGAGTGCACAGTGCTATTGGTTGTGATTTTTCCCATGTAAACAAGGTGGTATTGTACTGGATGCTCAGCCTTACGCTCCATCCATATTCTGCTTCAGAAACCAGCACTGCATTATTGAATATACCTGTCCTCGTGTCCATTGCTTTGCTGAGACCCTCTTCCCTTTATTGGCTCTGTACAGCCAATGTAACAATAGAGATGGTTTCCATCAGCATCTTCTTTGTCCCTCTACCTGAATGCGAGTACAGGAAGGGCTACCTTAACAACAATATGAAAATTGCCTCTTCAGGTGGGGATTTGGCTTAAAGTATCTGTATTCCCATCATTTATGTCCTCTGAGAAGTGTTCTGCCCCTCTGCTCCCATTAAGTCGAAGCTTTGCAGCACTTGCTCAGATGCACACAAGATTTAGTCCTCTCAGAGTTATATTCTTGTGAGTCCTGCTTGCATTGCAATTCCAGGTGTGAGGGGATCTGTTTTTTAAATTGCCTTCTAGTCCCATGTGTAGCATCTTGTGTCACAGGATGTGTACTGTGAATGAGGGCAACAGAAACTTGTCCTTTGGCTTTTACTTAAAAAAACCCAGTAGTGAACTAAGACAAATTGAGATATCTCGCATTCATGTAGGGTCAAATCAGAATTCCTGTGGAATTTCAAACAACTCATTGACATCTCTCCTGATATGGCTAGTTCCCAGAGGAAGCCTGCTTTCTTATGCCCCACTTCTTGGGACATAAATCCACTCTTGATGGGGATATATGCAGTAAAAAAAGGTATAGGAAGAGACTAACTCCCATAAAGGGCAAAATTTTCTTGTTTTGTCCAGACAGGACAAATAGTCCCCCCTCGGGGGCTTCTCCCCTCCATCAATTTTGGTCCTACAACCTCCTCTCTTTGCTTTTCAGGCATGCCTGGGATACAGCACAGCCACCCACAGGAAGGGTGTTGGCTGGGGTGCAGATGGGTTGCAGACAGGGCTGGCTCCGGAGAGTTAAGGAGCAGAAGGACTTACTTACATGAGGTTCCCACCTTTTGGTTATCCCTATGGCTTGGCTTGTGCCTTGGCCTGGTGCCATCTGACACAGTTTGCAGCACTGGGATGTTGAGGGCTGGCTGAATTGGCTGCCTGGGCCCAGAGCCAGTTTGTATGGCTTGTGTGGCTTTGCACCGCTTTCCTAGCAGCCTGAGCTGTAATATGTGTCTCCTGTCATGAATCAGACTATAGGTATGGATAATTTTCAAAGCAGGCATTTACATGAGTTAATTCCACACTGTTCAGGTTTAAAGTTGTTCTATTAAGGAATTATTCAGCTTATTGCTCAGCAGATTTTCAACCTCAGTAGTAGGTTTAGCATGGGGAGCACGTCCTGGTTATATCACCAAACAGTGTCTTAAAGCTTTAATTGCCAAATAAAACCTCTGTGTGTCTCTCTTTTCTGAAATATACAACATTACTAAAGCACCACTTTGGTAAAATATTGTAGCACATTTGGCATATTTCAAAGTTCTTTTGAAGTCAATGTTTAAGTGCTTTGCTGAATCAGGGCCTAAACCAATAATAGCCACAAAGTTAAGCCACTTTATTTCTAAATGAGTGTTTGCACAGGATTTGAATGTGTGTCAGCTTCTTGTCATGACTGCCCAGGTACAGATACCCTCTTCATTTCTTTGAATCACTTAGCAGCTTTTGCAAATTGCTGTCTTGCACCCAGCTGAGACACCAGGGTCAGACCCAAGTATGGCAGGCTTTCATTTGCAGAATGAGATCAAACTGAAATGGGATATAGAGCTGTAAAGGGATTGGCAACATCTCAAAGAGTGCACAGCTATGATTAGTCATTTCCTATACACGTACAGTATGTGTGTGTGTGTGTATATATATATATATACACAGAGATACTTTTTTTTTTCTGGGTTAGTTAAATCAGTACAGTGCTTCAAACATGATCCATGTTGGGCCATTAAAGAGGTCATGGAAATTTTTAATTCTCCTCCTAGAAAAGAGAGTTGTGGAAATACTATGGGTAATGGAGCTGATGCTGAAATGGGGGAAGAAAACAAGGTCATAGCTTACTGATCTTAGACCTACATCTGTGCAGTCCCATTGCAACCAGGGGGCTCATATGTTGGGTCAACTCCTTTGCTATTGTTTGCAGGGCTACGGTATACTTTTGCACTACTTACTATGATACAACAATCCTAGCAAAACATGATGCAGTGAGGCAAAAGTGAAATTAATGTGCCACTGAAGTCAGTGAAGGTTTTATTCACTTCAGTAGAATGATGCTTTTGCGGTCAGAGGTGTTATCTTGTGGTACTTGCTTTATTGCTGTGCTCTTATGCCATTGTGTTGGAGTGTTAACAATAAAGGCCAGTGCTGTGGACTATTAATTCAAAGAACTCAATGGTGTCGTGGGACTGCTTCAAAGAGTATGGTGGCTGCTGTCCTGGATGTTATCATCTTGTCCCACCTGGTAGTCACAGAATTCCCTATGCAAAAGTATTGAGTGCTGGGTGTCTAAATAAAGTGCAAAGAGCACAGTTTTTGTAGTGCATGCATGCTTTATATTATGAGCTGGCTGGGGCCTTTTCCCTTATTTCCATACCTCTGCAAGTCACTGCCTGGTGATGAGGAAGTACTTCTGCCTAGCTCTCTGCCTCTCCCAGTGAGGTCAGCAGGAGCTGCAGGCACTTGCCTTCCTGTGGTACTGGGTTAAAAACATACTGGGACAGGGTACTCAAGCTTCACTTTTTGCTGTTGAGTCTTAATTTTATCGAAGTTCAAACAGGTACATATCCATTGACGTCACTGGAAAGATGGTCAGTAACTGTGGTGTAGAGATGACATGAGAGGAAGAGAAATAAGGTGGTCATCTATGGGAAAGGGGCAGAAGCCCTTCTGAAGGGCAGAAAGTTATCTGAGGAGGGGGAAAAATCATAAATCATTTTACAAGACTATTTTTATGTGGAACTTCATTTTATTTAAAAAATGCAAAGGAAAATGTCACTGAAGTTGGTGCAGTAATTAATCTCTGTTTAAACCTACCAGAGATTTGTGCTGTTGTTGTGGGCAGCTTAGTCTGTAGCTCATCTCTTGTTTTGTCTTTTTAAATCTCAAAGTTGATGTTGTGTTTTCACCTACTGAAAAGGATAAAATTTCGTGAGTCATTTAGGAGCAGATCTGATTTTTGTTTCCTCTGCTGCTGCTGGCCGCTTGACTTGGAAGGCGTTCAGTAAAGAATCTCAGACCGCGCAGCTTGTGGAGAGAGTGGCTCAGATTTCCCTTTCCAGTCTCAAGGGCAGAGATGCCAGGTATGCCCCAGTGACGACTCTCACACTGCACACTCATCTTTTTCAGTGCATGTGTGCTCCTGCGTGCGTCACGTGGCTTCTGCCTCCTGCGCTTGTGACAGCAGGGCATAGGAAGGAGTGTGTTCAACCAGTCAGAAATGGGAAGTATATCAGAAATAAGAAACTAAACATCAGCCATGTGTGAGTAATGGATTGTCTGTCTCCTGCAGGGGATGAGGATACATATTTTAATGCTTTTTGATTGCAGTGTAGCCATGACACTGTAATTAATGTAATATCAGCCGTTCATCATGTCTTCTTTTTTTGATCCCAAACTCTGTCCTGATGCTAAATTTTGTTCTGAGGTGTTGATGTGCTCATAGAAAAGCCAAGTGAGAAAAAAGTGAAAGGTGGGAATGGTTCTTGTTTCACTGGGGCCTATCGGAGCAAAATATTTCACTTTTTGGCAAGGAATTGATTAGGACTGTATTCATGAGGCTTAGAATAGAAATGTGCTTGTCTGGGGTCTTCTATGGTAGTCATCTGCCCAAGACCAAAACATGGGCTGTAGTTTTACTACTGTGCTTTGTACCTACATATTTGGGCATGCATAATATATTTTAATGACTTAGTATGTTTTGTTTGGAACTTTAAACTGTAACTGAGTGTATATGTAATGCAATGAGCATTTTCAATTGTTTATAAATGCTAGCTTGCATGCTCCCCTGACATCCTTGCCATATATGCAGATGTGGTCACCTAATGAAGTGCTACAGAGCCTTGTGATAAACTCGAGTGGGATGTGATGCAGACGGTTGGTATATACTCCCATGCTACAGTAATGGGGTCTATAGAAAATTTGAGACTGATCAGCCATTTCACCTCTCGATTGGTCAATTCCTAGGTTGCTGGTTTTTTTTTTGTTTTTTTTTTTTTTGTTTGTTTGTTTTATTACTTCCATGTCTTTTGAGCATTCCCTTTGCAGTGATGTGGGTAAAACATTCCTTTCTTGGGAGGAGGTACCCGTCTCCCTCTCTCGCCAGTTACACTGCTGAAATTGTGCCCACTTGCAGCATGCGATCAGTTTAACTCAGTCATATGCCAAAAGGAAATTTTCAAGACAAAAACATGTCATAATTTTTTGTATTCAGCTCCTATGGTTCTGCTGGGCCTCCCTGGTGCATTTTTAGGGGAACTTAGTGTGAACTGAACTTACAAGCTTAGCATGTGGTGCTTTAATGTCTAGAAAAACTATTTCATGTGATGTCATTTTAGCATCTTCTAGGTTCTTAAGAGCTGAAGTAGCTGTCTTTATATTCATGTACCTGTGTATAGTCTGCATGTAGTTTTTGGTAACTGTAAAATATGCCTCGTGTATGCCTTTGGGTAGTGTTTTTGATAGAAAGAGAGGTTGTTTAAGTGTACAATCTGCTGGGAGCTCTGTCACTCACAAAATGTAGAGTTTTCAGAAATAAAGTCAATAATATGCTGCAGTGTAATTTATATTTTGTAATAGCTATATGGAGGGACAGGTGTTCCCATAAGACATCTTCCTGTCTAGGTTTTTTTTAATCCTACCTTCGCTATCATGTTACAAACACAACCAGAAGAGTAATACATTGGAACTCTTTTATATCTCCTCGTGTATAAACCTAGCTGTGTTGATTATGTAATGTCCATACACATTTTCTTGTGTTCAGCTCCCTAAATAACATATAAAGATGCAGATGCTAATTTTATTTTTTTAATGCAGGGGTGGCATATCATAACAGCATAATGAAGTGGTTGATAAAGAAACAAGAAATTGATTTCTTACTTAGTATGGCATAGTCAGCTTTGCAATTTTACGCCCACTAGAGGGACTGTTGCTTACAGTACTCATTGAAGAAAGCAGTCATGCAGTCCCTTTAGTATCTTTTATGAAGTTTTAAAACTTTGAATGACTGACTACGTTAGATCCTCTAAAGAGTAAGTCTCAAGCTATTTCTCAAAGTGTAAAAACTTTGGGCACAGTGCTGTTCTTCTGAGTGCAAATACTTTTTACTGAATTTCCTTCCTAAATGTTCTTTTTCTTTCTTTTTTTTTAAAAGTATTTTCTGTTCTCTTGATTTATCAGTCCAGGCTTTCCTATATGACATTGCTGGGGATTAATTTAGAATTTTTTTGTCAAGGAAAAAATGTTATGTGTCTTTATTTATGTTTGGGATAAGTTTGTTTTGCAACCATGGTGCCAGCAAAGATGGTAAATTAATCAGTTCTTGTATTTGCAGACGTCATTGAAATGGGTTTCTCCTTTAACTGGGAGATAGTGAGTTTTGGGTAAGAGGCACATAAACTTGTAGTAAGTATGAGAAAATTTCCAAATGTATCTGTTTTTTCTTGTTTAGCTGGGGGATTTTTTCTGTTTGTTTGAGTTGCATGTTCCTGACCTGCGCATTTTTCTTCTTAATTACAGAAACATGAAAGAATACAGGAAGTCCTGCATGACCACAATGAATACCTGTGCTAATTAAGTCACTGGCTGGGTACTGGGAGAACAGCAAGGTAAGCAGTCAGGCCATGCCAACAGCATTTCTTGTAATCTGCATGATTGTATTTCAACAAAGCCTTAGTGCTTTCAGATATCAAATTCATAACAAGTCAGGTGAAGACTAATAGCCTGCAGGTTTGAATGCAATAGATTTACTTGTAGTTCAAAGTTTTGGCAAGCAAACATCTCTGTTTTCCTTCCTGGGGGAAAAACCAGTGCAAGATCTGTGGTGATTTTCTTTTTTTTAAAAGGCAGTATCTCTAATTTCAACAATCGATTCATGACCAAAGCTCAGCTTCCTGGGCTGACTCTAGGGAGGGCTTGGAGGAGGGGTGGAATGCTTCGAAAACTTAGCTGATGAAAAGGCATGCTGTTTTGTGGATGCCTCCCAGAATTGTTTAAATCTGTGTGTGTGTATGCGCGCGCGTGCGTATGAAAAGAGAGAGAGAGAGAGAAATCTCCATGACAACTGGCCTGGCCAGTCTGTGTTCTCTGCAATCATTTTAGCTGGAATCAGTGCTGCGAAAGGTCATATGAAGGAGTTGTGGGAAGCACAGCAGGTATTAGACGCTAAACGACTGGTTTTCTGATTGCCTCAGATAATAAGACAGAGTTTTGTCTGAGAAATACAAATCTGAGAATGGAGTGGAAAGGGAGATGCTCCAAATTTCAGGTAACAAAAATCTCCTTTTTAATGTTATTTCCTCCCATTTTAAAGTTTGGTGGTTTTTTTTTCCCCGTGGTGTTTACTCCCAGCCGAGCGTCTGAGCGAGCTTGGATTCCCTAGCTCTGGGGAATGATGTCATGCGGCAACAGTTGGATTCTATTAGCCAGGGAAAGAGGAAACATCTTTTGAAAAAAAAGATACTTTGGCTCTTTGTTGAATCTTGTGCAAAGGCTGCAAGAAGTGTTTAAAAAAAAAAAGTTTCTAACAAATTAATTCCCAGAAAATGTCATTTAGGACCTAGACAGCACCAAACTTTAAAACCACTGCAACAATTACTCCTATATGCAAGAAAATAATTATGGAAGTGTTACAGAATTCAGAAGACATTTCTTTCTTCTTGGATGCTCCTATATTCATCTTTAATGAGAAAATTAATTGCACCGTAATTAAGCAGAGAATTTGGAACCTCCACGCACTTGGGATCCTTCAGCAATTGTGTAGAGAATGTGCTGCTAAAGAGTTTCTTCTGGTTTGGGCTCTGTCTCAAACTGCTGCTTATGAATAGATGATGCTGGCAGCATTGTTCTTAATAAGGTTTTCAGTCCTGGACTGTGTTTTTCGTAGCTTTAAACGAGCCTTTTTGGGAGAGGGTAGTGGGGGAAGAAAGGAGAAAACAAGTAATTTCAGCAATTTGAAAGGGTCTTCTTTTCCCCCTTTCCTCAGAGACATTTGCTAATTGCTGTATTCAACACTCAACATTTGGGTAGCATGCATAGCATTTTAAGCAGAAAAATACCTAATGATTAATGTACAACTGCTGTGTCCTAATGAAAATTCTTAGAAAATGGATATAATCCTACTTCCTTGAACATCACAAAAATACACTGTACTGATAACCATGATGAAAAGATTAGGTCACCCCTACGCTGTTTAACGCCCTCTAGCAGATGCTTGTTTCTACTTTTATGCTGCTTTGCTCCCTTCTGTGCATTTCAGGCATGATCCAAAGCTTGCTGGAGTCCATGGGAGGTTTCCCGTCAACTTCAAAGGGCTTCAGATCAGCCTCTGCCTGAGAACTTCTCAGTCTCTGTTTCAGTCTTTTGACTGCAGGATCAGGCCACAGGCTCTCACTTTCTTTCTTGAACTTTCCAAACAGAAGGTCTTTTATGTTCCTCCAAACAATGCCAGGCGCTGCTGACTGGCTTCAGCGTGGCTGGTAACACACGCTGGAGATAATGGTAATGCTTATTTCCGCTTTCTCCTAAAATCGTCCTAGAGGGGGAAAGTGCAGTGAATGGAAATTGGATCCTTCTATCCCACCTCCCCTCCTCACAAATGGCTGTTGTTTATGAGTGTGTGTGTCTGCGCGCAAATTGTTCCTTGATTAAAGGGCAGTATTGGCTGTGATTCAGGGAGGAGTTCCAGGAGGAGGTTAGGGGGAAAACACTTATCACTGTGATCCGCCAGCAGAACAATCATGAGGGAGAAGCCGGCTGTCCTGGAGGAGGCAATCTTTCTACAACATGCATACAGAACTGACAGCTGTCATCTGTGAACTGAGGGCTGATCAGCACAGTCTAACACTTTGTGTCCCCCTCTTGCCTACCAGCTTTGACCAGCTTGATTCTATAAATAAATTACTGCTGTTACTGAATATCAATTAATAACCTGGTTAAGAAATCCTTGTGCCATTTTTGACTAGAAATGAAATATCTGTGGAGCTGGCATGCTCATTCGAACCATCCCCTTCCTTAAGAAGGAACATTGTGATGATTACCCAAGTTTAAGGCTCATTTGCAGGAAAATGCTATTAGTCCCTGAAATTTCTGAGACAAAGGTTATGATTTTCAAAATCAGAACCACTGCTTTTAAGTGCTTACATTTTACAGCTAGTCAGCTTGAGACTCCTGAGAGATCTCTGCAAGGTGTTGCAAATTGGGCATTCCAAAGGCAACAGTTGCTTTTTGGCATTTATCTGTGGTGCAGTGTGATGCAGTGGGAAGCCTGGTGAGTTCTCTGTCTCGGTGTTTCTGGCTGAGTGGCATTTCCCTTAATGGTCTGTGTTGTAGTATTTACATGTTACTTTGAAAAGTGATACAAGGCATCATTCCCATAGTCCTTTAATATAACTTCCATATGTCCTAGCATTCTGAATGGTTCCAAATGAAGTTTGCATATGTTATATACTACATATACCTTACCAGTAGGAAATAAATAATAATAATTAAAAATCAATAAATCATAATATATTTATAACTACACTCAAAATACCTTATAGGTGACCTACTATGGTTGGGCATAAATGTAAGCAGCAGCACATAGGCATTGGCACATTGTTTTTTTCATCCATTAAGGGAGTAAGCAATTCAAGAAGGCTGCTGCTATACCCAGTAATGCATGTGAAGTTCTTGCAGCAGCCTGTGCAGGAGTAGCGGCCCTGTGCTCAACACAGCTCCAGTGGACAGGTCTGTAGCCCAGCATTTGCAGCCTGCTGTAGTTGTCACTTTGTAAGTGGATTCATTTCTGTATCTTGAAGGCAGTTGCTTTATGTTCTTGTCCTGATAAATCTCCTCATTGGTCCCATGCATCCACCATGTTTCTCCTAGTGGCTGTATGTCCACGTTCTGTCTGTGGATAGTCAGTTAGTCTGAGTTTTCCAGAGAGATTAATGTGGGTTTTTTTGATAGGATTAGTTGTGTCCTTTCTCATTGCACTTAGAAGGAAAGTGAAAGGACATGGAAGAAATATTTTTTTGTTGTTGTTCTCTCTCCTTGACTATCTAATAAGTAATTTTTATATTCTGAGTTACGATGTTTTAATTGCTTGTTTTATCTTGCATGAGATCATCTTTTGTGTAACTGCTCATACTCCCTCTATCCATAGGTTGACAGTGTTTATTTCCCTGTTGTCTCTTTCAGTGAGTTCCAGGTTAATTGCTATGTTGGCATATTTGTCTTTATTACTTGGAAATACACCACTTTGTGGATGAGCTGAGGCTATCTAGAAGCCTAGGACTGACTTTGTCTGTATCATTCAATACTTGTTTCTGCTCTTACTCCCTTCTCTAAATAACTCCAGTCCCTTTGATTTTTCTTCTTAGGGAAAGTCTGTGAGACACTGGAAAAACAGTGTAGTTGTCTCAGTTTCTGCTGTTTTCTTTGAAGATCAGGTGATCTTCAAGAGCACCTGGTGTTACAGTTGTGGACAGATGGACCATTAAATTCTTGAACACGAGATCAGTATTCTCCATCTGTAACTTTACGCTCAAAATAGATGGAATTAATTGATTGGAAACAACAGTGCTGCATATTTAGAAGAGCTGCTCATGGGGATGCTCAAATCTTTCCTCATTTTCTGCAAGTTAGTTTCAATTCCAGCAGTACGAACAACTAGTTCTCACAGTCATTTCCTCTCATGCGCTGTTTTCTGGTCATGGTGACTGAGTGACTTTCTAAGGTGTAAAATGTGACATGCAAAAGGATTTGTTCTGAGCAGTTCACACTGGATACGAGTGTGGCTACCTTTAATTACAGCAAGAACCTTGAAATGATTGCACTGTCATTCTGCTCTGCAGTGCAGGCTATCGTTAGTGCTAATCAGTTATCTCTGTTCTGCTTTTGCATCTTGACCCACTTATTTTGCTGAACTTAACACAGTTGCTAGTGTGACACAAAGCAGACTCTTGGCACAGCCCTGATCACAGAGCAGGGAGAGATCTGGCAACTTTCACACAAATCCGTTATAATTAAGGCTTCCGGTCTGGGATTTAAACTTCTTCTTTTGTCTTAAAAGCCTGAGAGGCTTTAAAAAATATTTTTCAGGCTGAAAATGAACCTACTGCTGGTAGAGGCAAAGTCCCCTGATGGTACTAGCTGCAGGCAGACCTGGAAGAGGCGGGTGCTGCTCTTGTTCCTTCATCAGGCTTTGCAAATGTGCTTCCACTCTGAGTGCTTTTTGAACAGAGCCTCCCAGTTGTTCCTCAGTTTCATGTGACAACAACAGAGTCCCCCAGGCATTTAGAGGAGTGTTGCACAGTTGGCTTTCCTCCAGTGCCAGCTCTTAGTCTGAGTTCAAGCCCCATGTATTAATCCTCTCTGTCCACTTGGAGCCAAGCTGTTGTATGCAAAGGGCTGTTCAAAGGAGTCCCATTTCCCCATCCTGTCAGAGGCAGTGCTCCCCCCTTCAACCTTTTTTTTCCCATCCTATTGCAGTTTGATGACAAGGAGATGAATCGGAAGCTAAAACTTCTGCCAATGGCAAGAACGCAATTTGGCATCCCTTGTGCAGCTGGCATCCAAAGGATGCAAGCCATCAAATTGTCTGTGCTCCTGGTCCAGCTGAGCCTGTTTGTTTACGACCAGACCATCCCTCCCCTCTTTAAAGCATGCTTGAAAGTTAAAAGGCATCACTAAGCATTTACCACATTATGGACATGCTGAGGACAGTTGGACAACTTTGACAGAAGACCTGCTTCCTGCAATGCTATTTCATGCCTTCTTGGTAAAGAGCAAAAAGCAATTTGATTGCTGCAGCAGTATGGAAACATTTATAGCTGCACAATTCACGTTCCCATGTTTCAGTCTCTCACAGGCCCATGCAGACCTTCTAGTATTAGTTTTAAAAGGAGAACAGCTGACAACTGATTAATTTGAACGTCGTATTCCAGGGAGTGCTGTTTTATGACTGAGTTGTCAAAAGTGGCAAGCCAAGAAAGTATTGACTAAAGTTACAAAGAAAAATCTCTGATGTAGAGCACAATCCTGTTTATCCAAAAGATTTGTAGGGGACAAAACCGTCTTTATATCACTCTACTGTCAACATGTTCAAACCCGTGCTGGGGGAGGTGAGAACCTGAACAGCTCAGCCTGTTGCGTTCATCCCCTAGCAGTTCTTGGGAGAGTTCCCTGGGGGTTTCCTGGCACATTGTTGCAGGGAAGGGGACATATCACAACTCAGTCTTCAGAAACCTGCCTAAAAAATAATTTCAAGTGACTCATGCTGGTGTTGGTTTTTGGAGAAGAGTCAAGCTGGTTTCAGAGAGGAGAGTGAAAAAAACCCACTTTTGAACAATGGATGTGCTTTGTGTAATCAGCTGATGCTCTGAATTAGAGCTGCTCTGCTGTGCATCAGACTGGGTTTCACTGTTGTACTGACCCTGCTACACTCCTGCTCAGGGCAGCAGATTGGCTTTTGGGAACGTATGAAGACCTAAGAGCAAACATCGGTTTTTCAGTGCTCTGTTATTAGCAGCAACACATGACAGTAAGTTGCAGGTTGAGTGGTATCACCCTGGGACATGCACAGGCAGCTGTCTGGCCACCCCTTTTGTTTCCTGTGGAAAGCGCTGCCCTTGTGTGCCACCTGTAAGCAAGAGCCTGCTCCCAGCCTGAGCAGCTGAAGCACAACACTCTTTTCCTGATCTGAGGCTTTAGTGGAGAAGGAGAGCCAGTCCTGTCCCTGGAGCTGCGTAAGATGGTCCATTTAGGTCTTCTGTCTCCTACAGCAATAAGCCTCTGCCATGATGCTGTAATGACAGCTGCTTTCATGGGACTGTTCCCTCTGCCCCGGCTTGGGATGCTCTGGGGGGTGGGAGTCCCAAAAGGTGAGAGCAAAGAGTGGCATGAGGCAAGAAGGCCAAACTGCCCCCCAGTCACTGTGGGCAGGAGAGACTGTGTGTTTTTCAGTGCAGAGAGCTTGTGTCCTTGAGGGTGATTGGGTGGTCAGCTGGGCAGGTACACTGTTCCCTTGAGCTAGGCCAGAGCTGCTGTCAAGGCATGGAGGAGGTGGTCCCAAAACACATGCAGAGCTGAAGTCCTTACAGACCCTGCCCGTTGCCATGTGCTGCCTCCACCCTCCTCCTCCTCCTCCTCACTTTAGGGCCCATGGAGACAGGGGAAAGGGTAGCAATGAGAGCGAGGCTTTTTCACTTTCTACCCAGCAGTTGAAGCCAGGTTATGTTTTCAACAGAAGTCTCCCTGGAAATGAGTTTTGTTCAATGTAAAGGTCAGGTGAAGGCAGAAGTTGAACCTTATTGCATTTAGAAATGCTCATGTCCACATGTTTGGAGCTCTTTGTGAGTGGTGAGGGGACCGCTATACAAGCTGGTTGTACAGGGGACCCTATCAGCAGGTTATAATCTCTTCTGTGCCAGACTCAGTGGACAGTATAATATACTGTCAAATCTGGCATTTGCATCAAGATCTGCTTTCCTCTCCTATGAAGACATTATCCAGTTTTCTGCTGAGACACATCAAGAGCTGAGGTCCCTGCTGTGTTTTATTTACTATTGGCTGACATGCATGGACAGTAGAAAACAAATGTAAATATGGCTCAGTGCTGTGTACTACAATAGCACAGAATGCTTCCTGGGGATTTATGACCATCTGGAAGAATAGGACATCCAAAAGGCAGCCTGAGGTCATCAGCTGCAGCACCTTGTCAGCAGATCCCAGAGCAGTTCCTGTGCCTGTGGCACTGACGGCTCTGATATCATGGGTATACCCACCTGTTCTAAATGGCCAGATACTCAGGAAGAGGAAGATGAAGCTAGCGGAATTATGCTAAAAGTTTCTATGATTTCTCTGGAAAATCTATGCAGTTCGTGTTCTGGATAGGGCAGACTGATTGCAAAGTGGCCATTTATCTGGAGATTTCAGGTGTTGGTCAATGGCTGCTCTGGTCAGGCTGTGTGATGTCCTGAAATTCTGAACAAATCACCACATTCCTCTTTCTCCACCTCAATAAAATTTCCATGTGCAAAATCAGGCTGCATTAGGTGAAGCTCTCTTGTGCCTCAGCCTCTTGCAGAGTTGTATCAGGTGTGTAATGTCATTTTGGCAGTTGCATTGTTGGTGAGATGTATGACCTTGCCTACAGTAGCAATGCACGTGGGCTTATTGTATTCTGAGATCTGGTATCACATGTGCCCCTCTCAGTGACAGGAGGGATGCCAAAGTGAACTGCCCCTGGTTCTGAGAAGGATGAGCTCCTGCTGCATGTATTGGTGCCAAATGGTATGCTGGCTTATGGAAGTATTAAAATGTTTATTATTGAAAAGTGATTTGTCATGAGAAAAGGAGAAACCTGTTGCTTGCAGTGAGGTAACAGTTGGCTACTCCTGAGTCTGAGTAGAAAAGGGAGATGCTAGGAATAGGTTGGAGGAAGAGTGCAGAAAAAAGGCAGCTGATTATCTGTGAAAGAGGAAAGAAAACCTTGTTGAAAGGTAATTATTCTTCTGGATGAGTGGTTGGCTTCCTGCAAGGTGGGCAGAAGAGGAGCAAAGTCAAACCCCAGACTTCCGGCTCAGCATAACACTTATCATTTCAACATTTGCTTACAATCTGATTTAAAAGCAAACCAACCAACCAACCCATCATTGTAGACTGGGAATTGTGTAAAATATTTTTCTGGTAACGTGGACACATGGTGTTCCCAAACCAAAACAGTCCAGGACACTTGTGGCAGTGGGGGTGATGTTGAGAGCCTGCTAGGCTGTTTCACTGCTGCCCACTACTGAACAGGAGCAGCGAATCTGTTGGCTTGGACAGATTGCCCTTGTGACAGTAGCTCATTAATGGTTGTCACATCAGTTATGTTTCCATGACAGCCTCAGGTCTGACAAATGTGACAAAGCTGTGTTTTATCAGCAAATCCCCTGCTGGCCCTAGTCAGGAAAGCATATGGATAAGAGAAAATTATTCTTCCTGCTCTTTGTTACTGACCGATTCTGCTCTTTGTATTTGAACCAGCCAGCTAAGACTAGTTGCATTCCTCTGTAATTTGCAGTACCTGCTGTATGGGGCTGAACCAGTGATGAATTAATACCTTTTTCCATTCGTTAAGTTTTATTCATTGTCGCAGCAACCAAGGAAACTCTGAAAGTCAGACTGAAGTTTTGGGGAACGGAGCAGAAGCACTGGTGTTCTGACTAGTAAAGGGCAGGCTTAAGCACCCTTGAATCAAACTGGCTTTTCTGCAGAAGAGTTACGGAGATTCAGATAGGTGTGTTGGCCAGGGTTGAACCTGTGGGATAAGCAGTCAGACTTGTTCTGTTGCAGCTGTTTAACACCACCCCCCCCCCCCAACAAAACAAAAAAGCCGAGCAGGAGCATTTTATTTATGTTCAACTAATATCTCCCTTTGAAATTCCTCACTGAACACTACAAGGTGAAGTAATCTGCAACAGTTTGTTATCTGTAGGTTATCTACTAATATGTTGTATGCCAAATTATAATCATACATAAAATGAGGAAAAAAAGGATAAAGTTATAGATGTGCAGAGGTCTCTTTCTATCATGAATGTATCAATCTTGAAATCTAGCAGGATCTGTAATGTAAGTATTTGCCCCTCTTATGCAGGGAACATAAAAGAAGGGAAATGCTAGTTGGATAAATTAGATAATATGACATAAATAAGAAAATGAGGAGGGCTCCAGAGCTTTGTGAAGTATAACATGATTGCCCTTTCCTGAATAGAATCAGATCTGCTTACAAGCATTCAGTCCACCTCTGCAGGGAATTGCAAACAGGATGCAGCTTTGCTAATATTGGCAGGAATGGGAGGGTTTTTTTAACTGAAGTGATAGACCCCGGATCTCTGTATCAGAAGGTCATGAGGTTGAATGCTGGTGCCACACACCGCTCTTGTGCAGTTTAGCTGATAGCTCTGTGTGTACGCGTATAATGTATGTATGTATAAATTACTGCTCGCCTCAGCTATCTCTATTAGCAGACTCCAAGTAGTAAAACTCTCACCAGGAACATTTTATCTCCAAACCAGGTAAAAGCTTTTGTTTGGGAGACCCTAACTTTGCCCGAAAGAGGTTTCCAGGAGAGTAAAGGCAAACCTACCTAGTTCAAGACTATGTTCTGGGACTTACCATCTCATTTGACTGCAGCAAGCCTGTGCACAGGCAATACGGAGTAACTCCCTGGCTTGGGATTTCCAGTATTATCTCTGAGATAGAGAATGGTGATGCTTCAGCTGCTCACTAGTGCACTGTTGTTTATAGTGGCAGAGTTGTGTCATTCCAAACTCGAAGGTGATGACTTTGAAGCACACATAGGCGAATATATTTATTTTAAAACAATGAGTAATAAATCTAGTTATTATTTATGCAGTTACTGCTATAAATTAAGTCAATGCTTTTTCAAGCATTGTTGGATATTCTAGACAAAGCTGCCAAGTGAAACGTGAATCCTATTTTATAGCTGGTGTCTGCTAGGCGCAGAGGGGGAAGCTGAATAAAAAGAAATCAGGATATACCTCAGAAAGACAAAATTTGTTATGTACTAATGGCAAATATCTAATCTCCTGATCTCCTTGGGATCAATGGCAGAGAGAGGGAACAGATCATCTTTATGACTGCTCAAGCATAGTCAGCACGAGAATGAAAGACAAGGGATGGAAATGTGTTTGTTCTCAAAGAATGCCATGTACCTCAGCATAGGTGGGTATTTTGTGAGGGAATACCTTTTGTTTTATGTTTTTAAGCAAAAGCAAATCTCTATTTTGAGAAAGAGGGAAAAGACTTGCAATGAAGGGGAAGGCGATGCTTAATGAACGAAGTACTTCTCTGCAAGATTTTAGATTCTATTGTGTCTGTGGCACTGAAAGTGGAAGAGGCATCATTTGAGGACAGCTGATCAAAAGGAGGTGACAGCCATTTTGTACTGTGTGAATTTTGCTGGTAGCCTGACTGACATAAACATGACTGTTTCCAGAACTTCAGTCAGACTTCAGGGGGGAGCCAGTCACCAGAGCAAGGACAGACCCAGCTATAGTGAGCCTTTCAAGGGGAAACTTTGCTGTGAGCTGAAGGGCAGCTGGTGGCAGGGTGCAGCATTACCAATGGTATTGTGTATCTGTTACCGAAATCCGGAATAAAACTCCTTAACAGCAATGAGAAGTTAAGAAGCAGGCACTCCTTTATTGCAGCGCTGGGCACACAGGGTATCGCTCCACCTATCGTGTGTACCTGGCTCGTCTAACTATGCAGGTTAAATACACACCTGTTATACATATTCACTAAATTTCTGGAAAATGTTATACATAATCATTAACTTTCCAATAAATCATTAACATATATAAATGTCTCTTCACGCAGGCGCAGTGAAGGTCTCTGGTGGTCTTCAGAAGCCCTCTGGTGGTCTTCCATAGTCTTCCTCACTTGTCCGCTTCTTGACCTCTCTTAGGTGATTCTGCGCAGTACGATTCTCACCATCATCTATATTAGTTTACATAAAAATGCATACTATGTCTATTCTTAAATTTAACCTTTCTAATAATTGGTCCTTCAGTCACACCATCTTATTAATATTCTTATGTTAAAACAATCATTGGTTAATCTCACTTAACTCTACTGATTGGAATCCTTGATAATTAGATCGAGGTGGGAAGGGTAAGGGGTTTCCAAACAGCAAACTAGTGTCCATAGCGGTTTCCTTAGTTTCCTAAAACAAAACACTACAAACCAACAAATCTTTGTCAGAGTTTCTGTGGTTAACTGATTTTAGACAATACTTGAATTCTTATAGTTACACATAGTACATTTTCTAAAGTTCCTAAGTTCCTATGACTACATTTCAAACTTAACACTCCCATACCTATGCTTCACAATTTTCTACTTCTTAATCAAACCAAACTCTTTTATATAATTAGATTTTAATTTCTTTATCAAAATATTTGCAACATATCCTTTTTCAAAACTACAGCAAAATGAAACGTTACTTGACTCATGAAGTTTACCGCAAAGTTTTCTTCCTCTCCTAGTAACAATCGGTCCCAGCAAGTTACCTCTTCCATTGCACCTTTCTGAGATAAAGTGATGGAGAAGAAACTGTGTGAAAACATCATAGCAAACTCAGGTTGCCATAATGTTTGAAAAGAAACTACTTAAGTGAGACCAAAATTTTGGTTTTTGTTTGCATAGTGTTCAGTATGCTAAATCCTAATCTGTGGCTAAGTTTCTCAGGTAGTGGGTGTAATAATAACAACTGGGTTAATAAAAATCAGGCCTGATAAGCATCACTGTTGAATTGAGTAGAATGCTGCCTTTTTCTAGCTGTAGCTCTCCAGAAGATACACATATTTTGATTTTGAAGAGCCATTAATTATCTTTTGGTTAAAAGGAAGGGAGAATGAGTCAATGCATATCCATTTGCTCATTACTTTCTCCCAATCTCATCACAAATCTGTGGCTAAGAATGCAGTACTTACAAAATCTCTCCATCCTGTATCTCAATGGGAAGTCTGCATTTCTGTAGTGTTTCTGTAGCCAGCACATTCCTGCAGGCAGTGCAGATGGGAAAGTGGAAAACCAGCTTCTTAAAACTGTGAAAAAGTGCTTTGACTCTTAGCTATCTGCATCCTAGTTTGGAATTTTTATTCTGCCTTTAAAATCTTCCCCCAGAAAAATGAGTTTGAAGCCCAGGCAGTATTCCCATATAAATGACTGAGTCATCTTCCTTGGGAATTGAAGAATCACTGTCACCTGGAGTTATGGTCTTAAAGGCTGAGTTGAACAGATACTTAGGAATTTGTTGTAAATTTATATTATACCATTCATTATTGTTTCTTTTGAGTGTAGTCATACAGGGAGAAAACAGATATCATTATTCTGAGACAGGTTTTCTTTGTATTCATGTAGTAGCAGCCAAAACAAAAAATGGTGGAACTCACAAGGAGTAAGATGTAGAATTAATATTCAGGCTGTTGTAATGCTACATTTTTGGGTCCCTCTAGTAACATATTCTACAGTAGCCAGAGAACAGCATAAATGTGATGACCCAGTTTGGAAGCAAAATCATTCTTCAAATTCACAGGTGCCCTCTAAAGACATACAAGATCATTTTTCTGATGTATTTGAGCACTCGGTTTTACAAGGAAATTTTAAATTTATAAGAAGCAGTTTAAAGTTCTATTGAAATAAAAATTAATTTAGTTTGTTGATGGATGTGGCCATTCCACTAAACAGTCAGATACCTGGAAATCTCCTCTAACTGTGCTTTTGGGGTCTGAGGACAATGTTCTCAAAAGCCCTGAGGTCCACTGACTTCCAGAAATGTTGCAGTCCTGAGTGCTCTGAAAGCAGAACTCAAATCCTGTAAGCATATTTGCAAGGTGTTCCTGTATGCATGCTCTCTATCTTCAAACTGTTTCTAAAGACATTGGTCAAAAAGAAATTGTATTTACTTTTTTCAGATAGAAAAGTTTATTTTCTGGTCGGCAACTATGTAGCCATTTCACTACTGCGAGATATTTAAACAGTTTGCATTTTCGATGGAAAGAGAAATTGAAACCAAGTTGTCCTTTCAAGCTCTGCAGAAGCTGAGTCAGCAAAGGCAAAGTAGATCCATTTGGGAGTCATACGGCTTTGAGCAGCATTGCTTCACAGTCATGAAACTGAAGACCAATGAGAAGAAAACAGTAAGAGATGGGAAAAAAAAAGTGAAGGAAGCAAAAGAGTAAGGGGGGAGCATATGTACCATACAAATTAAGAGGGATGTTCAGTAGAATGACAGCTGAGAGATATTTTCTCTTTCTCCATCATCAAAACCTTCTAATTAATACACTTCTTGAAGCAGTTCATGTTTTACAGTTAAATTTTAAGTTTCCCCTACTTAAATATGGCTAGGTGGATCATATATTTGCAGTTTCATATCTGAGGCTGTATTAATAATCCTAGATATTCAGGTAAAGGTAAATGTGACAAATATCTTTGTGAGGGAGTTAACTTACCCCTAGATTAGGGGCAATAGGTCTGCAATATACGCAAACAGCAGATCAGGTCTTGGAAAACTGTGTCTATGAGTAAGTGACTATATAGATTTTTCTTCTTCCTTTCTCCCTAGATAAAAAGGAGTATAGCCAAAGGGGCTGTGCAGGATATTGTATTCAATTCTCTTCTTGATCTGAAAGCTCTTAATGGGTGGGAAAGAAATCGCCTGCACTTCCAATTGTGGGAAAGACGTGAGGACAAATGCCCCGAAGGGTAAGAGGTGTGTAAGGCTGTGAAGAAATAAGGAAAGGAAAGGCTTTAAAAATAATTGAATAATTAGATCTCATTCAAGTGATGATTCATAGAATTTGATCTTGGCTGTCTTTGGACAGAAACTTTGGAAGAAGCAGTAGCCAACAGGTGAATGAAAATGCACCACAGTTCTTTTGGCATATTGCCTTCCAAAATAGATGGTGAAGCTTCTTCTGATGGAACTATAGCTGCTATGCTAAAAATATTTCTTATCTTAGTCACAGACAAAGCCTCTTAGAGCTGAGTTTAAAAAAGATACTCTACAGCAACTGTAGTCAAAGCAGGATTCATTTTAAATTGTCATCCATCCTGTAAAACAATTGCCCAGTGTCAGTCAAAGAGTTTGAAGACTTGAAGACCAAGTAAATAAAATGTAAGAATGCTATGCAAAAGAGACATGGTGGTGGTTTTACACTGGGCAAAACACATCCTTTAACTTATCAAATGGAAACCTTTTTACTGGCATGTGAAAGTTTAGTTAATAGTTAACAAATTAATAAATTTTACTGTAGAAGAATTCTGTACCTGATGGCTGTCATAATTTCCTTTGACATTCATGTTGAGTCTAGTTTCTACTTCTCCATGTACTGTGGAAATATGATTTGTGGTGTGGTATGAGCATATCCTGATCAAGTTAGAGATTTCTAGTGCAATAAACATTGTGAGAAAAATGAATATTTAGAAATGACATGCTAAATCACAGATTGGATTGCTGGATTTCATCCTTGGGCTGAAGGACCATGTTACCAATTTTAAAAGGTTTGTGCTTTTCCTTTTCCTTTTCCTTTTCTTCCTTTTCCCCTCCCAGAGGTGGAAATTGTGCTAGCCCAGGAGTTGATTTTTTTTTTTTTGTAGTTATTTAAATGACTTTTAGTTTGTGGTATCCTGGCATCAGATGCTTCTCTCATCTTGCTGTATGCAGAGAACCATTGATGAAAATTTTGTCAGCTCTGTTGCAATTTTTGGTGTGGTCTTTTTACCAGAGAAATATTTTAAGGCACTGTGGAAAACTGGAGACAAATGCTGCAAAAAGCAGTGAACCTATATATTGAAATTGATCATACTGACCAGTGTTGTTGGATCCCAATTTCCCTTTAATTTGAATATCAGGGGGTAGTAACCTCCTAAAGAGCCTAGGGAGGCTCCTGAGAGAGCTCTGCAAATTTAACTGGTGTAAATAACCCTGTACCTTTGTGGTACATCTCAGCTGCAGAATATGCAATGAATGGGAAGCACTGGTTATTTATTTTGGAGTTTTGAAGCTGTCAGGGAGCATTACCATGGTATTACATAGTAGTAATACAGCTAGCCAGCTGTATAGACAGTCTGCTGGTGAGTTAGAGGCAGAGCTGAAGTAAGTACATTTGAGATCCCCCTTATGCTATTACTAACCAAAGGACCTTTCTGATGCCTTTCGAGATTAAATAGTTGAAGCTGTGTGTACACAGTAGGTCTCCTTTTCTTTTAGTCGTGTGGTACATAACTGGACTTGCTTCTTTGTGTCTCTGGGCAGTTGGATTCTGATGCATTTCCCTTTATGGATGATCCTGGTTGAGAAGTCTGCTAATCTCCATTGGACTTGACAGGGAAGAATATTAGGGACGTGGTTTTGAAACTGAAAAGTGCAGCACTATAATAAATGGTGGCTCTCTGGTTGAACATGAGGATAAAATTCATTCCAGACCCTGTGTTCGAATGGAACAGTTTATGAATGGAAGCACAGCCCGTGGATTGTATTTCAGCATTAGTCTCTCGTTTGGAATTGTGCTATTTCCAACATAGACAAGGATAGGTATTTTATAAATTTTCATTCTTCCACTGTTCAGATTGTTCAAATATAAAATCTCTTGTGCTGGAGATGGCTGTGGAGTATATGCCATAGGAAAAGCATTTTGGTTTTGAAAAGAAACAGGTTAGTAACTGTTGTCTGCAGTTTATATATTGAAAATAGCTTTATATTTGGTGGAAGGACAACTGGATAATGCTCAGAGGTATTACAATTGTATTTCTGCTTTACTTCCTTACAATTGTATTTCTGCTTTGCCGCCATTTCTCACTATCCATGTCTTGTTTTATGGTCATCGCCTCTGCCTCAGCTATGTCACTTGTCAAATGGGGATAACTCTGCTAGACAGCATCACAGCCATGTATGTTGATTACTATCATCTGATACAATCAGATGTTTAGATGAAAGCCACTAGCTGTAGTAAATGTGAGTTAGTATTGGTTATATTCATATGGACAAGCTGAAAGACAATAATGTTGTAGTTACCAAAGAAACAAACAAATTAAAAGAAAACATGCTTAAGCAGCATGTATTAGGAAATTAGGAGTCTTGGACTGAAGTCTATAAACTTTCTAGCCCCTGCTGCAGAGAAACAGCAGCTGAGAAATAGATGCTTAAAGATGAAGAAGGAGCCAAACCCTCCTGTCATTTAACATACTGTGGTTTCACCCACTGCTTAAAACTGCTTAGTTTTAAACCTCTCAGATGGATTATGTTATAATGTTGACAGAAACAAAAATGAGATGCAAAAAGAAAAGCTTAGGCAAAAAGTTTGAGGTGTAGTTTTACATCTGTTAATCGGCAACTTAAAATTTTTTATTTATTCTTTCTCACTGTGATATTTGAAGATGCTGAGCTCCTATAACTTTGGCTGAGAAAAGGTAAATTCGGTTTTAAGGTTATATTTATGTCTTCATTCTTGCTGGTTTTGCTAGGTCATAGTTTTAGAGCACAGAAATGTCAGATTTTGTCTTTGGGCTAAGAAAAAAATATTTTCTAAGTAACAGTGTGCAGAGCTTGAAATGAAAGCTGAGGCATGGGCAAGATTTTTAAAAGCAGCTGAGTTGCACCGGAGAGAAGTAGAAGGATATGGGTAATACAAGCAGCTCATTTTGACCAGTTTGCTAATGGTGTCTTTGTGCATATTGGGCAAGCGGAGGTAAATGATCTCTTGCATATTGGACTCTGTTGAAGTATGCTGGCCTACCTCAGCAGAGAATTTCCTGTTTCCCTGTTGTTCTCAAAGGGGTGGTGTTACGCATCCCAGCAGAAGTCTAGGAGTGAATTGTTTCATCCTGTCTCACCAACTGAATTCAATCTACCTATACTGAAATCAGCTGAGTTAGTCTGCATTTAGTCCAGGCAGCTGGAAATAGACACTGCCTCTTTGATTTTCAGTTAATACTAAAATTATGAGCACAGATTATGGTATTGCTGAGAAAGATTCTTCAGAAAATGGTAATTTATGGTGGTCCATGCATCATCTTTGCAGCAAAATAGGAGAAAAATACTACTAATAACACAGGGCCCACATTTTTATTGATGTCTAGGAATTTCTTCATCTCTTAACTAACAGGAGAGTGTTTTGGTTTTGCTTTGGTTTTACTAATTAATAAGGAGATGTAGGAGCTTTGGTCAAATAGAACACTCAAGCCATCTTTTAAAACATGAATTACTCTTATTTTAAAATAAATGGGAAGAATTAAAAATGGCTCTGTAACAAGGTTTCTTATTTCAAAGAACAAATTGTGGTAGAGCTATAGCAACTAGTTAGTAGCATGAGCTGGGCTGAATTAGACAGGTACCTAAATACAAAGTAGGCCTGGAATTTCCTGAAGTTAGGACTCTAGAGCCAATCGGTGTCTCAGGAAGGGAGTCCCAGGGAATAGCCACGAAGAAATAGGAAAAGTCTGCAATGGAAGGAGAGAAAAACTAATGGGGAAATAAAGGTGCATTTTTGAGGTCAAGAAGCATAAATACAAAGTGAGGACTGCCAGAGGTGAAGTTGAATTAGACACTGCTAAGGATATTAAAACAAAACAATGTAATTTTTTCCCTCCAAATTTATGAAAACAGAAGTAGGAAAGAGGCATGGGATAGGTGGGATAATTAGCATGAGAAAAATGGTTTAGTGACTAGTGACTGTACAGAATATGCAGAAACTAAACCTATGCTCTGCCTTCATTCCCAAGGGAGTGATAGGGGATGATGAATATTGTTGACCTGACGGGTAAGATTAGCCGTGGAGGCAAAGAAGAAATACTAGAAGAAAAAGGCACATGGAAACAGCTGGTCCAGCAACAAACCTTTAATGGCAGGACTTCTACCATGTGCTTGGAAATTGCAAATATAGTATCTGTGTTGCAGAAGAGGAAAAATGCAGGTCAGTGATTCTGATCATGATAAACCAACTTGGAAGGAAAGGATATGTGGAGTGTCTTGGAGTTTAAAAGTAAAGATAGATTGTGCTGACTAATCTGATAGCTCCCTCTGATAGCTCTATTGCAGAGGCGGAGAAGTGGCAGGTCTGTTCTCTTTGGACTTCTGCTTGATAGCAGAACCACAGTGGAAGCCACTAAGTGAAAGAAATTTGGAATCAGTAGAGCAACTGGGAACTGACTTGGTAAGGATGAATAGACAAGGCTAGTGTTGAGAGAACAATATCATGTAGGGAGGTTATTAATAAACTGCCACATGAGCATCTTGAGACTGGTTTTGTCCACTATCTCCATTAAAATATTCATTAAAAGGAATATGCAGTTAAATTTGCTCCTACACAGCTGAGCTGGTGATCTTTCAGGCTGAAGTAACTGAAGATGAGGACAAAAACCTGGTTGTGCTAATTAGTGACAAAATGTGGTGAAAATGGCAAACCTAATCTATTATGCATATTTTTGGTGAAGATAAGGAAGGCACAGAGGATGCTCCCTCTGGCATGCTGTGGGTGATTCTGGTCATCCTCATTCAAATGGGTGATATTTGACCTGCAGCAAGCACAGAGAATAGCTGTCGGGATGCTCAACATCACGGAGGACCAAAAAATGGACAAAGGAGTGGAGCTTTGCAAAAACAAAGGAAATGAAAGCTGGGAGGAGCTTTGATATCTCTCTATAAATGAATTGGGGAAAAGAGGGACAAGAATCAGAGGACAAGCAAACAGCAATTTAGACTGAAAACAATGTTGTCACAAGAACTAGGGACTATCTGAAGTGGCAGAGGAAGCTAAGATTACTGCACTGGTAGATCCTTTGGGTCCCTTATTTTCTATGTAGAAGGGTTACTTACACCTTGCCTTTCAACGGATAATTATGATTTTAAATTTTGCTTGTTTTCAGCTTTAGGTCAGCTTCTCTTAATAGCCTTCACTGGTAAGGAGGTGTTCAGGCAGCAAGGTGGGAAAGGATGTTGCAAGTCTTTTACCGAAGCTTTGAAAATTGTTACACAATTGAGATAAATTCAGAGAACCAACATGCTTGTGAATTGTTCTCAAGAATGCTCTCTTAAAACAGATGGTAGGAATCTGGGTCAAATCCATTTGTTAAGTGGTGTTTTAAAATTCTTTTATTGCCACAGCATTAGTTTAAATAGTTATTTGTCCATACATTTCTATTTTTGGTTTCTTAATGGAAGTACCAACGTAATTTTTTTAAAATGGTTTTCTGTCCATAATCTACAACTTGACTATTTTCCAACAGAATATTTAATCATGGTTTCTTCTGAAACTAGTTCTTGAGGGGTCCACTCACTGTCTGAGAGAGGTGGTGTGGGGTTTTTTGTTGTTTACAGTGCCCAAAAAGAACTTTAGTTTTTACCCCTAACAAACCCCAAACCCCATGTTTTGCCTGTGTTCTAAGGGATTACTGGGGACTTTGGTGAGAAGAACAATGGGAAGCAGCTAAGACTAAAGGTGCTGATGAGCTATCAGAGATCTGTACAGAAAGTAGGAGCTTGTTTTAGATTCAGTCAGTGTAAAATTGTCTCTGTCATCCTTTGGACAATAAACCCGATGAACTGTCTGTCTGCTGTGTCTGTACAAAGCAGGCATGCTGGTGTTTCTACAGCCATGCCTATCTTCATTCATAACATATCCTTAGGAAGACCCTGCCTCACCTCACCTCCTCCTCATGTCTGTGCAGAACCTTTCATCTCACCACAGCCCTGAACGAAGGCACATAATAAAACAGCACTTGCCAGCTAAGAAAAAGACTCAAATTACTTGGCCGGTCCAAACAGGGCCTTTGGATCCCTTTGTTCAAAGTCAACATTTCTTCTCCCTCCCCAGTTCCTGGGGTTGTTTTTTTGAGCTTGTAGGACTCACTGGTGCTGTTTAATGTAAGCCTTAGAAATAAGATTCAAACTAAAATACAGTGGCCCTTGGCCTTAAGTCCAGATGCCTGAACTCCCTTTGATGCCTAGTGGAAGCAACAGAGGCCCTTAATCATTCAGGCAAAACTGTTGATTTCAGGAATAAATGTACTTCAGGATTCAATGTGTTGGCACAAAGACTATGTTTTGTAAGAACATCACTGTCAAATAGACAGGTGTTGAAACAGTGCACCTTTCCTACTTGCGAACTACTATTGTTCACAGAAAAAAATAAGAGAAATGCTGCTTCTAATTTTGAGTTTACTGAGCAAGCAAACTAAAATGCTTGTTTTTTGAGTAAGCTGACTTCGCTGAACTTTTGGGCTGACAGCTTTATTGGTAGGGACAATTCTGTAAATTAAAAATCAGGTAGTTCCTGACTCTCTGGGCATGGTGTTTTTCTATAATCCTGGTCATGTTCTTTCCCCATCTTCATGTCTCTGTAGCTGTTGATTTCTGAAACATGAACCTGCAATCTTAAGCTCAATAACTGATTACAGAAGCAAGGTGACTTCTGTACAGCCCATTTCTAGACAAGAGTATTTCTAATTTAGTCTTTGTTTCTCCTTAGATGGTTGAGTTTCCAGGTGGCTGGACAAAACAGGCAGTAGTAATAACAGAACATGGAGGTTTTGCAGTATGTAGTGCTAGATAAAATAGAATAACAATCAGAGGTTGATAAACTTCCTGGGTTTATGTGAAACAAGCAAAGCTCTTGACTCAATTAGAACTGGGTAAATGCTTTTAACCTTGGTTTACCCTTGACCTTACCACTGAAATTTTCAGACAGATTACGGTGTTAAATCTTCGGTATGATCCATTGACATCAAAGCAATCTTGTTGTCTAACAGCACAATGAATAATAGGGCTTGACTGAAGCAGGATACCTTTGAAAGAGAAGATTTAGCTGGCAAATAGCTTTTATTTCTTCCATTAGAAAAAGAAAAGTTTTTATTTAAATAGATGTGCTGCTTCTTAGCATGGGTAAAGTACTTTGCTGACAGTGTTTTGAAAGATTTCTGTAATACTTTTAAAGAGATTACTAAGGTGTTTCCTCGTGGGGAATTTTGGCTCTGTGTTTTCTGTCTATTTTCATTGGGCATTCCCTTGTGGAGTTACTCTGAAAAGATGCTGTATTGAAAAGGTGCTGTATTGAATGACATATACTTGAAGTCCCCCTCTTGTTTCTTCTAAGGAGTGTGATTCCTTCTTGATACCTGAAAGCCTCATTCTTTGCGGTGGGAGTGAAAAATATCTTTTGAGAAACATGAAGCTCAGCAGATGTTCCCTCGAAGGTGCCTATGCACATATACCCTAGGCTGACTCCCTAGCTTAATACTTTTGCATTGAATGAATTGCCTGCTTAAAGCAGATAACATCCAGTTCATATCAGCTGTGTTGAGGGTGACTCACCTTTTCAAAAGCACCTAAATGATTTGCACAGTTGCATGCTATTGACTTTCAATGGTATTTCAGCTCCTGAGTACACAAACCATTGCTGGGCATGGGAATAAGACTTCTTCAAGTGTTTCTGAGAATTGTATGAAGGTAGTGTTCGGTAGTTGCCTGGAGCAGTGGTGTCTGGTGGAAGTCTGTTTTCTTTCAGCAGGAGAACAGGTGCTATGCACCAAGTCAAATGAGCGGGAATGAGATAAAAACAGGAGCAGTGAGAGGTTGGAAAAAGTAGAAGCCTGGCTCTGCTTCACCTGTAGGCAGATACATGTGCATACGTGTTCCCTTGATGCTGAGCTGCTGTACTTACCTCTGGGATGTTCAGCCCATGCTGTAGTTCCTGCACAGAAGGTCCATTTGGTGCTTTACAAAACTGCTTTTGAATAGTCCCACATGGAGACTGTACTGTTTGTGTCAGCAAGTCAAAGACTTCCAAGCAGTGTGTCTTTCCTTTCAGGGACCATCTCTTTCCCTTCGGGGAGCATCTCTACATAGGCACAGGTGTATTGTACCTCTCACATAGCAGTGAAAACAAATGTTGATTCTAGGACTTGTATAGCACCATTAAGTACACAAAATGCAGAAGAAACTACTCTCTTTTCCCTAAAAATTATGTGTAGGGAAAGGATGGACTGATTAATCTCAGCATAGTAAAACAGAAAATGCTGGATACATCATTGTGCATTAAATCTTCTTTAGTTATAGATTTAAGTGTTGTATTGTCATGTAACAGTGTAGCCAGAGTTAGCATCTGAAAGAACTCGCTGTCAACAGTCTGTTCAGTTTCAGCTATGTTATTCATAAGATTCATTCCTCCCTCCAGCTGTTTCCACAAATTGAAGGACTTTGTTTCAGTTTATAAATGCTATTTCCCCATTGTTCATGCCCACAGCTATTTTCCATGCCCAAATATCCATCCCCCCAAGAAAAGAAATCCTGACCCTATAAAAGAAGTCATGTGGAATGATCCTTTGAGGAGAAAGTCCAAAATGGCACAATATTGGAGTTGCCATCTGCAAAGCTTCAACAGCTGATATTTCTCTGTTTTGTATCTGTGGCTGGGTGGGGATATTGGGCACAGAGCAGGATGTGAGTGGGGTGTGGTTGCATTACCAAAGGGTTCTCATTTTTTGTGTTGGGGCTTCAGTTTTCTCATTAAAACTGGAAGGGCCAAAACTTGCTTCCGTGAGAACTGAATAGAGCAGTTGCTTGAAGTTTTGGTGGTACAGCTACTGTATGAGGTGAATTTGTCACTCACAGAAACTCCAGCTGTATTGGCTTTTTAGTAGGAAGACTGGTCAAATGGTTAAGAGAATGCAGACATAATACCTTGAAACTGTGCCATAAAATTAAACTGCGGTTTGAAAAAAAGCCCTCAAACTTCAAACCATCTTCACGCATGTATTTTCTTTAGAGCCCCACCTGGAGTATAGCTGCTGTGAAAATTCAGCTAAAGCAAATTTCATGTTTTTCACACCCTTAGACTTCCTAGGATCAGAAAAAGGATCCTTAGCACGACTCCTGCATCTAGAACATAGGATAAAGAAAACCTGTTGTATACGGATGTCCCACTGTGCATTCTTCCTTCAGGTTAAACAGGAAAAGATTGTTCTGGGGAAAATGAGGTAAGAGTTCAGATTATCACAGATATTAGGCGCACACCAGAAAAGAGATGCAGTTATTCCATCAGGAAACCACAGGAATTTGTGCTCTGTAAGAACCTGTGAATCCTGGTGCATTTATAATACCTACAAATTTCAGGGAAAATTATCAGTTAAAGTACCTCAGCCCCAAATCATCAGATGAGTAGATAGTCACAATAGATATTTGAAGTGTATTCATAATCTCATAAATCATTACCTTTTGGAGTTGCAAAAGGCATTTTGTTCTAGCAGGATGAAATCTGCTGTTAGTCAGCTTTTGCCCACTGTGTGCTAGGCACAGGTATGATTCTATCTGTCTCTGTAATACAAATCACCGTCCTGGCATCATAAAAAGTTTCACAGGTATTTACCTACCTTTTGGAGGACTAGGACTGAGTTTTGAATGAACTGTGGCCAAGTTTGTGGTATCAGCTGGAAACCACATGGAATTTGGTAATGCAGACTTCATGCCAGACAAAACTGATTCATTTCTGTCTTGAATGTTTCGATTTGTTTGTTAATCAAACCCAGGAAAATATATATTCACAAGAAGCTGCAACTGAAGAGTTTTCACTTAATAGATTTTATAAGCCTCAAAGGCCGTATTTGTTTTATGATGATGGAATTTTTAGTAGGAAAGCATTATTTATACTCTGTGTGTATACTTTATTCTAGCTAATTTACTTACTGGAAGACAAGTTTTGTTTGTGAAGTTTATTAACAAGTTGTGTCTACAATATTGTGCATATATAATTGTGCATAACTGCACCTATGTATCTGTAATAATTTGTCTGTAGATGCAATTTCAATTCTCTGCTTATTGGTACAGGGAAGATCAGTGTGCACACAAGTGAACTGAAGGAGGAATAGTGAAGGTGTAGGAGGCAGGAGAAAAGTCTGGGATACCATTTCATTTCTGATATTATCCTCTATGAACACTAGGAAAGGAGTGTCTGAAACTAAAGTTTAGCTGACAACTGCATAAGCAGAAACTATGAAAGCAGAGTAGAATTCAGGTTTGCTCTTTTGCTAGGTGAACTATATGTTATGTTGACCATAACAAAATCTGTTTTGACATTTTTGTTTGTTGATGAGTTGTGTTGGGAGTAGACAGGTGTAATTCTGAAGGTCAGGTTGATGCAGAGTTACTTCTCTATAGTAATCACACTTTAAAAGAGACAGTAAAAATTTTCTTGTATAGAGAGCAGATCCAAATTAGACCTCTGCTGCATTCAGCTTAAATCCGTAAGAAAGAAGAAAAGGAAGATGATTGCCAGCTTTAGCGCTGGGGTGTACAACGCTACCATTCAAAAGTTTGCTCAAATGTGGACTTCCATGAGATGGGGAAAGTTTGAGTCAAACTTTGCTGTAGGCTCATTCACTTTTGGAGTGAGAGAGCATATGTGTTCAGATAATAGATTTTACACCCTGGCCTTGTCTTGAAGAAGATATTTCCATATGGGTGCTGTACTGAATTTACCCTACTGCATGTGGAATGCTCTCTGCTTGGCAAGAGGCCAAAACATTCCCTGCAAGGCAGAAGGGACTGAAATTGTATCTGATCTGAGTGTTAATCTACGTCCCTCAGGCTTATCCTGTGGCCATTTCTGTGTTGCAAGGGCAATGCTGGATATGCCTTTTCAATGACATCATTGCAAAATCAAATTGCTATTAAATTATATTTCACTCACAGTCTTGAATTGAGTTAAAGTAGGAACATGAGTGCTAAAACTTTGGGTAGAAATGCTGGTGCCAGAGTGACACTCCAAATGCTGTCTGGATAAAATTAATCATTTCACACAAATATTTCAAGTTCTTGTTACATGTTTTAATATTGTTAAACATAAGTGATAGCACATTATGGCACTGTAGCCAATCTGAAAACAAGAAAGGGGACCCTATTCCTGAATGCACTGGCTACTTGTTCTTCCCGGACACATCCAGCTGAATGGAAGGGCATGGGATCAATGCTTTCTTCTTGACATATTTTTGAAGCTGTGTACTCTAGTGCCCTTTCTGGCATTACACCTGTTAAGACTTGCAATGCGAGCAGAGGAGCGGGATTTGGGAAGAATGAATCACCCATGCAAGATGCAAATGCAGTCTGCACGAGTCTGTGTGACAGGGTCTCAGTTGCAGGGCTCACGGGCAGCAGTGCTTGTTTCATAGTTCCTGTAGGTCTTGGTCCTCTCCAATGAAAGAATGAAATGGTTAAGTCTGTAACACTGCTCTGCATCAGGTTTACTCCTGCTCTGTGGACTGTGAAGAAAGATTGTTCCCTCAGCAGAACTCACCAGTACAGTGGGTCTATTCAAGCCTGCATCTGGGAAGATAGTTAGTGCCTTCGTTTATGAAATTCCTATCATAGAAGTGTAAGTTCTTTGGAACAGCAGCTGGTCTCTTGAGAGGTCTCTAACATGTCATGTACACAGCGGTATGTAAATCATTTTCATAAAAGGAAAGAGGAGAAGCTCTTTCAAATCATCAAATACCAAAGCCTGGAAAGTTTTAGAAGATATGTGATATCATTCACGGTTTGTTTGTGGGTTTGTTTTTGTTTTGCCTCTGTCTAAAACCCCCTCGCCCCCTTTTGCCACTCTGAAGGCAGTGTACATGGGAACAGAGCTAGCGTGTCTGCAACTGCTGCCCAGCTTCCTTGCTCTGCTGGGAAAGGCTGTTGCTCCAGGAAGCCTCAGCAGAAACCCTCTGTTGGCAGGAGCCACAGTCCACAGCGGTTAGGTGGCGGCAATTGGCTCCGGTGGGTGGGTGGGTGTTTCGCTGCCTCCTACTACAAGGAATGTTAAAACAGGTTTAAGTGTTTCCAGTTGTTTCACTGTCTAGTGGTTGGAGGCCTGATGAAAGGAGATTTATAACACTTATGCTTGTGGTAGCTTGTCAAAACTTTCATGCAGATGACAAAGGTCAGTGCTGTGGGAGCTGAACTCTTGAGAAAAGCGCCTCTTCTTCTGACGGCTGTGTACGCCTGTGACTGAGCAATAGCTGGGAAGATGCTCTCTACAAATTCACAAACCAGCTTGTAGTAGTAAGGGAAGAAAGCTTATTTACACAGTTGTTATAAAGCCAGTGGATGTAACCGAGGATCATGGTACCATTTCCTTTGCAACAGATTCAGCTCTTCGTCATTTTAGCTTATAAAAAGATCCCTTCTAGGAAGAAACAGGTCCTTCTCTATTGGATCTTATTGGTGTTTTTTACATTTGTGAAGGGCAAGTCTTGAAATTCCTTATGTTTCTTCTAATGGCTTTTCAGTGTTGATTCACACTTTCCTTTTTTGTTTTAGTGTGGAAGGGTGAAATTCCAGCAAGGCTGACTTAGTGAAAACTGAATTTGTGTTGATGGCTGGAGAGAAACGTAACTTGATCTTCTGTCTCCAGCGCTTGAATCAGGAACTGAAATAATTGTTCTAAGACCCTGGTCAAGTTGCCAGAAAATGGAGCAGTGCTTCTGCCAGATAGTCACCGCAGAAGTGCCAGACATTCCTCCCCTCTTTGAGCTTGCGAGTGTGCGTATTTGAGAAGGAAAATACACACAGGCAGCAGGGGACTGAAATGCTTTTCCCTCCGTGATGCTTGCTGAGTGTGCGCTGCAGTGCCGTGCTGTGGGCAACGCCTGTAGGGGTGTCAAGTGTGTGACAGCTGGCACAGCAGTATATGCACAAGGACTCGAGCCCAGGAGTTTTTCCCCTGATTTTCTCTGTTGAGCAGTGGCATAAGTCACTCTATCACAGGGCTTGACAGAGGATATGAGGTAAAGCCACCAGATATGGGACTGAAGGGCACATCACACAGCAAGAGAAGCTAGTTCAGTTCCTTAAGAAGTCATGGCTCACTGGAAGAGAGGATGCTGTCTGCCAACTACTAAGCCCAGCTGCACTGGTTAATGATTCGTGCTTTTAATTGAAACCATTGTGCACTACTATAGCCCTGCCTTGTGGGAGCTGCTGGTGCAATAAATCTTGCTTTTTCCATATTAGAAATCTGTGTTCTTTGGGGATTTTAAAAAGTCTTGGGCTTTTTTGCCCCCCCCCCCCCTTTTCTGTTGCTATAGCTACTATAATTTTTGTTAACAAAGGCAATAAGAAGTAGTTTGCTGTGCTTAGTTTATGTTATTGTGATTCTAGTACAGCTGCCAATGTTCTCTCTGTCCTTTCTCCTCTCCCCTCTTTTTTCCTCCTAGAGTCAATTCTCCAAAGAAACTGCAGGAGTCTGGGAACTGCTAGTCTCCTGCAGTCACTACAGGGCTGTATGTGCGTGGGGGATGAGGATTCTGCCCACGATTTTGGGTCTCAAAACCTTGATTTTGGATTTGAGTTTGGGCTTGTGTATTGAATGAGCAGCTACCCAGAGTTTGGACACTTCCCACACTCATGGAGTGGCACTGGCTTTGCAGGACAGCAGGATTTTCTGTCTCTTTCAGTGAAGTCTCACGTCAGGTTACCACAATATCACAGATCCATTTTTCTTGAAGTATCTTTGCGAAAATTCAGAGTATATTCCATGAGGAAAATTTTAGCCATGGAATGAAGACATCCCTGAGCGTGAGGAAAGATAGGCTGTTTTCTCTGGGGGACGCAGAGTGCATTCCCACCATCGAGGGGAAGGAGGAGAGCACATTTCTCTTCCCTCTTGGTGTTTGTTATTGCCTTTTTCCCTTCTAAAAATCTCTTATCTTCCTTGTTTCCCACCTGTGGTTTTCTGACACAGTATGTTAGCTATCCTTCACCTCATCCTTGTTCTACCAGTCTTCAACTCTTCTGATGTTTGTCTGGTCCTCACCCCTCCTCCCTGTTTCTTCTTTAGTGTGCTTCCTCTGTTTCAGTGGCGTGGCTAGGAGGAAGGTTGAGGTTCACTCATTTTGCTGGTACCATACTTCTCTCCTCTGTTTCCTTTCTGCCTGTTTAATCGTCTGAGATGGGAGATGGAGCTTAGGCAGGCAGGGCATGGACTGCACCCTCTCAGTCAGCCTGCTCACACCCCGCTGTGGTTTATCGTCCTCGGAGCACAGAGGGCTTGGTTTTATTTGTTTTGGCTTAACATGCATAGATTTTGAAGGAGATGGAGGTAGTAGCCAAGAGGTTCATAAACACAAAGGGAATCTGAATCAGAAAACCACTGTGCACAAAACAGGTGCTCATTGCCCCAAGAGATGCCAGTTTGCAGGAAGGCAGCTGCAGCAGACAGGAGAGGGTGGTTTTGGTGACCGCAGAAGCTGGTGAGAATGGCTTGTCTCTGTTACTGATGTGTTTACCATTGGTGATAGCCGCATGTCTGGGCCTCACCATGTTTCTGGAGAACTTGAACTTACTAAAGAACATGTCCTCACCGCTTGTGTGTGAGCAAAGTCGTAAAGTTACTCTAGGCTCATTGGTAGAGCAGTGATATTTGGAGAGATCAAACTATAGATTTCTGAAGTAGAGTAGGAAAAACACGAGCAGCTCTGGGAAAATGGGCCACTCAACCAGATGCCAGAATGTGGGTGATAGGGTTTACTCTCTGGCACTGAATTTGAGGATCTTATCTCTAAGCAGCTTTCCTAAGACTACAAAAGAAATCCATGTCAGAGCTCAAACACAGCTCAGAGCTCATGCATCCTGCAGATGTTGCTTTAAGTGCAAGAACATAATTTCTAAATGTAAACAGATACCTCTCCTGAACTGTTCTTGCACAAATCCCTAATACAAACAATGGACTTGCTTGCCATCCCATTTGCTGCTGCTAATGCCTGTGTCCAGGGTCACTTCTGGATGTACTTTGGATACAGGGGAGTTAAGATCTTCTCTGTGCCTTTCTACGGATTCCCTGGGTAACTGCCAAGAGCAAAAGAGACAGGCCCAAGGTTGTTCTCATCTCTTTGTACAAGCCAAGACAGTTTTGGCTAATATTTTCTACTTACATCCATGAGGTCTCTAGCCAGTTCCTCATCCTCCCAGGATGCTTTTATATCATCATATTGAGACAGTCCATCCAAATGAATAGTTGCTTCACTAGAACTGTTAGCATTGGCAGCTTCGGTATCACGGACAGGACTTTGCTTCTTGGAGATACTGACTCAGAACAGTAACACAATTACTAGGACATAGTGATCTAAACAGAAGGAGATTCATAGTAACACAATATATCAGTTCTTGACCTTACTGAGGCACTGGTATCAAAGATCTTCCACTGCTGCTTCAAACTTAAAACAACACTTTGTGACGATGTCAGCTTGCCTTCTGCTTACACTGATTAATTTAGTTTTCTTTTACTGCGTCTTATTAGAAGTCAAAGGACTTTGCGCAGGACAGCATCAGTTACTTCTGCTGAAGACCTCTATTTTTCAGTCCTCCTGACACTCATGAAGCATCCATTCCACATCCTTCTCCAGATGCTCCTTGCCACCTTCCTCTGAAATTAGTTTTCCTGGTGACATCTGCATTGTCCAGGAGAGTTGGTTATCCTCAGACTGTCCTTTGCTGAATGCTCCTTGCAGCCTTCTCTGGGAGCAAAACACTCTTTGGATCTCTGTACAAGCTTGGTCCTTAAGTGGTCTCAGATTTTCTTCTACTCCTGTTAGCCTTCTTGCCTGTTCCCTTCTGCTTAGCACTGGGGAAAGGCAGTTACATACACTGGATGCTGATCCAGGGCTTTTGCTTTATTTGCTCTGACTTGAACAATGCAACCACATTGTTTCTCTATTTACAGCCAGGGCCAGCATACTGAAGGTCACCTCATCTCCTAGCAAAGCATGCCTGAACCTGAATACTCAGTGTGGCAAATGACCTAACCTGCCTCACTGGATTTGAGTAACATTTTCATCAGTCCTTGTTTTATTTCTCATTTTGCTGCTTTGTTTGCTTTTCCACTAAGACCATTTCCCTTTTTTGCTGCTTACTCTGTCAGGGGAGGAAAGCCAGGATGAGGTCCCTGTTTGTCCCTCTTCCCTCCCTGCCATCACTGACCATTTGCCTGTGTGGGGGTTGGAAGCAAAGTGTCTCCCTGGCCATCCTGGTCTTTCCTCCTCTCTGCTCTCAGGAAGGGCTCTGCAGAAGGAGTCTGAGGCAAACATGCTAAAAGAAGTCTCGTGGCCTTCTGAAAATAGATCAAAATAGTGCAACTGACTGCAGTGGCCAAGCTGACCATTTAAACGCTTCGATCTCCATGCTTTTCTCAGTGGCATTGTTTCCCACATTGTCACAAATAGTCAGTTGCAAAACGAAAGGCCACTTCAAGGGTTTTCAAACTTTGTGTCAACTTCATTGCTGTCTTTCAGAATACGGGAGAAGAAGCTTAAGGGTCTGTTTGTACAGGCAGTGGGAATCCAAGTTATTAATTTATAGCTCACTGCCTGCTCTGAGATAATTCACTGGTTATATTCTTACTCCTAAGCATGCTCTTATACAAGCTAATTTGGAAAGTGTGTTACCCACCCTAAACATGTACTAAGAACATCTGCATGGATGGTTCATGTGGAGTATTTAGGATTCTTATATATATATATGCCTCTGATTATTTTGTAAATTCTCCTCTGTGTACAGGCAAGTTCTGACTTGTTTCTGCTTTATAGAGTACGAATTGAGAAATGAAAATTAAAGTAATTTGTCTATGCTGGAAAGTTAATTCAGGTTTAAAGTACAATATAATAGAGATCTTGTTAAGCCATCCTCTGTATGGGTGAGTTTACTTCAGACATTCCCGGGTAGCACAGCTTGCTTCTAGAAAAGATGTCCATACACAGAAGTAGTCAGGAAATAGCTCAACTAGCATAACTCAAGCCATTTACTCAGTGACTCATAAGAAATGTATGGCAAAATGAAGACTGAATCCCTCTCTCAAGTCTCTATGCAGCTGCATTAAGATCCCCCTTCCTCCCATCACGTATTATTAAAACCTTGTACGAGGCATATAACTGCTATTAATTTTGCAGTTTGCACTCTAGTGGTGCTCTGAGTGGGAGCCACGTGTGTCTGGCAGGAAGGAAGGGAGGTGGGCTAACAACACTGCAGACAGCAGCTTGCTCTGTATTATAGCTGTGACGCATGTTTTGCCTCGTATGATGCTCTAATGAATCAAAACCTACAGTAGTTGCAAAGTCAGGGTGCTTCTCAGCTGTCTGGCAGACTTTGTCAGTCAGCCTTGGGGTCAGGAAGGTTCAGTCATCAGTGTCAGCTCGACAGGGAAGTTCCTTTTAAGACTTACTAAGACTTTCAGCTTGGTTTGTTCACTTTGTGTCTCCCCTGCACCCTGTGCTCCCAGGCAGTCTGTACTAAGCAGTGAACAGTGCTTTGAATTGTATTGTGATGTTTTTAGGGACTGGTGACACCCCGTGGGAAATACCGAAGGACAGTCTATTTTTTCATTCCTCATATTCTTTGTGATGCAAAAAATATTAATGAAAATGAATCTTTGTTCCTTAAAGCTAATCTACTCTCATTCCTTAGCAAAATTATAATGTTTTTTGTGTCACAAGAAACAATTCATTATTGTGCAAATGACGTTGATGTTGCAATTAGAGGACTATGACTTCATTGAGGAATAAGCAACAGGAGCAGGTGAGCTCCCGAGATGTGAAGAGGTATTTTCATGCAAATATCCCGAGGATGAAGGAAAAGGGCAAAGGAATAATAATACCAAGGAACTGTGGTATGTTAGGTGCAATTTGTAAGAAGTAGGCTGTTTTCATAGCTATGTCTGGTCATTATGGAAATGTTTGTGTTGCAAAGGCCAAAATATATATGCCTCTGATTATTTTGTACTAAGCCTTTATTGCAAAATGTGATTACTGAGGGCTTTCAACAAATCAGTGTTCATTAAGTCTATTACAGAGCTTGTTGAGGGGACTTACCAGGTTGTGACTGACACCCAAGTACAGCAGAAGGAGACTTGAAGTCACTTTTCTGTAGTAAGGCCTGATCCAGATCTGAGGTGCATACATATTTTGCTTGCTGAAGCCACGTGAGAGTAATGTGGATACTTTGCATCTAAACCCAAATTTTAGTGTATGAAATCTAAGAGGCTTTGTTACATCAAATGCGTGAGTTTCTGCTGCATTCGTGTCAGAGAGAAGGCAACCAAGTCCACTACCACTGTTGGTTATACTAGGAAGTTTGTGCTGGAAGTAAACTTGTCACCTAGCTGTGAAAGCCTAGCAGAGAGACCGTTCATTGACTTGATTGGAAACAGGCTGTCTGTGGATTGTAGGGAGGGAAACTTTGGATGAGATTGTGGTGTTAATACCAGTTAAAATCTGTGCCTTTTGTAGTGTCATAAAGATGAGAAGTTTGACAAACCCTCTTGCTTTGGCTCCGTTATCCACAAACATTGTCAATTGTTCTCAATCGGGAACTTGGATATACGTAGCTGTGTGAATGGCTTGATCCTGTTTTCTCACTTAGAGATTACGCTACAGTGTAATATGGCTCAGGCATGTACACACTGCTGATAGCACAAGGTCTGTTTCTCCAGTCTTTAGGACTAGCCTTGAAGGCAGTTAATTCTCATGTCTTGCAAGAAGCCTGTTCATGTGATCATAGTTAGGCTATCTGTGTGCTTTAAAGACTAAACTTGGGATGAGATAGTTGAATTAATACTTTCCGAATATCTCCATGCCAAGTCCTTGCTGAGCAGGTCCTTTAGCTCTTTATATTAGTTTGTATGGTATTGCATGGCTAAACTTACGGTGGCCCAGCTTAGAGGATAGGTATACCTGATAAAAGCATGTAGTTCTTATAAAAATGTTATTTGGAGTCTCTACAGAAGCCCTCTCAAGGCAGAAATCTTTAAAGATTTTATTGGACTTTCCAGTTCATCAGAGCTGACGTTGTTCTGGGAGGACGTAATTATCTGTTTTACTGGAGGGGAATAGGCAAATTGCCACAAAGCTAAGCTGTGACTCTTAAACAAAAGTTTAGCTATACAAGACCTCTTGAAATGTGGGCAAGATTTCCCTAAAGCACTCAGAAAAGCATATTAATGTTTTAAACTAACTTCTCAATGCCTAGAGACATTCTGTTGCAGCTACTGTTAAGAGAAAAATAAGTAGACCAAATCAGTTATTATTAATAATGTATTTCTGAGAGTTTTTCTTTATTACAAGGTACTTTTTCAAAAGCATGAGTTTGTCGTAGCAGCCTGTAGTTCTTCACTGTAATGCCTTCCTGTTATGTCTCCAGGTCTCTGCCCTGTGGGGCAGACGAAAGCAGTAATATTTCCCCATATTTTCCAGATCCCAGATCAGTGGAATTTCAAGAGGAAAATCATCTACCTTAAAAGGCTTCAGAACATATGTAGATCTCAAGAATCCAAATTATACCTTATAAATGATACTGATTGGAGTACAGATTGGTTTGGTCTAGGACAGTTAAGTGTAGGTTAATCTTTGCAACATGTAAGACAACAATGACTTTACATGCAGTGAACTGTTACCGACAAACCTCTCTCAAAAATAACTGCAGAAGTCCAGAGCAGAGAAATCTTATGAACATACTTGTCGTCCTTGCTGGATGTACATATTTTCTTTGTAGAAAGGCTCCCTTCTGAAGTCATTAACTTAATCTGCTCTGTGCTGCAGCCTGGGTCCCAGCGAACGCCTGGGTGAGAGGGCTGGAGCCACGTACGCATTGTCTTCTGCTTGTGTGAGTTCAGCATTCATTAGTAAGCAGCGGAATCTGGATTCTTCTTAATTAAGCTGCCAGATAAACAGTGTTAATATTCCTGATGCTCAGAAAACCAACTTTGAAGCATTGCAACATACTCTAAGGACTTCTTATTGGAACTGTATATTTAATGGAAAATATACTTTAGAAATGAGTGCAGAAAATGGAGGGCAATGAATCTGTTTCAAGACTACGGAAAAGGACCATATGTGTAAGAAGAGATATTGAGCACAGTATTAAAAACAACAAAAAACCCCAACAAACAAACAAAACCCCATGCATGTCCATTGAACTGAAGAAATTCCAACTGAAAAGTCCTCTTCTGCTCCCATTATATTAACAGAATGGAAGATGTCATGATTCAAATTATGAAAATGTTTTCTCTGAAACAACTGTTGATCTAAGACATGTATAAGACATCTAAGCCTAGACGTGAATAACTAGGCTCGGTGTTATCCACAGAAGGAGAGGAGGGAATCTGTTCTTGCAACGCGGTAACTGTTGGATACATTGTGTGTAAGAAAGCAGAAGGTTTTCTTGAGACCTTAGAAGGCTCTCGGATAGTACAAATAAAGCACTCTCGATTGCCTTGACTTTTCAGGTGCTTGCTCCAAGCATAGCTCTAGCCCTGAACCACTTGTGAATGGGAATGGGCTGAGGAAAAACTTGCACTGTAGTGGGACTGAGAGTGTGTGCTTCCAAAGTGTTGGGATGCTTTAGGAAATAAAGAATAATTTTAAACGGCATTGGGAGGAGCATAGGATTTATACCTCCCCTGCTAACACCTGTTAGTGGAATTAAAGATTCAGTGATGCCATAAGGTTCACTAGCACAAAGTGGGGTGGTTTTCAGTGCCCCATCTGTCCATAAAAAAGTTCCAGACCACACTTTCATTTTGGAATTGGAAGGAAACCTTTAAGAGCAGGGGAGATCTTCCATAAGGAATATTCTGTCACTGGGGCTTCCTGCAATGATAAAAATCTGTTAGGAAATATCTGCATTGCAGCAGCCATTTTCAGTCAGGATGATGAACCTTGCCTGATACTAGCAGCAGATCCCATGTTGCTATCACACCATTTTTTATATTTGTCTGTTGTTATTACTCTTTGATCCTGCCAAATGGTTTGTGGAGGTTTTATAAAAAATGGATGTAATAATGAAGAAGGTCTAGATTCTACCATCTGGGCTCATTAAATTGCCAATTTGAGAGTTGTCCTAGTGAAATTAGTGAGACCACACCTGGAGTAAAGCACAAATTATGGCTAAATAAGGGTTTCAGAGTAATTCTTTACATTTACAAATAAAACAGAATTCTGCATTTTTAGGCAAAGTAATGTTAGATGGTTAACTAGGGAATGCAGAATCTGTGTGACATGACTATTTTTGGATTTGTTCTTAACAGCATGTCACAATACTTGAGAGATATTGGTTTTCATTGCTTTGTGAAGAATAATTTGCAAATACTGTGATGGAGAACGCTCTCACTCAAGCCCAAGGGATGTGATTCTTACTGTACGATGATTCATATAAACTTACAGGGCTGTCAGACTCGTTCAAAGGCACTGAAATAACTTGCTACATGACCATAAAATTTAGGGTTTTTTCCCCTCTGTCTCTGTTTTTGTTTTGGGGCTGGGGCTTTTTTTTAGTATTAAGACCTTGCTTCCAGGCACCTCTGTAAATTGTTGGTTGACTATTTTCCTGCCATGTTCAAGTTATCTAGATTTTCTCTGCATATGCTGAAATGAAACCAGCATCACCTGCAGTAAAATATTAAAGCAAAATAAACATTAAAGAAAAACTGCACAGAAAAGTCAGTTGTTATCACCATATATACCAGAATCTTAATTGCATGGGAAGAAACACACTTATGTCACTAAATTTTATATATCTTGTGAAAATGTCTTTTAGAACTCAGTTCCTCTTTTGCTGAAAACAAACCAGTTTGGCCTATTTGACATTTAAGGTAGCTTTGAAATGTGAGGTTTAAATAATCACTTTTAAAAATATTGATCACAATGATTTTTATCAAGCTTTGATGTACAAGTATGTGTACTTTTTTTTACATCAGATATTTGGTATGGGAAACATGGACTTTCAGAAAAAAGCACACTACCTTTTTTTATGTGCCCTGTCAATATGCTATTTTTTGAGGGTCCCTTCAGCTTATTTTGGTCTGGAACAGAAAAGAAAATCTTGGAAAATGAATATAATGCATGCTAACAGTTGTTATTTACCTTATGCCACATCTATATCTCCCATTTTTCTCACCTTAATTGCTAATAAGCGATTTAGGCACATTTAACACAGTAGAAGTATTGAACTGGTGAGTGGAAAACATTAAAAAAGCTGCTGGCTCCCTGTGGAATGTACGGTCCTAGAAAGCTTGGCCAGCCATCAGTGGGTTTTCATTCTTGTCCCAAGCAAGCCCTTTCCAATTGGAACAGGCAGTTCATTAACAGTCCCGCTATCCTCATAACCTAACACTAACAATAACAACGAGACACTGAAGGAATTTGGGGAGCTTCAGTGTAGAAAAAATGTTACCAACTGGGAAAAAAATCTCTACTTAATCTGGGAAAATTGATACACACAAAACAATTGGAGAAGGCCAAGTAGACCTGGAGTCTGTGGTCAGCATGATTGACTCTGCTTCTGGAGCTGCAATCTGCAGGAGATTTTCTGGCCTCATTTGTGTTTGGAATAAAGTGGTTTAGAGAATGTCCCCTTCACCACGATGGGTCTGTTAAAACAAGGGGTTTGTGTGTTGTAAGTACTCAGCTAGCTTTTCAGTATCACATTACAGTTGGCTTCTCAAGCTGTATGGACTTACTGTGGGTTTGAGTAAACAAGAAGTTTTGTAATACTCCTTATTTTTGCATTAGCTATGCCATTAATGGTCGTAAAAATTGGTAGTTCTGGTCAGACCCTGGGTAGCAGTGCTGAAAACCATGGTAGATATTTTAGCCTATAAACTAAGGAGCATCTCAGAAACCACCCGGAACGCATGCCAGCAGAACCACAGAATCCTTGATAAATAACTCGTGTAGAATCAGGTGGAATAAGTACTCTTCCATTTCTTTCACAAGGGACTCTGCTGGCATTTTAGAAATCTTATCATGACATGAAAATACATATCTCCCTCATTTTGTAAAATATTTCTCAAGTTATTACAACGACAGAGGAAATTGCCACTAAGAGCTGCGCTCTACACCAGAAAAACATGGGATATAGTCAACAGAGGGGCATGATGTTAGAGGTTACCACTTTTGCGTCCTTGGGATTACATCCTGGCCTATATCCATATCATTCTATTCTCCCTTCAGTCACAGCATGACATTCTTTTTAAGATAATGGGATGAAGGCAAAATAAATTGTGGTACTGGGCTGTTTCTTTGCCGGTATGCAGCAACATTACAGAAGTAAGGCCCATCTTTTGGGCATATAACTGGATATATAGGGTTTTTACCATGGCTGAAATTAAATTTACAGCTTTTGGGTTGTTACCAAATTACTAGGAAATAACTAGGAATTAGCAATGATTCTTTATATTACCTGAGGTCTTAAAAGTGTCCTAAAATAGTTTTACTTAAAGAATCTTGGGGCCAACAGAGAACACCATTTGTAGATGTTTTCATATCACAAGCAGTTGAAAATTATATTAAACAGATTTGCTATTAAATATATTTCACTATTAGAAAATATTTCCATAATAGAGGTGCCCTTTAAAATTGAGAAAAGTTTATTCATTCCTTGGAATAGCTTTTGTGTGGCTGAAATGCCAGTCATAGCTATGGTATTTGCAAGTATCACCCAGTGCTGTTACTGGGTTTTCCATGTATACAGATGGATGGAAGAACCACACCAAACGTGATATTTTGTGAACTCTGTATCAAGCTCTGTTCATCAGACATGTCAGAACCTGAAGCATACACCTAATTCCCATAAGATATCTCCCTTTATAGCACTGGGCTCTGATAAACTTGGCTGTGGATGTGAAAGGGCAGCACTAGAGAGGTAAGGTTTAGTTTTCAGGATCATAACTAGACTGATTGCATTTTATAGAATGAAAAGCAGCCTGGAGTTCTGCCTTTACAAAGCATAGTACTTCTAGCAGTCTTGAAGGTTAAAAGTCATTTGGGCTTGTTGAAGCTTAATTAACTTTTCTTCTCACAGATATCCACATTTCTAGCAAGCAGAAATGACCATGACTGCCAACAAGAATGCCACTGTCAACAGCAGAGCTGGAGGGAGTAAAGTGCCTCAGGACACTTTGGATAGGTAAGTGGTGAACTGCAGGCTTTGTAGATTCTGAGAAAGGTTTGTCTGTGTTTGGAACAAAATCTCTGTTCAAAGGTAAGCGACCTCTATTCTGACACAGAGAGAGCTTTGCTGGGCTGAGAAGTTTTTTGTAGGGACTGGAGGAACTGAGGTATGAGAAAAAATCTGCTTCTGGCATATTTCTGTTGAGATATTGCTGCTCCCCAGCAGGTTATGCTGAAAGTGATTGCAAGGAAGGACCTGTGTGGAAGGCATCGTGTAGGCCTCAGGAGGTTTGGGCTAAATTTCTTGGCCATATGACTACATGCCAGTTTTCCCCCATTGCCAGTCTCCGATTTGTGTTTTGTATTGGTTTCTGTCACATTTTCTTTGCTGTATCTGCCTTGACAGACAGTGGGCAGAGACTGCCTCCTTTTGCAGGTCAGGCAGCTAGTGTGAAAGGGCTGAATGTAAAGTACAGGGCTCATCTCTTGCTTTGCTTATTTGTCCTCCTTTCTGTAGCATTAAAGTAATTTACAAAGTAGATCAACTTTATCATTCACAGCTAGGGGAGAACTGTAGCCAAGGACACCTTAAGCCTGGCAATTCTAAGGGAATCAGTCTGTTTAGACTAGACCAGAAAACAAAGTGCACTTGCAAATTTGTGCATGTTTACTTGTGGCTAAGAAACTGTCCTAATAAAGTTCCAGTCCATCAGAAGGCTGTGACATGACTGCACGCAGTGGTGCAGGTGCCTGTAAATAATAAATACCTTTGACTCATTAATTAGTACAGTGAAATGACAAGAGTGGAGTCAATTATTGCTTCCTTGTCCTTCAGTTTACAGTGATCAAAGGCAGTGTTTTGAGGACAAGAAGTTTTCTTTGGGCAGCTCTGCTTTGGAATATTGCTTTGATATGCAAGTAAACAACTCACCTGCAGCTAACAAGTTCACGTGTCCATGTCAGAAGGAGTCTTGCTCTCAGCCACAGCCTTTACAAAGTAATGCTGACTGATTCAGCCTGTGGCCTTCACACAGCACAAGCCCACCAGCTGCTCTCATTCTGGGACTGACAGTTGCAAAACCCTCACTTAATCTGCACTCCCACTAGGGCAGCCTCGGTATGCTTTGACTGGGAAAGCTTAGACAGCCATGGGGTTAAAAAACCTTTATGAATTAACCGTTTGAACACAGGAGCAAAGCTCTAGACTTTGGATGTTATCTTAGTGAGGTGAGAAGAAAGCCACACAAACCGTGCAGGGTCTTTCTTCAAATGCATGAAGAGTCGGTTGACATATCTCTCTGTCCTTGCTGTAGTATTTTGTCCAGCTCTCCAGGGGATTCTTGCATGTGTATATTGTCCTATTCTGTTTTGAGGGGCTGTTCTACACTACCTTACACAATAACACGCCATGTCTTCATTTTTCCTGTGTTTTGGCTCAAAACAAGACTTTAACCCCATTATAAACAGCATAGAGGAGGAACGTGCAAGTAACTTGCACTGACCTTATAGAGTCTCTGTACTGCATTAACAACTTTATGCTTGGTATTGGACATAGAAACAAGGAGGATGCTCTTTGCCTTACAAGTTCAACGAGTAACTGTAAGGCATTAAGTAGGCTGCAGTAAAATGGGTCTGTGCCCCGAAATGACTGTTGTAGCAGAAAAAAAGCAGTGGAGGTCCTATTTATTTGTTGGACACTTTGGGAGAGGAGCGTGGGTTGTACCAATGTCAGTGAAATGCACCAATCACTTTGGCCAGGCCAGGCGGCATCTGTTCTAGCCATACCTGACTGAGGGTACCACACCTGATAAGCTGTACCAGGATTACTCTTAGCTGACAGCAGTACAGTATGTGCATAGAAGGGTTATATTGGGAGAACTTTGCTGTTTCAGATACGTTAGTAAAGACTGCGATTCAGGTGAGTAGATCACAGAATTACCGTTTGATTTTATCTATTTGAAAATGTAATGTCAGAGGCAAAAAGTCCCTGTATTGGCAGCTGCCAGGTAGAATAGCTGGCATAGATGGAGAAGTTCAGACAGATAAATTGAGGAGATTTGGCTTTGATCGTAGCAGGGAGCTGTAGGTCAACTTGAAAGTGATGTTGAATACTGGCTTGGTTTGGTATACCTGCCATTGTATTCTAAACGTTTCCAAGCACAAACAATGGAAAAGCGAAAATATAAATTAAATTCTGAGATTTTCAGGAGGGAAGCAATGGAAGACATTTTTTTTAACAGTTATTTCTCTTCTGTTTTTATTTAAAGGAAAACTTCTTTTTAATGACACATCTCTGTTTTGCATTTAAACACTATGGTTTTGTTCTCAGTTTTGGTTGTCTTTCCATATTTCATGGACATATGGCTGCCTCTGCATTGCCTTCTGTATCTAATAACTTATTTCTCTCTTTCAGTTCTCTGCCACACCTACCCACTTATCTACACATATTATTGAATCACAATAATCCCATGCAATTTTCCTGAGTTGGATGAAGTGGCTTCATCCTGATTGTGAAGGGATAGGTTGGCCTACAAGTAGTGGTGAATTAATAATCAAGAGCCTTAGGTAGAACCCTGACCCTAGTCCTGTCTCTGCTAGTGACCTCCTTTGTGGCATTGTCACAGCCTTCCCATGTCTAAATCTTTCCTTAGGTTGACTTGCCTTTCTTCCTCCTGGTGCTGTTCTCCTTTCACTTTTTAAATTGTGCAGTTGACTGAAGACATAGATAATGAAGCATCCATTCTAGTGTCTTTTATTAGGCGTATTATGCTGTGTTAAACTCAGCAGAAATGGACTCAATATCCTTGTATGCTTCCCAGTTTGTTAGTTTGTGTGTTTGGCATCTCTTAGTACAAAACAGTAAAACCATAAAATAAAGCAGGGGGGTGGGCAGCTAGAGGAATTTCTAGAGAGATATTCGTATGTAGATATTAAAACCAGATCCCTAATGATATCTGGCATTGTCAAGTTGTTTGTCATCCTTCCATCAGTGCAGACAGATTGGTGCTGGGAACTTGGGTCTAGACTTTAGCAAACTTTGGACCTACTCTTTTGTTTTAAATCTTCCATTCTGAATAGCTTAGAAAGTACTGTGGGATACTAAGTTATTGGATAATAACTGTCAAATAAACTGTCTTTCCTTATCACCACCATCTGTTTTGATTAGAAGTTGTCAGGAAAAGATTTTGTAAGTACAAGTATGGACCTGAAGCTAAGGAAAACCTTTGAGTTGCACTTGCATGACAAGTGAGGAGATGAATAGGTTGTCATGCATCAGTTCTCCATCCATTATTTTGCCTTATGTAATCTTCTTCACCTGCCTTTGTGAAACCCTGTAAGAGGATGTTACTTGAGTCAGCCATGAGGATTCTTCATTTTAGTGAGACTGTAAATCAGCGAAGTGCTGGCGTAATAAAAGTTTAAGGGTTGCAGGATTTATTGCAAACATCTTCAAAGATTCACTTAAACCGAACAGTCATTGTCTCTGTTTAGTATGGGATTTGACTGGAGATTTGGAAATCTGCAAATGTGCTTTCTCTATAATTTGTGGGAGTAGAGTTTCAGTAAGTGCTGATACTGGCATAACACAGATATATTAGTCTCCTGGTGGCTAAGACATCTTTTTAGTGTTACTTTCTTGTCAGTCTTAGTTTTGGTGGGGTTTATAGTTGCAAGACTGTTCGGTTGGACTCAGTGATCTCAAAAAGTCTTTTCCAACCTAAATTATTCTATGATTCTAAGACGCAAGGTGTGTTTTAGTGATATAGTGTCACCATCTGATTCAACCTTTTGTGATTCCTTATAGGTGAGAAACAAAGGTCAGTAAACTCTATAGGAGTCTTTCTAATTACTTTGGCTGTGAATCAGAGCCTTGTAGATCATGGATTTAAATTTTAATAATAAAAATCTTAAGTGGAAAGGAGGTGCCTACAAGTAAACATCTGTACAACTGCATGCTTTGCAAGCATCAAGATTCTTGTAGTAATTCAGATTCCCTTAGTCCCCACCAGAGTGTGGATCCACTGTCATGAGGCACCACTGCCATTTTTCCACCAGAGTTGTGCTAATGGCAGTTTAGGAAATGAAGGAGAGACAGAGAGCGGAGTGAGGACATTATTTGGGAGGATAACCATGAGTCTCACCTGAGAAACTGCTTGTGGGATTCACAGGTTTCTGCTGTGAGCACAGGAGGGAAAAACCTTTGGATCTGAAGAAAGTGAAGCAATTTAAATAAGCATCCACACTAATGCATTCTTTCTGAAGTTATCTGAAGTTCATTCACCACTTGTTACAAATGGAGATTTTTGTGTGTCTTAGGTGAGACAAAACTGACTGTGCTCTGAATAGGAAAAGTGTAAAAAGATGACAAGGGTGGTCAAAGGTACGGAACATTTTCACTACAAGGCAAGAATAAATTGACTGGGACTCTTCATCCTGGAAAGGAAAGTACTGGAGGGGAAGAAGGGGTAATAGAAGTATCAAATAATACATGGAACAGAGACCATAAATAGGTGTTTTAGGTTTGTGTGGTGGGGTTTTGGTAGCGGGGGAGGAGCTACAGGGGTGGCTCCTGTGAGAAGCTGCTAGAAGCTTCCCTGGCTTCAAGTTGGACCTGCTGCTGGCCAAGGCTGGCCCAATCAGTGACGGTGGTAGTGCCTCTGGGATAACTTATTTAAGAGGGGAAACCTGCAGCAGAGAGGGGAGTGGGATGTGAGAGGAACACCTATGCAGACACCAAAGTCACTGAAGAAGGAGGGGGAGGAGGTGTGCCGGAGGAGGTGATTCCCCTGCAGCCCATGGTGAGATGGCAGACTGTCCCCCTGCAGCCCATGGAGGTCCATGGTGGAGCAGATCTCCACCTGCAGCCTGGGGAGGTCCCCACGCTGGAGCAGGTGGATGCCCCCGAAGATGGCTGTGACTCCATGGAAAAGCCCACGCTGAAGCAGTCTGTTCCTGAAGGACTGCAGCCCATGGAAAGGACCCACGCTGGAGCAGTTTGTGAACAACTGCAGCCCGTTGGAAGGGCTCACACCAGAGAAGTTCATGGAGAACTGTCTCTCGTGGGAGGGACCCCACGCTGGAGCAGGGGAAGAGTGTGAGGAGTCCTGCCCCTGAGGAGGAAGGAGTGGCAGAGACAATGTGTGATGAACTGACTGCAACCTCCATTCCCCGTCCCCCTGTGCCACTGAAGGGGACGAGGTAGAGAATTTGGGGGTAAAGTTAAGCCTGGGAGGGAGGGAGGAGTGGGGGGAAGGTGTTTTAAGATTTGGTTCTACTTCCCATTATCCTTGTTTTTATTTGATTGGTAGCAAATTAAAATGATTTTGTTTTTTCCCCAAGTTGACTCTGTTTTTTGCCCATGACCATAAATAGTGAGTGATCCCTCCCTGTCCTTGTGTCGACCCACGAGCTTTTCTTCATATTTTCTCCTCCCCACCCCATGGTGGGGGGAAGGAGTAAGTGAGTGGCCTCGTGGTGCTTTGTTGCTGGCTGGGCTTAAACCACGACAATAGGGAAAAAAACTCTTTCCATTTAAGAACTAATATGAATCAAATGAAACTAGAAGACAACAGCTTGAAGTTCAGTTGAAAAGAAGGTACTTCTCTGCAGCATGTTTTTAAACTATGGAACTTAGCTGCTACAGGATATTGCAATCAGACAAATTCATGGAAGAAAAATCTACCAAATGCTTTTAGCCACAGAAGCAAAATCTGTGAGTCAACAGACTGTTAAGCTGGTTAACTAGCACTGCCTGCTCATCTTGTTCTTACTCTCTTCTCTAGGCACCTGCTGTCACAGTCAGTGAGAGAGCCTGGACTAGGAATGCTCTTTGGTCCAAGCCAGTGGGGACATTCTAATGTTGCGTGGAGCAAGAGTCAATTATAGGAAGCGAATATTAGAGAGTTTGCAAAAGGATTGTTATACTTACAACATGACACTCTCTGGCTTTCGGTGAGCTTCAAGGACACAACTTTAATCCTTCCTTGTGAGTCACTGAGGTGAACGCCAGGGAACAGGAGGTTAGGAAAGCACCTTACATGTAGCTGAAAGCAACTTCTTAGCAATTCTGGCAGGAAGGAGCTCTGTGAAATCTTATTAACTCTTCAACAGGAGACAAAGGAACCCATAGTATGGTTGCAGCTAGTGCGTGACCCTTTTGCATCAAATGGCTACCTGGTTTGATTGCACCATACTTAAGAGGATCAGTGTAACTGAGGAAACCTTAAGAGAACAGAAGTCAAAGAAAAGGCATAGCGGTGTTTGTAGATCTCTCCCCACAATGTGGCTTGCTTTGCCTTAGCAAATGATGTAATATTTTTCTGGAGTCTTTGTGTTTTATGCAGAAACTTTATTTGAATTAATGAATTAATTTATGAAGTATTTCTCCTAATCTTGTGTTTGCTCCAGTGCAAAGGTAAATGTAGAAATGGCACTACCAGCTCTGACTTAAAAATCACCTCAACACTATACTGTATTAAAATGGGCCTATAGTTATGTCTATGAGGTCATGCTCTACTTAACAAAATATAGGTTTTGAACCTGTAGTCTTAGTCTAACAGAGAAAAGGAGAAAAAAATCCTGAACAAAATAATTATATATTAATGTATCATTATATCTTAAAATTGCAACTTAGTTTGAGATGCTAGGTGCGACAAGCACCAGTCCAGAGCTGAAAAATGTTTAAAGCACATGTGCCTACATAACTTCTGTAAATCATTTCTAACATCTTCAGCTCTGGCTAATGTGTTGTCTCTTAACTTGGGATCTGAAGGCATTTTATACACTTAACTTGAGCCTTCTCACCTGCTGCAGTATACTACTGGAGTACAGGAAGTGTTTCTTTTTAGAGGACCCCATTGATTTACAGTTTTTTATCTGAGGGTATTGCATGAAGCATAAGTGATTTCAGAATTTGGAGATACAGACTTCTTTCAATGTATTTGTAAGTAAGTGATAGAATTTCCCTTTACCTCCAACATTTTCTGTGGTGCAGGCTGTGACTTATGAGCCCCACCTTGCAAGCTGGATGCAGAGCTGGAAATAGTAGAGCTGTGCTCCTGCCAGGTGGTGTTGCCCTGATACAGGCAGTTTTGGAATGAGAAACAGAATAAATATTATAAGACACATTTTTACTATAGGATAGGATTTAAAAATAAACTATCTAATTAAAAATTTTTTTAAAATATGAGCACTATCCTTCTGCTGTAAGTACAGAATATATCCCTGCAAGCAGGATTACTTAGACGTTGATTTGATGTACTTTCTCGATTAATAGCTTTTAGCTAAATTTCTGTTAATCTGGAAAAAAATTATACACATTAATACCTATTTTTGTAAATGGAATACTTAATATAGACAAAACTAGGAAGATATTTTGATTAATTAAGCAATATATGCACTTTACAAGACATCTCAGAATAATGTCATTACAGTTATTCTCAATTTCTTGAAAAGCAAGTAATGGTGATTGTCCTCTAATTTCTTACGGAACAGTACAAAGGCTATCCTGTGTAAAGCGTGTTTAAAATGTGTGCATACAAGTTTCACAAATCAAGACTTAGGAGTGAGCTTTTGAAAGCTCAAGTGCATTTGTATACCATTTACAGTGAACAAAAATCAAGTTTGTTGCAAAAGTTTTACTAGCATGGTGACTTTAGTAGTATATATAGAGGGACTGCCATGATGAGCTAGAACAAACATCTTTTTAGTTTAATGTCTCTGGGCTTGATCTGGGAAGATAGCCAAAGCAGAAACTGATCCTGGTTCCAGTTGTGCAAAAGGACTATGCATCTGTCGTGGTTTAACCCCAGCCAGCAACTGAGCACCACGCAGCCGCTCACTCACTCCCCCCCATCCAGTGGGATGGGGGAGAAAATCGGGAAAAGAAGTAAAACTCCTGGGTTGAGGTAAGAACGGTTTAATAGAACAGAAAAGAAGAAACTAATAATGATAATGATAACACTAATAAAATGCCAACAGTAGTAATAAAAGGATTGGAATGTACAAATGATGCGCAGGGCAATTGCTCACCACCCGCCGACCGACACCCAGCCAGTCCCTGAGCGGCGAATCCCTGCCCCCCACTTCCCAGTTCCTAAACTAGATGGGACGTCCCATGGTATGGAATACACTGTTGGCCAGTTTGGGTCAGGTGCCCTGGCTGGGCATGAGAAGCTGAAAAATCCTTGACTCTAGTCTAAACACTACTGAGCAACAACTGCAAACATCAGTGTTATCAACATTCTTCACATACTGAACTCAAAACATAGCACTGTACCAGCTACTGGGAAGACAGTTAACTATATCCCAGCTGAAACCAGGACAGCATCTGAGGAAAACTATTCTCAGAGGATACGTGTCTGTGGAAAACTACATTCACCAGAATCATGTGAGTTTCAGCGCCGATTGGATTTTGTGATGTGGGCTGTCGTCTTTCCACGCAATCTGCACAGGAAAGGTGTCATCCTCAGTGAGTTGGAGCATGTTCTCCAGCTGAGCAATCATGATTTAATGACACGATAAACTGAGGATGCTGATGTCAGTGGTTTGTATAGCAAGGCATTAGAAATTTGTGCTAGCAAAGGATTACATCTGCAAATTGTTGTGAGCACAAAGTTGCAAGTTGTTAAGTTCCTAGCCTAATAACATGTATAAAGCTTCTCCTTTCTAAATACTTTTAGTTGAATCTTTGAATCAAATATACTCTTGCTTGATTAAAACTGAAATCTGACCTCTGGGTTTCATCTTTCTCCTTGCCTGGGAAGAATTGAGCTGGGTACCCACAAACCTCTAAATACAGGCTTTGGTTTTTATCTCCCAGCAGCGTGTGAGGACATTCCTGCTGTCACCGACAATTTATCAGCCCCATTAGTCTAACATGCACTGATATGTTTGCACTGGCTTTGTGGCTCAGACCTTCTTCAGAATTTAAGTTAACTGGACAGAATTTTAATTGGCAGGAGCTAGCTTACCTCCAGTGAAGGCAATGGAGATGCACCACATAAACCAAATGACTATCTGGACTAACATAACTCCAGAGGTACCTAAGCAGTGTTTCAGTTGAATTGTTTATAATTCTTTAAATATCAAATAAAATAATGACTTATATTTCCTAACCAAGCAAGCCCATGGGGTAGTGTTTTGTCCAGCTTTATCATGAGTCTGGGATTATTCGCTGTTGTTATTCATAGGTAAAATCACTATTGGAAATTCAGAGAGAAGGCTCCTCAGGCTGATGCATTCACTTGCTGCTAGCTAAACCAGAGGCAAGATCTGGACCTGCTTCTGCAGGGCCTCAGCCTCTGCGTAGCCATCATCAGTCATGTAGAGGGGAGGCCAGATGCTCTCCTTTTGGAACAACAAGTCTTTGTACGTGCTCTGTGCTTGCTTCTTGCCTTTTGGGGTTAGAGATGACGGCAGGAGGTGTGAGACTGTGGAGGACTGATTCACGGTATTAGCAGAGCCAGCAGCGTCCTGGGGCAGTATTCTTGTATTTGACTTCCAGTATCCACCCTGATTCTTTTGTTTGGGAACCTGGTAAATAATCACTGCATTTGCGTAAGAAAACAAAACCTCTCTTGTCTGTTTTAATAGCAGCCGTCTTGATGTTTGAGCATGACAGAACACAGCAAAGCTAGGCTGTGTAGGAGAAGTATTACTTGGGTTGGTTATTAGGAGAAGTATTGTTTTGGGTTGTTTACCTGTCCCCATCATGCACACATCCATGCTCAGCTCCTTCACGTGCACATCAAGGTCCTGTGTTTTATTACTCTGTTTCTCTGATGAAGGCAGAAACAATAGAGGTTTAAGAAAAATCTTAGTTAAAGGAAGACTTCATGTCTGTATTTCAGCCTTAAAAAACTGAGATGTACAGTCACTTCCAAAATCAGTCATAGTCAGGCCAAATTAATTCAGTTTTACAGCAAATATATGTATTTATTTATTTTTAAGTTAAATTAATTCTTGGTCCACATTAATAAACCCAACTGAAATACTTCATTTCCTTTGAAGAAAGGATTATTTGGTTGTGGCCTGGGCAGAGGACTAGAAATATTTTGCCTTAGGAATTGAGACCTCCAGAATTCTTAAATAAAAGAATGTGCAGTTATGTCCAATGTTGGGGTTAAGCAGTGCCAGTGGCAGTTGTTTGTTCTGCTGGCTTGTCATGGGAGTGCTCTATTCTCTTTCCCTCTCCATAGTAAATTTTTCATTTCAAAGGTGGTCTCATGTCCGGAGAAAAACCTGTCTGTATAGGGAGAAATGTGTTCAGAGAGGCAACGCCTATGCAGTACTTTTCACTCATTTAGAGAGATCAGTTCATGGATACAACTGTAATGCCTTTTGCTTGCTGTTACCTGATGTGTAACAATATGATTTAAACTTAATTCACATAATTTCAATCCTTCTGCTATTGTAACTCCCCACCCCTAAAAAAAAAGAAAAACCCCAAACCAAACCAGTACCCTTCAGCTCTCTGTTAAAGTGTAGACACTGCAAATTTATTGTCAGGTCAATCATCCAGATGCAGTCCAGTCTGCCTGCACTGACAAATGAATTATCTTGTGACTAACGCAAAAAACCTGTGTTCACGTCTGGGGCTGGATGCCTTGGGGGGCAGATAAGACAGGACGACGCAGAACAGCTCCCTCGCCATTACTGCAACAGAGCGTGGTGAGGGAAATAACTCTGCATCCACCACGATGGACCCCTGATCCTACTGTAAGAAAAATAGTAAGATAAACACGATGTATTTTTTTGTATTTATGTATTTAATGTAAATACAAAGACTATGATATTTATTACATATCCTGAGTTTTCTGAATGGAGAGCATCGTGAAGAAAGCAATAACTTGGAAATCAAAGGATGCATCTTCAGCTCCCTTTGTTGCTCTAAAACAATGAGGTTTTAGTCTTATTTGAAACTCTAATGTGTACAATTTCCCCACTAATTATGTGTGATTGTCATTGTCTTAGCACAATTATGATAAGGTATTCTTTCATCTCTTGTTCTCTTTGCTAAGTACGTGGACAGTGTTGCTGCAAGTGATGGAAAAGCTGCTTCTTTCCCTTGTGGATGGCTGCATTTCAATTACTGGTGAAAGGCACTCTGCCTGGGCTCTACAGTTAGTTGCATGGTTTAAAGGAGTCTCCATAAAACATTGGTTATAGATAACTGTACTATTCTTCACACTTGGATAAAATTTTCTGTGTCGATAATGTTCCCAGCCATGCTTAACAGAAAGTTTAGTGGGATGTTTGGACGCCAATTCAATTTGTGTTATAATGATACGCCATGGGAAAGAAATGCTGGTGTGTTTTCTGCTGCCTGAGCTGTGCGCTGGAATGCTTACCAAAACAACCAACCAAGAGTGGTGTGTCTCAGTGAACGCCTTTCTTTGGAGGAGACATGCAGGTGTAGATGCAGAAAACGGCGACAGAGAAGGCAGCGGGTATAGAAGTGGTTGATGGTTTTGCACAACTTTAGGAAGATTTGTGCATGGTTTGGCAGGTTAGCGGTTGCTGTTTCATGCATATTTGGGTGTACAAGTTCTTGTTTTCAAGGGACTCTGGCGGGGGAGGAGTGAGACCAGCTTGGAAAAGAGAGTGAGCTATGTATGCCTAAAGCAGGGAGCCAAGTCTTCATTTTATATGCCCTAGAATAAAAACTTATTTTGCTCCATCAGTTGTGGGGTAGCCTGGGCTAAAGCAGCTCTCAGTTTTCCCAGTCAGTGCAGCCCTCGGGGACTTTGTTAGAGCATCAAGAGGCCAGTGGTGTGAGTTCAGCTAACGTGCTCTTGACGTGTCCCTGCCTCTCCCTGCTGCCTTTGCCAGGCAGCAGATGAGGCAGGGCCAGGACCGCTCGCCTCTGCTGTGGGAGAGCTCCTGGCACCTGAGCGTGGCTTAAGGCGACGAGGCACTCTGCACTGAACTGCTGAGATGTATTTTCCTGCCAAAAGTGGTTGCCTGCTGCTCAGAAATACTAGTGAGAACCTTTCAAGCTCTTTATGAATTTGTGAAACAAACCCCAGAGAAAACGTTTGTTACTTTAAAAAGAACCAAGTTTTAATATTTTGACAGGGAGCTTGAGAATAGGAAGAATAGTGGTTCAATAAAATTCTGCTAGGAGTAAGCAATATGCTAAGTTATTGGAGCCAAGATGAGACACTGCTTTTTTTTTTTTTTTTTTTTTAAAAACCATTGAGGTTTAGAAAACAATACAAATAAACTTTAGGCAAACAACTGTGAAATAACTGATGTGAAATCTATTAGCAAGTATTGTACTCCTTTAAAAGCAGAAATAGCTCTTGAACTATGCAGCTGACAAATTTTCAGCAGGTCAGTTTCCAGCAGTGCAAAGTTACATTTGGTTCAGAAAGGAATAAAAGCTGTTATTTACCCTGTGAGGTTGGAGGTGTGTTTGGAACACAGAGCTCTGGCAGCTCTGAACTGGGCCATGGGAGGTGGGAGGGTGGGCACCTACTGTCATCCATCAGGAGCAGAAACACCAACAATGGGAACAAGTCAAAGTGCTGATTCAAATGACCCTGAAACTGGGAAGAGCTTGAATACACGCTTTAACATTATTGCTGTCCTTCATCTGGGTAAGTGGCATCGGTGGGGTGCTGATTTCTGATGGTCTGAGGCATAGTGTTCCCCTCCCTTGCCCTGCTCAGCAGTGACCTCGGGGTGGTGGATCAGAGGGCATACTGAAATCTCTTGAAATCTCTTTAGCAGGATTGCAGAAATATTCTTGTAAGCACAGTGGTCTAGAGACATAAGAGAGGAATGGTTTGTAAGGTGAGGTAACAGCTTCTAATTAGATCAAGAGACAGAATTGAAGAAATGGACCTAATTTTGGATACATCCTTTGGGCTTCCTCAAACAGTTGATGGTGGGGGGTGGGGAATTTTGCTATTCCATTTCTTTGTTGGCTATTTTGTATTGCTTTAGTTTATTGTCCATTCAGGAAGAAGCATTACTTACTTTACATGCACTTGTCAGTCAGGCAAATCACTTTTTCTTAGATGGAAGTTGTGTTAATATATCCCTCCCATTTGCACAGGTTTCTAAGAAAAAAAACCAAACCAACTAAAATTTGGTTGCATTTTGCTTCACACAGCTTCGGATCAAGTTTGCTTTATTATTACTTGGAGGCTGCAGGAATGTACCCTGGCAAATTACTTCCCATTGCAATTTAATTCTCATGGCACTTTGAATGCTTTATGCTTTTATATGCAGCAAATCATACATCATCATTAAAATTACCTCTTCTATTAAGGTTTCTATTTGCTAAAAACACTGGAAACTAACTAAAAAATGAAAAGTAACAAGTCTTTTAAAAAGCAGAGAGTTATAGTTGCGAGGTTAGACTAAAAGTGACATTTTTAATGCAACTGTTTTCTGTTCCAGTACGAAGATTACTTAGACTAACACTGCAATCTTTATTTATTTAATCACTATATTTACATTAGTGTACTCAGTAATACTAAGACCTGAACTAAGCTCTTACATATTTTTGCAGAAAATTAGTACAACAGCATGGTTTTGGAAATGTTTCTAATGTCTTTCTAGTGTTTTTACTGCACTGAAATGTAGTGAATAAAAGCAATGAGGAAGACACTTGCTAAAACACATACAAGAGTCCCCATCAATGCAGTATCGGAAAATCAGAGCAGGAGTCTTATGTGAATTTGTTTTTTGTGTGGTGATAAGAAGCGAGACAGAAGTCCACAGGTGAGATAGCATAGTAGTCATGTGCAAAACATTTTTACATCATAATTCCAATATTTCAATTTTTCTGGAGAAAGTCATTCTTAGGAATGAAAAATCTATTGCCTTCTGGACCAGGAAGATGCTGGCAATCTCACTGAAAAGACCAGCAAAGATACAAGTCATGAGCGTTACTAATGATGTTTCATGTTCTGTGAGTATCTGTCCATTAGGAGCTGGTCTAAGACCTTCATCTCTTTACACTTGAGCTGTTGAAAAGCCATCAGTATGGGAGAACAATTTCCGTTCTGTGCCCTAATCAGTCCAGATTTGAATCACTGGTTTAGAAATGAAAGAGTCTGTGTTCTCTTACCGGTTTCCTGCACTGTTTATTTATCCTAAAAAGATATTTTCCACTTGAGAAGAACAGAAAATTAAAAGAAGACATAGCAGAATTTGTAAAGAGTAAGATTGAAAGGAAGATCTGAACATAATGAAATAAAGATAAGTGAATTATTGTGCGTTTCTTCTGTGATTGGAAAAAAAAGCTTGTCCAGAAAGCGAAAGCAAGTGCATTGACATAGCATCCTTACAGACTTTATCCTCTAAATAGTATAATAACTATTCACCAGGTAATATTGTGTACAGAAACTGGGAATTAGCTGAGTGCTTGATTCAGTCTCCACACTGAGCATCACCCTTATATTCGCACTTGAGGAACATTAACAGCGAATGGCCTTTAAAAGCAAATGAAACTGTAAGCATTTTCTTGCAAGCAGGAAAATAGGAGCTAATAGAAATACACAGGTGCCATCTATATTATTACAATATGTACATGCAAAAATGCCTGTAGTCCCTAGGAGACTTTGAGCAAGAGATGTGTCAGTGAGAGCCCTCTAGGAGAGCAACAGGTCTTTATTCTAGTGTCTCTGTCAGCACAGAGCCAAAGACTTGCAGAAGTGTGCCTGTAGACTTCAGGTATGCACAGGGATTTTGGGTCATCTGTCTTCATCTTTTGCATTAGATGTGGCTTTTTCGAAACTTTTGTCATGATTCACATCATGCACTCTGAGATTATTTCCATTTTGGCCAGCTCCTGTGTATAGAACTGGCCCTAAAATAAGGTCTTAAAATAGGGGTGTGCTACAAGGGATTGTAATAAACATCTACCCGCTGGAGCTGTTCAACAACAGGCAGCAAGGTGCAGGCATCTCGTAGGATGAACTTCAGTGTTGAAAGCACAAATAAATATCACAATTGTAAAAGATATGATGTTCCTAATAGTCAAGTATCACTCTTTAAAAAAAAATAAAAATTGTTTATTTATTGAGCCAATTTGTAAAATTCTATTATAGTCAATGGGAATGTCAGTTCCTGTGACAACCTGACTGCTTTTTTGGGGAGCCTAAATATCTTGCAAGTTTGTTATTATCCAGATATGGGAGTTTTGTCCAGGGTGCACAAATGTTGCTCTTGAAGCACTCTGTTAAAGCAGTATAGAAAAGAATTAAGTAGAGGGGGAAAAGAAAGGAAATATTTTATGATTGCCATATTAACAATGAGCTTTAATGCATATGTGTGTTAATATTTTATTACAAGGGAGCTGTGGGAAAATCCTGGAGTAAATCAAAAGGATTAATTTGTTTTCTTCTCTCCTTAGCTATAGAAAGAAAATGTTAGGATTGCAGAGGAAGGTAACTTCTTCAGCATAGGCCGTCCACAATACTGTACAGCAAGTACACCTTTATGACAAACAATTAACAGCAGCTAATAGACGGAATTGGTATTTTGCATTTTGGATTCATAGGATAAGCCCATTTTGCATCAGAATTTCTCAGAAGTAATCTTTTTCCAAGTAACAATGTGACTATTTGAACTGTGAAAACAGAATTCATTGCAGTGGCAGTAGCATAGAAATACTTTGTGTTTCAAATTCTGCTAGCAAAACCTCAGGTCTTTTTTCAGCTACTGCTGGTAGGTAGGTGGACTGCTCGTACAGGGGTTGTCTGTGGATTGGCATGGGGTGGTATTGATGATGTTCAGGTATGGGTAGTGTTGGTTCATCCTCCTGTTATCACAGTGTAGGTAACTCCAGCTGACTCACCTTTTTTTCTGTGCAGCAGGACACTTAGCCAGGGAAGCAGCTATATGGCTGCTCAGCAGCTGAGGCCATAAGAGGACTTGTCAGTGCAGACAATTGGACAAATGGCAGTAATCAGACTGCTCTCACATGAAACCTCTATCCCCTTGATTTGCTGCTGATTTGGAAAACCACTTTATGTCAACATGGGCAGATAGGGGAGATGGTGGATAGCCTCTGTCTGTTTGAAACTGTTGGCGGAGACCTGAAAGCATTTTAATGTGGATTTTTAACCTCTCCCTTTCCTTTCAAACAGTACTGTCACCCATGTGGGCTTCAAGATACATATTGAGTCTGGCAGGCTTGTTCACTGTGTCTGTGTGAATGTGGTTCGGTACCTGATACAGCTTCTATGATTTCTTTAGCAACAGGCAGCTGGATTGCCTCAGTTCAGAGGTTCAGGAATGAATTGTAAACTGTTGCTCCCTGCAACTTTAAAATAAAAACCCAAACAAAACAAGATTTTTTTCCAAGCAATGGGCAACCAGGAGAAAACTTCTGCCTTGCCAGATTTCTCGCACACCTGTCTTTTCAAAGCCAGCATGTCAGATTGCAGACAAAGGCGTTGCTACTGTTAGTTTTGTTAAACATTAATGCCAGTTTCCTCCCTTTAAGCATACAAAGGGACAGAGGTTTGACAAACACACTTGGACCGTGTGTCATTTATTGCTTGACAAGTGAAGCAGGCAGCATTCGGGAACTGCGGAGGCTACAGCAGGGCATGAGGGACCGAGAGCAGAATTCCTCTGTCTCCATTCTGCATCTTTCCAGGAGGGAAGAGATTCTGAGTAAGTCTGGGATTCGTAGGCTGAAGCAATCGTAGTGATGGATAGTTGTGTGCTTGTCAGAGGCATGAGAGGAGGAAACTAAATGAAGCAGAAGTGAAGGGCGTGAAGTGTCATAGTACTGAACTCTTTAATATCCTTTCCTATAACCAGTTTTGCAGTAGATGGACTTTCTACTCATAGGCAGGAACTTGACACCAGCCTTCTGCTTACTGAAGATAGTGGTAGGAGTAGCTTTAATTTCCAGAGTTTGCAGCTCTGGTATAGGACAAGGGACTTTGTGGGACTGAAACTCATTTTTACAGACCCTCTCTTCCCCTCCTCCCCCTACCTCTCTTGCTCTCAGACAGAAACTAATTTCTCTGCATGGCTAAATGCATGTTCCTTGTCTAGTCTGATGAGATTCCTTTTTTTTCCTCTTTAATTCTTAAAGGTGATTTTTAAGTTATGCAACAGTATTCATACCCAGGCATTCTGCCACTGCTCTCTTCCCCCAAATATGCCCCTGGATGACAGCGTGTATGAGGAACGACACTCTTTTTTCTGGCATACTTAGGGTGCATACTTTGGACATACTAAGCTAAATTTAGTTTTATCATACAGGAAGTGTTAGTCCATTAGAGAGAGGCAATACTTACTTATACCTAGGCTGAATATGGCTTACAATGACTGTGCTTTTCCAAATGCTGGCCAATTGCTGAGATGGAAGCCCGGCCTTAAATGCAGTGCTGCTGGCACACTTTTGTGTGTTGTGTTGGTTTTGATGCTTGGTTTTTTTTTTTTTTTTTTTTTTAATATGTTTTCCAGAAACTTACTTTCTGGGTATGAGACAGCTTGAGGGTTTTTTTTGCACTGAATAAATAGCAGAAGTCTTATGGGTTTGTGCTTTTCAAGAAAAAAATCAGTATTGCAGGCCAAACTCTGCGAGGCTCTGAATGATGTAACTTAGAGTCAGAATCTGGACTTCAATATGTTGCTTCAAATATTCATTAGTTGAGAGCCCATGGTGAGTGCAAGGAGTTTGTTGTTAGCTTTTGTAGTCTTTAGAGAGCAAATATTTTCACAGCTGATGAACTTATAAACGTTGCTAGTTGCTTTTTCTTGCTGCCTTATACACAGATGTTGGTATTGCCTCATTTACTCCATAACATTTTTATTTTCTTGATGCTTTGCCTGATGCTATCTATGTATCTTCCTGTAGGGACATGAGGTTTATTTTTAGCTCTATCCTGAAAGGAAAGGATGGGTGATAGAAGAAGTATCTACTTGCTTTCAGGTGCTCTAAGTTAAAGTTTAGTTGCCCTAAATTAAGTAAAACTTGCAGTTCCTCATTACTGTCCAGCATTCCTGTTGCATGTCAGTGGTAGTAATATGTTTTAATCCTCAGGTTTATAATACATGCAGATTCTCTCATAAGATATGAAAAGTAAAAATGTATTGTCCAGCTCCTTATAAAACCTAATAGGCCAACAGAAGAGTGTAAAACTAATTCCACAGTTTTATAAGAAGCCAAGGTCTTGTGAGAATGAAATGTTTATAAAGGATATATAAATCCCCCAGACATTATCCTGATTCCAAATTTAGGCTTGAGATCCCACAGCTCTTGTAGGTGTGGTGATGAAATGTGGTCTGGGAGGCCCATTTCAGCTGGTTGAGTAATGTACACGTTTATGTTACCCTTGATCACAGTGAAGAAAGTGATGGGGAGTGTCTTTGCCTGACCTAACTCTGCTCCTGTTGACAGTTATGGTCAGTAAAAAGCAGAGAGAAGCCAACATCTGAATCTTTTGGAAAGTTTCCTTTAGACCATGTTTTTGAATATTGGTGTGTGCAGTGCTTGAGTACTGGCTGATGGCTCTTCTGTTAATATTCAGTGAAACTGAATTAGGGCCAGATGTAGCCTTTGGTCAAGTTAAATTTGGCCTTGTCTGGACTCTTAGGTAAATAAGTATGATAGCAACAAGCACTGCAAGTCATAGCTTGGCTTCCCCCCCCCCCCCTTTTCTTTTTTTTTTCTTTTTCAGTTTATGTGTGTCTGTCAACAGATTGGGGGAATAAATAGATCAAAGATTTTTTCAAAGCTGTGTTCAACTAAAAAAAAAACACCCAACAACTCTTGCCTGGCAAAGTCTTTCATATGACACAGTTGTGGGTATGCCCAACACATTTCCTCGTTTTCCTGGCTTGTTTAGCTAAACAAAGTAGAATGAAGCATACAGTAACCAGTCAGATATAGTAACCTAATATAATTTTCAGTGCAAATGTTATTTAGACTGAAACTTTGTTTTTCATAAGTGTGAATTTTCACCAGGTCAATGCTTTAAATCTTCCTATAGCAACAGGTTTTGCATCAGTTTGTATCTTCAGCAACTTCTCTGTAGTAACTCTTGATTATGGCTGACATAAGCCAGAAGAAAATCAAACCCTGATTCACAGATATTTAAAGAAAGTGAATGAAAAAGGGCCATCAGTGAAACTGAAAGTAAATTCCCTCTTAAATTCAAACAAAGTATTCAATTTCTTCTTAAACTGTACAAATTTATGCATACTGTAACATGTACCAAGGATCATGTTTGCCTGCCATAGCCGGAATTTATTTTGAATTCTATAAGGTCAGAGCCACTAAAGAAAATTACCATGATAAGAGAGGCCAGGGTTGTAAACCTTCAACACTTTCCTCCTTCAGAGGCAGGGTGCAGCCTCCAAAGATGAGACACGTTGCATACTCAATTAACACGTACAGGGTAGACTCTTAATGTGTAGGTTATGTTATTTCAGCCGTAGTTATGTTCCTTTGCTCCTCTCACCATAGTGTCCATAAAACATAGAGTGTATTGGTGAATGTCAGGCAGCGCAGCTGCGGTCTGTTCTATAGGTTTGGATGGGTTGTATGTGATGATATGAGGGATGTCAGCTCACAACTTAGAGGTCAGTATAAGTCATGGCAGGCAGTGGCACTTTCTGAAATGCTGTTTGTACCCTCCATCTTTCCTGATACCAAAACTGTGCTGCAAGTCTGTACTAGCTGTTTCTTCTGAACATACAAAGCATGTATTTCTGGTATTTGACAAAGCAGCAAGTATCCATGTGTTTCCTTCCCTCTCCCTTGCTTGGGCTCCATGAGCCATGTTTCACTTATCAACTGGTTCTTCTCTTTTCTGCTTTTTCAGGTGCTGAAAAAAATCCTGCATCTAATTTTGTTCTTGCAGTTGTTCACATAAAAGTCATGTGTTATAAGAGAGAGTACTAGTGCTCCCCTCTACAAAGTCTGTTATGAATGTTGGACTTATTCTAAAAAAAAAAAAAGTTTAACTTTTGTTAGGAATACTGTTTTGGCCATCTTCAAGGGTTGCAATGAATGTCAACATATGGGTGAGAGACAGACAACTGTCAGGGTGCAATTGCATAACTAAGTGACTGGGAAGTTCACAGAGGAAGGTAATAGCCTTTATCATGTTAGAAGAATAGTCCAAGTTTTAGGCACAGACATCTTTGGAGATCTAGGCAGGTGGAAATCCACTCTTCTAAGGAACAAAAGACAGAGGATAAAACTTATGAAATTAAGCTAAATATGAAGAACAAGGGCATATTTCTCTGGTCTTATTATTATAAGAGTAATACAGTAACAAAAAAAAGTTGTCAGACTGCTTCATCCATATTATAGAAACATGTACAAAAAGTGCCCTTCAGAGGAAAAATAAACTTTCTTAGTGTAATGTAAGTCAGAGCGTGCTGATTGAATGCTATTGCTTCAGCTTTTTTCTTGTAGAGGAGAAGTTTGCGGAAAGTTGAACTGAGTTGCTGCCGTTGACTTGACGACAGGATGGCACCCAGTTACTGGTTAGAGATGAGACCCCGCAGAAGATTGAGCACTCTTTACACAGAGTTTAAAATCAGAATTACTCCTTCTTTTCCCCTGCCTCAGATAGTCCGTATTACTTGTGAACTACTTTCACAATACATCAGCTTCAAATGCATAGCAGTAAGACAGGGTTGTGTTGGATAGACTGTATTCAGACAGGGCTGATGTTGAGGTGGTTGTTGATTCACAGAGATAATGCAGAAGCTTCTATTCTGCTGGGATTTTTATTTTTTTAATTTTAATTTCATTTTATTTTTTTATTTTTAGTTTATTTTAATGTTTATTTGATTTTATTTCCTATGCAGTGCAGTAACTCCAGAAGCAGCACAGACGTTTTCAGATCTTTTCAATCACTTTAGTGTTATCCTGTTGTGACACACTGTATTTTCTCCAGATGTCTCAGGCCTCAAACTTGCTGGATTGTGATAATAGTAGTTGAAATGATGACAGAAATTAAGAATGCCTGTTTCATAGCAGACAGATGGATAACGGCTTTCAGCTTTATGACCTGCTCTTCTAGGATGCTTTCTCACTGTGTTTAAATAAACTACTTTACAAAACCAGAAAACTGGAAAAAGCAAATCTCTACAGAAAGACCTCACTGGACATTGGCAACACATTGGGGACCAGAGCTAAGCTGGTGGGTGTGGAAGGAAAATGTGGATACTTGTAGGAGAAGCAAAGAATAGATTTTGTATTTATTCTATAGGCATCTTCTCTGAGTGGATGAGATTGAGAATGATTGTTAAAGATGGGATGGAGTCCTGAGTTCCCATTCTTTTTCTGTCCCTATTAGATATTTATTCTTATGTCTATCTGATGAGGTTTTGCAGGATGTAAAAGTTGATTTATATGTAAAGTAGGGAAAGCAGGCTTGACTGTATTCTGGATCAGTGTGCAGCCAGGAACCATGACTTTTGGCTTCCAGTTCAGTTCTTTTCCCTTTGGGTATAGAGTATTTCAGTAAAGTATACAGTGACCTCATAAAGTTTTCTGACATTTCAGAGCACAAAAGGGATGAACCTATTTTACCACAGCTTTTCCAAACCAGAATTCCAGACTTGGAGGTTGCCAAACCCAGAATGGCCTCAGATATGTTAAAAACAAACCATCACAATTTATAGAAATAATTTTTAACCCTTCCCAAATTGTGTGCATGCAAGTGTAGAAAAGTTGCAAAGCTGTAGCAGAATTAGTTCCACAGAGGTTATTGCTTTGAGATTCCAGGGCAGATAAACAAGCATGTTGAAAAATCACCTGTGCTTTGAAAAAGCAAAGCTGAGAGCTTCCATGTGCGCCGGGATTTTGAACAGTCATGTTTAGACATGCTGGTAAAGAACAAGTTTCAAGGACTAGCAGTTCTTAAATAGACAAATAAGAGCTTATGCATTCTGCCTGATTTAAGAAAATGCTATCATTTGCTATGTTGCCACCCTCTTTCCAACAAACGCTCAAGATCTTAAGAGAGCAGGTGAGACTTAAACATGCTGAACTGTTTCCAGAACATAATAAAAATAAGTAACAGTGGAAATATATATTGCATAAATTATTATTCAGAACATGTTATGGGAAAAGAGTAATTGTGAGGGAGGCTTCCATTTGTCAACTTTGAATCATATGATTTTTTTGAGGAGAAAATGAGAGATGGTCCTATGAAACCAGTGCACTGTACTTCAGTGGAAAAGAGAGAATGACTCTCTCTGATATTTCAGTTCTTGCTTTTGATTTTTTTCCGTGTGCAGTCAGCTTCTGATCACTGTGACAGAAGGTACAGCACAGGCTAGTCAATCTTCTGTGCTTTGCATAGTCATTTGTATCTGGGCAGAGGGGGTGAAAAAGGCTTAAACGTGCCGTTTTTTAAAAACCATCCTGCACTTGCTTTGTAACAGAGCAAAAGACTGCCATAAATCTAGAGCGGCAGGGAATCTAGCCCTTTCAGTCTAGATAATTTCACAATTTCGTGTTATCTTCTTCACCCTTAGAAATTTCTTGGCAAAGGCATGTACGTAGTGCACATTGATTGATCACGTTTTATTTTACAGTCATTTGCCATTGTCAGATTTTCCTGCTGTCTTTACAGATCCAGTTTAATTCAAGTATTTAGGATCTGATTCATCAGCTCTGATTTATTAGCCCCTTTTTTTGTACAGTCATAGAGCATAGTTGCCCCTTTGCTTAATTTACTTTAGCAGAATGACTCCTGAATTTCACTGGTGTAAATCCAACATTTTGCTTCTAAGCTGTAAAGACACAGTTCAGCTGCAGTCAGCTGCATTTCTGTGTACTTCTCTTCATGAGCTGCCTGTAAAGACCCAGAGCTCTGGAGGGGTTTTATATGCAGGAATTCACCACAGCGCTCTCGAGAACATGTCCCACAGTTGTTATTAACTCAGTACTTCTTGAAATCTTTTTTTTTGTTTCACAGTCCTAGTGGCCTATCATTTTGTAACTAGTTCTGATATGGTCTCAATATTTATTTAAAGGGAAAGTATCAAAATTCCTTGGGGAAAAAAAATTCAGAAGTACAAACAGAAAATAGAAAAGAATTGGTGTTTCTATTTTTGTTCTATCTTTAAACATTTTGTGATATTCATCCACTTTGATTTTATTGCCTTATTCTTTCTAAATGTTGGGACTTTTCCATCACTAGCACATGTTCACAAGAGTGAGCCTATTTCAAACAGTCTTATAATGCACATTCACTTTTCAGTTTGGAAAGTATTTTCTGTCTTGTTTTTGTCACAATCCCAAAGTCAACAATAAAGGGAGGAGGTTATCTGGAATGCAAATTTTCAGGGATTTTGAGCCATACTCCTGGTGAGAGCTCAAAAATCATAAAGGGTCTGGTGGAAGAGGGGTTGTTCTGTTGCCACTTACCTCACTTTCCTTTCCAAGCGAGAGGCAAGATATGACAAGTTGTACTACTTGCTTCACTACTGAGTTGAATCAGCTAAAAACCCACCTTACTACTGTGTGCCCAGCACTGAGTGCAAAAAGTTCACCTCCTTTACTCGCCATAAGCTCTTATTTAGATATAAGATAATTAAATATCTTGTAGTTATCTACTTGTGTAGAAAATTACAATACTGTATGCTATGCCAGAGTGCAGAATATATTGTAACAGAAAGGTTTACTGCCAAACAAAATTGGATTTAAATTCAGTAGTGCAGAAGGTCCCTTTCGTCTAGTCTTAATGTTCCCATAACCCCTAGTTAACAATGAGTGACAATAACATTATTTTAAAGTCCTTTTCTGCTCCTGGTACAAGTAATACAATGAAAGAATCAATTCATCTTCTTTGATGTAGTATACAAGGCAGTTATCCAAGCCTAGATGCTCATTTATATTTGAAAAGAAAGTGTCAAAACTCAAAGTATCATCAATACATGGGATCCTCTTGGGCCATCTCAGCTAAGCAACAAAGCCATTTCAGACCTTGTATTTTGGTGATGGTTTTATGTTTGACCCTTATGCTAACCACCTAGCAACCCAGTTAGACCAGTCTGACTACCTGCATTTGTCCTCTGAGTATTCCCTGTTGCTGCCTCACAGTAATGCCTTGCTGAGTGCTTTGCAGCCATCACTGTTAATGCCTTTCTGTCCCCACTGGTAAGGACGTAGCTAGGGGTGAGGAAATGAAAGGAAATGGCAGTGTCACAAGCAAATCGTGCTGAATCTTTGCTTCTCTGTCCAATGGTTTGTTTCATAACTCATCTCAAAATGCAACCAAACCACTAACTGGTAGTGTTTGATAGCTAAAAGTGGACTTCTCATAGCTCTTTGAAGGAAAGCGTAGAGGAAATTATTCCTAGTTCTTGTATAGAGAGAGGAAGAGAGACTTTTTTGGGAAGTGTCCCTCAACATTGCTTCAATCAAAATCATTAAGGTTTTTTGGCCTTCTTCAAATTACTCTGCTTTTTTGCACCTGAAGAGGCATGACTGGAAGATTACTGTATTGCAGTAGTGTGCTCAGTTTTTGTTTGTGCAAAAGTATCGATTCGTACCAGGAGCTTTCACAGGCATGTGTCAGACAGAGGCAGAGAGTGCTTCTCTGTTTGTTTGCTGGGTGATTTCCTGGCAGCAGTGCCCTTAAGGTGGAGTGAAACCGTACTGGTTACAAGGAGCTGTCAGTACTGAGCCTTTTCAAAAGTCCTTGTTTTGTCCAGGTCACAGAAGTAATGACATAGAAACACTGGTTCTAATTTGAGCTTCTGTTGGTCTCTACACATTTTCTCTCCTCTGCCTACTATGTCAAATCAAGTGGAAGTTCAATGGAAATGAATACCATAGAAAGCCATTACATCTATTCTCAGTAGTAGTGCATCAAAACATGCATGGTGCACTTGGTTCCAGTTGACACGTGAGCAGGGTGTGCTTCCTTCTCACTTTGCCTTGCTCTGGGAAGGATGGATTCCAATGTTCACACTCATGGTGGCTGGCATGAAGTAGGAGCTGCACCTTACTCAAGTGAACTTTCTGTGCTGCTGAACTACTCACACTGTTACAGTCTGACCGTACAAGGCTCTGCTTTTGGGTGGAAATCATCTTGCCTCTTGCTCAGTTAAAAAAATGTGCATCCTCATTTTTGTTTCTGCATTCTGAATTATGGGTAGAAGCCAGGTCTGAACCCAAAATATGATCCATTTTTAGTCTGAATACAAAAATGCAAGTACAGCTTTTTTATGTGGTGAGAAGTTACACTTGCATGGGAGAAAATACCGTTTTGAAAATCCGAAAATCCAATAAGTTATATCCTGTTCTCTGAGTTGCTTATTTCGCTTGCTTTTCAACTATTTGGAGGCTTATACTGGTTGAAGATCTGGACATAGACAAGCTCATCTGGGCACACAATAAAATCCCCAGGATTTAGGGGTTTTTCAACATTCAGTTATAAAGATAATTTCAGTTTTTCATCCCGAAGTCTGAACACATGCATTTTGTTTCCTCAGTAGCCAAAAAGACTAACAAGATGCCAGAAAGGTGTGGTCTTTACCATTCTTTCCAATGAAGTGTTAGCAATGGATATCTGAATTAGTGCTTCAGATGATCATTTTTGGGCAATCTTTTCTTGAGAGAGGTTCTTTATTTAAAGAAATGAAGACAATCATTAATCATAAAATATTATTAATTTGTAGTGTTGTATGAAATAATTTGGAAGTTGGTAGATGAGCATTTCCTAGCATTCTCTCTTACAAATTTCTGGAGAATTTTGGAGTTACATCCTCAATTACCTGAAATCAGGGCAGCTTTAGTGTCTGTATTAAAAATGAGTTTTGCTGCTCTTGCAAGGAGAAATTTCTGTTGGTTTTTTTCCCAGATCTCTTTAAATATTGGTTAGAGCAACAAGAAGTCTCTAGTCTTGTGTGGCAGGCCAAATCTGCTCAATATACAAACTAACATGCTTATGGTCACAGCCGATTCTGATGTTGTTATTGTTATTCTGAAACAGGGTAGGTTGTGCTGATGAAATGGCACAATGCCCTGAGAAAAATCAGGGATAAGCAGAAAACCTGAATAAAATGCTAAGAAAGCAATATTTTCCTAGCAAAAGTGGAGAGAAAGTCCTGAGGAATAAAAACAGCACTGTGTGACTTTGTGTGAGCTCACCAAACATCAGTGTTACTGTGAAATGATGGGATCTCATCAACAGGAGCCTGGAAAGACCCAGTACCTTTTTGTCAACACATTTCTTGCTCTTTTTTCAGTAAATGAGCTCCTGAGCATGAGCATGTTGAAATGGGAAATTCCCTGGATCAGGGCGCCAAAAACTGTCTTATTATTCTGTAAGTGTTGGTTTAAGCAGGGCAGACGGGATTTGCAAAACTGAAAGATTGCTGAGCAGCTTCTGCCAACTTGTCTTTCCTCAGCACCGGATGGTCTGTGGAGTCACTCCTGACACTTCAGGAGAGCTAAAACAGCTCTGTGGAGTCTGAGCTGCTTAGCTCAGAGGTCAGAGCAGGGCAGTGGGAGTTAGGAGTCCTGTAACTCTTTCAAGGCAAGTCACTTAACCACCCTCCAGTCACCTTTAATCCCTGGTCTGAAATGCAATTTAATATTGTTATTAGTGTTTATAAAAAGCATTTGGATCATGGATGCAAACTCCCCAATAAAGGCACATTCTTCTTACTCACCGTACTTTGATTTCCAAAAGATGTATAAAGCCATCTCTTTGGCCACCATTCTGTCTGCCTCCTGTTGTTGAAAGCTATCTCATGAAGTTGTAGGAGATGCCTGCACTCATTTCTCCTCTTTTCTGGAGATGATGTTTGGCAGTGGAAGCAGGCAGGAGCTTGTACTGATTTTGTATTGCCCTTCTCCACAGTGGTCTCCAGGAATAAAAGTCTTTCTCTTCTACACATAGCCAAGTGGTAGCACCCATGTTTTGCAGGTAGGAGAAGATTTGTGTCTTGTCCAAAATCAGAGACTTTCTGACTTTTGGGTCAGATACTGGGTGAGGCCTCAGGCATTTATGGCACCAAGAACCAGCCCTTCTCCACCACCATAGATTTTTAGTACAAGTTAGCCTTGCTAGAGGCCTCACAAAGAGGGCAGGAATTCAGTTTTTTCATCTTTTGCTTTGTGATGAGTAGGGTGCAAATTGTCTCAAAGCAATGTGGCAAGTGATTCTGTTCTCTTCTTGGTGCAGATGAGATACATCTCCACTGTCATCCACAGGTGTTCATTGAAACTGGTGAAAGGAGATGCATGGTGATAGTAGCCTTTACTAGAGAAAACAATATGAATACATACATTGGTCCATGGAAATCATATCTTTATTTGAGCGCAGGCCTGGAGAATTCCAGTTTTTGTAAATTAAAAGTTTTTTCTATGTTTGGGTGAGAAAAAGAGAAATTGGAGAGAAGAGACTGAATCAGAAGTTAAAGATCAATTGTATCTCGAGTTAAAAATCCTACAGAGTGTGACTGGTATTATCAGTTTTCTCCTACTGCGGGTAGTTCTGCTGATTTCTCAGGGAGCAAATCACAGCAGCAAAGCTAAGCATGGTCTAGAGGGCTGGAAACCACCTCTCAGATTCTGTCTGCTCCCCTCACTGTGCAGCAATGAGTCCCACCAGGAAGGTAGTTTCAGGTTCTGTGACCTGTTTACAAGATATCGTGGGCTGCTTGGCAGGGGATTTGCCTTTGAGACTGCAATTCACTGCTGACTTGCCAGTGGTTTGAGAGCTGTGCACCTAAGGCTGCATGTTGGAAGAATACCCTTATCAGATAGGGAATCAGAGCAACTTATTCCAATGTTTTGTGAAATGCTGATATTAAAGAAATGTCATTGTCCAGAAAGAAGGTGCTCTTCAAGTGAACTTGTTAAGAAACCTGAACTTGATTCCATAATCTTTATTTATGCTGTTTATGCATAATATTTTGAAAGTGTATGTAATGATATGCTTTGTAAGGTGCTACATGTATCATTGTGTATGTAGAAAACATCAATAAAAACATTTTGCTTTACAATCTTTGTATGGAAGATTGCAAGTTAATTAATTATTCGTCTCTGTCCATTAATACTAGTTTTAAAGTCTGTGGAACTATTGCGCCTTCAAGAGAATATTCTTCTAATGGAAGTAGGTTTCTTGGGGAAGGACCATTTTATTATCCACTGATAAGCTTTTGGACTTTTTTTTTCTTTTCTTCATTCTGTTATTTGTCGCTGTCCTTTAGAGAACATATGCCTGAAGCCATGTGGACAAAGCTTTGTTTCTCTTTCTTGTTGAATTAGTCCTATAGTTTCTCTCTGGGTTACTTGAATTTACAGTACAATACAGTGTAAACCAGAATATTTTTCTTAATGGTGGTACACCAAGTACTTAACAGCATACACCTCCAAAGGGCCTGTTGCTTTGCAGCCCCAGTCTTGCACAGTGGAAGTGAGTGGGAGTTTTGTAACTGAATTCAGGGGTTTCAAGATCGAGCCTTAAGTGCAGTTACCTTCCCGAGGACACGGAATTTTAAAGAATGGCTCATATCTCTATGAAGAAATGTTTTGCAACTTCTGCAGGTTATGCAAACCATGCTTTTCCCCTTTTCATCCTCTCCTGATGAGTCAACAAACCTTTTCCTGGCAGTGGAAACAACTGAAAAGATATATCTTAGTGTGTAAGGAGATGAGGGACTATGTCTACGGTATTTTCTATATAGCGAATCAAAGGCAGAGAGAGGATTGCCAGCATGTCCTTCACCTCTGCTGTCCCATTACTGACTTTACCCCAGTCATTTTGTATTTTATTCTTGCTGTTGTCAATACAGATTATCATTTAGGATCTAATAAGTAAGATTTAACGTGTAATGCATTCTGCATGGCCTCCTTGCAGGGTGTGTCCCTATCCCCTAGGTGAATCCCGACAGTGGATTTAGCCAACATGCAGCTTCAAAGGCTGCAGTGGAGGCTGTAGTCTTTATATGTAAAATACCCTTCCACCAGGTGATACATGTTTCATTGAGATAAATGTCAGTGCAGCTCTGGAGCAGGCCTGCATGACATACAGGAATTAGGAGAACACGGTCTCAAGTCTAAGCTAAAAAAAGTCTTAAGAATGATATAAAATTTTGACCTTGTGGTATTAAACTGAAGAGATTGAGGTGAGACAGAAATAATGAAGAATCAGGGCACCTCATCAAGTCTGAGGAGGCTGATTTAGGTTGCATCTTCAGGCACTGTAAAGGTATGTAGGCTCAGGTAATTCTAGGTAATTCACTACAAACTCTATCCTGCAACAACCAGCCAAACCCACTCACCATCTGTCACCTGCTTTTGATCTGAGATCTCTTGAGACACCTGTCTGAAGCTGTATAGAATAGCAGGAAATGTAACTCCTAGGATGAAAAGAGTGTATTTTCACATGCATCCTTTCTGTCCTGAACTGAGGAAGCTTTAAGCAGTTGTTGCAGTATTTGCCATTATCTTTGGCATGAGGTCTCTCTTTTCCTATGGGCAGATTTATTTTTCAAAACAATGAAGAAAGAGAAGTCACCAAGCAGTGCAACTTCTGTGCCAAAAAGGCTTGATTATCACAGGACTCTGAAAAAGAGATAAGTTCCCTTTTGGGATAATTTGATCATTGTCCTTTTCTGACCGGAACTTTTCTCTTTTGTGATACTTCTGAGTTTTTCTTGCAAAGTATCCACTGTAGGAAACCAGGATGAAATCTAATAATATGATTTTGGGATGTGTTTGAAGGAGAAGAAAATATCTCCTGTGTCAAAGTAATTTTTTCAGAAATTGCCCCAGTGCTTTGGATTTTTTGATTAATGCACAGAACTTGACACCTGTGCCTGTAGGTATTGGCTGGCTGTTGGGGAGAAAACTGTATAGCAGCAGGGTTCTTCTGAATCTTTTCTCCCCTTGCTGTAGCAGAGACATCTGCTCCCATTATTTCTTTTGGTCAAATAGTTCTTTCGTTTGGATTTTGTGTGTACAGGATAGTTTACATAAAAACAACTTGTTGTCCACGATCTTCACAACACAGAAACTTAACTGCATGTGCAAGGCATTACTTTGGGGTCTTTCCTCTTCTTTCCATACTGTTTGGAACAGAAAGGTTGCTAGGGCAAAATGTTAAAGGAGTCATGGTTATTTCTGCTATGGTTTGTATGTATTGTGGCAGTGCAGTAAACCCCCTTTTATGACATGGGTTTTGGCTCAATTTGTTATTGCTGTCTCATAGGTGATAAGCCACCTGATTAATGTGTTGTTTAATTTCCTTTTGTCTTTTTGTTCTTAGAAGTCTTTGCAACAATGTACAAAACCCCAGTAACAATAGCTGATGTTGCAAACCATGGCAAAAATTTGTTCTGAGGGTTTTTTCCAGGGTAATACTGAGACATTAATGTGTTTTTTCAGTCTGTAATATTCTTTCGATAAGAAATTACTTCTGTTTGATAAGGAGAATTTAATCTGTTGGCCACAACATCAGACCAAAGACAAAACAGGTCTTCCTTTTGCTGTTTTATTTAATTTACTCTATACATTGGGGATTTGAAATGCTGTGGCTAAAATACTGCAGCATCTGACCACGGCGCTACTTTGCTTCAGATGTTATGAATTAAAAACTGGCGTCTTTTTAAACTGGTTTGCAACCAGTGAGTAAACTGTGCTCCTTGTTGGTCAGTCTTTCTCATTTTTGTTGCAGTGGGCATCTTCTCTCTGACAGTTCCCTTTTCCTGCAGAGGAACTCCTTAATCTGGGAGGCCAGGGAACTATTCTGTTGGAGGTGGTACGTGCATTGAAGGCAGTGGCTTGCTATGAGAATCTCAGCTGTCTTTAAACTCGGGAAACTTGGAAAAGCTGGGGGTCAAACAGAGGTGAGAAAACTGGCTTTGGACATGCTGAACGCCCTGCTCATCAGCTCATCACTGACATCAGTTAATTGCTGCCACCGCCCCACCCCCTGACTCTGTGGCTGAATGGTATTTGGTGTCTTAATGATGCTTTGGGGTAGTTTTGCAGTGTGCAGACATCCTCTGCTTTACCGGCAGCCAGAAGAAATTTGGCAAATAAGTCTAGTTTCCCCAAGGCTTGATTTTTTATTTCTTTCTGCTTCTAGGTGTCAGTCAGTCTCTCCACCGCCTCTTTTGTCCCCGCGAAGAAGCCCAGCCTACCCCCTCAGCGATAGTGAGGACTCTTGCCGCTCTACTCGGCTCACCAAAGTCTCCAACTCCAGGCTGCGCCTCAAGGACTGGAGCAGCCGCACGTCTACGCTGCGAAGCACCTCCACGAGCCCGTCAGACACCGACTCCCCGAGCCACCCTCTCAAAGCCATCAGTGTGGGAGCTTTGGATAAAAGGCTGTCCGTGTTCAAGGCTGATGACCAAAAGGAGAGTCCAAAGGAGTCTCAAGATGGGAACGCGATAGGGAGCCATCCACTTGCCCGGAGCACTCTGTCCTTGGGCACTGCCACCAATTTGAGGAACCTCTCCCTCAGCCGGGCAAGCGTCCGCTCCCAGGCTCTGGACATCAGGCAGAAGATCACAGAATGGGAGTGCCGCCGGGAGCCGTTCCCCAGGATGAGTGCGTGTGTGGACAAGAGGGATGCTGGGGAGAGGTCGGGCAGTGAGAGCTGCCCCAGTGTGCTGACCTCTCCCTGCAGTGACAAGACGTTTGATTTCAAAGGGCTCAGAAGAATGAGCCGAACGTTTTCCGAGTGCTCTTACCCGGAAACGGAGGAGGGAGGAACTGCTGGACAGGGATTCCTGCCATCGGTTCGAAAAGAGATCAGGCAGGAGCGACCCTCCTTCTGCCACTTTCCTCAAGGGTCACATGAGGAAAGAGTCCTCTGCTGTGCTCAACAGAATACAGAAGATCGAGCAGGCACTGAAAGAGCAGCCTGGCAGAGGCCTCCCTCAGTTACCAAGTAGCTGTTACAGCGTTGACAAAGGAGGAAAAAGTCTGTGACGCTGAGTACTGTGGAGGGACTGGGTGAAGGCTTAAGTGATAGCAAAGGAGGGAGTGTTAATTTTGGGGAGTGAACAAGAAACATCTACTGAGGCTGAGAAAAGCAGTAAGACAAAACAGGGGGTTACTGCAAACTCGGCTGGCCTAAACTGCTCCTCGAAAGCCCAGCTAACACTGCGGTGAATCCTGTCCCCAAGCCCAAACGCACCTTTGAATATGAAGCAGACAAAACCCACAAAAGGTAAACCAAGCAATGGCCTACCTCCATCTCTACACCTGCTGCTCCTTCCTCCTCTCCCATCCACTCCTGCACCTCCCGTGACCAGAGGCAGAAGAAAGAGTCGCGCTTTCATAGAAAATCCCAGAATAGGTAAAATTCAAGGAAATGTCTTGTGCTCGATCTTCAAATAAATGAATGTGCTGTATTTTTTTTAGTAACAATATTTTAAATTCTCCCGCTAATGCAATGCTTTTGACCTGAGAAATGCTAGAATTGTGTGCAAGACAAGTATTTTTCTGCTGGACTGTGCTGATGGGGTGCACTGGTACAATACCTTGCACTGGTACAATACCTTTACATGGCTACAGTTTTGGAATTCTCTAACCTGCATTCCTCAATCCCTGGAAAAGGCTCTAGGTCACATGTGCTAAAGGTTATCTCATTCATTTTGGCACAAATGCCCTTATTTGAGATTTTTAATGGAGCATGATTTCATTATCCTCCTGTAGCGGGACCATAGCTGATCTGTCATACTCCTGTCTGCCTGTTCACTGCAAAACATACCTGCAGAGGCTTTGTGTTTCCAAAGCTTGTTACCACAGCAGTTCTGTCAGTTTTATGCATTGTTGGTGATTTTATTTAATTTGGTGCTTAGAAATGTTTTCCTAAGTTACTACCAATGGCTGTAGAGTATTAATGCTGAGAAAACTATGTTTTGGCACAGAAAGGCCTTTATATCCTTCCTGAGCTAATGATGAGCAGCGTATATGGCTACGTTTCCCCACCAGTCTGGAGTTTGGCTTGTTTTAGCTACATGATTCCCCTTGACTTTTTGGAAATGGTAAAACTCATTCTGCTCACCACTTAGAAAATTGTAGGCATAGTTGTTGATAAGCATTCAAAGTATGACATTTTTAACAAGTTCACCTATCTGTGCACATGTACGATACACACACACGGTATTTAGTGATGAGCTTTGCAAGTAACTGCTAAGCAGCATCTCAAATGCACACTATCATTTCAGTATCTGGTGCTTGATGTTGGCTCAATTAATTAAAAGTTTATGTCAGCACAATCTGACCTGAAGTACACTGAGGCAGGAAAAGGAGAAGAGGAGCCTTCAGATTCCACTGTTTACTTTCAAGAGACACCTGCTTCTGAAATGGATCAAATAGCTCTGCTGATGTGCACTGTTCCTCTGAGAGAAGTGGTGGGGTGGGGGTGTGTGTGTGAAATGTGGAAAGCAGTGATTACCAGTGCTTATCTTTGAGTTCTGGGAATAATCTCAGAGGAAGTAAATCTAGATTTTAACAAGAATTTGTGAAATAAAGCTGACTTCAGTTTGTTCAGCACAGCATTTCCAGTGTACAGAAGACAATAATTTTTAAATGTTCTGCTATAAATGATAGTCTTTATTGGAAAATTACGGGGCAAGTGGTAAAGTGGTCTGCGGGGTGGGTGGCAGAGAGGAATGAATAACAGGAGATAATTCTTGCACAGAATCACTGTGTGACCTGTGGCTAAGTGATCAAAGTCAGTCTCTGAGTGCACACTCACACTGAGTTTGAGACCATACAAGTCCTCTAAGAACCGCAGTATTTTGTTACAATGAGTTTGTGAGATGAAGTTTTGAAACTTCTTTCAAGAAGACATACAGTTCATGCTTGCACCTGCTGTTTTGCGGGTTCAGTCTCCTGTCACAGAGGAGTTAGACAACAGCACAGTTCAGCAATGGAGCCTCAGTCCTGGGTGGAGCTAGTAGGTATGAGCCCAAAAGAAAAGCAATATTTATCAATTGTGATAATCAATTATCTGAGATTAGTAGAGTATGAGTTGTAGGATTTACAGTGTTATCATGTGTACCTGATGATTCTTGCAAATCAGTTTGACGTTGTACAGGGTAGGTTTCCGTTTGCCTGGAACAGTTTTAACCTGCTGTAGTTTAATGATTTCTCTGGACTTACCTCTGATTAATGATGATCTCAGTAAGTTTAAATCAACCTCCTAAAATCACAGGTTTGCTGGCTGACTTCAAGGCTGGGTGGAAATCCTTTATGAAACCTTAACTTTATTGTCTTTGTTACTGTCCTTCCTTTAGTTACAGTAAGGAGAATTCCAGCATTTACAAAGCGCTTGAAACCATACCAGTCATCTAAGAATGACAGCGGTTTTTTAATATTAGTAATTGAAATCTCAGTCTCTCAACTCTTCTCTTTTTGAGGACAGACATAATTCATTAACTCTACAGCTTGTAGCTGTGTGTTTCAGATTGAACGTACGTGTGGTTTGCACTCACTGGAATGTCATGAGAATGAACTGTGAATATTTATTCTTCTAATATTTTGGTTGAAGCCACTGGTTTTCTTTGTGGTGGCTAATTCAACATTATAATAAAATGGAGAAAGTCTCTCGTATTTGCCTGCTAGCATAGAGCCAGTCTGTATTCAGAGGACCTGGTGCCTATGGTAGCTTCTACACTTTAGATTGATATGAGCTGGATGTTCCCTGGTGGTTGGAGATCCTCTGGCACAGACACAGCACAGTACAGGAGTGTCACAGGATAGGCTCAGGACACATGGACCACAGCTGAGTGCCAGTCCACAAAACCATTCCCACGGCCCTATGCATTATCACTGCATCGTAGCGTTTCCTTGAAATCTATGAGAGTTGGGTATTTAACTACTTTAGAAAGTCTCGTTTCATACACAGGTATGTCTTCAGTGCCTAAGCATCTTTTATAACTGCCAGTAGGTAAGGAGGAGCAGATGTCTGGATCCGAAATGCACATCTTGTTTCTGCCACTATCCCGATGTGCATAACAGGGACCTGACTATTCTTAAAATTATAGAAAGGAGAGAGAGGGGGCTCCTAAGCCTGCCCCAGACCCATAAGTCTGCTCCAGCAGACAAATAGGAAATGCTCTTGTCAAATGCAGTGTCTGTATGATAGTCACTGTATTGCCTGTAGGCATACTCTTGAGCCAATTAACAGGCTGAAGTATGTCTCATGAGACTCTGCCACTGCCATACGGATATGCTGTCAACATATGTTTCACTCCAGCTGGGGAGAAGAGGAAAGGGTGTTGATGGCAGGGTGATTTACCGTTAATCTAATTTGGGTATCAATGAGTGAAGTACCGGCATCAGCACAGCCTCTGCAAGCCTTACAACACCCCAGGATTTACACTTCCGAGCCCGATTTTCATACCATTTCATCCTCAGCCCTCAATCAATCAAACATGCTAGCCTTCATACAGCTGGCAATGCAATCCATGCACCTCCCAGCTTCAGTGTAGATGTTGCCTCAGGCAACAAGCGCTGGGCAAACTGGAGAATGGGGAGGACTGGGGCTCCTCTTCACCCAGAGCTGCTCGGCAGCACTGGGACAGGTGTGTGTGAGTGAATTGCCCCTCCTTCGAGTATCCGGGTAGGAGACAAGTTATATAGGTTCATCTGACCCAGTTGCCCCTCACCTTTCTGCCAGAAAGCCTGAAACTTCAGGCCCCCAGCCATCAGCCTGAGCTGCTCGTCTATCCCGTCTATCTTAACTTCCTCCATGCTTTGTCCTTTGCTGCCCGTGCTTGACGCAGGGTGTGCAAGGGAAATGGCTGACTTTCACACGAGTCTGCCTTTGGCATTTGTACACTGACCTTTATGTGGGAACTTATCTGGAGGTTCAAGACATGTGAGTGTTTTCAAACTAAGGGCTATGTCTCCCAGAGCAACCGGTGGAGGAATGCTTTCCAGAGAAATGTCATTTTCTTGAGGAGAGATGGCCACATATTTCTGGGGCCCCTGGCAAGAGCAAAGCAATTTCTAATCTGAGGACTCTGCTGCTAACTTACTCTGTAACCTTTGAAAAATAGCACATACTTTCTTGGTATTTTCCCCCTGTCTGCATAATGGGGATAACAATACTTCCAGCCTCATAAAAGTATTATGGATTGCTATACTAAAAACTGCTGTGAGCACAGGACTTGAGGTCCTCTGAAAGTTAGTCCTTAAAGCATGATGTGTATTTTTTTTTGTCATTTTACATATATTTCTTAGCAAACAATGCTCAGCTAAGCTTTTGAGTCATTTTGCATTCTAGTTACTAATTACTTATTGTTTTAAACTTCAGAAAATCCTTTGAGTTTGAGGATGCGTCAAGTCTGCAATCCCTGTACCCTCCCTCCCCAACTGAAAATGGGACTGAGAGCCAGCATAAATTTGGATCCAAGAGCACTTTAGAAGAAAATGCCTATGAAGACATTGTAGGTAAGAACCTGTTGCAGTACATGGGCTCACAGCGGGATGTTGAGCAGTTGTGGTCAGACCGTGTATTGTTCAACACGTGCCCTGTGGAAGAACATTCAGTGCTGTCAGTAAAGAGAGATTAAATGGAGGGTAAATGGGTTTGATGCATCAGTGCAAACATAACTGTCAGTCTGCATGCAAGAGGTCTTGATTCCTTTGGAGTTCATTGGGTGGTATTGGAAACAGACTGTTTGGTCAGCTTTTTGCCATGCTTTTCAAGAACCGAATCATTCTTTTTATCAAGGCCTTGGCTTGAAGCCTTGAGTGGTGTAAAAATGTAAAGAACTGAACTCAAGATAGTGTTTACAGAACTATCCAATAGCAAGATTAACCTCACAGGCCTTGTGTGGTCAGCCTGGGATTTTCAGGACTCCTGTGTGAACTGCCCCAAAGCAGTGGTTTGTAGCACCATTCCTCATCTCCCCTCAGTCCCAGTTGCTGGTTAAAGAAAAATTAATTTCCTTTAGCTATACAGCCATCAGGAATGTGCGACAAAAATGCTGTTTTGATTAAGCTTCACAAGAAAAACATGTTTCTTTTGGTCTTACAAGGAAATGTATGGCCTATGCATACATTCTTTTAACATCAAAAAAGTTGTTATAATTACCGAAAATTGGGCAGCCCTTCAGAGCACAGATTTTCCACACAAGCGATGAATATCTGCATTGTTTTTAACTCTTTCAGTGTTGTATTATTAAAACAGATACAAAGGGTGCTTCATTTTACTTCGGACAATGAATCTTTATCTACTGAAAACTGGAGGGCTACCAAGATAGTCAGGGGCCCTAGAGCATATGTCCTCTGAAGGGACACTGAGAAGCTGGGCTTGTTTAGTCTGGTAAAAACAGGACCAGAGGCACTCTAATAATGCTTACAAATGTTTGAAGGGCAAACAAAGATGATAGAACAAAACTATTCTTGGTCATATCCGTTGATACAGCAAGGAGCAGTGGCCACAAACTGTTGCTTGGGGCTTTTTGTCCTTATACCCAAATTCTGTCTCTGGCTTTTCAGCCTCAGTGAAAACAGAAATTTACTCTTTCCATTTTCAGCTATACTCTCCCTTTATACCATTCAGAAAAATGCTTTCAGAACACACAAAAATGCTGCTGTTCAGTGTCTGTTAATAAAAGCTAGAGCTTATGTACATACTAGAAAGATTTTTCTGTGGAGAGCATGCTTATATGATCATCAGCCTTTGCCATGAACAGTCAGATCACCGTTCAAGTCACACTTCAGAAAGTATTGTGCGTTAATTACAGTTCTTATCTTTGCTCAGGACCTGTCAACATGCTGACAGATGTTAGGTGGTAATGCTTCTTTTCCTTGCTTTGGTTTGTTAAATATCAAAATAAAATATGCAGGACTGGTAAGAAGAATGAGAAGAAATCTTGGGTTCAGTAAAACAAAATCATAATGGGCTCTTCCAACTCAGGGGAACTATAAGCCAGCTCCCTGCAGATTATAATTTGGGCATTTTGTCAGGGCAGTGGGAAGAGAACGCAAAATTTCAGATCTGTGGACAAACACAGAACTTCATTGTTTTGTACTGCTTTTTAACAACCTCTTTCCAAAACACTTCATTCAATACAGGCAGTGCAGGGGGAATACCAAAGCGGTATAATTCTTATAAACTGTCAAGCATGATTAAAGACAAGCCAAAGTAGTTTGATCTCTGACTTTAAAGAAACTATCGTAGTTTTGTGTATCACATCTGCATAATTTATACCAGTAGTGCTAGACCCCAATCTCTAAGTGGCACTTTTGTACTCATGCAGACCAGGTGTCTGTAAGACTGAGTTTATTTTATAGATTTACATCTGCTTCAAAGCTATAAAGGACTCTGTCACTGCTGCTTTGGGTTTTCTTTGCAAACATTTTTCCTAAAAGGTGGTAGTGGGTTTTTTGTCTATAGTTGGTTGAATGTCCTGCCTCCCTAAAAGTTTGTAGGTAGTTAAAACATTGTCACTGTAGTAATAAACTCAATAAAGTCCCCTCCCACCCTACCCCCTGTAGAATTAAAACTGTTAATGCAAGTAAGTGTTAAAACACAAGACAAAAGGCTGTAAATCTTGAGCAATGCTCTAAGCACTCTACTGTGAAACAGAATCATAAAAAAAAATCAGGTTGGAAGGGAGTCCAGAGTCAGCTGGTCCAACCTCTGCTCAGAGCAGGGCTAGTTTCAAAGTTAGATCAGGTTGCTCAGGGCTATGTCTCATTGAGTTTTCAAAATATCTTGGGAGGGTGGTTCCACTGCCTCTCTGTGCAGCCTGGTCCACTGCTTAACCTCCCCTGTGAAGAATTTTTTCTTGATATCACTATGAAGGAATTTTTCTTTCTATCCAGTCAGAATTCTCCTTGTTGCTGTTTGTGACCATTGTCTTTCATCCTTTCACCATGCACCTCCAAGAAGCGTCTGGCTCCATCTTTTCCATAACCCCTTCTAGGTAGTGGAAGACAGCAGTTACGTCCCCCCCACGCCAGACTTCTCTAGGCTAAACAGTCTGAGTTTTCTCAGCCTTTTCTCATTTATGTTGTGTGCTCCAGCCCCCAACCATCTTAGTAGCCTTGCTCTAGACTATCTCGTCTGTTGATGTCTCTCTGATACTGTGATTACTCCAGATGCAGCCTTGGAAGGGCCAAATAGAGGGAAATTACCACTTCTCGTGGCTTACTGGCCACACTCTTGCTAATGCAGGCCAAGGTGTGGTTGATCTCCCTTGCCACAGGCACACACTGCTGCCTTATGTTCGGTTCATTGCCTGCTGGGACCCCAAGCCCGTTTTTTTGCAGAGTTCCTCCCTAACCAGTCAGCCTGGCATGTACTGTTGCAGGGTTATTCTGACCCACATGTGGGACGGTATTTGTTGTTTCTAAACTTCCCAAAGTTCCCGTCAGCCATCACTTCAGCTTGCTGTGGTCCCCCAAGACAGCAGCCCAGCTCTCCTCTCTGTCACTGCGTCCCCCAGCCTGGTGCCCCTCAGCAGGACATTTCTCCCTCGCTGGAAAGCAGAGGAGAGCTGTGGATAAGTTATGAATTATCCATCAGAGAGTATCTTCTAAAAAGCATATTTAATGTTAGATATCTACAAAATACTGTGTTGGGGTACTGAGTGCTCTCACTCAGACTAGTAAAATGATCAAAATACAGCTTCTAAGTGCCTAAATGCTAGGACTAGAGTCATTGGATTTGAGGCTACTACATGACATCATCTGATGTGCATGCACACTAAACCTTTGTCTTTCTCCTGGTGCCTTTACACTGTTTCCTTCTTTAATGACCAGGACACTGATGAACTGCTATGGCTAGTTCATGTTATTTTGAAATCTGACTTTAAAAAAAAAAAAAAAGCTTTAAGGTACATTAAACCCCAAAATTGTTGTGCTTTGAAATCCAGTGACATCATGAACCAGACGCTTTGTTTATTTTTGTAATATTTTTGTACACTTTAATAGATGAAATATCTGCATGTTAAGTTTGAGACAGATCTTGGATTGGAACATAACGATCCATTCTGCATTAGTCAAGAAGCAGTTGTATAAAGGGGTGCACATTCCTAATATTAATCAGAGCTGTATTCCATGTGCAAGGGACCATGTGGACTTCATTCATCTCCTGTACTAGCACTCACAGGAATGTGGCAGTCATAGTAAACTTAACATTGTTTTGCTTCTTGTGGTTTTGAATGAGTCTTTAATCAGACCAAAATTGATGTGGCTTTATGAATCCAGTTGGGGAAACCATGCTCGGCTTTGTGTGAATTCAAGAAACTATCATAGTATTAAGAAATGTCTGAGACGGTTGCTTCTGCTATGTTTGTGGACAACAGTATTTCCTGTCATATATACCATACGGTTTCAGTTTTCCAGTCTGCTCCCCTAAATGCAGTTGAGATATTTGAATATTGTTATTTACCCTCTGGTGTCTCTAAGGCATTTTTTCACTTGACATCTAGAAGAAAGCACTTGTTATCATCACCAAAAGCTGAATACATAAAGTGAAAGCAACGTTAAGGGCACAATATTAAGCTTACCTTCAGAAAAATCTAGTAAACCCATGTAAATTAGAGTTTGTGTTTGTAAGAGAAATTGCATTCACAGTTCAGAAATTAAATATAGTGGAAGAAATCTTTGACAAGGAAAGCCTTCTTAGTCTGTTTGTAACTCCTTAGAGTGCTGGACACAGTAGAACAGGTGGAGAGTTCCTCTCAGAGGACACTACGTAAATGTGTAGGAGACACATTGCTCAGTTCGGTTGTGCATGTTGCATCATAGTTTGAGAATGTTTAATTTGATGTCGCACAACTCCATCTGCCCTGTCCAAGCAAGAACCATTTGCTTTTATAGCTGCCTGGCCTTCATTTAAAACATTTTTTTTTCCCAAGAAGAATGAAAGTGATTAAAATGCTTTTCCTCCCTGATGATCTGTGACTAATGGGTTTTCTTGCTTTTCTGCTGTTTTTGACGTCATAGGTGGACTATTCAGCACATAGCCCAGGTGTATGAGTATCAGATTATTCATCTTCTGATGGGTTTAGTATCTTACTGCCGGTGCAATAAGAAAAGCAGTTTGTATAAGAATGGGTTTATTTATTTCAGCTACATATATTAGTGCAGAGAGGTCTTGTCCCAGTAAGGTTCCCATTCTGTCTGACTGGCTCACATGCAAGACTGGTGCCTGCTCACTAAATTGCAATGGTCCAAAGCACTCTTAGAACTCTGTTAATTAACATGAAAGACAACACTAATGAATTACCCTCTTTTAGAATCCCCAGCTGGTATTAGGCTGTGCTTTTCTTTGGGACAAGACTGGCTTGACTTTGTGGCCGGAGCTCTTTTGAGTGCTCATCGTGCTGGGTTGCAGCGGACAAACCCATGCTCTGTCCGGCTTGGCCACATCCCAGAATTGGCCTGGCACTTTGGAGTGACACTAGCCCTTCCTCTGTGTTAGTTGACAGGCCTCCTGCTGTGCCTTTTCCCAGTTCGTAGTTCTGCTGGAATTGCTCCAGGGCTGAAATAGATCTTTTAGTTTAGTCCTTTCCATCAAATTCCTGTAAGGAGGAACATAAGTGTCTGCCACTGCCCTGGGGAAGTTTTGGTGATTCACTGGCAGCAGAGTCCCTAGGAGCACAAAGTCTGGGGGCACCAGCATATGCCAGTTACGTACAGCCAGGCCTGGTCTATGTCAGAAGTTAGGTGGCATGCCAAAGGCACAATAGGTATCAGTGCCAAAACTTGTGTTAGAGCTACTTGGTGGCAGGTCCTGGTGCTGTGTAGATCACTAGGCTATGTGTCTCTCCTTTAACCTTGCGGTTGATAGAGTCAGCAGTATGGGGCTCCTTCATTAAATGCAGGTATTTTTTCAACTGACATTTTAGGATATACTGTGGAACGTGGAGCCCATCAAATACCCACTGGCTGAGGAAGTGCTCTTCTCAAGGAGACTCCAGCAGCTGGAATGAGAACCTGGGCAGATGGGTTAGCTGTTAAAGAGGGACAGACAACCTGGGCAAGAGGAAGGATAGTCAAAAGTGTGTGGTTCAGGCAAGTGGCACAAATTCCTGTGAAAAAATCTTTTCTCCAGGCAATGCCACAGTTATTATGCAAAGTTAAAAGTGGAAATGTTTTTATTTTAAAGCTGGGATTCAGCAGTTGAGTTCCGGTTCTAAAAGAGCACAGGCCTTTGGATCTGGGGTTTTCATAGTGTCCATGGTTGAAGAGGCCTGTGGCTGTAGAAGCTGGCTTGAAAGCTTGCTTTGGAACTCAGTTCCGTCTTCTCCTTTCTCCTTATCCCCACATCACAGTTTCCCTGTAGTCCATTGAGGAGACCAGAGTCAGTCACACGTTCTTGATGGGGATACAGACTTTTTCACAGCTCAGAAGTAAATGTTCAGAGGCAGAGCTTGGGTTCAGGCCCATCTCTGATTGTATTTAAGTTTGTTGAGAAGTAATTGATGAAGCCAGTCAGAATGCTTTTCTGGAGTCTGTGAAGCTCTCAGTCAGCAGAGTCAGATCATTTCAGACTGGCTTTAAATAAAAGGTGTTAGTTAAATTGTGTGGGAAATCCATCTGGGGTGGGAAAAGCAAGAAAAGGAGGCAAACAGCAGAACTGAGACAGTTGAAGGAGAAGCAGTTGCTGACAGCTAAAGCTGAAGCAGTCTAGCAAGTAAAGCAATGCTCCAACAAATATTGCTGTGTGCTGTCTAAAACCAGGATGAATTTCTGAATGGGATCTTGCTGGTAGACTCCCACTGGGAGTGTCCTACAATCCGTGGTCCCAGGGGGAGCTGGCCCTCCTGGGGAGGGTTTCTTATGCACCCTTCTGCTCTCTGGACCTGTTCAGTGTCACGTTTAGGAGTTTTTGAGCCCTTTCAATAGCTGGATACTTCTCTTGACAAATATTTTTTGCACCTTGAGAGGAGTTAGACTGATGATAGCAACTTAATCACTGTGCTTCTCCAGGTATGTAATTGAACCTTGTTACAGTTGACACCCAAGTGAAACAGTGTAGTTATACACAATTGTTTAGCTGTTTTCCTCTATCAATTTGAGTATCTCACTTCATTTTGGGGAGAATCAGCTTCTTGTTCACTTCTGCACTATAACAGGACAACTAGTTCTGGGTTTGCATGGGCTTTCTTCACAGTCAGAGAGAGTCAAGTGAAAAATAAATCATTATAAAGCCCCAAACCTGTCAGATTGGTACCAGGCCTAGAAAAGTTCCTTTTTTTTGGGGGGGGGGAGTAAAATCATATCAACATAAGTCTTGTATACAGGTTTCAGGTAATCACTCAGGAAGCAAAATGTCTGTCTTTTGGTGTAGCCATCTCTCCTTGAAATTTTGAGGGCCAGGTGGTGGTCGTACTTGGGTGAATACAGTCTTTTCCAGAGAGATGAGAATAGATGAATCTGGGTCTCTGAGCTATTTCCCAATATGTCAGAACTCATAAGAGAGGAGATGGAGCAATATGTCTCAAATCAGCATTATTAAGTGGAGTGTCAGGGCAGCCTAACGCAGGTGGGTGCCTGAGCAGTTAAAATAGGCAGGTGTGGACCTACAACCAAGATCCTGAGTGTGGAGGGAATGTTGATGGCTTAACCTTCCCTGTGGAGTCCAGAACAGCATGTTACTCCTTTTATCCCTCCTGCTAAGTCAACTCATCTCTCTTAAACTGATTAGTTGTTTTGAATTCTCATGTAAATTGGACATAGTGCATGTCATGTAACAAATGGGATGATTTAGCTGTTTTACTGAATCCACCATTGTGTGTGCCAAAAGCTGCAGAAATGATGACTGAGGTCCTGTTGGAAGATGTTCCAGCTTGACATTGCTTTCAAATGAGAACACTTGCAAAGTTCTTCCAGTAAATGTGGAAAAAGGTTAAAAAGCCAGCAAGCTGATCTTTCCAGTAAAATCTGGTCATCACATGCCACATTATTGCCTGTCATGCTTTCGTATTGCATTATTGTCTGTCATATTATCATCTTGCATCAAAAGGATTGTACAAATCTGGGAGAAACTGGAATTGCTGGGCTGCTGTGAAGCTGAAGCAAACTTGGGAGACATTGCACCTTTGCCACCAGTGCTGTGCTAGTTGCTTCTCTGAAAACATTTTGGGTTTTAGTCAGACCCTTACCAGGATGTCTCTGGATAGTCGTTACGCAGACAGAGCTAGGATTGATACAAAATGATGGTGCAGGCAGTGATCAGGGAAACGTATGTTCCTCTTTTCTTCCATGCTCCCAGTCTGCCTCTCACAGTCTAAAAAGCATGTGAGTTTTTGGAAAGTGTAACAGTGGCAATTTTAATAATAGACACTATAGGGTAATGGCAGCCAGAGCGCATTAAATCAAACAGTATCCATATGGGCCTGTCAAAGAAAGGCCAAATACTCTAGCTGTCTGATCCTATTGATGAGCAGCCTGCTGCTTTGTTGCTACATTGGGATATGCAGATTTCAGTTATTTTTAATAATCATGGTTTATTTAGATCCCTATTTTTCTTTGTGGGGTCTGTCTCACAGCTATACCATCCACTACAGCTTCTTTCGACAATCTCTGTCAGCTTTATTGCCTGGTTTTCTAGTCAATGCTGCAGGTTAGTAAAACAGAGACAAAAACGACCACGAGGTTGCTCTCCCAAATCCCAGTTTAAATTCAGAGAGTATATTGAAGTCAGCAGGGTTAAACCTCTGTGAAGTGCAAGCAGTTTAGGCATGCTGATGCTGTACTGTGCTAACAGTTGCTCATCAGATGTTTTCATGCACATGATTTTGGTTTGAGGGTTACATGGATGATTTTGGGGGGCAAAATTTCTTATTCATTTATCAGCCATGCTAATTCTTCTCTACCTGGTGCTTCATTATGATTACAACTCTAAGCTCTTGCAGTCCCTGCAGAGATAGCAGAGAGCTGAAAGTATCTGCAGTGTTTCTTCTGCTTATTGCAAGGCAAAGCAAAACTGCACAAGTTCAGTAAGCACAGGCTGTTGCTTACAAACTCCATGGATCAGGGCTCAAAAGGCTGAGGGCATTTTAGACTTTTCACTCTGCATGTTGCAGGTGTTCCACTACTCTTCTGAGAACATGGTACTGAGCTGATACACTGGGTGGTAGGATTATAAGCAAATAATGGTCTGTAACTTAGTACTGTTCAGCAACAGCTTTTCAATGGAACTATAATGTGTCTTAGCTGTAATGTGATATTGAAATAGTTCCTCTTTCTACAGATTCCTGGGGTAAATTCCTCAGCTGAGAAGCACAGTTGCAGCTTCTCTGATGTTGAAAGAGCTCATCTATGTACTGAAGATCTAAACTCGGATACTTTATGAGAGTGTGGAGATTTTGTGGTTTTCATCCATTTGATCTGAACATGCTCGTAAACATCCCAGTGGCTGAGTTTTCCTCCAGCACTGGCGGTGTGAATATGCGTTTGTGTAATTTTATGAATAAAATGAATGAGTAATGCACATGCAGAATGCACCTGGATTCTCACCATTGAGCAGTTCTTTGGACTGAGACGCTGGGGAGCTGTAAGTCTGCAGAGCGCATGAATCCTGTGCTGTTCCCTCATGCAGTGCTTGCACTCTGAGGTTCATTCCCGTTGCTTCCTCTTCAACAGCAGCAAAAGCAGAATTCCCCAACCACCCTTCTCTGCTTGCTTTTTCCTTGCCCAGTTATATTTTATCTTAATCTTCTGCAAGGGCTTGTGTGCACCAAATGTGTGTGAGCTGGATGAATTGGGCTGTATCTACAACTGAACAGAGATCATGGGCAGAGGGCAAAAAAGGTGGTTCAAGGATCTGTAGATGCCACCAGAGGGATTATGTGTGGAAAGGAGTTGATGTTGCACTTTGTGTCTGTTGTTACAGAAACACTGCAAAAGTTTGAGGGGATAGGTGCCACAAGCATCAGAGGTTCTTACAGGCTGCTCACTTGGGTATTTCTACTTGTCTGTTATTCAGTCCTGATTCTGCCTGTCTGGGTGTCTTTTCCTGCCCATTTATTGCCACTATTTCCAGCTCCTTGCCTCTGGAGGTATGTGCTGCTTTTCCCAAGTCTGTCCTGGGATGGCAGCTGAAGCTTTCATCTTCCAGTTCATTATAATGTAAAATATATTAATTGCCCTATATTTTGTGCACATGCTCTAGTATGCAGGAAATAATACACACTTTGTCATTTGTGAGGTGCTAACTCTGTCTAACTCAGCCACACAGCTCAGGGGTCAGGGCTTTCTATGTAGCCAGCAGGGAAGGTGGTAGGCTCCTAGCTTGGGCACTCAGCATCACCCTCTGGAGACAGTATCTCCCCTGCAAACATTGGCTCCTAATTTAGGCACCCAAGTTAACACAAATTGATGAGCCCTTTCCCTTACTGTATACCTGCTGATCTTCTTGCTTCCTGGCAGTGCAAAAGGCAGGAGTTATAATCAGCATTCAGTGAATCCCTTCATTCCTCTGATAATTATTTCTCCCATCTAGAAAGAAATGATGCATTTCCCTGCTTTCTGCCATTTATAGAGAAGAGTCTGCCTGCATTTTTTCTTCCCCTCAGCCTTACTTTTCACTCCTTTCTCAGCACGAGACAAGCTTGCTGAGTCTGCCTCTGCTTCCCATTTGCCACGTGTGAGAGGCTGAGCAGAGGAACATTGTGTGCCGCCTCAGGACTCGGTGGGGCTGACTCGCAGAGCATCACAGAGTGAGGAATTGCAACTGCTGGAGGAAACTCATCAATGCTTGAGCTCAAAGCACTGCATTCCTCAGGACTTTTCTAAAGATCACTGGTTATTTATCTTTTTTTTTTTTTTTCCCCTTTCCCCTGTGGACCAATCATTAAATTGCCTCTGGGATCTTCTGGACATAAATGTTGTGTAGATAAGTGTCCCATGTTAACTCAGCAGTTCGGTATGTAGAATTCAAGAGAATGGGAAACTTGAAAAAAAATGCTTATAAAGGGAACTGATCTGGAAGCAGGGATGGTGATTAGAGACAGTATTTGCCAAAGGCTTGCTATTTTGTGTGACCATATCCATTCTGGGGGTCTGATTCAGCTTGCTTTGAAGTCAGTGATAGTCTGCTGTTGTCTTGTGTGGCAGTTGGATCGGCCTCATTAACACAAGCCTGGCCTCTGTACTGCATAATGTTTCTCCTTTTGGCTTCCAATAGAGACATCCATATGGAAGGAACAAGGATGTTTCCTTGCTCTTTCATTGTAAATGTGTTTTTCTTTTGCAGCAAATCCAAATGAATGCAAAAGCACTGCAGCTTGCAGATTGTGAACATTCCTTGCCTGGATCTCAGGACTAGACAAGTGATGGTATTGAGGAGAAATGCAGAGATCAAAGCTGCAAACCTCAGAGCCAGCCCAGCTATATGGAAGCTTTCCTCAGTTTTGTGCTGTAGGAACAGTAGCAACCACCACTGCAGCCCTTCCCCAGAGCCTCACTCCAGTGTGGGACCTACATCTGCTGGTGGCCCTAAGTTCCCAGGTCTTTCTCCCATGGAAGGGAGTCACAGTGCAGAGCGATAGGGTTAAATGCTGCTCTGAGGCAGTTCAGGGTACCCTCACACAACTTTTTAGCTTACTGGCCATCTTGGGTTTCTTGTCACTTGTCCTTCCTACTCTTGGCACCCAGTAACCAGTTTGTCTGGGCTGCCTAGTGCTCTTTTTGCATATCTGGTCTTTTGGTCTCATCCACCAGAGAGAGCTTATGTACTAAAAAATGGTGGTCGTCTAAGGTTTGAAAATTACTGAAGAGCTAGACAAATAAATTCTTTTAGTTCACTGGCTGAACCAAATACTGGGTTCAAATGCCAAATCAGCAAAAATAGATGGTTTTGGATTGATCAGACTATTTCATTATCATAGATTTGATGGGGAAATTTAAATTCTTTAAAAAAAAAAAAAAAAAAAAAGATGAGGCATATTTGGTCTCAAGGCATTATTTCAAAGTGAAAAAAACCCCAAACCCTGAAATAGTTTGATTTTTAAGCAAATGAGAAAAATAAAAGAAACAAGTGTTCTTGAACAGCAAGCTAATCATCTGAAGAAACTCTCACAGCTGTAGGGAAAGGGTTAAAATCCCTGTGGTGTCTCCACTGACCTCCACATTACACTGAAGAGGAATTTGGCCCGAGCTTTCTTTTGGTAGAGAATCTGTGTCAGAAAAGCAGCCTCTGCTCATGGTTCCTTGCTCCTCCCTCTCCTCTCATCCAAGACTTTTCTGGGCCTGTTTCTATACTTAATATTTTAGGTCAACATTAGTAATGTTGAGTTTAACTGGGTTCAGGCAATTCTCCTTTACATTGTGTCTTGGAAAGAGAATCACCCTAAAACTTTTAAATGCTTTACATTTGAAAAAAGGTTTCTTTTCAACTGATGGGCTTGTTTCTTCTCAGGAGTTTGGATACTATGCAGACTAATGTAGTAACATTTGTTTTCACAAGGAAGCATATGTTTAAGCACTGCCTAATGTAGCCGGGTATTTTGAAATCTGTTAATCCATTCTAAAATGCTTGCTTGACCTATACTTGACTTTGGCTTACAAGAAATGTTATTATGCTAGTACAGTCCAATTAGCTGTAAGCAACAGCATTTTGCAAAACTGACCATTTATTGTTGTTATGATTATCATATCTAGAGCTCTAGAGATTACAAGTAACAGAATTAGTGTGCAATACCTATTTATTTTTCTTCCTGCAGAAGGAATCAATCAATTTCATAGTCCGCCCAGAACATTTGTAGCTTTAAATTTTTGTAGGAATATTTGTTGCTTAAGATTTGTCCTGTTCGTTGCATTAATCAAAAGGTCTTTCTTCTAAGTACTCCATGCACTTGAAGGTATTCTTTCCATGTGGCATGTGGAATGACTATGATGATAGTGCAGCCTCTAGAATCAGATTCCCTCTGGATGAAATAATAAACTGTGATTGCCAATTCAAACATTCTTCAAGAGCAGCAGTTATTCAGGCTTTTAATTAAAACAAAGCTAAAACCTTCACTCTTGTGCATATATTTAACTAGAAATCTTAGTATGGTGCACTACCAAAGCAAAACTGTATTTTTACTTGTATTGTGAATACTTGAATTTGCTAAGCAAGAACTCTTATTGCTATAATTGGTGAATCAAGGAGTCTCACGCTTCCAGGCTTAACAATGAAGTAGAAAGCACAAACTACTTTTGGGGTTTTTTTTGTGCAATGAGGAAATGTAGTATTCTGTCTAGAACAAAAAACCCTAGTAGCCAAAAGAACTGAGTATTAATCCAGGCCTTGCTCTCATTGAAAAGACCTATGCCTTGACTGTCATTTCTGTAAAAGCAGTGAATATTTTCTGTAACAGTGTGAATAATAAACTGTGCTGTATCTTTCTGTCCTCAATTCTTAATTGATACAGTATGTAGTAAAATCTGAATTTCTTATATTTAATAGCTTGTATTGCAATATACATTGTACTAAACCCATGAGTTTTAGAGTAATGTTTAGATATAAAACCAAAAGCATGTTGGTTCAAAAGCTTTGAACCTGCATGTTTCAAGTTTCTGCAAATTCAAGTCTTGAATTTGAGTAGATCACTTTTTTGGTGATGATTTTCTGTGTAAGATGGTTGGAAAACTGGAATGACCCTGTGTTCGAAAAACTTGGAAGTTCTAAACCAGTTGCTGATTATGAACTGTCTGAAGAAATGGATACAAAATGTTCATTTACTAATGGCAGTCATTCATCTTCATGCTGCTTAGTTCAGTGGGAGGTTTAGGGAGTTCAGGAGTTTTCAGAAGATGGTGGGTTATCCCACTGGTCCTTAGGCTGCCGAAGGGTATTTGATCTCACTTAAATCTGGACTATAAATTTTGGTTCTGGTTTTCACATGCTAAAAATTCAAAGATTGCTGTCTGCTTTTTGATGTATTTTTCATTTATGTCATATTTAGCGATTAACTGTTCAAGCTTCTATATATTACTGGCAGGATGAGTTTCCTACTGGGACATATTAATTTTACACAAATTGAAATGAATAGCTGCTTAATTAGAAGGCATGATGTGTTTTAAAGAACACTTTGAGGATGCAGTATGGTCGGGGCAGAAATTCTTCCCTCATCTCATGCATTTTCCAACCTTCTCTCTTGGCACTGCTGAACTGAAGTGTTTATTCTTTCTTTGTCTTCTCTCAGGGAAAGAGAAAAGTGAAGGTAGCATCAAATAAAAGTTGTCTTATTGTGTGTAAAGGTGGTATGTTGAGAACAGTTATTTATTGCTATTCATTTCACCCTGTGAGTGGCTGCTATAGATCTATAAAATCTACTGATACACTTTAAAATAGTTATGTGCCTTAGCTTTCATATATCAATAAATTTTCCACAGCTGCGGATGCTCAGAAGCACGTCTTGTGAAATCTTTGCATTTTATTAAAAAAAAAAGGCAGTAAAAAAAAACCCCAAAGAAACTTGTCGACCTTGTAGCCAAGTTCTCCTCCAAATACTTCCAGCTGCAGCTAGAGGGATGAGTCATGCTGAAAGCTGAGGAGCTTTTCTAAAAGCCTTTCACTTGGTTCACATGATTTTTATTTTTTTTTAACTTTACATTCCTGTCTGTTTTTCTTTTCTTAACACCCCCCCCCCCAAACCAAACCAAAACCAAAAATGTGAAGGCGAGTCACCCAAGGAAAACCCGTATGAAGATGTGGAGCTGAAAGGCCGTCACGCGGGCCGAAAATCCCATCAGCTCTCGGAGAATTCCCTAGATTCTTTGCACAGGATGTGGACGCCGCAGGACAGGAAATACACATCACCTCCCCAGGTAACGGCGTCGGTCTTTCTGTGCTTGAAGCTTTTTTAGAACTTGTGCAAGAAAATCAGTCATGGCACAGGAAGAAGAGCAGCTATACCAAATGAGAAAGGGTATCTGGAAAAAGAGTGCTATCAAATGCGTAAATTGTTGCAGGGAATGCTCTTGGCAGCTGTAGCTCAGCTTCTCAGCGCTGTGCTGCAGAAGCTGATGGCTCTTTGTGCTGGCTATGGCCTGATGAGTTTAAGCAGAATCCTTCCATCGGTTGTTTGTGAGCTGAATCTGGCCCTAAATTATTTGTATGGCTGCACCTCTTTGTGAATTGCCTCTGTGTTTGCTGCTGGGCTTTTAGTAAGGACAGGAGGGAAAAAGCCATCTGCTTCATCTTGCCCATGTATTGTTACATGAGGCCTATTGAGACTTTGCTAATGTGAAGTATGTAGTGTGGCATGTTTTACTGAAAAATGGAGAATGCCAACTATGTCCCCCCCAATAAATAAATTAATAATAAAATAATCAGAAAAACCTGACTGTCTGCATTTAACAAGGCTGTATAAGTTGTGTTTACAGCATAAAGTAAAAGACCAGGAACTTTGCAGACTTTCCATTTTGTGGTAAATTTTCCTAAGAAGTCTGTTTTTTTGTGAATGCTATGAAATGCCATGTTGCTTTGTTGTTTATGGGATCATTGTGTTCATAAGGAAAAATATAAATTTCATCACATACTTAAATTTGAGATTCAAAACGCGTTTTAAAGGAACTTTGTTTTGCACAGAATCAACAGAAAATTTGCAGTTGAACAAAAGATCACAACAATTTAAGTTTTTGTCTTGTAAGGAGACCTAGAACAAAACTGAATATATTTTCTTTTGCTTATTTTGTGTGCATGTAAGCATCACAGTCCAAGAGACAAAAGAACAGTCCAAGAGACAAAAGAAGCATCACCAGGATTCTTAGTGTGCACCTAACATATAATTTGTAAAACAGGAGTGTTTTCAGCAAAGCTACTGAAAAGGGAACAAGTGGAAAGTAGTAATTAGGCAGACCAAGGAGAAACAGAAACTGCAGCCATGAAGATAACCTCTTAGTGAGATACATACTATGCATAACAGGCTGTGTGTGTGTTAACAGGAATTGTGCAGCATCTAGACACTCCAACAGGGTATACCATTAGGGTAGGAACCATATAGGTCCATAGCAAGATGCTGTCCATTGTTCTCTGTTTTACACAGGGTGGCCAAAGAATATACAGATTAAAATACTTCTGTAAAGTTGCTCAGTAAATAAGTACTCTCTGGTATGTTTGCAACAGGGCTATCTTTATTCTAGTAGCTTCTTTTTGAAATGCTGCCAGGAATTTCCTGCCAGGAGTCAGTCCTGCCTTAATTGCACTGTCATCGTGCTGATATATAAAGCAAAGAGACACTAAGAGCAGGTCAACTATGGGCCTGGGTAATTCTCCAATGACCAGAAATAGAAAAGTCTCAATTTCCTGACGAATGGCAGCTTCGGCGATGATTTATCACCCAGTTTTTCCAGCATAGCAACATAGCTGGATTAGCAGCATGACTTTTTAGTCATGGATGATGATAAACAAGATGGCAGAGATCAGAAGGTCAGCAGGCTTTCAACAATCATCTCCGAAAAGAATTCCTTTCATAAAAGTATAGACTGGTGCATATTTTCCTGGTATGCTAACCTGTGGTAAGCAGAGACCTCAGAAACACTGGCTTGTGGTCATCTTGAATTCCACTGTGTCTTCTCCTTTCCCATTCATTACTTTCAGTTTTTGAAGTCATCAGATATAAAAAGAATGTTTTTATGATGACATTGTATTTGTGATGCAAAACCCACACATACAGACATACCTATGCTTAATCCCAGATAGCATGGCACTGTAATAGGTAAGCCCTCCAAGTAGAACAAATGGGACATTTATTACTGCAGGTTTACAGCTTGTAATACTGCTAATAGAATATTAGCAAATGCCAACTGACAGCTGTTTGACGTACTAGTGCTTTTTTCTAGACATGCTGGTTAAGCTTCTTACATTGCTTGTGTTTGGGAGGAGAAGGCAGGGACCCGGCCTTCCCAGCCTGCCAATTAACCTTCCTGAGAGCTGGGCAGAGCTGCTCGAAGGACTGCTCCAAAACCGCCCCAGTTTTTTAAAGATAGCTGTTACTTGGTGCTTAATCCTGTCAGTGAGATTTTTGCTTCCCCTGCAGTGATAGCAGTTTCATGTTTTAAAGGGAATTCTTTGTGAATGCAGGACAAAGCTGTAACTGCTGTCTGCACATTGGCAGATCTTAAAACATCTTAACACCATGGAAATACAGCAAGCTTGATTTTCTGTGTTATTTCTCTAGGCTAAAATAGCAACTTCAATGTAATTGCTCTTGATTTTCACCACTGTAACTGGAAGAGACTGATCAGGCCCATCAGGCCAGTGTTCTGATGTCAGCCAAGCCTTTAAGTTAGGTTTGAAGGCTCATAAAGTTGATGTGATGTGGGTGCGTGGAAATGCACTAAAGCCAAAAGTACTATTGTTTTCTTTGAACTTTAAAGTCTTAGATATTGACCCCGTCTCTTCGTTTTGACCTTAAACCCTCTCTTCGCACATATCCCGCAGAGCAATGGCTCACCTGGTATGATGTCCTTGTGTAGCCACCACTCACTCACAAAGAGCTGCTTCTGCACTAAGTGTTGCTGAGGAGGGGAAGAGCTCAAGCTGTTCTTGTTCCTGCAGCTACCTTCGAAGCCCAGCAGCCAGTCCCTGCGCATCGGGAACTGGTCAGAAAGGAAGAGCCACCGCTTACCACGGCTGCCCAAGCGGCACAGCCACGACGACATGCTGCTGCTGGCTCAGCTTGGCATTCCCTCCTCCCCTTCCAGCCTCAACGAGGACAGCCTGAGTACCACAAGTGAGCTGCTGTCTACACGGCGGGCCAGGAGGATCCCAAAGGTACTGGCAGGGTGATCAGGCTTACGCGGAGGATAGGTCACCTGTCTGCAAGAGCTTGCAAATTTCTATCCAGCCTTTAGCGATCACTGAAAGCTTTTTGTGTCCTAAAGGAAAATTGAGATCAAAACAGAAACAGTAACTCTAAGGAGCCAAGACATACTCCTTTTTCACATCCAGCTGTACTATGAAAATCCCTTCCCTGAAGTGGTTAACTCTGACTCTGCCCTGGTCCAAGAGTAGCAAACATCTGATTGCCATCTTTGCAGAGTTGATTTTAAGCCAGTTCTGTTTTCCACACTTTTCTTTAAGCTCTGTGGGCCAGACCATTGTTGTGTACCTAACTTTATGATTTTGAATGGGTGATGGTCAAGCAATTTTTATTTATAACATGCAGCAGCATCTGAAGTGGTATTTTTTTTCCTATCACTGGTTTACTGGTCTCTGGAACATAACTATTATCAGCCTAATAGGTTTCCCTTCATTTACTCACAACATACCCCATCCTGATAACCCTGCTGTCTTGGTGGATTTGAAGTAAAAATTAATTTTCCATTTTTCAAGAAGTTTTCCAATTCAAAATGGGATGTGAAAAAAATACAAGCCACCAAACAACAATGAAAAAACTCAACAAACTTTTTCTAGTACAATAGCAACAGAGGAGGGGAGAACTGCCAATATATTTATTTTTGGCTTGTGAACAAAGTTGATTTTTACTGTGTATTCAGCTCTTTCCTGTTCTTATTAGAGAGCATATTTTAAAGTACATGGCTGTAAATACTGTGAGTAGAGGGAGATTTTTATGTTCCTGTCAATTAGTCTGAAATTCTGTCTAAGCTGGAAACAAGCAAAAAGGAGGAAATTAGTCCTCTGTCCTTAATATTTACTATATTTTTACTTTCTTGGAATATACTATTTTACTACACAAATGAGCATACATCTGTGAAGGAAGTTACAGAGTAACTTACAGAGTAGCTTACTACTTGGTTTTGAGTAAAACTTGAAAAGTTTGGCTATTAGTTTTGTACCCAACTTTCTTTTTCTTTTTTTGTGGATTTAAGGGACAGACATTCTCCTTTTCAGCATATATGAATGTTCATAGTTTTATCATAAATTTTGTGATAATTTCTGGTTTTGACCACTCTAGCTCCTAGCATCACATATTACTGGAGAATCTTAGGTTTTTATTTATTGAGAAAATGTTAGTTATTAGAGGGAAAAACTCGAACCTGAGAAACTCCTGTTCTGTACCACCCCCAGTGATGCTTTGTGAAGCATTATCCAAATGCTTTAAACATCTGGGCTTTCCTCACCACAGTGCAGGTATTTTACCCCTGGTAAAGCAGCTGAAGCAGACAAAGTGCCAAGCAGCACAGCAAGGGGAGTGAAAAATCCCAGCAAGGCCCCTCACTCCTGGTTCCTGATGCCTTGTTTAGTGCTTATGTGCAGGAATTTTTGGGCCAGCGCATGTGCTGGAGCCAGGCAGGATTTCATCCTGCTGCCTCTGCCGTGGTGCTGTGCAGATTCCCAGTGGGCAGAGCCAGGCACACAGCTGCAAGCAGAGAAGTCCAGCTGAGCCTTGTGTGGGTTGCACATGGCTCAGTCAGCATGTAATGGCAAAATCCCTAATACTGCTTCAAGTGGGAGAACAAGTGACGATTTTAACACTTCAAACCATTTGTTCTGGCCCAGACCCTCTTCCTTTGCTGAAGAGGTTGCATGAGTTTTTGTTCCAGTCTGTGCTCTGTTACTGACTTTCTACTGTGTCTATGGCGAATTAGTTCTCTCACTGAGTTTATTTCTTTCTGCAAGCTGAGGTAAAACAGCTTTGTAAATTGTATTATAGTTCTATGAGTAAAGCTGCTATGGAATGAATATACTATTCCCGACTCATAAAATCATTATGAAGATTAATTGCTACGTATTTATGACTCTCCAGAAGTTACAATATTCTATTTAATTATGAATTCTCTAAACACAAGTTATCTCATTAATATTTTCCATCATCTCAAATTTTTTTGGACAGAGATATTATCTGCATTAGCCCTACCAAAGGAAGTCATAAAGATGATTACCAGGTTAAAATTCTGGCTGGTTAAAGCCAGCACTAGTAGCTAACTTCAAAATACTTTTGTAGAAAAGGATAAGATTAGAGAAAGTAGATATAGAACCTCTGAAGTAAGGTAAGTACGGCATGAGTTGGAAGGGTGAGGGAGGAGAACTCCATATGGGCCAGATCTTCAGCTGATACGATATAGCTTCAGAGCAGCTGATTCACTCTGTACCTGAAAAGGCTTTAAGAAGTTAGAGCCATCTCCTTCTGTGCTTATTTGCACACACTAAAATCACAGTTCAGAGAGGTGCTAACACACAATACACATTACTCATATTCAAAATAAGAATATGTTCTTAAGGCCCATGAGAGTTTGGCAAAGTTGGATATTGCTAATAGATCACTGTTACTTAGACAATGCAAGTGAAGAGAGAAAAAATAGTGTAGAGACAGAGAAATGAGGTGATAGAGGATAACAGCTACCTCTGAATCCTCAGGCTCATTGTGCTTTTATTGCAAGTGTCTATGAGACTTCTGAAAATGGGATTTAGGTTTCTGAGTGATTTAATTGTTTTTTAAAATATGTCCATAGGTAAAAGAGTGAGATTCACACAAATGGGGCTCAAAATACGAGAGACTAAGAAATGCACTTTGAAATAGTAAAGGGGGGTTCAGCTGGGCTTTCATCTGCGGTCAAATTCTTTGTTTGGATAGATTATTTAAAAGTCTCCTGGCAGAAAAGTGTTTGGTCTTACTGATTCCTCATTTTCCTATTTTGCAGCTTGTCCAAAGAATCAATTCCATCTACAGTGCAAAAAGAGGAAAAAAACGACTGAAGAAACTTTCTATGTCCAATATTGAGACAGCATCCCTACGAGGTATTGCCCAAGCATCACAGTTCAGTGAATCCATTTGGAAGTTACAGGATTAACAGATTCCCTTCTTCCCTTCTCATCTACCCCAGGCTCTACTTTGTTTAGAACTTTCTTCTACAAATGATGATAACTTTCTGTCTGTAAGAGAAAATGGGGATGAGCTCAAAATAAACAAGATTCTCAGCATTGTCTATCCGATTAATCCCATGATCAGCTAGACTTATCCAGCTTCTTTAGTTCACTTTTTGAGTAATTTGCATCTGTAAGTTTTGTCCAAAATTCACAGTTTTGACCTTGTAATTCATTCATGCTTTTTCCTGGCATGTGAATGCTACTCATACTGCACTTCAGGCTGCTTCTGGAAAAGCAGAGGCCAAAAAGAAACTCAGGCCATGTCTGTAGTAGGAGTATGATAGAGCTTTAATGTGAGTACACCTCAGAAATACATCTTGTCATAAGGTTACTTCTGCACGTTACTCTCACTCAGTTTGGTGAGTTCTGGTAATTGAACATGTTGCCCACACAGACAAAGCTCATAAGGCTTACTTTGACTTTTCACGTGCTGCATAACTTTTTTTAAAAAAAATTAAAATCTGAAAAAGAATTAGAAGGATCAAAATCCATTTTCCAAATGGCACATTCACCTCTGTAGCCTAGCATGGATGGGGGTTCAGTGCAACCAGTTGCTGTAAAGGAGAATGAATTTTCACCTTCATCAAAACGAAGCTCTTATTCTCAAGCAAAATTGAAACTTAATCCAAGGAAAACACAATCTAAGGAGTCATTCAAACTGTTTATCTGAAGATATTTTAAAACTGAGGAGAAAGCATGCGTGGATCACAAAGCTCAGTGTGACATACGATTTTTCCCAGTTTCACCAGTAAACCAAGTTTATGTTTGCTTTGGTTTTGCATTAACTGATCCCTTTATCTCCTCTGCAGATGAGAACAGTGAGAGTGAGAGTGACTCAGATGACAGGTTTAAAGGTAAGGGATCAGCCTTCAATAACTGCCAGTCAGCCACTGTCACAGACCTTATCAAAGTACATTCTGCTGCTGCTGCACGTTGTTCCTGTCCATGGCCTATATTTTCCTTCCTGAACTATGCTAACTCCATTACTGCAGAGCTTACAAAGTTTCCAACACAGGAGCATGAATGTGGAAAGCAAGGACAAAATGAGCTGTGAGGATCTAACAAGGATTTGGCAACTGTGTCGTATAATGAAGAACAGGACCTTTGATAGATTTGCTTTGTCAGCCACTTCACAGATCCTGATGTTTTCCAGACTGACTACTGGGTGCAAACTTAGAGGGATGAGATTGGATAAATATGCTCTTTTCTTATTCATACACTGCTTTAAGTGTTTACTGCTAGCTGCTGTTGGAGGCAAGATTATGGGTCTTATCCAGCGTAGTGGTTCTTATACTCTTTTATAGGTCTGCAGTCTCCAAATTGTAGAAATTCCTTTATCAGTGCACAGCACCTGCACAAACTCTGCTTGAGCCAGGCCAGTAAATTAGTCCCTCATTTTCAAGAGTCCTGATACACAGAGAGAACTATAAAAAAGTTGAAGGCAGCAACAACAGATTTTATTACTAAAACCCTGTCATGTTGTTAGTAAGTGAGGGGAAAAAAACCCAAGAGTGCAGAGCTGTGGTTATAAGATAAGGGGAAAGCATTTGTGTCTACCTGCTGCAGATGTCACCTGCTTACTGTTCATGCAGAAAAACTTGATGGAAAAAATTGTCTTAGGGAAAAAGATTTGTTCCAGATAGGTGGTGATAAGACCACTCAAAACAGGCTGTATGCAACATTGCACAGTCATGTGTGGAAAAAGACTCATTGCTCCTTTGTAGACAGGTACCAATGCAAAAGCACTTTCAGTTCTGTTTCTCTTTGTGTCGAAAAATGTGGGGGTTGCTTTTGCTCATAGCCCATGAAAGAAGACAGAAAGGGCCTGGCCTCTCTCTTGTTATTGGGAGGATATTCTGATTTCACTGGAAACTGGGAAGATTTTTCCCCACTGTTGTGGAACAGAGGATCTTCATTCTGATGGCTCCCTAACTTTCTGCTCCTGTATGACTTTATATTTACATTGGTGCTCTCAGGACATCCTGAGCCTAAGATCCAGTTGTCATGTGTAGCATGATAGGATTCACTGGGTTCCCATCTGTGGGGGTGGGCTCTTTGGTTTCTCCTCTTGCAAATATGAAGCACTGGCCAGCAGTGCGGGGCTATCTCAACACAGGACAAGGCAGGTTATTTCTTGGGATTTAGCTTCCCTAGTTGTATGGTGACACCACGCCCCAAGTGCTTTATCAAAATAATTTTTAATTTTTCTGTTGTTGAACCAGTTGTATGATGGCTGGTCATCAAGGGTTTTCCCTTTCTTTCTGTCAATTAATTACTGCTGTGATAAAGTGCTTGTGACATCTCATTTCCCTACCACAAGGGACAGTCTGTCTTTTGCAAACTGTGGGTAGTGTCAGTGAATATAGCCTTAAGGGATTGACACGTGCTGCTAATAATTCATTTGCCATTGCACAGAGATCCTGGTGTGAAGAGGTGGGGAAGAGCATGCAGGAAGCTGATTTTACTTAGCTGTTTTCACTTATTGGTCTACTAGAACTGGTAACGATGTTGCTGACTAGTTCACCATAGACATCTAGCGACAAGTCACTGAATCAAGGCGTATCTTTGAATCAGGACTGGATGTGGCCATGAAGCTAAGATTGCCCCTCAATCCAATTGGCACAAGCAAAGCAATCCCACAGGAGGCAATTTGCACCTCTCCTTTCCTTCTCCCTTCCCTGGAGATCATTCCATGGCTTGTATGGACTATGCCTGTGCTGTAGAGAAGGAGAAAATACACCTTACCGATGGTTCTTAGCATAAAGCTGTGCTATGTAGGCACAGGTCACAGAACTGTTTTTTGCCAATGTAAACCAGGTCCAAGTCAGGCCTGAGATGTGTCACCCTGGAGGCCCTAGAGCATCTGCACACCCACATAAAGGCTTACGATCTAGTCTTATGTGTGAAGAAAAAGCAGACCTTTGGCAGAGTAGCACTTATGAACTGCAAATTATTTCAGTGACTTAGTGTTGCATCACAAGTACTTGGAAAGAGTTTTGATTTATGGGTGCAATTAGTGAGGGAGACTACAGTATGAAGGTTTGCCTTTGAAAGGAGAACATGCTTGGAATAATACGCTGGCAAATTGAAACTCCTTTGTGAATGGCTGTGTTTTATGTGTACACATTACGGTCCCAGGTAATGATCTGTCTCTTTCTTTTTGTTCTTTTGGGTTTTTGTTGGGTTTTTTTTTTTGTTTTGTTTTTGTTTTAATGTTAGCTCATACCCAGCGTCTAGTACACATCCAGTCCATGCTGAAGAGGGCACCAAGTTATCGAACCCTGGAACTGGAGCTGATTGAATGGCAGGAACGGGAGTTATTTGAGTATTTTGTGGTAGTGTCACTGAAAAAGAAGCCCTCTAAAAACACTTACCTCCCAGAAGTGACCTATCAGTTTCCCAAGGTAAAAGAAAAATTCTTATGTACCATTCATTCTAAGATCAATAAAGTGAATAAGTGGGAAAATTGATAGAAATCTATTTTTTAAATGGAGTTAATCATTCAGCTTTCATAATTGTTCCAAAGTGATCTGTTACAAAGTGAAGGGCATAGAGAAGGTGACTGAAAGCTTTCCCTGTTTACAAATTTATCTTTTCCAGTGCTGGAAAGTTTGGCCTGATCGTAGGTGCTTTGAAGACTGTGTTTAAATTCAGTTTCTAAATATTTCATTTTTAACTCATTTTGGCTATATTAGGATTGGTTCCAAAACTCACTGAAGTCAATGGAAAAACTTTTGCTGATCTATGGCATTTCTCTTGTGCTCTTGCAGCAGAAAGGAATTTGAGTTAGGACTGTGTTTTAAGTGGCCATTGTGCAACAAGGGAGTTTTGGACAATTAAAAAAAACCAGCAGTGATTATTTCTATTGTACTAGCATCAATAAGCCTGTCCTTGGGTCATGCCTCACTCTGCAAAGCACAAATAAAGAACAAGCTGATGAGCCCTTGCTCTTCAGAACTCATTAGTAACCCCCACTCCTGAGAGGTGCTGTGAAGCTGGCACTAACAGTAACTGACTGAACCTCATTTTTCTCCCCTGCAGCTAGAAAGACCAACCAAGCAAATGCGTGAAGCGGAGGAGCGTCTCAAGGCTATCCCTCAGTTCTGCTTTCCTGATGCCAAGGACTGGCTCCCTGTCTCTGAATACAACAGGTAAACCCTCTGGTGCCCCTCTGCTGCACAATGCTGATGGAGTGCATCTGGAGCAGCCACAGGCTTGCTGATGCCCAATTAAGGAAGTAGCAGTTTGAGTCTTGGCCACTTCGGGCTCAAGCAGCTGTATTTAATTTTTTTCATTTAAGTTCTGTATTATTTTTCTTCCCTATTCTGCCTACCTCACAGGCCTGTGTGGTTGACGGGAAGAGGTTTGAAGGTTCCTCTCAGTGCTAAACCTGAAAGCATAAATGGAAGTATTTAAAATAAATTTTAAAAAGGACAGGGCCCTGCCCTGGTCATTTACCCCAGAATGCTTGTCTAACATTGCAGGACTCCTCTTCATTTGGCTCAAAGCAATGTTGTTCTGAGAACTTTTTTGGAGCCGAGCTCTATGCCAGCAGAGGAGCCCTATTTTCCTTCTCTTGGAGATGAATGACTACAGGAGAAGGGCAAGGGAAGGGAGAGCCAAGCTTGCATTTTCTTTTTCATTCAAAAGAAACCTCAAAAAATGTATCTTTTTTTTCCCCTGCATTGATGTGTCAGAACCTCTTGATCTGAAGGTGTAGAAGTAGTAGAATAGGCAGAAGGGATAGAATCATAGAATGGTTTGGGTTGGAAGTGACTTCCAAAGGTCATCTAGTCCAACCCCTCTGCAATGAGCAGGGACATATTCAACTAGATCAGGTTGCTCAGAGCCCCGTCCGACCTGACCTGGAATGTTTCCAGGGATGGGGCACCTACAGCCTCTCTGGGCAACCTGTTCCAGTGTTTCACCACCTTCATCATAAAACGTTTCTTCCTCATATCTAGTCTGAATCTACGCTCTTTCAGTTTAAAACCATTACCCCCTGTTCTATCACTACAGGCCCTACTGAAAAGTCTGTCCCCATCTTTCTTAGAAGCCACCTTTAAGTACTGGAAGGCCGCAATAAGATCTCCCCAGAGCCTTCTCTTCTCCAGGCTGAACAACCCCACTCTCTCAGCCAGTCCTCATAGGTGTTCCAGCCCTCTGATCTTTTTTTGTGGCCCTCCTCTGGACTTGCCTCCACAGGTCCATGTCTGTCTTCTGCTGAGGACTCCAGAGCTGGATGCAATACTCCAGGTGGGGTCTCCCCATATTCCCCTGGGATGTGAGATGGCTTTTTAAGATGCACGGTCTGAGATGCGTGTAAATGAAGTAAGACCTGTTTAGAGTGTGTCTAGAGGGACTTTCAACGATGACAAGGAACTAGCATTCACCTGTAGGAATTACTGTAGCCAAGAATATGTATAGAAATTTTTATTGGCTTACGTATGGCATATGCAACATAAACATGTTATATTCTGTGTTGCTTGGTTGTATTATTCACTGTGTGGAAGCACCTAAATAGTGAGTTATTGAAAACACTGAAGGAGAAGCAGACAACTGTGTGGGCAACATTGGTATGAGAATCGCACAGCCCTGCCCACACAGCATTTTACCTCTTCTGCTGCCGCTCGCCTAGACACACCTTTCATAAGCTCATGTTTGTGAAACAAGATATCCCTCCCATATACAGCTATAATTATATAAACCCTGGCATTCCAGCACAAAGAAAAAGTGTTTTATATAATGCCATTTAAAACTTGCAAAGTGGTCAGGAATGTTTCTCTGTCCAGGCACAAATTCACAGATCCATCCCTTTACCTGTGCTGTAATCATAGCTTTAAACTGTTGGTTTACTTCTCTGTCACAAATGGTACTTATTCTAGACAGGGATATAAAATGAGCTGGATTTTGGAAATCTGTGTTGTTTCTGGATTAGAAAATAATTTCTCTACTCTTAGGGAATATCTAAGGTTCTCCCTTTAAGAACAAAGCACAGTCCAAAGACAGGATCAAACTAAAAGGTGAGGGAGATACTGCATTTGAATACTGCCCTCAAAATCTGATTCATGTGTTCCTTCTGCAATACAAAGCGACTGCCATGTCACTGAAATTCGGCACCCATCTCTTCTTATTATAAGATAGCTAGGTTGTCCACAACTGTGCAGGTATTTTTGTTCTACTGTTATGGAATTTGCCCACATAGTATGTCCAGATGATGAGCAGAGGGAGAGAAGACCCTCCAGTAGGTAGAATCTCTCAATGGATAAGGCAGTATCCCTTTCTAAATGATCTACCTCGTAGCTATGCTGTAGTTCTGATAGTAAGATCTGGGCAATTTATTTTCTTCTAGTGAGACCTTCTCTTTTATGCTGACTGGGGAAGATGGGAGCCGGCGGTTTGGTTATTGCAGAAGGCTGTTGGTAAGTACATCACCTTCACCTCAAAATGCAGAATTCTGTTAAACAATATCTCAAAACTATAGTCTGAATTTTGAGGGTGTCTTTCATGGTTTTAAAAGAAAGCTGAGTTACTCTGAAATTTTGGAAATGTAAGGAGCTCAAGTAAAATAAGAATTTTTAATGGCTGTCTCAATCAAATAGATCACAAGTCTTGTAGGAAATTCATAAGAATGTGGAAAGTTTCTTCTGTGAGCACTTTTAAAATTCTTTGATTCACATGCTTTCAAGCAGAATCAGAAATACTACAGCATTTCAAACAAAGGCAAATGTGGTATTTCTAAACATTTGTGAGTAGCATTTTTCTCTTGGACAGCTGCTTACATCTCCAAAGTATTCTGCCAGCACTGCCTAATCAGTCTGCAGCAGCTCCGTGATGTAGGTAAATAAGCCACCCTGTCAAGTAGGAGGGCAACAATGGTGGAGAGCACACCACCATCACCATTTGCTCAGGACCATGCAATGAGCTGATGGCACTGCTGGGAAGTCTAGGTTCTCAGGCTCCTTTTCAGTCCTCGTGATCAGGGGTGGTCAACTGATGGTGCAGGGACCTGACAGCCTACCAAACAGTTTTGTCTCATCACCTGGAAAATCGCTGGTCACCTGATAAATTGAGAGCTTGGCAGTGGGGGGGGGGGGGGGGGGGCGGGGAGCAGGGGGGAGGAAACTGCACAAAGGCTTCTGAAGTGTATTAAGGCAGGTGAAGCACAGTGCAAACAGGGATTTTGCTGTCCATCCTGCAGACCTGACTGGATGGCAGCAAAGCATAAAGCAGTTGGTTGCTCCTGCGCTAGCTTGTGACTAGGTGGGGAGCCATGGCTCCTGTGCTGTTCACATGACAGTTGTCTATACTTGGTTGGAGAGTTTATATGGATATTGGATGCTGCAGGAGCCTTCTGCATACTCTTTGTTCAAAATGAATATCTGCAGCAGCATTGTAAACTTGTAGATAGGTACCCCCTATCTAAGAGAAAGGGACACTGACACTTTCTCCTTCCTTCCCTCTCTGGCATGATTTCCCATCTTTCCAAGCAGGGAGAACCTGCCTTCAGTAGCTTTCAGTGGCTTCCAGTAAGCAGACAGAGCAACTCGATGCCATTAGAACAGCACACTCCGTCCTGCATGCTGCCTGTACCTGACCCTGCTCTTACCCGGCTCTTTTTCTATGGCAAAGCTCCTTGTCGTGCAGACAGCAGATGCTCTGCCTGGGACATATTGCTGTGTGTGGTTCCTCTATTTGTAAGAAGTTTCATTTAAACTAACATAACAGAAAACTTGTTTATCAATTTTGTGGGCGGTATTTGCCGTAGGTAGCATCACAGAGACTTGCTTACTCTGTATAACACAGTGTGTAAGTGTGGGCCACAACAAGGTTTATATGTGGAAAGGAAATGTCAGTGAAGGCTTGTGTTGCAGTAAACGTAAGGCTGGTCAGGGGGTGATTCAGAGATAAACAAGCGGAGCACCTAGAAGGTATCCTTTCTGGTGTAAACAACCATAATAAGATGTAGGGCAGCAGTAAAATTCAATTACTTTTTTATGTGTTGTCATTTAAAAGGATAATAATATATTTGGAAAAAAATAACAAAACCTCAGAAAATGTTGGCTAGAATTAAATCATGGAATGTTTTCACTCTACCAGGTAAAGGTGGTTTAAGACTTTTATGTTTCTGGGAATGTTAGCAAATTTGGAATCATGCACAGAGCTTACATTTGTGAAGTGCAAAACAGTTGATCCTGGACCAGGCTGAGACTGAAATTATCAGCCACAATAAAAAAGATGTATGCACAGGAATGTCGAATTAATTTGTCAATGAAGGATTAACACAGGCTTTTTTTACTCACTTAAGGTTCAGTGAAATCCACCTTACATTAAAGGCAGCATAAAAATAGAACACTGACTTTCAGCTGGTGCAGAAGACAGGTTAGCATAGTAGGAAATACCAGGAACAGAATTAAATCAATACTACACACTTTTATATAAATGGTCTTTTGATACAGCATTGGAGATTGTTTTTATCCTCCATTGACTATGGCAAAAATCAGTCAACCAGATAGCAAAAAATAATTTAAAAAAGGGGAAAGTACTGTCTTGCTAAATCTATCTAATAATTACAAAGCCAGTTATAAAGCTGATCTGCTGCTGCCCTGGGAGATCACAATTCAGGATGTTTCATCTGGTTCCAAAACCTCACATGCAGAAGCTGACATGTCTCATTTCACTGGTACAGCCTATCCAGCAGAGCAAAGTGGAGTGATACCAACATAGCTTGTCCTTTTCTGGGGCAAATTCTGCCGTGCCTTCTGAGAGCAAAGCTGGTACGGTCTGGGGCTTAGAAAGAAAGAGGATTTTGGAAGCTGCAGAGAAACATCTTGGCATTTTTCTGTCTGGGGAAATGGCAAAAGTAGCAGAGATCTACTGTTATTTGAATCCTTCAACCTCTTTCTGTCCTGCTGGGAGAAACGGTGGAATTGGGGTTGTTACCTGAAGTTCCTTCTCCATAGGGTTCAGCTGTGCTCACAAAGTGTAACAATTTCTTGTCCCCTGCAAATGTCCGTGCATGGGTGGAACAGCCTGACTGATGCGTACCTCAGTGTGGTATTTCTATTTACAGGCATGTGCTTACTTTCTTATTTTATATATGCAAATACAGAGTTTGTACAGGCAACAAGGAGCACGTAAATTCTGCAGGCACTGTTTATATGCCAGAGGCTTGGGGTCTAAAGCAGATTTTTATATTTGAGTGTCCGATTTCCTGAGCAGTTTCTGAAAGCTTCAATTAGGGTGGCTGTGATGTCCAGGAGTGCACAGCATCTCCTCTGATTAGTCCCATTCCCGACCTACAAGTTCTGTCAAATGTAGCAACCATAACTAGGGACCTACATGCAGGTTTTGGCAAACATTACCTAAGAGAAGGGTGGGGCCATACTGTGTGATATAGAACCATAAGAAAACCCTAAAATCATTATAAACTGCTCTGCTTCAAGACAAGCCAACTGCTGAGAGGCTAATTCCTTAGAAAAGATTCCCCAGCTGTCCTGGCAAGGGATGCTGTTGTAATACCCAGTGAGAGGTGCCTCACGCCTTCTAGAGCATTTGGCAGACCTCGGCAGCAGGCTCCGGGGCTGGACGGGCCAACCAGCCTGATCCTGTGAGGATGGCTGGCTGGCTCTTCTGCAGAAGCTGGTGTTCCGATTCATTTGTTTATGAAACAATTACTCTTTGTCAGCCTTGTTCTCCTTTGGCATGTTGTGATATGAACAAACTGCTTCACTTTTTCTTCTCTGCCTTCAGATCCTTCCAGGCCCTTTTTTGGGGGTGTGGGTGCTAAAACCCTGCCAAAACTACCTCACGGGATACAGTGACAATTACGTTCTGTTTGTACTGCAAATCCTGTACAGTATCCCTTTTAAATGTATTTATATTGTATTGTTTCATTTTGGAACAGGATTAGAATGGAATGTAACCTATTGTACCACAGCAAACAATCTGCACTTCCATAGATAGCATGAAGTTTTCCAGTTACATCTTGATACCTCCAAGGCAATCGTGTAACAGCTTTCCTAGTGACTTGATGTGAGAAGTATGCATCTTCATATAAAAGGAAATGGGTCAATATATAGTAGAGGTATTAACTCTCACTACTATGACATTTTATGGCAAATAAGACATTTTTATTTAATAACAGATTAACTTTCTTTTCCATGCTAATTAATCCATCAACTTGCTAGGCTCTTTTCTAGAGCTGTTCTTGGGCTGTGGCTCTGTGATATGCACATGTCAGCAGCAAAGATGATTTGAGAAGTTCCTGCTGACGGCTTAGCCTCGCCTGACTGGTCATGTCCCTCTCCATTACAATGCCCCTGGTGCTATGGGGCAGCAACCTGGGTGGTGGCAGAAGGGAGAGCAGGAGCACAGGAACAGTGGGAGCACACGGTGGGGAAGGAACAGGGGTGAAGCTGCTGTAACATGAATCTGAGTGTACCTTGTAAAATACAGATTTTTATTTTGGTTTAGTGTAAAACTTCATTTTACTAATTGCCTTGATTTAATATGTTAAAAAATTGCTTTCTAAAGGGTGTGACTGAAATCTTAGCTCTTCTTTATCTGTCCAAGTCCATAGTCTTGTGCCCAGTAAGAGCACAGTGTATATACAAGGATCACAGTGGTGAAAGCAGGGACCTTCTCAGTGAGTTTCTGCTGACAGAGCTTCAGCTGCAAGACCCATCAGTACATGAAAATCTGCAAAACTTTCCTTACTCGGAGGCCATGAATGGTCTCTGCAGCCCAGAAAAGGGTGTAGACAGCCAGAGAGACACCAGGCCTGTATCCTTTGGGAGATGCTTGGATCCAGTGCAGCTCCTCGGCAGCCTGGGTTGTCAGTGGCCTTCTGGCTGGGATCCACAGCCATGCCAGCCCCTGTCCCCAGGGATAGTCATGGCACTTAAGCTGCTGTTTTATGGGATCTTCACAAGCATCTTGGGCTTTACTGCCATGGGTGTTGCTGCGGATGCTGACGGGTGCTACTTCTAGCTGGTGGTGCAATACTGGAGTATAACATACTGCATCCTCAAAACAATGAAAGTCCTGCAGTTTGTTGCCACAGCTGGCAGCTGGTTCATGGGAATGGTAAGAGACATAGGGCAGACATCTGAGAAGACCCAGTTCTCAGAGCAGAAAGCCTGACAATGTCAGGATTTCTTGGCTGGTAACTTTGTACTGGCAGAAATAAAATGAAAACTTGCAGGGTCTGTTTCACCCTATCCTACCTCTTTCTTCCCTCTCACTTAAGAAATGGTCCTCCAGCACTTTTCTAGGCTAAGATGAGCCAGCCCCAGGAGTCAGTGGAGGAGTGGATGCCTGAACATGAAGTGTGTACATTAAAACATGAAAAGCAGTCGTTGGGTGGGACTAGTTCATCCTGCATTTGCTGGGGCAGGAGAAGGGAATTTGTTACACTGTGAAAGCAACTTTTGCGGGATGCAGACTAATGTTTATGGAACTGAAAAAAGCTCACTGGAAAATCTTTTCTTCTTGCCTTCTTCCCTCCATCTTGCCCTCCCCCAAGAACCTTCAATAGCCCAGTACACACTGGGTGCCCTGGAATTGAAAGTTCATGTTTCACATATAACAAAAAGACTTTAAGACAAGCTTTTAGATTTAAAACACCAACAGTTTTCTCATGGTCTGAATTTGGATTGGCCCTAACAAGGAATCAAGAGCTGCCACAGAAGCTGGCTTGTGACTGATGTATTCATTTTAGACTCCCAACATTGGAAGTGTTCTGATTCCTGGCACCATTAAGGAACATCTCTGTTTCTGGATATGTTGGCTTGCTGGTGAGGCTAGGGCTTGTGTGGCCATGAGGATGTGATTGCATTAGGCTTAAGAGAGTGGTGATCTGATCTGATCTGACACAATAACCTGATTTCTGCAAACCTACTTTTCAGTCTCTGTATTTGTAGGTTTGTCATTGTTTAAATTAAGCCAGTAACAGAATAGCAGACTTCCCAAGAAGGAGCCTTGCTGGGTTTTCAGTATGTCTCTTTCTGAAACTGCCAAGCCTTATCTAGTATATGCAGAAAAATGTTCATGGGAGGCATCTCCTCTATCTTCTTGATGTCATCCGTTCAAGCTATGCACCCCATCAGCTTGTGTGTGGCTCTAATATAACTGAGCAGGAGAAATGTGCTGGGAGGTTATTCAGGAATACCCTGTTTCCCTTTTAAGCTTTGGATTGAATCTGTGTCTTTCATTGTTCCAAGATCAAGACAGTCCTAGACCCAGGCAGGATTAAAATAGTGTTCTTTTCACTCTCCTGCAGAAGGGAATAAACATTACACAATATGTGTGTCAAAATGGCATTTGCATTGTCATTTAAATATTTTTACGTACTATCTCTGTTATATGATCATTGCTTTAATGACAGCTAATTGCAATAGAAGCATCTACAGTTCTGGTCTCAAAGGGAGCCCAGCGTGTTAGAGGCTTATGCATACCTAATGCAAGTGCTTTGCAAAGGCTGCTTCCTTCAGACAACTCAGCTGCTGCTATGCGTTTGTGATGGTCCTTTTTCACCTGGCCTTGGCGCAGCCCTTACTGCTTCCTCCAGTTTTCCTAATAATGCTCTCTGGGAATTATTTAGAAGATCTCAGGCAAGATGTCCTGTTTCATTGTGGGGAGGAAGGAACACACCCCTTCTGGAGTCTTCAGGTTGATGCTAGTCTGTTTCTTGCTGCACTCCTGCTTCTTTCAGACTGAAGGTAGGACTATGGTGCACGTTTCTCTTTCTTGCTGTTTAGTAGGTGTGTTTTTGCTGCCTTTCCTCTCCACACAGTGTATCTTCAGGTAGATAGGTGAGGCTGGGAGGAGCAGGAGGAAAAATGTTTTGTTTGGTCCTCACTACTTTGATGCCTCTGATGTCAACATGCTGGGACTAGCATTCCCCAAGTACTTCTGGGGCTGCGAAACTGGGAGTTCTCCTGACACTCCACAGCTTCCCCGCTATCTTAAGAAGCCCAAACCACTGAGTTATGTGTCTGAATGGCTGGTGAGTATGCACACTGCAGGGACAGCCTGCCTTGTTTTGAAAGCAGGCGCGTGCAGTGTGTGAGACTCTCAGTGCTATGCCAGTCTGGGAGGAGGTATCAGAAGGCTCCCCTACATTTCAAGCACATGGGCAGGGAGGTGTGATTTGAAAGAGAAAAATGGCAGGCTTATTTTTTGGAGCAAAAGCCTCCTGTTTCTCCTGCCAAAGCAGGTTTTGGAGCGGGCTTTACTCAGTAAACTTCAGATTAAACTCACTATAAAAAAAGACTGTCCCGAGCCACTTGCAGACCAGCCCTGATGCAGATCTCAGCTCCTCCATCTCGTAGCCAAGTTCTTGTCAGTTTATGTTCATCCTCTTGGGAAACTGTCTCGTTATCAACAAAACTCATTAGTATTTTCATTTGTGACACTGGACTAAGGCTGAAAATATCCTGGGCTCCATGAAAACAAATCAAAACCAAAACATCATCCCCTCCATCCCTCTTCCGGGAAGAGTGCAGTGGATCAAGGCAGAGTCACTCAGATGCCTCTCAGCTGTGCTCCTTTACCATACAGCTTCCCTGAACTGGACCTATTCCTTGTGTGGAAGTGTGAGACTTGAAGGACATGACTTGGACATGACTCCAAGGCTTTGTAACTACCTTGTAGACCACAGTCTGCAACTTGGAAGCACTGTCTTCTGGGAAGAGAGTAGGTTAAACCAGTACTGTTGGCCAGACCCAGTGCCCAAGTCTCCCCTAGTGAAGAGAGAGGAGTCCAGGCAGAGAAGGGAGGAGTGTCATGTCCCATATGATGGTTTTCTGGGAAAGAAGCAAACTGAAGCACAATGAGCAGGGGTTTTAGATCCATCTTTGAGGTGTAAACTAGTGGCCGAGAGGGGAGGTTATGTGACAAATTGCCAGTGTTAAAAATTTGAGACATCCTGCCCCTCAGAATGGCTCTGCCTGAGGCTTTTGCTTGCTGCCTCTTACAGATGATATGTATCCATCTGGGAGCCTGTGCTGTTTGCAGGAAAAAGTCTCTGAAATAACAGAAAAGGACGTTCTATATGATGAGTGCAAGGAGGGAAGAAACCCAGCTCTCAGAGACATGTAGCCTTCAAGATGTTTGAAAGCAATGATATTTCATAAAGGAGAATCTTTGAGTAAGCGCTAAGCAGTTATTGTTTCTGGTCTTATAGATGACCCAGGAATGTGATGTTTTTACTGGCACTCAGTGAGACAGCTCTTGATTGGGAGCTATCCAAGACTCCTGGCATGGCTTCGGCATTCCTGCAGATTTGACACAATGATTTTAACCAAAATCCCACATGCTTGATATAATCACTCAGTGCCTTTAGAAAGGGTTTTATACCTAATATGGACAAAAAAGGGCTCTGCTTTTTCAGAGATGTGACGTGTAGTGAGCAGGTTTGGATCCAGAAATAGACTCATCTGTATTCACTTAGCTTTGGTATTTTTTTGTGGTCTTTATTATAACAGGCAGGCACCTGCTGACTGTCCAAGTCTAGATTGCAATATTCAGATTTAAAAAGCACAGCTACTCCTCAGTTTCTCTTGATTGACATCTGTGACATGTAAATGTGAAACACACCCTGGGGAAGTTAATCACTGTATTAGCAAAGTCTAACGATGAGACAAACATAAAAATACACTGGCCTTCTATGTGGATACAGAGGAGATGACCAGCCACTTGGGCTAAAAGTACAAGTGGGCAGAAGCTGATGGAAACAGTGACTGAGCTCCTTTATCACAGAGTCGTTATTAATGGGGACGATTCTGTCACTGCTGCATATCGATAATGTACAGCTGCGCAAAGAGGCTAAGTGATGCCAAGTGGTTCTTTTACAGCCACTTTTCACTCCATGCAGCACAAGCACAGCTGACTCCACGAGATGGAAGGAAGCAGGCAGCCTTGCCTATTGTCTCAGATCCCACTTTCAGCTTTTTGCTGCTGGGGTACTGGGGTTTGCTACCGTATCTGCAGCCATTTTGTGCCGGGATGGACGTAGCTCCTGAACGAGGCAGCGCCACGACTTCCTTGCATTGTGTCTTGGGACTACGTGTGACTGCATCTGAAGTCAACAAGCTGCCTTGCTCAGCATTGGTCTAATTCTACTTCTTTTCCAGTAAATAACCTGAATCTAGCCAGTGATTGTACCCTTCTTTCACACACAGTGCTGACGGGCCTTTCCATGCAGTGGTATAGGGAGGGTTGCAAAGTCCAGTATGCTGAGGGAATACATATCACTTACGCCATTTTAAACCATTTGCTTCTCTAGGAAATATCTTCAATAGGATGGTTGTAGAGGACAGTCTTTATAGGTTTTGGGTTTGGGGTTTTTTTGGGGGGGGGGGGTGCATCATTGATTCATACTTGCCACTGTTTAAGTTATTTAGGAGTTTCATGTTTCTCATGCATTGATCTGAGGAATTTAATAATTTAGCTCATGCAGCTTGCCTTTGTTTAGGTCTATGAGCTTGCTTTCTGTAAGTTGAGCTCTCTTTGAACATCAAGGAAGGAGTGGGGAACTAAAGCCGTCATAACCTCCCTTAGCATTGTAGTTCTCATCTTCCAGCACATGGTCCCAGGGTGGCCCCACTCCTCGTGCTGCAGCAGGAGCAGAGGACAATGATAGCTGAGGCATGAGTTACAGTTGTAGTTAAATGTGCTTTTATGGCTGCAAGCTGGAGAGATATTAGAATACAGCTCCAATATGCTGTGATTTCCAAAGTGGATAAGCACTATTTATGCTTTTTAGTTTACTGTCTTATGGAAGAAATATGATGCTTTCCCAAGAGTAGCTATTTTGATGGAGAAACGGATAGTGAAAGATGTCACATGATGGCCAACTGTGTGATCAGAGAAGTGTATTTCCTTATGACTCCAAATTAATATGTAATTTCAATCTCCTTTTTACTGTTATCAGCCAAGTGGAAAAGGCCCACGCCTACCTGAAGTTTATTGTGTCATCAGCCGGCTGGGGTGCTTTGACTTATTTTCCAAGGTAAGAAGATTTTTTTTTTCAATATTGCTTTTTAATTTGATTGTTTACTGAGACACATCCGCAGTGATGAACCAGATGAGAAGAATTTCTTCCTTTGATGGGAGACAACTGTATTTTACAGTTGCTGTTTTGGATATTCCATCCCTATTACTGGGTTCATCAAAGAATGTCTTATTACTTCTGTGACTGAGGCAGAACTTGATTCAAAAAACATCTGGGTGTCTGTATGATCTGGCTGACTGAAGTTTTTTCCATTGTTTTCTAAAGCCGTTCTGTGCTGAGCTGTAATTCTTGGCATCCACAGTTTGAATGATGGGCCAGTACCACTTTTACTCCAATACCCTGTGGAATGATGAGGTTAAGAAAAAAGATTATTTGATAAGTGAATTCTATATGCTTAATTCTATTAACATGGTTTTTTTATCCTAGTAGGGTAGGAAAGCATGGATAATCTTTTAATTGGCCTCTACATTAATGAATCCAAAGCTGCATTGTATGCTGATGTGGTTTATCTAGGTAATACAATTCTTGACACAAGAGTTTCAAGACAATAAGCAGGGCATTGCAGCTAAACTGAGGGATTGAATAGCCATAGAAACAGTTAACTGCCAGTCAGCTCCAGAGCCACAAGCATTCTTCTTTTGTAAGACAAAAAATTATTAAAATTAACTATTAATAACATTTCTGATTGATTAACATCTGAAATATCTCTCTTGCTGCCAGTTTAGGGCCTCCTAGTCCTCTGAAAGTGTGCCCTGAAAAATCCAGTGAGCACCTCAGAGTATCATGTAGGATTTGCTGGTGATCTGTGGAGAGCAATGATATGTCTAATGTCAAATGGCTGCCTTTCCCTTTTCCAATTTTGGTACAGTATTCATAGAAATGTTGTTTTAATTTGCCAGAGATTTTCACTTCAGATATGGGAAATCTCACAGAACTTGCACAGATTTTTCTTGTTCATTTGTATAGGAATAAAGTTGAAAAGAACATGTAAATCATTGAAGGTAATAAAAATCATAGCATTTATATTGTTCATATGATCTAATAATCATACAGAATGTTATCTTCAAAGCAGGTTTCAAGCTTTTGTAGATAAAACTTTGTTTAACACAAATCTTGTGTGAAGAAATACAATTGGGTTGCTATAGTTAATTGCAATTCTGCTTCTGACGTCTTTCATAAAGGTCTGAAATCAAGGGTTTATAACAGTGTCTCTTAGACATAATATGTATCTAAATACAGATATCTGTGAGAGAAATGGAATGCATTGTTCTGGGAGGATAACACAGCTCACCAAACTTGTGGTATGGAGAGATGTCCTGAGGGCCTTTGTTTGCTTTTATGTTTTTATCTGATTTTCAAAGGAAACCTTGGGAGAGGGGAAAAAAAAAGCAAAACATTAAAAAAAAAAAGTAAGTATCCTCCTTACAAACAAGTATCACTGCAGCTGAGCTACAAAGTCAGACAAGGAAGGTCATTGCAGCAAAACTGCAAATAATCTTTTTTCTCAGTTCAATCTGTAACTTGAAAAAAGAAGTGTCTGATCATCTAGCCAAAGTGAACCCAAGGCTGATGGGTGAATGTAATTTCCCTGGCTTCAGCACGGGCTGTTCCCAGGCATTGTGGCAGGCAGGTCATGGCCACATGGGCCTCAAATTCTTGGTCTGTGCAGGAAGGCAGGCTCCCACTCAATTGCATATTGGGCCCTGAATGGGGCTGTAACACACCTGTGCTCTTTTTCAACTACTGGGCTCATGGAGGGGCTGGGCCGCAAAAGGACCCCATCCGCACTGGAGCTGGCCACAGCAGTACTGTCCTACAGAGGGCTGGTCACCTCCTGAGGGTACCGGCGCCAGGGTGGGAGCGGGGTGTTTGACAGCACGCGGGGTTGACTCCAGCCCTGGGCTGGATTTAGCACAGCTCTTTAGCACACACTCCAAGCACCGCATTTGGAAAAGGTTTGGACGAAACAGCTGTTAAATGAAGGAGGAAGAGTTTGAACCTTAGAATCCCTGTTGGTTTTGAAGACAGATGTGGTGCGGATGGAGACAAAAGTTCTTGAAAAGTGAGATGGTCTCTTTTTCCAGCCTAGTAAGAGGAACCTGGGTTGTCCTAATCAATAAATCCAGTGAAAGAGAGGAAAATGATTGTGATGGTGCACTTTGCCAAAATAGTCAAAACAAGGAACAGTTGTCTTTACAGAAAAATGTGAGTGATGAAAGACCACAAGATATTAAACCTTGGATATTGTTTATCGGAAAAGTAAAAGGAGTCCTCTGTTTTAAAATGTTTATCATCCTGTTTCTGATAGCCTGCATTATTTTCATCTTATTCAAAGCCTTTTATGCTCACAGTTCTAATACCTACTGCTGAGGCAGACTTGAGAACCACAGATGTCTTTACTGCCAGCCAGTTCATTTGGTCATGGTTTCAACAGATGTTTTTGACTATTTTATCTCCTGAGATCTCTGTTCAACTTTTATTCGGTTTAAATGCTCCTTTTAATTTGTGTTGTGAAGGTTGTTGGGACAGGGATATGCCACACACATGGCCCCCAACTCCAGCAACATAAAGCATTGAATAGTGACTGTAGAAAAGGAGATATGTGTTGGGCATGTTACAACTGCGTGCTGGCAGTGTGCAGGAGCGCTTAGGGACCTGGGGCATAGCCTTGGTTCATTACTACTTCCCATTTGGGCAGCTGGTTTTGTTTGGTGAGGATAGTTGTTGTGCTGCAAATTACATCAAGAATGAAATTAGTGTCTTCATTTATGGTTATCTGCCACTTCCATGAACTGGAATGCAAACTATGTATATAGTATCAGCTTGGCTTTAGTTAGGTCTTTACTGTGTTGCAAGGAGGAAGGGGGAACTATGCACCAGTGAATGCCTCTGTTGGCATTTGGTGTCACTAGCTATCATTTTAAGTCACCAGCTTGTGCTTAAGTATCTTTTAATGTTCTGTTTCAGTGAAAAGCATTTCCAAGAGAAACAAGGGAAAATGCCTGGCTCAGACCCACTAACTCTTGTATGGCTTTTTGCTCTTGAGTGGTGGTTAAAAGATCACCATTTCAGGTCAAACCACTAACTGCTTTGAAGGTTGCTTTCTCATCTTCTTTAGGTTTATCATCTATATGGTCTGTCTAATGTGGGAAAACTTAGCTGTGATCTAATTTATGTTGGCCCATGTGACCAAAGAGAGAAGAAAATAATAGTCCTCTCTATCTGTAAGAAGTTCCATCTGCTTATTTCAAAACTAGATTGCCTGCTCCGTGTCATGTCAAACAGAAAATGACCTTAATGCAGGCACCCAGTGTAAACAGCTGGGCACGCTTCACGAGGCTGCTCGCGGCTGGCTCCAGCTCAGCACAGACTGTGATGTGACTGCTGCCGCCACGGCCAGGGCTCCTCCAGGAGCTCTTTCCTGGTGGACCTCTGCTGGTATCATAGTGTGGCAGGGTTGCTTTTCTTGCTGGGCTGACTTTTTCCTGCCCTCTCAGTTGAAATGGAAGAGATGCCCAAGGTAAAAGAAAGTGTTTCTCCTTAGTACAAACTTCAAGAGGTACCACTGAGACGTGATGCTGACCTGGCCTGTGATCGTGGGATTTATCTTGATCCTTCTCTCCTTCAGCTCACCCTGTTGTTCAGGCAAAATCCCAACAATATAGATCCCTTTTGCCATGCTGACTCTTCTTTCTCCTTTCCAGATTTGTTATTTCTTAGTTGTCTCTGTGTTAGCTGCATGCACAAACAAGCTCCATTTTGTAACCGGAAAACTTACTTTTAGAGTATGATCGAATCCCATGGGTTTAACAGTAGTGAAGAAACGCATGGCAGAGGAGAATTAAACTTAGATCTGCCACCATGTGGGTCCAAAGATGCTTCAAAAGTGTATGTGGTGCTGACATGTTCTGTCTCTTTCTCTCTTATGTCTTACTAATGGATCAGATCCTGGATGAGGTTGAAAGGAGAAGGGGAATATCTGCTGCCTTGGTTTATCCATTTATGAGGAGTCTGATGGAATCTCCTTTTCCTGCACCTGGAAAGACAATCAAAGTCAAAACCTTTCTGCCTGGAGCTGGAAACGAGGTAAAAAGCAACTGCAAACATTAAAAGGCAAAGCATCCCCCCTCACCACTCCAATATCAAACAGCAAAAGAAAAACAAGAGGAGACATATGGATACTGCAAGGCATGTGAGGTGGCACACCCTCAAAATGAGCAGTGCAGGAGCTGCACCAAGTGTTGATATGCTAATGCTAGTTCCCATTGATGATTATAAACCAATTTATTGTTATGTATTTGTTATTTTATGTTTATTAATAAGTTGTGTTTAAAAAAAACCAAACACAAACAACACAAATGTCCTAGTATGCCTGGCCTAGTGTAGTTAACAGACTACAGTGTTGCTGAGCCTTATCACAGTGATAACAAGCAAGTGTTAAGTTTCCCATGCTGACTGTACTTGAACAGTTCAGCAGCTGGTTGTTATTGCAAACTTCATTCCTGCTGGTCCTGGTCTTGGTAGGAGGAGTGACCAGCAGTATTTAAATGGCTCTCTTTGGCAATAAATACCCTTTAACTGGCCCTCAAAGAAATAGTCTATGTTTGGAAAAGCATGTCATATAAAAGTTTTTGTGCATATGTGCACACACATATAATAGATTTCATTTCCTTTTATTACTGACTCAAGTAGCTGGAAGCCTAGCATTATACAACATACACCTTCCTAGAAAATGGCAATATTGGTGCCTTGCTTAAAAAGTTTTTTGTAACTTGAGGCTTGCTAGCCACTCGCTGTGTCAAATTCTGCTCTCTGTATGTCCTTATGTAGGTTTACAGTAGCTCCACTCAAATGGGCAAGCATATAGAGGAAATGCATTACTGCAGATTGGAATAGAATTTGGCCCAGTTAGTGAAAGCAGGAAAAGAATTCCCCCCTAGGGTTATTTTACTCTCCTTAGGGTTAGTTTTACACTGCTAATACTATTTTTACATTAAATTGTATTTTCTCCAAGTGTAATGCCACTGACTTCAGTGGAGTGGGCCTGTAATGTCACTTGGTATGAAATGTAAAGAGTTCCTTGTCTAAGTGATTTGCAAGGCATGTTTAAATCACAAGTGTTTTCTTCTGGAGAAGCAAAGGAAAACTGGTGTAACAGTGGTAAGATCTGTTAATGCTTTTTTGATGCGAATATATCTGGGAACCATGGATCTGCAACTTCTCTATCCTCTGCCCAAGCTTCTGAACTCTCCCAGAGAAAAACATTGAGGCAATTCCAAACAAACAAACAACTCTCTTCTGGCTGAGCTTTGCTCTCTGTTATGCTAGTACAAACTTGTTATTTAAATGGAATGCACTGGCTTAATTAGGAACAGAATCTTGTCCTTCCATTGTGGCTCCTCTGGCCTAAACAAAGATGATGATTAATTGGGAAGTAGACAGTATATTTCTTTGTGATGAGTAGACTGAAGCAGAAGGCTTTGCCAGGCAACAGAAAACATCCATGGCATTTGTAAAAGCTGCTGTAACTTGCATTGCATCCTACCCCACAGCAAGATTTTAGTGTTGGAAGTTTTGCAGTGAAACCAGCTCCTTGTGATTTGGCACATAAACATGATCTGAGCTTGCAATCCCAATGGTAAGGAATGGAAGTGGACACCTTTACTGAATATGAGAAAGGGGTAGGCAGGCAGCATTTCCCGAGGAGGTACACCATCGCTCCACAATTTGATTCTTACTGCTCTTTGGGGCAACAGCTGAGTGATGGGTATCTAATGCTCTGGCACCATAATGTTTCTGTATTTCAGGCTTAAAAAAAAAAAAGCAAATCTGTACACAAATACTGTTCTAACAGTGACCTTCTTTTTACAGTCCTGTGTTACTGATCACAAACAATATTACAGCTAAACTGATATGAACTGGTTTTGTTTCCAGTATCCTGTGATCTTGATCATATCCTTAGACTGTGTTTGCGAGGAATTTTGTAAGGGCTACTCCAGTTTAAACCCAATACAGTATGCTCGTGGAATGTGGTGTCATGTGCATGAAAACATAAAAGTGGTCTAAAGCAATAAAGTGATGGTGATTTTTGGACATATGGAAAGAAGAAGATATAGATGTGTTCCTGTTAATATATCTTCAGAGATTTCAACACAGCTTCAAGTTGGCCAGCTTTTCCCCTTTCCCTTCTGTTTCCTCAAATTCCTCAGTAGTTCATCATTTGCTGTCTTGCACTTCATATTTTTCTCCCTCTGTTACTCTCTTCTTCATGTTATTTTTCCCTCTTCTTTTTTCTGTCCTCTGCCTTCAAGTTCCACATCTGAACATGTCAGTTGCAGAGTAGAAAGAAGATGTAATAAAGGAATCAAGCAAAAGGCATTTGAGAAAAAGAAGGAGAGGGCCTGAGGTCATGGATGAAGTATGAAAATTAGACTTTAAAGGGATGTCACAAGTCACCGTCTAAGACCTTGTCCTGACTCCCCAGTTAAGTATATATATGTACATATCTTTATGACAAAAAAGGTTTTAAACATTATCTAGTGAATTATGCATCATAGAAGAGTGAAAATGAAGTAAATTGGGTTTAAATTTTGCCTGGCCTTGAAGTTCAGTCCCTGGCTCCTATCTAGATGTGAATTTGAATTGCCAGCCAAGTTTATAACAAAATTTACCTTGTGTTTATGGCTGTTTTAACCCCGTAAGCTTCTGGGTCCAGTGTTTCCAGTTTGTTACGTGCTTCATACTGTTGCCTCAGCCAAGCTTTAAATTTCTGACAGGGTGTTTAGAAGGCAGAATTATGCTTCCCTAGGAAATGACAGCAGATTTAATGCGCATAACTGTATTCTGGGAAGGAGAATGACTTGATAGTGAATTGTGTAATACGCCATTTCGCTACAGCGCTGTGCCTCCAGCCTCAGTTTGCAAAAGAGGATGGGGGTCGTTCTCTGTGTCCCCTCAACAGGAAAGCATGGAGCAGCGCTGGAGGGCCTGGGCTGGGATGCCAGGTGCCCCTGGCGCTGTCAGTCCTGACCAGTGATGCTGACTGATGTTTGTTGGATGTGTTCAGGTCATTGAGCTGCGGCGGCCCATGGACTCGCGCCTGGAACACGTGGACTTCGAATGCCTTTTCAAGTGCCTCAGTGTTCGTCAGATCATCAGGATCTTTGCTTCTCTCCTCTTGGAGCGTCGTGTGATTTTTGTAGCAGATAAGCTCAGGTAAGTGGCAAAGGGACCTGAACCACACGTTCAGGACAGTACTATATCTGGATACAAAAAGCTTTATGAAATGTCCAGAATGGATGTCAGATGTGAGGATCCTCTCACTGTAGGATCTAAATAATTTTTATATCAATGGAAGTTATTTGCATCAGGTGGGGCACACATTCGCTAGTGGTCACCAGCTACAAGCCGCTTGCTCTGTCTTACTTTCCCATCTGTAAAATGGCGATACAAATACTCACCTGCTTCATAGTCTGCAAATGTTTGCACAGTGTTTTGAAGCAATAGAGTCCTAGCAATATTTCATTTCAGGTTTTGGGACACAGAACTCATAAACAGTAGCAGAGATCGTCACTGAGGTGCTTCACCTCCCGGCCATGCAGTGCAGCCAGGCAGGGAGGTGGGGTGCTGAGAGTTCACCTGGTTTGCTCCATGCAGTACAGAGAATTTTTAAAGCGGCTGTTTCAAATCCTGCACTACCAAACCCATCCAGTGGGAGTGTTAAGAATGCTATTGGGGTCCATCCCAACTAGTCATAATATTTTTCCTGGTCCTCACATGAACCTGAAAACATTTCCTTTCTGAAGCTCCATCTTGGGCTCCTTGCTACATCCTTTCAACATACCTCTTACTTCCCTGCCCTCTGATGGCAATCTCCCCTCCTTGGCTCCTCTGAGGCATGAACTGACCCCAAGGTATAAGGAGTGAGAGCGACAGGTCACAACTCCATATGGCCTTTACCAAGGAAATGGGAGCTCTGTGTAGGCTGCACCCCTGCCACACAGCAAAGAATCATCACTTTTTTAGATGTTTGTGTAATCCATATAGAAAAGCATGGACATTGTAAAGAAGATGTTCTTTGCTGTGGCATGATAAATAAAAAAGATGGCAAATAAAAATAAAGACCATAATTTATTAGACTCAGGAACATCCAGCATCTTTTAAAAGGACAGAAAAGACTGTATGGGTGGTTAAAAACACAGATGGATCTACCCAAACAAACTCTGTTAAACATTTTATCAGCGCCGACCTTCTCTGAATGACCGCCAGAAATAATAGCTGCACTTAGTGGCCGCCAGTGTATATAATAGCAAAAATACTTTGCATAGTAAAAGCTTTACAACCTTTAAGGGAGAATTTCTTAAAGCTGCAGACCCTTCTCAGGTTATAAAGTTACTTCCTTAGCAGTCTTTTTTGTTGTCTAGAACAACAGGAACATTTTATTTCATCCCTTCCCTTGTCAGTAACCCTTAGTTTGAATGAGCATTTGGGATGACTTAATTTCACATAAAGTCCTGGTGAGAATTGTGTAGCTAGTCCAGGGTTTCTGCAGTACTTCAGTAGATATGTGTGTGACACCATGAATATTGGGACAGATGGCTTTTGAAAATACCGTTGGTGTGTTCCTTCTGACTCTTTTTCTACAGCATGCTTAATTACATCGTTCTGTCTGTTTCTATTTTACCGTTCATTTAGCAGAATTAGTGGCACCCACAAGTCTGACTGTAACTCAGAATGACACAGCTCTACGTTCCTTCAAATGGCACAATGATTTGAGTGGAAAATCACAGAAATGGTACAGAGAAAATGAGGGCTGTGCCGTGCAGCTGCCAACTGCTGCTCTGCTTTGGAATTCCCAGTTACTCCTTTGTAGTATTGTCCTGGCTTGGCAAAGCACCCTGAGCCTCGATCTGCGGACCACGGGCACAGTACTGCAGGGATGACTTGCTGCAGGAGACATCCTCAGCCATGAGGGCTGGGACAGAAAGCAACCATTCCCTGGAGCGTTTCCCTGGGACAGCTGGCCTTGCCAATGTCATATAATGCTTCTGGGCACTGTTCAGAGAAAAGAAGCAACAATTAAACCTATTTTGACAGGCTTAAGGCAGCTCGGCTTGGAAAACAGTCATGTTGCCGATGCTGAGGGCTCATGGTAACTGAGGATTTCATCAGGCAACCAGGGTTTTATACACATTGCAAGCCTGACTGGAAGCTAGTAGCTCAGGCTTGCCGGTGCAATTACCTTTCTCCTGATAGCTGCCTAGTCCTACAGGCCTCAGAGTAGAGGATGAGAGAGTCCTGCTTAAAGGCAAAGTGCTGCTGCTCTCCCTTTTGGCACACACAAATAGGACACTAGGACCAACAGGAACCACAAATGATAAAGATCCCTTTCAGTAAACACATATCCAAACATTGCGCTTTCCTGCAAAAACTGTTCTCCAGCTAACTGTTGTTTCTGTTGTGAGAGCGAGCCATGGGATTAGGGGCCATTAGCACGCACTTTGAGAAAGGAGAGGATACAGATGGATCCAAGAGGCTTATGAGGTTTGGTGGTTGCTCTTGTAAAAAGGGACAGAACCTTTCTTACAAAACCTTTCATATACTGGCAAAACCTTTCATATACTTTAGTATATCCGCATGTACCCTTTATTATATACATATACTTTTGTTTAAAAAGAGTATGACAAAATCTGATGTGGTAGATAAGGCCCTGGATAAAGACTCGTGAATCCTGACCTCTCCTTCTGAACCCTCCGACCTTCTGTGTGACACATGCTGGAAATGTAACTCCTCTTTCTTATCTTTCTTCTGGTCTGGGAACCTAAACGCTCCAGGACAGAGACTGCTTGTTGCTCTGTGTGTGCACGCAGCTCTACTTGATACAGTGTGGCCCCTCTCAGCATGGGGATCTAGGAGGTACTGTAAAATAGAAACTAATAATGAGTCCTTTGACAAAGGCCTGGAGAAAGTGACAGTGGATTTAAATTCAATACTTACTGAGGTTTTCAAGGTTTAAATGGGGATGAAGTCTAAAATGAAACACTCTGGCTTTGAGCTAATAACTGTCTGTCTTGGAACCTTTGCCTTGCCTGACGTGAATTTTGTTTATGGGCATCACAGCTGAAACTGAAGGAGTTTACCAGTAATGTGGAAAAAAAAAGAAGTGAAATATCTTGCAGGTCCAGTCTGTGGGCCCAAAGAATGAGAGCAGGAAATTAAAAAGATTTTACAAGGGTTTGATTTCTGCATGTACCCAAAAACTAGCTTAGAAATAAATGATGTTGAGGTTTAGGCTTCAAACAATGAGATGCAATGGACTTTTGTGGCTGCCCGTTTAACAGGTCTCCAAGCAATAAATGATTTCACACATTATACAGGTTTGGGAAAGTCATGCCTAGTGAAGTGAGATTCATTCAATAAATGGTTAGTTATGGTTCTTATAGTGCCCAGAATGTGAAAATTTATAGTCTTTGATCTTTGCACAGAAGAGGTTGCCATTTTTCAACACAGAAAGTGATGCTACCAGCAATGAGGAAACAATAGTAAAGTTTTGAATGACAGGACTGTGAGGTTGCCTTGGTTAGATATGTGCAGTTAGGTTTGGGGGGCAGTCCCAGTAAGTTGTTTATATATTTTTTCTGCTTGAAATTAGGTGAATAAATCCCTGCGGCTATTTGCTCACCTTCAAAAATAAATTTGAACCTGCCAGTGACCTTTCAGTATTTTGCTTTCCATGAACAGTCACAACAGAGAAATAGAGATAACAATAGAGAAATTTGGAAGAATAATAACAACTCATAAAGAGGTAACTTAAAGCTCCAGTTCCTTAAACATCTGCTGAAAGCACAACTGAGATGGTATGTCCCATTCCAGTTCCAATCCCTGTCCCAGCTGGGACCCCCTATTTATGTTCCCGGCATTCTGCCTGTTCACCCCAACTCTGAAGCAATCCCATGACTGCCAGCTGCAAAGGGAGAGCTGCTCTAGTGTAGTCCTCTGAGGTTTGAAAGGCTAGGCAGCAGCTGCAGAATCAGTGGGTTCTGGGGCTCGGGGAACATTGGTATTGCTGCAGGCACAAAGGTAGCAACAGAAAATAAATAGAAAGCAAACACTGGAAGAAAAATATTTGTCTGCTTGTTTTAGCTTTATGCTGGGGAAACAAATCTGTGGACATGTTTGCTGAGGAGGTGATGTGTCCATGCATGTGAGAACAGTCTCTTTGCCTTTTCCCCTGAATGTTTGGAGGGGGGGGTAAGGAAGGCCTTGGGCATCTCAATGTCCCTTTGTTATAACCCCATTTTTTATAAATAAAAACCGCTCTTGCTATAATCCACTATATTGTGAAGGACTCCGAGCATATTTTGCTTACATTTCACATGTAGGTCCAGTCCAATGCCAGTCAGAGTCAGTGCAAGTGTTTGGATGAGGCTTGTCTTTTGTTGTGGATCGAAATCCTAGAATATATTCAGTGGCCTTTCTGAAGCTTTAGAGGCTGTGAAAGGCTTCTACAGAGTCCCTGCTCTTATAAAAGACAAAATAACTTTTCATTGTTGTGAATTTTGTTTTTATATGAGATATTTCAGCTACATCTTCGTGAAGCAGGAGCATGGGCCTCAAGAAAAAAAATCTCTGTTGACAGCAATGGGATTTATGTTCCTAAACCATACAGGTGAACTTGGAAATGTACCCCAAGGTGAAGGTGGGCCAGGCATTTCCTTAAGTGGCAGTGCCAGCTCAGGAAGTCCTGTCTCCCGCTCCCCTTGTTTGCTCCTGCCCTGCGCTACGCTCTCCCTCACCCAGGAGGCTGAGCCAGCCCAGCCGCAGTAGGAATCGCTCATTTTGAAGAGTTTCTTCAAACCACATGAGCCCCTCGGCCAGGTCACACCAGGAGCTCCTATGCTGGGAGAGGGGCAGAGCAGGGTGCTGGGGCTGGTGGTGGGCAGGAGCATTGGGATGGGGGACACTTCAGGATGGTGTTGCCACTGAAAGGTGTCTATCATGCACCATCCTTAGGTGTGAGCCAGCTGAATTTACAATATCTCATGAGACATTGTGAATTTGTGAATAAACCCACAAGTTTTTACCTGTGTGCAAGGGAGATCTGAGGGAATGAGGCTGAGGCAATGTCGGACGACAGCGAACTTCAGTGCAGCTAAAGCTCCTGCATATCAGTGTCTTCCTCCCTTAGGGATGGCCACAGGTGACTTTGTCTTCCTAAGGAGAGTTTTTTCCCTCCGCGTTTCTCTGCCTGTCTGCCAGCACACATCCCCTGGCCCAACGCAGACCAGCAGTCTACCACCACCTGGTGTGCTGCAGCCCCTGAAACTCTCCTCTGCAGCGCTCGGCCCGTGAAGTCAAGAGGTGCTTTTGCATGCACAAGCTAGGCACCTATGAGGTGGGAAGACTTTATCCTATTAAGGATAAAAAACTTTTATCCTGTTAAGGACCAAAAACATCCCTACCCCTCCCCAAAGTATTTTGGACTGCCCAGGAGGGATCTGTCTTCCAACACAACCGTAGAAAGTCCAGGCAGATCCCAGACCTGACCAAAGGTTATGGGCTCCAGACAGAAACACTGACTAATACAGGACAGAAGCATAAATATGTAAATACTGGGGGAAGTCATCCCGCAGGCATGTCCCTGTTAACTTTGTGGAGCAAAAGGGGAGCAGAGTGTACTTGTATTCAAGGGCAAAGGCTTTCGGAACAAACAACGGCATTTCCCTAATTTCACAGACAGAGACAGTTTAGGGCTGTCTGTGTTACGCCCGGGAGGTTCGGGGAGCGTTGACACTTGTCCTTATGTTTCAATCTGTTGTTTTGGGAGTCGTGAGGCCATGCTAGAAAGCAGCACAGTTAGCAGTTGAGAGGCAGCCTGGTCCCCATCTCTCAGTGCCTAACTAGAAAAACAGTATTAGGGATCCTTTAATCTAGCAGACAAAATCATAGCATGATCTTGTAGCTCAAGTTAAAATAAGCAAATTTAAATAGGAGATAAGTGGCAATGTTTTAGTAGTACGAGTAAACTATTGTTCTTCAGCCCTGCAGCAAGGTCAAGTGGAAAAGCAAGAGTAGCTAAACTTTTGGGCAGATTACTAAAGTGAAAGCTCATTCCCTATTTCCTTATTTTTTATTAACAAAAGTTATATTCTTACAAACTAATGTAATTCTTATAATTCTTACAAACTAATCACAGCAGTGACAGGCCTGACCAGGCTCACCTGCTGCCTGGGAATGCTCCTCTCCAGTAGTCTGTCATATCGTAACACTTGTAAAATCTGCCAACCTGCAGGTTAAAAGGTGAAAATGTGTGTGTTTGTTAGGACAAAGAGAGAGTGTGCTCAGTAAACAGACAGTGAGCTTTGGCCAGTAATAAAGATTTCCTTTACTTTCCCCTGTCACAAAAACCTCCCACAAAAAAAGAGGTGAGAGAAATTTGACAACAAACACATGCCAGAAACCAGCTTGTGAGGGAGAATTTACGGTTACGAGTCTCTAACTGGTCTGTACCATTTCTGAGCACAGGCTACAGCAACACAACTACACAACTATGTCTTCTCTTGGTCACATCTGGCACAGCCCTATATTGAGCTAGAATTCCAGTTCTTTATCTCAGGGAAAACTTTTTTTAGTTATCAGCTGTGCATTGAAGAAGGAGATATTTAGAGATGCAAGCTACTGTACCTGTGGAATGGGTAATAGCTCCCAGATCTTTTGTCTAAACCCAGGAGAAGTATGGATGGCCGACATTTCTTCTGGTACTTTTTTATCCAAAGATCTTGAAGTGCTTTCTTAATACTGTCAGGATTATTGTGCTTGTCTCGTCTGACATGCTGAACATAAGCTAGAGAATTTCTTCCACGCAGTGGAAGGAATGACCCCTTGTATAATAATCCAATACGTAATCATGCCTAGTAGACAGAATTTATTCTACAGCAAAAGCACCTATTTCTCATGTAAGTAACTAGATTTTCCATTTCCTCCAGTGAGAGACAGATCAGCCCTTACTGAAGAGTGATTTAGAACCTGCAGACCACCCCTGCTTTACCTAAGGGACAACAGCTTGCAGCTCCCTTCATCTTTTATAAAAGAAGCATCCTTTGGAGTCTGTCTGAGTCTCTGTTACTTACCCTGCAATCGCTTTCCTTTTGTGAGACTTTGGTTTTTCTCAGTCTGCTTGCACTATGAAGCATTGCAAATTAGAAACATATATACTTAAAAAAACCTTAAACCTTCTGTAACGTATGTGATTATTTGGCCTGATGTTGCTGCAATTTCTTGATATTCAGCTTCTTTCTTTTCTACCAAATAATAGCTAGTAATTTTCTTTGAGTAGGATGTTTGTATGCAGCCCAGTCCTGCAAGATGCTGAGTGCCTTGTCTTACAGTCTTACTGCTAGAATTGAAAGTGTTCAGTGTGATGTGAAATTGGTGGCTTAAGGTAACTAGCAGAGCTGTCTCAAGATTTTTGAGAGAAATTTTGCACTTTATTCCCCCCTCTCAAGAGATACTTACGTTTTGTACCACTTGGATTACATTTCTCTGGCACTCAGATTGTGTGATGACTGATGCCAACAGAAATGCTGTATGTGGACAGTAAGAAAATGTGTGTCAGGCAGAAGAGACAGCCCAAGAAAGAAAATGACCTTTCTAAGTCTCTGGCTTGTTTCAGATTCTGCAGTCTGAGAGAAAAGCAAATAGTGACATCTTTCATATGCAGTAAACTTTGATGGCATTTTTAATATGCCATGTCACAAGAAGGGTAGAGTTTGTATGATTTTCCTTTTCCTCTTTTCCTCCCGCCCTTTGGCTTTGGCCAACACTCTACAGTGGGAAAACTTCATTATTTTGCCACTTACGATTTGTGCAACAAAATTCTCTCTCGCTTCCCCTTCCCCATGAAAGGGAATGGGATAAGAAGACGACCATGTTCTTTGGTAATTCTCATTTGGATTGCTTAGTGGCATAATAACCATATGGCAGTAAGTTGCAATATTTTCCCAACTCGGCCTCCAGCTCCTCCGCAAGGGGATTTAGACAGATTCCCTCTTTTCAGCTTCTGAATGAGAAGGATTAGGGGGTTGGGATTGTTCTTCTCCTCCTTTGTTACTACCTAGAAAAATTCTTCATCCTACCTTACAGCTGTCACGTTGTTAATAGTGCAATGATTACCTGCAAATCTGAAACCACCAGTGTGAACATTAACAAGGACTGGTGGGAGCAAAGGTCCCAGTGTGGAAAGAACAAGTAGTTAACACTCTCTGGAGCACCTGAGCCAGAACCACTTTTGTTATGGATTTATGCTGAGAAACTGTCCTGCAGGAAGGGACTGGATAACTCTGTGGGCGCTAAGGATAATTGTCTACTTTGAAATGTTGGGTTTTTTCTTGTAACCACCTGACAAAGCTTGGGCAGGTGGCTGATGTGTCAAAGCAATGACTTTTTGCCAAAAATCCTATTTGCTTGAGCTTTTTGGAAAGTATGGTTGAATGCGAGTTGCTTGAAAAGCCAAATCCTCATTCTGAAGGGCACTTTGCATGACTCTTTCTCCGGGGGCTTTCATGTGCCTCTCTTATGCACAAGTATTACGGGAGCAAAAAATAATGTCTTTGTTAAAACCACGCTCCCCTTTAATCAACTTTTCTCTGCTTTCTTTTAAATTAAATACTTCAAAGCTATGCTCTGAGAGAGAGATCTCCAGACATTGCATTCTCTGGTCTGCAGCTCCCAGCTCCATGTGATGCAACCTTGATCTGTGCCATGAGCCAGGGTTGTCCTTTGCAGGTTATCTGTGGGACCTTAGACTGTCTGCCTCTTGGGTTTTTCAGGAAGGGGGGAGCTGCATTCTGAAAACACAGCTCTTAATGAAGTAAAATAATTTACTAATTTGTGTAAAGTTATGATAACTTTTGGAAATTTTGTGTAAAATATCTGTCTTCCAATATTTGGGTGAAAAACAAAAGGAAAGCCTCCTGTATAGTCAAAACGAAACCTGCACTTACTTCTTTGATAATATCCCCTAGTGAGTTGTGTAATTATAAAACATTGAAAATCTGAATTACTTTGACTGACAAATCCAGAGGCTTTAAAATAGGAACCCCTGAGAGCACATCATATTTCAGTCCATCTCTGTTTAGCTAGGAGACGTCATCCCAGCAGGGTAGACAGCTACCGCGTGCAGCCACTGTTCCTGGCTTCGCCTCCTGGCTGCACCACGCCATTGTAATGTAGCTGCTCATTCCTTAAGCTGTTGACTGTAACCACTGTGTTTATCATAAAAAATTTTCTACCTGGAATCATCAGTAGCACAGAGGAACTGGTGCCTGAGCTGTCTGTAACCCTTCTTCAGTAGTCACTGGAGTGTGTCCCAAAAGTAACTGCGTCACTGGGTGCCCCACTGATAAGGAATTGCAGCACTGCTTTTGCCAGACAGGTGAGGCCGTACTGTGATTGCTTTGGGAGCATTTTATAAGCTTGGCTCTTCTCAGACTGCATTGTAGAAAGCACCAGATAAAACCTGACTCATTTCTTGCAAAACAAGGTTTAGGTTTGGCTTGATTTCACAGCGCGGGGTGGGGGGGGAATAACACCGTTTTAGCAGTGTGAGGGTTAAGTAGCTACACTCTTTGGGTTGTAAGCGTAGTTAAAAAGATTTTGCAAAGGACGATAACTGATAATTGGGCTGATGTGATGTGGAAAATATGCATTTCCTCATCAGCCTGTGCCCCCTTCTCCCTGCCAGTGTTATCGCTGAGGCCTTGCTTGCACTCTGTGAGGCATCACAAAGGTCACTTGCAGCAAACGTGTCAGCATTCAGATCAGGGGAGCCACTGTGACTTGACTCTGCCTTTCACCCCTGGCAAAAGCACAGTTAGGTTCTCACTTTTGCATCAGGTTGCTGCTTGCCACGTGGGGACAAGCCTGGCTCCGGAGGCGAGGAAGCAGTGGATGGATCCTGGGAGGCTGACGGGCACGGTGCAATAGCAGTGCTCCTGGTTTGCTACATCAGTCACCCCCCCGGGAAACGTTCATGTCTTAAATAATATTTTTCCTTTGTCAAGCTCCTGTGCACAGTGAGGGATTTTCATCAGCTTCTGGACTGAGTCGTTAGCTCACTGCTAAGACTGTGTAATATCTGTTACAGTCCATAACAGACAGGGGAGATCTCTCACTTGTGCTTTAGAGAGCTCTTTACCCAGTTGCAGAGATTGACTGTCGTATCTGTTGTAGTGTGTGTAGTCATTATGTAATGCTCAGAACTGGCTGCTGCATGAGCGCGGCCCGAACGGACTTGGCTCACCATGATCTTCACATGAAGTATAGGTGTTCCCCTCATGGTCACATTTACACTAGGGAATTCCCTATTTTATTTAGACACTAGGAGCAGAGCTTTCTACTGGCAGGTCTCCCCTGACATCAAGAGAAAAAGTAACCTAAAATATGCACACACAGATTTGTCTATAATTCCTGAAAAGAACGATGTGGGGTATTGATCAGAGATACAGTATTAGCTGCATACTTTAGGCCAACTACTAAGTACCTCATGTCGTGATTCTTGGTTTACCTCTTACTTATGTGTTTGCTTTAAAAGATAAATCACAATGCAAAATATTACTCTGCCTTTTACAGCCTAAACTCACTCAATTTTCCATGTAATAAGCACCCACTACTTTGATTTTAAACATCTCACTTATTATTCTAGAGAAAGGTCAAATTTAGTAACAGGAAATTCAAAGTTCAGAACCCTCTTTCGAGTCATGTATGCAACCACTCCATCCTGAACTTCCTGCAGCTACCCGGATTTTCACAGATTTACCTGAAGGTCGGGTGAGGAGAGGTGCCTTGGCAGCAGCAGGCGAGTCCTCCTCCCTGTGTACCCCTACACAGAGGTAGGCCCTTTACAGATGGATTCTGCCACAGGGAATTCTCAATCCAGGAGGTCGAATCTAATTATTTAATTAAAAATTAAATTACATTATTAAAACTTAATAAATATATTAATAATATATTAAAATTAAATTAAAATTATTTAATAGCTTCAAAAATTACAGTCTCTACTTCAAAACCACCTTATAATGCTTGAAGGATTCTCTGTAGTTTGCTTTACCCCGAAGGGCTTCTAGAAAGGTAAAAAATTATTCAAATTTCAGAAGCTGAAACATGCCTTGCTGATGAGAGAGGCTGACTTTACAGCTATTCAGACAGCACTCTATTCCACAGCAGTCAGGGTACTCACGGTTCAGAAGGGGCTATCATGTCCTGTGTGTGTACTTGAGGGCTGATCTGATTAAAATAGAAGTGGAAAAAGAAAAGGTCTTTGAGGCTTCATTTCAGCAAAGTATTTCAGCACAGTGAAAGTAAATTAAGGCTGAAACTTGTGCTGAAATACTTTGCTGAATCAAAGCCTAAACCAGTATTTTGCCTGTCCCCTTGTGCTTTGTTTTAATTGCTGAAGCCAGGCATGAACTGACTATAATTCCCTCTGCTCTGTAATTATTAGAAATAATTTTTGTATCAGTGTCCAGATAAATTATTATTTATTGCAAATTCTGGTGTTTGTTTTGATCATAATCTCCTGTCTCTTGCATACAGGTAAATATAACCATTGTGGAGGAAACTTGTCTTTTCAGTTTGAAAATTATTCCTGGTAGAAACTGTGCTTTTGTGTCTGTCTGCTTATCAGCAGGCTGTGCATAATGGGGCAAGGGGCAAGCCGTACAGAAGTGGCTGACGTGTACAAGCACTGTTATATTTGATTTGCTTCTGTACCACGAGCAGGCTTTGAGCCTCTGTCACACACCTTCAGCTGTGCTGGTGTCTGACCTTCCATCCTGCAGCTGCAGTCCCTCTCAGCATCTCTGGTACCGAATGAGGATGGGTAATTGGCATCAGACAGTCTCCCAGTCCTTCCATCTGACTATAGCAGCAGGGAGGAACAAGTTTCACAGGCACCTAATAATTTGGCCACATGTGCATGACAGAGCTTTATCCATGTTCATATTAAATTGTTTTCCCTCGTCCTTGTGTCGTTAGCCCAGCCAGTCACTGTCTTGCCCCTTAGTTTTGCATCCCAGCCTCTTTGCCCTCAGTTCATCTTTCCTTTTCACCTGCTTGCCAGGCTCATTTTGTCTCCCCCCTCAGTTCTGCCTCCCAGGTCTTATTTTTACCCCTTTGTATTTAATTCAGCCTCCTCCCTTCCCTTCCTTTCTTTCCTCCTCTTCCGTTCCCTAGGGCTCCCTGCAGGATAAAAGTGATCATCCTCTCCCAGATGAGCCTCCCATTTCTCTGTGTAGCCCAGGGCTACAGTGGAAATGAAGGTGCTGCTTAGTGCAAACAATTTATTCTTGCTAAAAAGCTAGAAAAACATGTCATTCCTTTGGTTTGAGTCAAAAGAGAGGAATTGAAGATTTTTTGCTTTTAAACGTCCTAGAGTGGTAACAGAGAAACAATCAGCAGTAATTTTGCATAGGAAGAACCACTGTCATGTCTGACACTTTTACACTGGCTAGAAAACTGGAGAGGTCCTGCACCATTGTATCAAAGACTTTCTTGAATTCTCATTTTATTCCTCCCTGCCCTATTTGGTGAGTAGTTGGTGGTTTCTGGGTTAATGAAACACATGTCCTCACAGCACAGCAGCCCCAGGAGTGAAACACAAGCCATTGATCTGGGGGGCTCTGGGGGCACACAGCCTCAGAAGAAGAGTGCCTGGGGGTCAGGGGGGGTACTGGGGGTCAGGGGGGTACTGGAGCTGAGCACCCACATTGTGGAGCAGGGAGAAAGCGGTAACATCTCCCCGTTGTCAGCCAGATCTTCCCAAGGGCTTGCTTTAAAAGCTGACCTCCTGCAGGAATGCTGCAGGAGCCAATTACGACGAGAGAGCTGGAGTATGGAGACTGTCGCTTACGATACTGATACATTTTCATTTATATCTTGTTGCTGATGCTATTACTTAGTCTTATCCACCTGAATAAAAGTACTGCTATTATTTATTCTTATGCACCCAGAGAAACCTTTGTTTTTTCAGAGCTTAGGTGTGTATTGTATCTGGCACAGCACAGTTCTGCTCCAAATTACTGCCTGCACAGTAACAGCAATGCTACATGCACGCCATCTCCCACCCAAACTGTACCAGTCTGCTACTATTTTTACTTCCATTTTCTCTTTACTTGACGCTTTTCAAGCTTTCTGCTTTGTCCTTCCCCTCCGCCTCTGCAGTCTGTGTGTGTTGGAGGGGAGATGGGCTGAATCCTTGGCCCTGTAGCCTTTCCCCAGAGACTTTTACGGAGTCCTCTGCAAACCTCTCAGACCATTTTAGCTTGCAGAGTTGTCACAGACTTCTCTCTCCCTGTCAGAGACTGGAGTTAATCCAGGATCTGGGGAGGCATGAAGGGCGTAGGAGGGAAGTGTCAGGCATCTGTTTTTGCTACGCAGGTCATCAATGGCACCAGGGTAGGAGCTATGACAGAAAAGCACAGTTGTGGCCTGTGATGAGGCACGTGGGTGTGTAATACCCACCTAAGTCGAGGTACTACACCTGAGAGGGATGGAGCTTCCAGACTCCAGCCTCAAGTGGAGCAGATGAGAGGATGTGGGTCAGGGAGGTAACTTGGTCACAGAGAGTTGTGGGCTGGAGCATGTATGCGTTAACACAGCAGATGAAAGAGTTCAGCAGATGTGGACAGAGTAAGATAATTAAATCAGCAGGGAGAAATGAGAAACATGAAAAGGTTGTGGAAATGTAAACACGGGCAGTGGAAACACTTCTTTGTGAATTTACATTTTTTGGCTACATTTCTCCATCTGAGGAAGCAGAGGGACTAGATTCTGACAATCGGTCCCAGCCTTGTGCATGGTCCAGAGCATCAGCATAGTACAGAGCTGGCACCAGCCCTGGGGTGACGGAGCTGCTGTGAGGCTTGGCCCCGCACCTAAGGGGTAGTCCTCCCTCCTCTCCTGGCTAAGTAAGCTTGTCTGTCCCTTGGGAGAGGAGGAGGAAGGGGAAGGGATATTCTCAACTTCCCCTCCTTCAATGCAAACGCCAAAATGATTGTAGAGGTGCACAGGAGTAGCAAGGTAGGACCTGGGAGCCCTGCCAGCAAGTGGTTGTCTGTGCTAGAGGCTTAGTCCTAGGCTTAGGAGATGGTCAGTGTGTGAGGCTCGCTTGGGTCTGTGAGAAATTGTAGGTGGTAGAGGAGGAAGTGAGAAGGAATATGACTTTTGGCTATTGTTATAGAGAAAAGACAGTTATCAAGTGTATCTGTGGAATATTTCCAATGTAAGTAGTATGTGTAACTGAATATGACTTTAATATTTCAAGAGAGTTGGTGACTTCCAGTATGCAATGAGCCATGGTCCTCTGAAACAGACACATCCAGCACTAGCATCTGCATCGGCAGTGCTCTCCGCAGCCAGGGCAGTGTCCATTCATTCTTCGACAGTGGACAATGTGTGTTCCTCAGAATATGGTAATTGTGCTGTGATTAGATATTAATATAGCCTAGACTTGGGGTTATTTGTTGGTTGACGACCCAGAAATTGATAGCAGATGTCCTCCTATCTAAAGGACCATAAATGTCTTGTTAAGTCACATTAATTTGCTTTTGACATGGGCCTAAACAATGTTCACAAGCAGTCTCCACAATTCAGCTGAGTCATGGTAATGTCTGAAATTCCTGTACCTCGACTCAGTCTGAGCTTTGTGTCTCCACAGCCAAGTACACAACAAGGAAACCTTTCTATGTGTTATCATGAGAAAATGATTTGGAAAACAAAATAGCCCAGAGGAATATAAATGAACTTTGAGTGGCAAAGCAGCATTGTCATCTTTTGTCTGTAACATGATAAAAGATCTCTTCTTCGAGAGAAATTTGTGATTAAGAATGTCTCAATAAGACTATATAATCTCATATTAATATTTTCATGGGGAGAAGATCAAACACTGAAAGTTTTTTTAATCCAGTGAGTAAAAGGCATAGGAAGAACCAAAACCTGGGCAAGTTCCAAATAATTTTTAACAAGATGATAACCATGGAAAAAAAACTGGAAGGAGAAGTGGTGGACAGCCTGTGTTTTGAAATCAATTGAAACTGGGTGTTTTTCTAGAAATTGTTCACTAATTTTGCTTTAGCAGAGTGCAAATTATTGGGATGAGTACAGGTTAATGGGATGAGTTCAGTGGCGTAGGCTGTTCAGCATGGCTATGTAATAGCCTTACATATCTGTAAGAAAATTCCCTTATCCCATAAAACTTGCAAACACAGCCACTTTTTCACAGTCAATTACTGTTAGTAGACTTATTACGCGTGTACAGTTACATGTGCCTGCAGGACAGCCTGTAGCTGACAGAGCAGAGAGATGTGCTGGATTTAAGCCTGGGTTTAAGGCTGCCTCTTCCTCGCAGCAGCTCCGCAGAGACAGAGCATCACAGGCCAGCATCTCCTGGGTGGGATGAGAGCTTGGCGTTAGTGCTGCCAGCATGGGGCAGCGGCACTACCTGTGTGTTGGGGGGAAGAAGGGAGGCAGCGCCAGTGCGGTGCTGGGACCCTGGGCACAGCTGGCCCCATGCCGTAGCGGGGTGGCCGGAGCCCTGGGATCATCATAGCGTGTCTCCCACTTGCGCATGGCTCTGGCAGCCCTTCCCCTCTGAAGTATGTGATGGTTTATGCTCCTCGTTAGTGTGTGACTCATGCAATGGTTCGGTTTCTTGTGCCCATGTATAAAATTACCTGCATATGGGTAATATAAGAAGTGTTTTCCAGTAGAATGACAGCTAGAACATTGTGCAGCGTTCCTGTAAAACTGCACAGACCAAATGAAAAAAACCACTCTCAAAAACAGCTCTCTGGATTACCAAAACTGCCCTAGACTATTAAAAGTGAAAATATTTTGAAAATCTCATTTCTTTGAGTATTTTGTTGCTTTACTTTGTGTGCTTCACACACCTTAAAGAAAATAAATCATCTGACCTTACTTCTTATTTCTCATAAACAAGAACAGTGGGACAATGTGTGGGTTGCACATCTTGAAAAGAAAAACTGGAGCGGACTTGGTTTCCCAGGGTAGGGCTTTCTTTTTTTAATTTACCAGACATGCTTCTTATGAATTATACCCTTTTAAAAGGATCTGAACGGTGTTTTAGAGATTTAAACTGGGGGTTCCCTTACAGCCATCATCTCTGAATTTTACCTTATGGAATATAAAAACCTCACACTGAAGTGAAAGATGTGTATCCTTTCAAAATATGAATCTTTCCGGCTATGGAAGAGACACAGGCACTTTGTACAAGCAGGAGTTTGGTAACGGCGTGTGGCACTCCCGCTGCCCTCTGCCCACGTGGGCCGTGTCCGGGAGGGAGGGCAGCAGGTGATTGTGGGGACTGAAAGTTCGGAACGAGTGTTTCATGGGGGTCAGCCTGAGACGTCTCACAGGGAAAGAATTTCAGAGGCTGAGTTCTGAAAAACTGTGTGCAGAGCCTTAAAATGCACAGGCCGAGATGCTGACAAGGGCGATGGTGTGACCCGCAGGACACTGGCAGAGCAGAGTAGGATGCTGCAGCAAGACACCCCCCACCATGGGCGCTTGCTGCATTCAGCTACTGCCTTGCCCCAGCCAGCTCCCAGGAAATCTCTGGAAGAGAAACCAGTGTCCTGGGCCGGAGCCCGAAGCCTCCCCTAGCGTGGGAATAGCACGCATGAGAGGATGCAGGGGCTGATTTACGTCACAGCACTGCGTGTAAAACAACAAGTTACTAAAGGGCATTCTATAGAAAGGAAAAAAATACTAACTGAATATCAGAAGAATGTTTGTCTTCCTGCTTTTAGCTTGATGTGGCTCTTTTTTTAGTTGCTCAGCTAAGATAACTGAATTTGTAGTAGTTGAAAATGCCACAGAGTCATTAAAGTGAGCTTGAGAAAGTGCTGGCAGTCTGTACCATGCTCCACAGCTCTTCTGAAACATGCCACTATGCTTGCTATGGTAGACACTTGAGACCAAAATACAAGGCAATGGCAGCACCATGGCCTGCTATTAAAAAAAAAAAAAAAATTAGAGAAACACAAGAAACCTGTGTCAGGCAACATATGTTACAAAAATGTGCTGTGATTGATAGATCTTAAAGGAAATGTCAAGTAAAACCAACCCAATGGACTATTTGCAGTAAAAGACAAGCATTTGCTCTTCCCCGACCTTTTCTCTCTTTGTCCCCTAATTCTCGCTTTTCCCATTCAGCAAACTTAAATGTTAATCACTGACAGGAACGAACAGGTGAAAACCTTTCTCCTGGCCTTGGAATAATCCACAACTAAAAATGCTTGCAAAGGTTATTCCGGTGGAGGTCTGATGCCACCTAAAGTCTCCAACAAGGCTTGCAGTAGAAGAAATCAGCATTTCTCCCCAGCATTCTCAAGCAGTAACGGCTCTGAAGTTATTAGTTATTTATAGATCTTTGTGGCGACATTAAGCACAGCAGAAGTCTGCACTGTGAGAAAAATCAGCTCAGTCATGCTAGGCTGGGTAAAAATCCAAATTTCTGTCATCCTCAGCCTGCGAGAAGCAGATGTCGTAACTCAGTCCAAAATCAAAGCTCTGAAATGGAGAGCCTGTCTTTACTTCCCTGATGCTAAAACTAGCTTGGTAATGATGTTCCTTTATTTTTAACATTTGGAAACCATGTGACTGTAAAAGGGTATCAGATTCAGTAGGTGGAAGCACAATGCAAGACATTTTCCACAAATTATATCAAGCCTTAATGTTTAGGGGATACCAATGTGTATTTTAGAGTAGGGTAATGAGCAGGGTTAATACCTTTATCCCTAGAATTGGTCAATAAGCCCGTTAAAATGTATTATAATAAAAATATGCTGTTGTCACAAAAACATACAAACTTTGAAAAATGTGGTGTTTTACTAGATTTCCTTTGAAGTAAGTATTGATTGTTGGGATTTTTTATATCTGATTTAGTAGAGTTTTTCTCTAGGATTTTTTTTAAATTTTATTTTATTTTTCATACTCATTTTCCCTTGTTTGTGCATTAGTGCTTGACATAAGAACATCAGTATTATGTGTTTTTACTACTGACGTGGTCATAAGTGCTAAGAACTGAAGTTGCTTTTGGATTTTAAGCATCATTCCAAGTGGCTGCTATTGAGTGCTGTTGGGAACGTTAAACCTCGTCTTCTAGATCAAAGTGTCCCCTGACTGCTATAACGAAACAAATAGTTTCTAGGTTTTTAACTTTAGTTTCAAGTCACCTAGAGGAGAGCACGGGAGGAACTACCACACTGCACAGTACAGAAGTGGAAGGGACTGGAAGGGGACCTAGGCCATCTGAAGTCAGAAGTGATAGAAGGGCAGCCCCTTGGGCACTTGCATTTTAACACGCCGAGTTTATCAGCAGGTGATAGGTGTTCTGGAAAAAGAAGAACCTCTGCTAACATGGTTGTTCCTCTCTCTCCAGCACCCTCTCCAGCTGCTCGCACGCTGTGGTGGCCCTGCTGTACCCCTTCTCCTGGCAGCACACCTTCATTCCTGTTCTGCCCTCATCCATGATTGACATCGTGTGCTGCCCTACTCCCTTCCTGGTGGGACTGCTCTCCAGCTCCCTGCCCAAACTGAAGGAGCTGCCTGTAGAGGAGGTAGGAGCTAGCACCAGAATTCTTTGCCTGGAGTAAAGCTGGCCTCACCCTGGAGAGGGCCTGCCATTCGCACATAAATCCTCGCATGTTTAATTTTTAATCTGCCTCTTTGTTTCTTCTCTGCCTAGTTCTCATGGGCAACTGCCTCTTGGTAAAACTGCAGTAATAGGTTTAGTCTTCTCTTTGTTCCGCCCCTCTTCCCATAGCTGGCACCTTGACAAAGAGAAGTGAATGTTAATCTGGTCAACAAGTAAGTACAGTGTCAATATGCTATTTGTTCTGATTTTGTTGTACCCGGAACAAGAAGAGGAAGATGTGAAGTGCCATCTGCTATGACACCTATTAATGCTAATGGAAGTTGTACATGAGGCCATAGCCAGCACAGAAAATAAAACCTTTAAAGCTTTTATTTTACTTCTAAGAATTTGTTAATACTATATTGGAAATTAAATGAGGGTTGCACTTCATCAGCCTTTCCAGTAAAATACCAAAATACTCAAGGGCACGCTCTTCTCTCTTACTCCTATTAGCTTCCTGTTATTTTTCTATGATATTTTCTTTTCTCGTGCTCGCTTTCAAGGCTCTCTGTGCCTCTGGCTCATGTAAATCTCTGCTCTGTTTTCCTCCCACTTTCCTAACATTGCTCTCCCATGTCTTCCCAGCTCCGTCTCTTAGCTTTGTTGCTTCATTATCATTATTATTTCACACCCTTGCCCTTCAGAAGCCCTGCTGCCTCAAATGACACCATTTTCTTTAAACCTCTCTGAAATATTTTTCATCTGCACATTAACAAAAATGATTAGCAATAACTTGCTTAGGTTTAAGAAAAAAAGACCTGCCTAACCCTTTTAGCTTTTGTTTACATATTAACCTAGTATGAGATCTGTTGTATCTAACTATGTTAAATTAGACTTAAAGCTCTAAAGAAAAACTTCATCTTCTTGTTTTATAAAGCACACAACCTGTTGTTTCACAGTAGGAATTTGATTCGTGTTGAGGCTTGGGACCATTCAGATGATCTTTTGCTATTAAAAGGCAGAGGCAGACACAAATGGATGTTTTCTGTCTCTTCAGATATATTTCACTATATTGTTTTTTTCTCTTTAGGCTTTGATGGTTAACCTGGGATCTGATCGATTCATCAGACAGGTAAAGTACGGCTTGAAATGTTGCCATGCAGTCTAGCAAGCTGTTTACTCCTGTAGTATGATTAGGTTCCTTTGATTAGAGAAATTTGGCAGGAATTGTGCAGTGGGAAAGAGATTAGGAAAAAAAAAAGTGCTCATTTTCTCTTTCACCTGCAAATAAGTACTACTCCTCAGGTATTCAAAGGGGATTGAGGCTGTGACTGTCAAAAGAAATAAAGAACTGTATTCACAGTGCAAAGAAAACATCCAAAGATAATAGCATCATGTTAGCAAGAGAACTTACACTGTTGGAGGTGAAAAGGACAAAAATTGCAAAGAAAAGTTTCTAAGTGAGAGAGGAAAGTTGAAGAATAGTTTAATGTGGTAGGAAAAGCAGGAGCCTTGTAAACAGAGAGGTGAAGGATCACCATCTCCTGATAGCAATGTGGCACTAAGTAATTTCAAAAATAACAATCTGCAGGTTAGATGAGTAAACTTTCTTGTACGATTCCCTGGAAGATATGGCTGGTGAATGGTGACTGCAGAGCTAAGATTCTTGTGTCTACCTGCTTTTGCTGAACAAGCATTAAGTAAGATGAAGAGAGCAACACGGGGAAAACCCGGAAAACACGTTATACTAGAATATAAGTGAAAACAACTGTCAAGAACCAAAGAAGCTGCCTAGAACCAACTAGAGCAGCTGTGTGTACATGTAGCTAGGCTTTGCATGATGTGTATTTAGTTAAAAACAACTATTTGGACTCTTTGTCATGTAAAGAGCTGATTCCAAGTTTCTGTATGTTTACCTTGCTCTTTGGATTATCATTCCTGACTTTAATCTCATTAAGAGTGACAAGAAATTTATTTTGAAATGCATGATAGTTGCACATAGATTTTCATTATTTTGTTTATGGAGGCATGACAGTAGCAGATACTACTTTTCAGCTTTTCTTCTAAATTTTAAACGTTGCAAAAGTATTTGCTGTAGTTGCTGCACAGATTAATGTGATCTAAAGATTTTTTTTTCCTCTGTCAGATGGATGATGAAGACACACTATTACCTAGAAAATTGCAAGCTGCTCTGGAGCAGGCTCTAGAGAGAAAGAATGAACTGATAAATCAGGATTCAGATAGTGATTCAGATGATGGTAAGTTCATTTGGAAACAGGGACTTGTATAAACAAGCATGTAGGTAGTATTGTGACTTTCCATCCAGGAGAAGGAAAGATGGGACTTTAGTACTCAAATACCTTTTGCAACATCAAAGATAGTCTCTGAACACACAGAGAATGGGACTGATAGTATCAACCCACAGTAATACATTGTCAGCGATCTATTTTAATTTCTTTGTAAATGACATGCACTCCCATGAGTATCTCTAGACCTTTACTCAAACAGAGGCTTGTGGTTAACTTGGCCCTAATTCAATCCAGATAACTATACATGCTTAGGGGTGTGTCTGAGTTCGGAGTTGCTCTTGGCGCTTGGTGCATTCAGGGGAGAGAAGCAGGTACCTCCACAAAATAGTTTCAGTGCAAGAGGGGCTGAGTTGCCTCTGAAGGTTCATATTTCTCTCCAGCAATTATAAAAACAGCCCAGGGTGAATTTAAATGCCTGTGGTTAAAAGGTATGAAACAGGCCCCTTTTCAGTTTTTGAAATTTATTTCTACTCATCTGTGTTACATTTGTAAAACTATTTTAACATCTCAGAAATGATGAAAACCCAAATTCTACAACATACCCTTTTTGATCAGTTCTTGGTAAAGTCTTATTATCCCCAGAGCAAACTTTTTAATTCTGAGTCATTCAGAAGCTTCTCAAGAAAACTTACTCGAGTTAAAATATGAGGTATAATTTTGGTGATGCACCCACAAAATGTTTCATTTTCTGAGCTGTTTCCTGAGGATTTGTATTTCTCATTGAGTCCTGGTTATGAAACACCAATTATGTAGACTGGCTCTCTTGATTATAAAGCTCTTACCCTATCTGATGTACATCCAGGTCTGCAAGCAGCCGGTACAACTCCTTTCAGTTATTAGCATGGCAGCAGTAAACTGCTAGATGACAGTACCTGGCCCTGTGTGAATGACAATGCTGACAGCTCCAGTAGCAGCTGATTTTGGTGTCTTATTGCTGCCTTATTTTGCAGAATGTAACACCCTGAATGGATTAGTGTCTGAGGTTTTTATCCGATTCTTTGTGGAGACAGTTGGCCATTATTCCCTGTTCCTAACCCAGAATGAAAAAGGAGAGCGTGTCTTCCAAAGGGAGGCCTTCCGTAAATCTGTGGCCTCCAAGAGTATCCGCCGCTTCTTGGAAGTTTTCATGGAATCCCAAATGTTTGCTGGCTTCATCCAGGACAGAGAGCTGAGAAAATGCAGGGCAAAAGGTAAGGGTGGTTTTCTCTCCCGGAGGGCGGGTCACTTGTGTTTTGCACGGGTCCCGCGGTCAGCATCTCTATCTACTGTCAGGGCTGAGCAAGTTCTGCACGGCTGACACAGCTCCCGAAACGCACCGCCCGCCTCCTGTGGGCCTAGATTGTAGCTATGGCGGTGACAATACAAAGGCTTCAAGCCGAAGAATATTCCCATCCGAGCGCCTCAAGTCACTCAAGGGCGAACTGGGAGCGATCCCGCGGAGGGCGCAGCCCAGCCCTGACGGGAAACCACCCCGGAGGCTGCCTGCCAGCGCTGGCGGGGGGACAAACGTGACAGCGTCCGTGAGATAAAGCCCAGCCACGCACAACGCCGACTAGCCCGTGGGCTGCTGGCGGCAGCCCGCAAAGCCCGCCGGCGCGCTCCGCCGCCGCGGGGCGGGGCGGGGCGGGGCGGGCGCGCCTTGCACTGCAGCGCCCCCTGCGGGAGCTGTGCGGGCGCCGCCGGGCGTCGGGCCCGGCCCCTCGGTGCCCGGGAGGCGCCCGGGGGAGCGGGACGGGACGGGACGGAGCTTTGCAGCCGTGACGGCGCCTGGCGCCGGGCAGGGAGCGGGAGGCGCAGCGTGCGCGGCCCGGGGCGCTCCGGCCGTTGCCGGGGGGGCGGCGGCGGCGGGCCCGCTTCCCGGAGAGCGCGGCTGACGTGAGGGCGAGCGGAGCGGGCAGCCGGGCCGGGCGAGGCGAGGCCGTGCCCGCAGGGGTGCCGCGGGGCCGGCGGGGGGCGCGGGCCGCCCTCGCCACCTCCGCTTTCCGCCCCCGACCCCCCTGCCCCGCTCGCCGTGCCTGTCCCGATGCCGGGTGAGACGGAGTAGCCCCTCACCGGCAGTAACGTTTTCCAGTGTTGGAGAGGGAAAGGAGTGTAGAAGTAAAAAGTTGGGGGTGCGCAACGGGCCCCGGGGGAAACGGATCCAGCCTGACACAGCTCACCCCAGCTCCCTTTTCTCCCCGCTTCCACAGGTCTCTTCGAGCAGAGGGTTGAACAGTATTTGGAAGAGCTTCCAGACACGGAACAGAGCGGAGTAAACAAGTTTCTGCGAGGCCTTGGTGAGGAAAATCTTTAGAAGTACTTCTGAAATTAATTTCCATCTCTCTCTCTCTTTTTTTGTTTTTTTTTTTAAATTTTAAAAAGCCTTACCTGAGGGGAAATCTGATAGTCAAGCAGTTTCAATGTGATAGGAAATATGAAAACAATGAAAGCGTACTTAAAGCTGACAAAACCAGATTTAATTATGACTCTTGTTAACACTTTAATTTTCACTCGGGGGTGGGGGAACCAAACTGTAATGGAGGAGGAGAAAAGGAAGGCACCTGACCAGCCAGGATTCTGTTAGTCGGCTGTCCCTGCTGGTATGAAGTAGAAGAGTTAGTCTGCAGCAATTACATTACAAATTAGACCCATTTGCGAAGTAACTTTTGATTGCCCTTTGGCTTTTCAGTATGTGCTAGACTGATGGTGTGCTTTCTTTAGGAAACAAAATGAAGTTCCTTCACAAGAAGAACTAACTCCTTTCTGCTGAAATACCAACCCAAAGACTATTTATGACACTGCGCGTGAGACACCTGCAGCTTTTCAGAGTTTGATGCGGGAGGACAGCGGAGCAAGCTGACCGCAGCTTTAAGTGATGACTGATGCTGTTGGGCAGTGTGCCAGATGATGGCTCCTTTATGTATTTGGGTAGAATTTGTACATAACGTGCTGTAAGCTTTTGTAACTGATTTTGTAATGAGCAAGGAAAACTGTGGTAAATATTTGTATATTCCTGAGAATAACAGGTGCTTTTTTTTTCTTTAGTATGAATTGAGTTATGCTTGGTGCAAAAATGAATAGCTGATTATGTGCAGCTGACTGTCTCAGCAGAACCACTGACTTCACGGGATGTTTGTGAGAGCTACACTGATGCCTGAATATTGCGGGGATGAATGAACTCGGGTACGTGGGAGAGGTTGTACACATGGGGGCTGCTTTCATGTGGCGGAGTTGGGTTGTGGTTTTTTTTCGTTTTCCTTCTAATTAATTTTAAAAGAAAGAAATAACAAAGTAACTTGATAATAAGGTACTTGGTTCACAATACAAAACTTCCACTTGGTTTGAACTCTGGTCAGTAAACTACTTGTAATCCATTCTGCACTAAGACTGCTAAACCTGAGGAGATCTCAGTTCTTTGACATGCAAGCTGCAATGAGTAGGTACAGTACATCCTTTCCTGATGTATGTATGTATGGTTTCTAATAAACTCTGTAAATACACCTGTTTGTTTATATTCATTGCAAACCTCTGCAGTTTCTGATGTTGAGTAGGTACAAACCCAGTAACTTTCCTGTGATTTTTTTTAATGAGTTTGTAATTAAAATATAAAATGGTTATTACAAACCTGTCTTTTAGTAGGTTTGCTATTTCATGACATGTAGTTTGGTTTTTCTTCAATGTTTTTCACTAGGGCTGAGACAAGGCATTCTGTATCCCTGTTCTGTTAATTTTATCTTAACAGAAGCATCTCCTAAAACGTTTTTTTTTTCTTTGCATGGGTTAGCAGCAAATTACATTTTGTCATTGTATCATAGATACTGCTCCTGAACTGTGGTATTTTCAGGTGGGTTTTGTGCTACCTTGGTTAGATGATCAGAGTAGAATACAAGCAGCTTGTAGCAGACAGCCTTTGCCTAAATTTCTGATGAACTGATCACCTACATTTCATGAAAGTCTGCTTTTCTTTTGCATTAATTGCCGTCTGTTTAGGTGGTGTTTCCACTTCAGTGGAGGCTCTTCAGCAGGACAGGAATGGTTAGCTTGCCATGGTCTTCTGCACAGCTGTGAATGTTGCCCACAGGTACCACGTTCATCTTTGTCATCAACATAACTCCTGTTGAAATTCTGTAAGGTTTCCCTTAGCCCGAAGAAGAAAATATAAAATACTTGGATATATTTGCAAGTCTGACAGCTAATGAAAATTATCTAAAGCTTCTTACCTTTAAAAGAACCCCAAACAAACTGTATTTTTCTTCATTGGCAGTGTGATTTCTTTAGTTAGATTGGCTTTGAGGCTCGCGCAGTTCCTAACCTGACAGTGGTTCTGGTTTGCTATCAGCCTCATAGAGCAAAATCGAGGGTCATTCACTAAAAAGGTGAAGTCGTTTCCTTTTTTTCTTACCTCCCTCACACTGGTGAATATACAAAAGCTTGTTAAGTGTACGTGAAATGTCTGTACAATATCAAGTGCTTTTGATTCAATGGAAATGTAATCGCAAATGTTAATTTCCGTTAGTTTTACTCTATAATATACTGTAAGTTCCAGAATGACTTCTAGATGTAGTTCTTCAGAGTGGAAGGAGTAACTTCACTTGTACAGGTGGATTCTGGCCATTTTGTAAACAACAGCTGCTAGTAAATATATATTCCTCTTAAGAAAATGATGGATAAAACATCATCCTTGCCTGAAGGAAGTGCTGCAGAGAAGAGTTGCTGCAAAGGCAAGAAAAAGCCATGGAGTGCAGCAGTGTAAAAGCCATCTCCCACACCAAAGCCATTTTCATGCCATCTGTACTTTAAACATGTATGTAGAAAGCTTTCAAACATTGCATTACCCATCAACATGTCGTTCTAGTTTTTGTAACTTGAGTCAGAGGAGAGTACCAGACAAGGTGAGATCATGTTTCAAAAAAATTTGTAGGTGCCACGTTCATCCTCAAACTATGGCTATATAAAACAATCCTAGTGTCGTGGTTTAACCCCAGCCAGCAAGTAAGCACCATGCAGCCACTCACTCACTTCTCCCCCCTCCCCCCAGTGGGATGGTGGAGAAAATCGGGAAAAGAAGTAAAACTCGTGGGTTGAGATAAGAAGGGTTTAATAGAACAGAAGAAACTAATAATGATAACACTAATAAAATGACAACAGCAATAATAAAAGGATTGGAATGTACAAATGATGTGCAGCGCAACCGCTCACCACCCCGCTGATCGATGCCCAGTTAGCCCCTGAGTGGCAATCCCCCCTGCCCCCACTCCCCCCAGTTCCTATACTGGATGTGATGTCACATGGTATGGAATACCCCGTTGGCCAGTTTGGGTCAGCTGCCCTGGCTGTGTCCTGTGCCAACTTCTTGTGCCCCTCCAGCCTTCTCGCTGGCTGGGCATGAGAAGCTGAAAAATCCTTGACTTTAGACTAAACACTACTGAGCAACAACTGCAAACATCAGTGTTATCAACATTCTTCACATACTGAACCCAAAACATAGCACTGTACCAGCTACTAGGAAGACAGTTAACTCTATCCCAGCTGAAACCAGGACACCTAGTGTTGTCTGGCGGTCTGTTTGAGAGGATCAGCTGCATGAAGAACAGGGGGCGTGTTAGTTTCCCTTGTCTGTGAGTTGTTAAAACTAAGTGTTTGTTCCTGAGCACGGACCATTACTAGTGCACCGTTTAACTGAGAAAGAAGTCCTGAAGAAAAACAAATCCAGTACTGAGACCCATGCTTTAAATTGGTAAAGGCTTGTTTAAGGTCTTAGGGTATAAAATACATAAAAAAGAAGCTTGAGAAACAGTAACGCTCTCCAGGACTTGTTACACGTGTGTGGCAGAGAGTTGCGTTTTAGTAGACAGTACTTATTTTCCCCTTGTCGCCGATGTTTAATAAAGCGACCAAGCTTGCCGCTTTTCCTAAATTCTGCCCCAAACCCCACTTTTGCTACCGGCGGCGGAGGAAGAGAAAGCAAGCTGCGTCCGTCACTCGGCCGGAACAGTCCTTAACGCCGCCTGCCTAACTCAACCCGCCGGTACGGGCGGCCGCTGCCCGGGACCCGTGTCTTCCCTCCGGAAAGCGGGGGTGACCGCCGAGCCGTGCCGGCGCACGGCGGTGAGCGGTGGCAGGGGAGGGCGGCGCGCTTCGGAAGCCGCCCGAAAGGCCGCCGAAGAGCGAGCCGGCCGGTCCGCCGGGGCCAGCCCGCTCCTCTCTAAGATGGCGCCGCCTCCCCCTCACCCCGCCGCTGCCGCCGCCCCGGCGGATCTCGCGAGACTCAGCCCCCGCTGCGGGCGCCTCAGCGAAGCCTCGCGAGAGCTGGGCCCCGCCCGGCCCCGCCGCGCCTTTCCCCGCTCTCGCGAGCGCCGCGCTCTTTCTCTTCCCTCGCGCACGCCGACAAGATGGTGGGTGCCGCCGCCCGGCGGGGGGACGGGACCCGCGGCCGCCGCCGCCGCCGCCCCTCGCTCCCGCAGCGGGACGTGGCTGGGGAGTAGCGGGGGGTGGTGGGGGGTGGGCGGGCGCTTCTCCGAGCGCGGGGCCTGCTCCGGGCGCGGCGGGGGAGAGCGGTGCGGCGAGGCGAGGCCGACTGGGCCTTCCCTCGGCGGGCCCGGGCCGCCGCCGCGGGGACTGCGGCCTCGGAGCGGCGGCGGCCGCGGGGGAGGGCGGTCGGTCGGTCGTCCTGCCTCTTGCTGCCCGTTTTGGTGACAGCTGCTCTCCCGCTTTCCCGCAGCCCTCCAGACTGAGGAAGACCCGGAAGCTGAGAGGACACGTTAGCCACGGCCACGGCCGCGTTGGTGAGTGGAGAGGCGGCCGCTGGTGGGCCGAGGCGCCTCTGAGTGCGTGCCCGTCGGTACCTCCCCGGTGCTGCGGGGATGCTGCTGTTCCTCACGGGCCGCACGGAAACGCGACGGTGGGCGCAGGGTCCCGCGCACGCTGTGGGTAGTGGCGGGCGGTACTGAAGGCCGCTACGCACCCGCAGGCGTGTGGGCGATGCTCGCGCTGTGGGGGCAGGTGCCACGGTGATGGGCTGATCAGAGGTCTTGCACGTTCGTTCAGATTTCACTGGATTTGCAGCTTAACCTCAGTAGCGCTCACGCACTAGGTACTGGCTGTGTGTGTGGGATCTTAAGCTTACGGGGCAGCGCTGTGTCCCTTCTAACTCTTTGGCCGTTCCTACCTTTTCTTGTCACCCCACTTGTGCTAGCGCAGGTGTCTCGTGCTGTGTGAGCTAACCAGAGGCATGCTATGGTTGGTTTTTAGTTGCCTCATCTCACTGAATTGAGGTGAATGCAGAAGAAGGGATAGAGTCAGAATAATTAGCTTGAATTGACACTGAACATACCTCTAAGCTCAGGTATTATGTATAGTACTCTTAGCGTAACAGACTTAAATTTTTCTTTTTAGGCAAACACAGGAAACATCCTGGAGGGCGTGGTAATGCTGGTGGTATGCACCATCACAGGATTAACTTTGATAAATAGTAAGCTAACATTTTAAATATATACTGGCAAAATGTATGTTCCTGAAGTAGAAACAAATAACTTGTGTATGTGAATAAAAATTCCTTGCAATCCTTTGTGGTTTTGCCTCTAACATGAAGTGTGGCATTATAGCTCTAGTCGACTTGTGTCCCCATTTACCCCCAAACCAAAGGCCTTTTCACTTAAACCAGGCGTTTTTAAGAGTTCAGTGCAGCATTGAGTGGACTTGACCAAACTTGCGTGTTACAACATGGTCCCTGCTTAATGATGCACACACAAAATGTGATGTAAATTCAAAATGTTACGCTAAATCCAAATTTCATCCTATTTAGGTGCGTACTATAAAGGTAAGGGATGTTCTCTTTACTTATTGCCGAGACTAGAGTCACATCTGGACACTGCCTGTTGTCCTGGTGTGCTAGAGTACTCGGACAGTAACCACTAATCTTATATTCACTGGCTGTGACCATTCTTGACTCAGTCAGTCACCAGGTTAGTGACAGGAGCACTGAAACTCCTCAGGCAGTGCAGCCCTTCCTGGATTCACGGAGTTGGCGTTGTCCTGGAAATACAGGGCTGGACCAGACTCACCAAGGGGTATCGAGTTGTGAGTTCAAGGGAGAACAAACACTTCAAGAGAAAATAATTTTCCCTTGGTTTGGGTATTAATGATTATTACACTTAAATACTACATGTGTTAATATGAATAAAAGTATAATTTGACATTTCAATTACTTTGATCAAGAAAGATGCTTGTTGCGGTGTTAATTTGTAGTCCTACTTTTTCAGGATGAATTAAAAATGTGATCTAATGCGGAATGTGTTTCTTTCACAGTCACCCTGGTTACTTTGGAAAAGTAGGCATGAGACACTATCACTTGAAGAGAAACCAAAAGTTCTGTCCTACTGTCAATTTGGATAAACTATGGACACTTGTCAGTGAACAGACAAGGCTCAATTATGCAAAAAATGAGGCTGGACTGGCCCCGGTCATTGATGTTGTGCGCTCGGTAAGTTTGTGCCCATATTCAAATCTGCAGTTCCTGGTCACTTCATGTGTAACTTGGCTTTGTGTATCCAAGTAGGAAAATGGTGAACTGCAAATAAGCTACAGTGCTTGAATATTTGCGAACTTCTTGGGACAAATATCTTGGCTTATAAGTAGTTAAACAGGTACTTAACGCTATTATGTTTTTTTCCTGTAAGAACTTTTTCTCATGCTTGTGTGTGATTGTGGACAGGGATTTCCCTGATTTTGGAAGGTGGTGAAAGATTACTTGTTTAAAATGTTACTGAAAGCATGTATAAAAACATGGCAGAACTAGTCTCATTATATAAAGTCACTTCTCTAATATCGAGACTAGAGTCACATCTTAACATGCGTGATTGTCTTGGTGTGCTGTAGTTCTCGGACATAAATGTCTGATCTCTATTCACTGGCTATGATGTCTTGTATCTCAGCCAGCCACCGAATCAGTGACACTAACTAGTCTGCCAAGTGGGTGTGTTCTGTGTCCCAAATTAAGATACCAGTGTTGGCTTGTTAGGCCACTTCTTCTAACAAGCGATGACTTCCAATGGCTGAAGTATTAATGGACCTTGTGCCGTGATTGTCCTTTTAATGTAAAGGACAGGAATGAAATGAGAGGATTCCAGTGGCAGAGAACAGCTGTTGCTGCAAAAGCTTCAGTTATACACTTAAGACATGCAGAAGAGTGCTCTGCTCTGTTCAGGAGTACCAGGATGTCCTACAGGTAAAGAGCACTGACCAGAAGTCATTGGGTAGTAGATAGTCTTGGAAGTGCAGCCAACTGCTCTCTCCTTTGGAAAAGCAGGGAAAGATTGGTGACCTCTTTGCCAGATGTCACCGTATTTTCTGTATGGAGTATGGGGAAAAAACAGCTTCTAAATTACAGGAAAAGTTCAGTTTACAGTTTCCACTTTTTCTCTGAACAAATGCAACTCTACTAGGTCATGCAGGGTATTTTTCTTTCATTCGTACCAATTTTATATTGGAGACAGACACTGAATGAGGTGAGCATGGTTTTAACTGGTGCATGCTAAAAGACAGGTCTGAATGTAGGAGCCTGCAAGCTGATCACAAACATTTAACGGCTTTTCTTAATCTTTCTAGGGCTACTACAAAGTCCTGGGCAAGGGGAAGCTGCCCAAGCAGCCTGTAATTGTGAAAGCAAAGTTCTTCAGTAGAAGAGCAGAGGAGAAGATCAAAGAAGTTGGTGGTGCCTGTGTGCTTGTGGCATAAAAGCCTTTGGTTTATTCAAATTTTTTGAATAAAGACAATGTGTAAAATGTGCTAATTTACAGAATTTTCTCATTATTTTTTTTTCCTGACTTGTCCAGATGCTGTTCACACTTAAGTCTTGTCTGCTTAGTTATTTCTGGCAGTTTTTGATTAGTGGTTTGGCTGTTTCTCACTATCTTTTGAAATTGCCTGGCTACAATGTCCAGCATTTGGCACGTACAAATAGCTCGTCTTTTTGTCTTTATGGGGTAGCAAAATAGATAGGTTCTTCCTGTATTTGTGCTGCACTTTCAATGGGTGATCCTCTTTACAGCTGTCTGTGAAAAGGTGACTTCATGTTCTATTGATGGGGATTTTTGTACCCTAAAATGCCATCTAGGTGAAATCTGTGGGGATACTGCCTTGGCCTTTGGGAATGAGACAGCAAGAGTGTGGACAAAGAAATGCAATGGAAAATGCAAAGTGGGTAGTAGTATACCAAAAATTGCTGTGTGAAAGAGACTTGGTGTGCAGAATTGCTATCAATAAGCTTTGTTATCAGTAGGCTTTTTTGGGGGGGTAGTGAAACAATTCTAGTCCCATTTCCACTAAGGTGTGGTATGGAAGGGAAGGAACAGGAAATTACTGGGAATAATGTGGGACAGTAGGAAAGAGCTGAAGTAGGTGGGAAGAAACAATTCAAGTTTTCTACCTCATTATTGCCAGACTTGCGTCATGAGAAGCACATCAAGTAGGTTTCTGCAGACACTGAAGTCCGCTTAGCATGCCAGCTTCTGAGCAGAATAATGCTGCCTGGTGTGCTTCGTTGCAGCTAACAGCAACTTGTCTCCAACAGAAAAAGTGATTGTTTTTTTTTTCTATCAGCATTATGCATAGAAGTAAGATGTATTTTGAATTTAGTTCAACAGTGTGGTTAAATTCTTCTTTGCTTTTTTGTGATGCTGTTAATGAAAGGTCTTTCTAAATTACGACTCTTGTGTTTGTCCCTCCAGTGCTTCGAAGGCTGCTAAATGGATGACAGCTGCCTAGCTTCTGATCACAGTCAACATAAAAAGTGCAGACCATTTTAAATCCATGTGCTTTTTAGAAACTATTGGTGTAATACTCAGAGTACCGAGGTGTTTGCATCCTGTATTCATCAGAACATGAGGCTCATAGTCATCTGTAGTTAAGTTGCCTCTTCATTGATAGCATTATACTATGTTTTTCCAATCTCTTAGCTAGACCACAGCTTGTGAACACATTGGATTTATCATAGAATCACAGAATGGTTTGGGTTGGAAGGGACCTTTAAAGATCATCTAGTTCCAACCCCCCTTTCCATGGCCAGGGACACCTTCCACTAGACCAGGTTGCTCAAAGCCCCATCCAGCCCAGCCTCAAACACTGCCAGGGATGAGGCATCCACAACTTCTCTGGGCAACCTGTGCCAGTGCTCACCACTCTGACAGTGAAGGCCTTCCTTACATCTACTCTAAATCTACTCTCTTTCAGTTTAAAGCCATTACCCCTTGTCCTATCATTGCATTTCTTTGAGATTAGGCTGACTTCTTCCACCACCCACCACAGGACAAAATTGCTTCTGCACGTACCAATTCTGAATTTCACGAATTTGTAGCAATTGTAGCAGCAGCATGGTGTCCTTTTGGTATTTGTGGCAGACTAGCTGGACGGATTGTGTTAGGCTAAAAACTTTTAAAGCTTCTTGTCAGTGTTAGTGGACTGACAGATGGCAATTCCAAGTTGTTGTGTTTTTAAGGGTTAGTAACAGCAGTAATGTACTGAAACTGTTGCTTAATGACTGAACTAATACAGTAACTGTTAATTAACTTTTGCAATTGATACCCTCCTCAAGTAGGATTCACAATTCCTGAAGTTACCGTGTATGGGACAGAAATAGTGCCAGCTAGCTTCAGCCTTCCTTACAGCTAATAGAAAACCATGGCACAGCTCTAGAACTGCACGATACGAATTTCTGATGTATTTCGCTTAAAATGACTACATAAAATATTGCTTGCTTAGTTGAAACATCAAAATAGGTCTTCAGTTGCCAATGCAAGGCTTGACCCTGTGTGCGAAAGCAGTTACCTTTATCTGATGGTAAAAATCAAACAATTACTTAAGACTAGTGAGCTAGTTCCTGTTTTAAGTGCCAGACCAAAAACATATAGACACTGTCACCTATTTTTTTTTTTTATGCTCACTGGTACAAGTCTTGAATTATTGCTTATAGTTGCAAATTACCTTCTAGTACGTGATATGATTTGTGATATGATCCTAGTTAATCAACTCCTAACCTAGTGTTTGGCAATAATTAAATTTAGAGGGCTTTTAGAGTAAAGCTGAATGCATCGCTTTGATAAAAAAGCTCATCTTTGCCTGTGATACTGCTAGTTGTGAAGAACTGTAACTTGAACAGTTTGTAAAATACTGAGTTAAGAGAATGTGAACTTTATCTCACCGACCGCTGGGACCAGTGTTTCCTAATATGTGATGCTATTTATCCACTGCCAAAGCTAAATCGTTTCAATCCTCAAAGGTAAGTTGCACAGTACTGCAAAATAAGGAACGTTATTACTCCCTCATGTCAGTAACCTGATCGGTGACCAGATCGTGAAGGCAGTGAAAGGCTTTACTTACTCTGAAGTTCCCTGTGCACACATGACAACAGGCAAGTGACGCTAGCTCGCTAACATACGTAGGACACACCACTCTCAATTCTTTGGTATTTAATGTCTTAATATATTGTGTCTTAAGTAATTCTTCCATATTTTGTAGTCTTACTTCCGAGTACAAAAAGTTCCTTGTGAGAAGCGTGCAGGCTGCACCGACTGACCTGCTCCCCTGAAGGCCGGCCTGGGTATTTTCTGTGGGGTTTGGGTTTTTTTGCAGGGCTGAGCCTCGTCCCTGAAGTACCTACCCTGAGGCTGGGACAGGACTTCTCCTTCCTCGGCGCCTTGTGCCGACTCCTGAAGTGACCGTCTGGAGGAGTAAATCAAACTTCGGTTTTGAGGTTGAGCAGTTTACTACCGAGTTACGGCTCCACGCCGCCATTTTCCCGGCTGAGTGCCGGCGCCGCCCCTGCGGCGCGATCCAGCTGCCGGGCACCGCTGGCGCAGCCCTGTCGGGCTCCCCAGCAAGCAGGGGCGCCGTGCCCCCAGCAAGCAGGGGCGCCGTGCCGGGGACGGAGGCGCCGGGAGCGGCCGGCCCTGCCGAGCGCGGCGGGGAGCGGCGCTGGGCCGCGCCGCCCCTCGCCATGGCAACGGCACCTGGCGGAGGCCGCTTCCGCTGACGTAACGCGGCCCCGCTCCGAGCCCGCCCTCTGGGTCCCGCCCCCCCGGCTGCCGCTCGTGGCCGCGCGCGGCGGGCGTTGGGCGCGCGGGGGCGCTGGCGGCCGAGGCGGGAGGCGGGAGCCGTGGCGGCCGTTGGGCGCGCGCCCTCCCCTCAGGACCGCCACCGCCACCGCCCCGCGGTCGTGCCGTCTCGGGGCTCTTCGCCCCGGGGGCGTTTCGAGGGTCTCGGGCGGGCTCTGCTGCCCGCCGGCCATCCCGCCGTTCCTGGGGTAACATACCGGCGGGGAGCGTTTCCGAGGTGTGAGAGGGCTGCGGGGTCCCCCACAAGCTGCGTTTACCGGCTTAACAAGAAGCTCCTGTGAGGGCTGATACGAAACTCCGAGGGCGGCTGGCTGTCCCCGATGTCCAGATAAAGGATTTTCCTATATAAAAACAGGAGAAATGAGGAAAATAAATGAAGACCAACTCACCTCTTTTCCTTTTTATTTGCTTGGGTTTTTTGGTTTTGGGGTTTTTTTGGTTTTTTGTTTTTTTTTTTTTTAACTGATACACATTATGGTTTGGTAGGCAGGGATATTTTTATTTTTATTCGATGTTTTCCAAATTCTTGGCAACTTGCGTTACTGCTAATGAAGCAGTTATGGACAAAACTGGTAAAGTTGATGTTATATCAATTTAAAATGCTGTAACGAGCCTCCTGTAGCAACATCCACATTTAATGGAGGGAAGAAGATACAACAAAAATAATCTGATTAAATCTGACAAAAAGGAGCACAGGAAATTGAAAGACTTGCATAGAGAGTGTATCCCTAAAATACAGAAATGATAAAGTTATGAGAGTGTATCATTACAAACTTCTCTCTTATGAAATGTATCAATGCTTTACTGGAAGTTCTAGTCCCGTGATATCTGGATGCTTCTCTTCAATTTGTGTTGGGGTGGCCATTGCCTTCCCCAGGCCACCACTGATGTCTTGGTCCTGAGGCAGCCCCCCAGCACAATGCTTTTCCTTTGCCCTCATTTGGGCTGACACACCAAAAACCCAGCACTTCTCTTCCCCTTCCAGGTGTGCCTCGGCCTGCCAGCTGCCTCCCCAGCTCTCCCCATCTTCATTTCTGTCCTGCGTCCTGCCTCATTACCCTTACTGCACATCTCCAAATGCAATTAAGTTTATTTATTTTCTTTGTAATCACTACTGCTGCATTTGGTGTTTCCCACCAGCATAGCCAAGTCACTGGTACTGTAGCTGCCTGACTGCTGATTTGCATACCTATCTCAGCAGGAAATTCTAAACACTTTTTGTCACCCTCATCCTTCCCCTCCTACTAAAAAACTTGTACGTAGTTTCATATGTTATGCAAAAAACATAAATTAAAATGTATGGTAACCTGCTTCTCATTCAGGCACAGATTTGGCCTTTATGGTGATACAGCATTTCCCAGTATTAGGCTTTGTTTGCACTGATTCTCTGTGCAAGGATGCTTTGGTCCTGGGCTGTGGTTTCTCTGTCTAAACAATGTGGTAGTCTAAGACCTCAACTTCCTACTGCAGAAATTACATGTTTTTGTAGGTGCTGGTTTGTCTTCTTAACAACAGTAGTTGCAAGAAACAAGAGACGGGTTGAGCTGAGAAGCTGTGCTACTCTAATGACATTTGCCTCTGAAATGGTTAATGAAGATGCACTGTAAAAAGTGAGCTCATATAATAAGCACTGATACAATGTTTATTAGTTAAGCCACAGGTGCCATTACCACAGCTCTTTTCTAAAGGGACGTCTAGTTTTGAAATTACAATCGTAAGTTTTAGTGGTGGGTTTGAATTTGTCTAAGTGAATTCAATAAAGTTAGTGGATAGCTACCTATTTTCATTTGTTCCTAGAATGGGTCTTAGGTATGAAATATGATGCAGACTTTAACACATGGTCCATTTTTTCTAAAATATTTTAAATAGCAATGACTTCAGGATGCAACACTTAAAAAATTCCTGGTTGTGAATTTCTGAGACATTGATAATTCTTTTGCGTGGTAGGAAAAAAAAAAGAAGACCCGCTTACTAACCATTTCCACTGGAATCTGCCCCGAGACAGAATCCCTCAAGAGAATACATAGCCCTAAGATTAGAGCTGCTGCTCTTCTGTGCTGAGGAAATCTGAAGATTGTAGGTGCAAGTTATGTACTGCTGGTAGCAAGGCCACCATGCCAAGGCAATGGGCAACGACATGGGGGTCTGGCCCCAGGAGGTTCGGTCAGCTGGAAGGGTGATTCCAGGGGAGACAAGACTGTATTTGCTTTGTCATCTCTGATGCAACTTGCAAAAGTTTCCCTTTGCAGGCTGCATCTGATCAACATCTCTCAAAATCTCAGAATCAAGGATGGAACATGAACTGCAAAACTCTCATTTACCTTGGGGAGCTTCTGTTGGCAGAAGGAACACTGTCCTGCTTGTGGGAAGCTCAGGTTTGGTCTATAACTTGATCTGTGGTCATCTCGACAGCTGAAATTTGATTACTGCAAAGTGCATTTTATTAAATTTCTATGAAGAAGATTGGCAGAAGATGCTGTACATTTATCAAGGCAGCTTTCTAACGTGCATTGCTGAAATGATGGATGTATGATCAGTTATGCTTATTATTTGCTTTACCTGAAAACTCTAAAATATTGAGGTGAAATTGTAAAAGCAGTCAGAGAATATCATCATTTTTTATTGCACAGTTTCAGTGCTTCTAGCAGGAAATGTACAGCGTGTGACAATTCAGCCTGGTAACAGCTTTGTAAGTAGATCAATAGAACAGATTACTTCAGTTTTTACAGAACTTGCAAGTACTATAGAGAGATAGTGGGATCATGGTTTGTAAACCTTAAACCACACTTTCCTGCACAACAATCTGCAAAGATATTCTTTTTTGTAAAGCAGGTATGTGATTTTCAGCTGCAAGGAGCTTCCTCTTTCTTCACAAGGACTAAATAAATGTTGTTTCTGAGAATGTGCATCCTGCTGTTGCCTTCTAGTTTGCGCTTGAGCGATCGAGTGTTTTGTTAAGTGAAGGGGTTGTCATGAGCCATTTTGTGACTCTTCATGTTTTCGATGTCAAACTTCAGCCGACAGAAATGGATACCCTGGATCTGTTGAGGAATTGTTTGGTGTGCAAATGGGACCTGCGGAAGAGAGAGCCCAGAATGCTACCTTGCCTTCATTCCTTCTGTAAGGACTGTCTTCCGGATTTGATTCAAGGATATAGCTGTATTCCCACTGAATATGAAGTTCTATACGAAGGTAATATTTAAGATTCTCTGGCTTGTGCTCTTTGTGTTACCGTATTATAAAAATAGATGGATTGAGAAGTACTTTTTGTAGCCTATTCCTTTACAGCACTATTTTAAAAGAATAAACTAGGAGACTCAAGATCTGTATGAGCAGAGGGTGGATTAGGAACAAACCTCCTTCATTATGTTTTTCATCCAACAGCAATGTTTTGAAGAGAAATGACACAAGCAACATTAAACATTTTCCAGAATGGGCTAAGTTTCAGTTACCAAGTGTGACATTACGAATATTTTCTTCACTTAGCTTAATAATTGAATAAATGCTCCAAGGTAGTTTCTAGGCTACATCTTTATCCAATATTTTGGACATGTTGGACCTTTCTGTGGTACTGGTTGTGGCAATAGTTTTAGTCTTCCTTCTGTCCCCCTTCTATGTGCCCCCCTGCCCAACACCAACACAAAAACATCCGGTTCTTTGTTCCTATCAAAGGTTAATTGTTATTAGAATATGTGTATTGTGGTGCACTGAAACTCTTCCTTTTATCTCATTGTAAATGTGGTTTCTCTCTATCTGAACCCTTCTGGCTGTAGGATATACTGTAACTCACCCTAACAAGCTGAGTAAACTAGTGAGGATGAGAAGCATTTTGTGACTGTGCCTTTTGAAATCCTGAAGTTATTTGTACAGCTTTTGGTAGTGATGTTAATAGAAAATACATAACTTTTTTTCAATAAGACAGGATTTAGATGACAGAATACAGTCATTTTAACTGAATGAGTCTTAATTGCCATGGGGAAGCATTCCAGACTCATTACTAATTTATAAGAAGAGCAAAGGCATGTAGATTACTTGTATTTTTACAGGCTTTGAACTTTAGATGAATAAAAGGCATCATTTATTATCTCTTCCATAGCAGATTTTAGAAACATGTAGGAAGGGAAGATACTTTCCCTGAGGTGATGGTAATCTGAATTGATGAGATTACATAAACTAGACAGGTTCAGGATTGAGAACAAATGGAAACAGTGTTAGGAGATCTAGGCTAGCAAAACACAAAAGATAAGGGAAAAGGGAATAACTTAATGGCAAAGGAGAAAGGCTATTCATGCGTCAAGTACAGACAGAAAAAGATATAAAGGTAGGAGAAGAAGACAAAGAGAACAAAGCAGTCATTTCAAGTAAATGAGTCCTCAAAATTTTTAATGCCCAGAGTGGGCTTAAAGTCCGAGGGATCCACTTTATAAAAAATGCTGTTGAAATCAACCACCCCATTACTTTTTATGTATCCTCATTTGACATCTAAGCCATTTCTCTCTCCTCCTTGTTTCTGTTTGCCAAGTGGAAAAGTGGATTTATACTACTTGGTGATCTTGGATGAAGTGCAGCTAGAAGTTTTCAGGAGCTGTTCAAATATTGGATGTTTCTTCAAGCTCCTGAGTGGATTGGGAATTATTTGTCTATAGCAAATTGGAACAAGTACTAATTTATTTCTGTATTCTTGAAGTTGCTCTGTTTACTTCCTCATTGTTTTGTAGATGGGGAACTTCTGTGGGAAAGAGCAAGATTAGAGAAAGAAATAATGAACAGTGATGACCCAGCAAATGAAGTGAGACACCAGGTGCAGAGACTCAGTTAATATATGAGCAAGGAGAGCAGCAAACCCCAAACATCTGTGTCTCTTATTTAAGTCAATGACTGAAACTGCAACCACCATAGGTCAGCCAGGATAAATTTGTGAAATCTGGTGGCATGATGCTAAACATTGCTTGTCTTATCTGCACTGATTGCTCAGTTATGGGTAGTACAATACCAACTCAATTTTCAGTGTTATCTTTAAGTATGATCATATATAACTGCCAGTGATAAACTGTAAATGCAAGTGCTAAACCATTTTAGCTGAGTAAATGTGAAATACCGCCTGTAAGAAAAATATGTTCCTTACTTACTATGAATCCTTTAAGCAAAATATAAGACTGGAAAAAGTGAATATATTCCCAAGTGAAGTCAATCTGACATTTGCTATAAAAGCATGCTTGAATTTGTGAGTTTTGGTATGCTTTACTATAAATAGTACTATACTAACATAAAGCTCTTTTCTAGTTTATTGTTGTTGCATTAAGATTGCTGAGAAGATGGTAAGTGGTCCTCATATTTGATGGAGGTTGATGTTGGAAACTTACTTTTATACCTGTATGTGTTTAAGATGACTCAAGAATGAAAGCTCTGAGATAGCCAGAGCTCTTATGGAAAAGCTGCATACACATCAGAATTTATTGAAAACTGTGAGAACCGAGAGTTTGGAAGTAATCTGAGTGGAAAAAGAAAATTATCTTTGTGAGCTGGCTCCTACATATGCTTCTTACATGAAGGGGACTTTAAGATTCTCAGTCTTTCTTTTTCTGCAGGCCAGTGTCACTTTCCTTTTTTAATTCCTTCTCCTCATATAACAGAGAATCCACATTGTTCTCCTCTGCAGATCTGCATGTTGTGTGCTTCCAGTCTGTTTAGTGCTTGGGAAGGAATAATTTTAAAGAGAGGGATTGGGTAAGAAAAAGAGAGAGAAAATTCCCCCATCTCCTGAGATGGAACTTTCTCAGATGAGGACTTTCCCAGGCTCCTACCTGTGCGAACTGCCACTCACAGTACAATGTGAAAACATACAAAATTGGTTCTTGCATGCTGCCTTGACTTGTTGTGTCTGTCTCTTTCATACTGAGTTCTGAATAAATTCAAAACTAGATTCATCCAGATTCCTGTGCTTATCCCTCCTTTCTGAATTGGAGGTGGGTGCCAAATTACCCTTTATCTGCAAATCTTCCTCTCCATAAGGTGTTAAATGATTTATATTGTTTTAGCGCTTTAAATATCACCAACATATTAATTTCAAAAGTAGCTAAATGAGGACCAGTGGAGGTGCATTGTTGTGAGAAGTTAATGTTTTTGCAAGACTGTCTCAGCTCCAGGGTTGGGGGTTCTTTTTGCCCTTAAAAAAAAATAATCACAGGTAATCACTGCTCAATCACAGTTTAGACCCCTGAGAACAAGGCAGATCAGAAAAGATGTACTGGAACACCTTGCAGATTTCTGCTAACTGATATCAAGCCCTGGTATTATTTACATTTTGTGACTGAATTGGGTAATTTGTCTAACCTGTAAGTTACACTTAATGTTTGTAAAATGTGATTAGTAGTTGTCCAGCTTTGTAAATTGCTTTGGGAAGTGGTAGATTTAATTGTACCATATTTTTGTACTGAAATTGTGTGTTGAGCTATTTTTCTGAAATTCTATTTTTAAAATGTGCTTTGCCTTTTTTTGCCTTTCTAGGTTGGATAACAAAAATCATGGAAAATGACTGCATAATTTCTATCCACATTCTGTGCATAAGTCAAAAACTCTCCACACTTGCATTATGGTAGCTTCCCACATGCAAGGGAGGGTCTGAGATCACCAGTTAAATGCCAGGAAAGATAACAAGGTTATGTATTAGAGAAATACAAACTGATTGGACAAAACTAAGAGAAAACAGACTATTAAAGACTATCATATGACTTTAACTGTTGACAGATGTCCACTTGCTGCATTTTATTATTTCCAGCTGAAAATATACAGTTTTCTTTAGCTTGTAAGGTAGGTGCTATATATAACCATGGATCCCTAACTGTGAATTCTTGTTAGCAAGGCACATCCAAAACTCAGCCAAACATTGGTCACACTTGCATTTAATGTGTTCAGCGATATCTTCAGGGGAGTTTATTTCAAGAAAAAGATTGAGATCTAGCACTCCTTTCGCTCTAGGCTCATTTTCAGTATGATGTTTTGGCATAAGAAGTGTGGTGTACTGGTTTAAGGAGACTCCAGGTGTCAACATGGTGCCTTATCTTGTACTAAGTGTGTATGTAAAAAAAAAAAAAAAAAAAAAAAAAAAAAGGCACATCTACAGAGTTCTTTAAACCATATTTAGGCTTACAGTGGAGTACAGCTTGGCTGCCTTGGTCTTACAGCTGTTATATCTCCAGGGTGCAAATAACCTTGTTTTGATGCAATCATGTAAGGCAAGTGATGCAATGCATCACATCTATTAATTCTGAAGGAGAATACCCATTTGCTTTAATTAGATCCACTTAACATCAAATACATGTTTTATTTCGAAAAAGGGAAGTAGAAAGGTAATTCTAAAGAGGGAAACTGTTCATAATGTATATATTTAGTCATCTTAAAATGGATTTAAAGTTAGTCAGCCCTTCTCACTCTGCTGTTCAGCTGCCAGATCCAAAAGGCAAGTGAAACAATGGGGGGTTTAGTTATATAAATATGAAGCTGTAGAGTGGGAGGCTGTCTTCAGAACTGTTTCCTATAACCTATAATTGGGTCTCCAAGGAAGTGTAAATTATGCCTGCAGCTTGAGCTGTAGCTAATGCTCTCTGAGAATAATTATTCTGATGGTTGTTGGAGGAAAAAGAGCGGAGGAATAGGTGCAACATGTGGATAGCAAGTATAAATGTGGTGTGTATGATAGCTCCACTGTTTGTTTCTTTATGCTAATCAATTCTTATTATAATAATAGGTTAATTATCTGCATTGATTTATTTCTGAGACAACCAGCTTGAGGGTTCTTTCTATTTAAACCTGACCAGACTGGAAGACCTTGAAACAAAACTGCGAGCTGTGGCTTTTGATGTTCAAAAGGTCTTTGTACTAAGTTTCCATACATGGTGGAGAGGTTACAGTTTGGACTTTCAGAGATGATTGCTGCAAATTACCCACAGCTCTGTCACTTACAAATTAGATCGCTAAAACATAGGTGGAGTAACAACTTGAGAGTACTCAGAAATTTTAGTTCTTTCTTTATTTCTGCTTCTACAAAGGAACACTCTGTATGAGGGTCACTACCTTGATGTCTGCTTACTATTCCCTGGGTCCAATGCAGTGTGGCAATTTTCATTAACTTCTCACTGGGATGCAAGAGATCTGACCTGTGGGGAACTAGGGTTTGAACAGTATATGGCAGAACCTTGTTGTTCTCCTGAAAGCTGATTTTGGATATCCCAGGTGTGGAGTTGGTGTATCCAGACTGGGTATCTGTGACTACTGGGTCCACTGCCTTTGAATTTCCATTTTCCTCAGCCCACTGTCTAGTTACTATTGCTGATGGGAGTGTGAGAGTGGAAATAAACACATGGCTTATGAAAAAAAGCTGCAAACCAATTCAGCAAAGTAAACATCTGCTGCTGAAGCTTTTCAGGGCTCAGAGATGTGTGTGTATAAATGTAACACACATACACACACACAGATCTGTCTGTACGCGTGTCATTTCTAGTGCTGGTGGCTTTTGTGGCGGTGTTCAGGTGTATTAGCCTACTATGGATGGTAGTTAAAGGATTAGTGGAGCCCTGGAAGGATGTAGTTGTAGGACTATTCCTCCACATCCCTCACATGTTGAAACTTCGTGGGAGTCTGTACAATACAATGTGGTCTTCAGTGATTGTTCAGTACTACCTGATAACTCAAATACACTGAGAATAGCTTTTATGTGGTTTATCCTGCATATCATTCTGAAATAGGGTTTTGTTCTGCATGTCATGATGAAATGGGGCTTAAATCCAGCATTAGGATCCTTGCTAGCCTTTCTAAACTTGTGGTCATCTCTTTAGCAGTGAAATGTGACGTCATAAATAATGATTTCAAATGATAAACAGCAGGAGGTAATGAACTTCTAAAACATAATTTATGCAAATGTTCCTACCTTCTTCCTACCAATATAGTTTCCATAGAAAAATAGAGCACGTCAACAGCTCTCTTAGCTTTTTGCTAATTCTAGAGGTTTTGATAATAATAATGGACTTCATTTGGGCATCAGGATTGCACCATAGCTGAATCTGGCTCCTGATCTCTTAATATGTAAACTGTTGTTTGAAACCTGTAATTCCATGTTGAATTGCTATTTAGATCCAGAAATTGCATCATGCTCATACGTACAAACAGTGAGTCTCTAGGGCTTCTGACTACTCTTCCCTTCACCCACAGTGCTGTAATAATGATATATTTAAATGAGCTGTCTGCAAAGTACAGGTTTTTAAAACAAATTAACAATGTTGTTTAGAGGCAGTGGTAAGGTAGGAAGGCAAGAAAAATATTTAGGGAATGGTCTGCAAAACGTACCGTGGGAGTGAATGACGTTCTAAGACCTGCTGCTACCTGGATCTGGAAAAGCTCTTCTCTTTCCTTCTGCACACTTGCTCCAGGTTATTCTGAGGACTGATCCAGGCAAGAAGGGAAGTAGGATGCTGCTATTCATTCTTACTATGGGATTTTTATTCCACCACTTCAGGAAAAATACAACCAAGGCAAGTTAACAGAGGCCTGAATGATTCTGAGAGGCAAGGGCAAAAAAGAAGGCAAGAGGGGGGGAAAAAAATGCACCTTGTAGTGACCCAGTACATCTTTCTGCCCTGCTGATTTGTCAGCATTTCTGGCTGAAGAAGAGGGAGCAGCCCCAGACGGTCTGTGAAAGGTGTAGCGACTTCAATTTGCAGTCTGGGGACTGCAATTGATTCTGGGGAGCAAATGGTGTGTGCCATTCTGCTTAATAACCACCCATTCCCCAACACAAGTGACTTTTGTGTAGCTCTCTAAGTGACTGTTTATCCAAGGGACAGGTAAGGGGTTTCTAGGAAATTGTACCTTACTGGTAGTTTGCACTCTGAGCACAAGCATAGCATAGTGTGCTCGATTTGTATTGTTGAAGTAGCTGCTGCTTGTGGCTATTTGTAAATATGTATGTAAGGTTTGCTTAATTTCAGGGTAATTGCTTCACAAACTATTCTGTAGTGTATTTATTATGCCAAGCTATCATTAGATTCTTTTTGGAATTTATATTGAAAAAGGTTGGGCATTTCCAGGAAGCACAGTTTTTTATTAAATGGAAGAGGAATCAAATAAGAAGGCCAAATAGTTGAACAAGTATGATCTCCGAAGCTACTGCATTCAGGGAATCCCTCTTTTATCAAGATGCAAATCCATATCCTGTGCTTTTAATAAAGTCTTAAATATAGAATTCAGTATCAGGACAGGCAAGAAGGTGCTTACTGATTAGTCCTCCTATGAGTAGGAGACTACTTCCAATACAATATTGCCACGGTGTCCCCATTATTTTTCCTGTTAACTGTTACACTCTTTGTTCTGATTTTTTTTATTAAGCTGAGGGCTATACATGTCTTATGTTCATCTCAAGGGAGTTTTAGATTTGAAATAATTATAATTCACAGTTACTTGGATATTTAAGACACACTTTGACATTTACACAATCAAATCTGTACTTGATGGTCTGTAGTAGTGAGTCTAATACAAAGTTCTGACCTGTGTGTGTGCAACTCACTCCATGTGTATCTCTGGAACAACACGGATTTCAGTAGCATAACTTGGATCTAAAACCTGGGAAAAAAACTGTCCCATGGCATCTGGGGCATCGCTTTTAGATATCCCCTAATTAATCAGCAATAATGTCATCTACCTCCAAAATCATAGCTGTTCCGTATTTCTTAATACCACTGCATTTCTCAATATATATACAAGGAGGCTTTTGTGCAGAACTGAAATCCAAGCGTGATGTTTTCTTAGGGTAAAAATTATTGAAGTTTTCTTTCAACACATTTAAAAACATTAAAAAGATGGTCTTGCCCATTGTCAAATTAATGCATTCTTTATACAATGTATTTTATACTTCACTGGTTTGTAACAAATTAGCAGAATTTAAGGTTCACATGAACGCCCCTGAGGGCATGAGCAATCCATTAAATATCATTCAATTGGTATAATTTGATTTAACATTCTGCACTAACTGAATACTGCTGGAATGTAATAAAATAGTAACTTCAATATTAACTTTTTTTACTTTATGTGGTCTGTAGATAGAAGTTGTCCTTGCTATGGCAAAGTCCTGAACACTGCTTTTGTTTCCCAGTAAGCAGCTGTTCCCAGAAATGTTTTGTGTAAGAAGCTGTACTCATCCATATGGAATGTAGATGAAGGAATAACTGTGAGAGTCGTGGATCTTAGTGTGGAGGTTTTTTCTCTGTATTAGCCAGATCAAGATCTGGCACTGCTTGGGCAATGCTGTTACGGGAGTAAGAAACTGGTTCGAAGTCTCAAAAGGCTAGAGGCGATTCCCTGTAAAGTCAGTAGATGGTTTCCTATTGACTGCACTGAGAATTAGAGCATGTCCCATAAGACTTACTTGAGAAGCTGCTTGCAAAGTAGGTATTTTGCTTCCTAGCTTCTCAATCAAAATGTATCTGTGTTTTTATTTCTGCTGCTGTTTTAACTGTGTTGCTTTTTCAGGTGCTCACAGGGAAACTTGACAACTGTTTCACCACCTAGGAATCAGCACTACAATTCACTGGTGCTTGTAGTATGCACCATTTACAAGGAGTAGGAGGGCACTGTCTGTATAACACATCTTGTCTTAGGTACTGCAGTGCTCCTACTGTTTTCACTTTTCTCTAGAGAACTGAGCTGTTAATAGATATCTAAAAGGCACACACAACCATAACTTGGGAAAGCATGGAGAGGTTTCTCTGTGACTAATATAAAAGCATTCTGTTGTCCTAGGGTGTAACATATGAAGGTGATTAGCTACAAATATTGTAGGTAAATAAGATACCTTTTCAGCTGCGCTCCTTATATTAAGGATGCAAAGTAGAGGAAGAGTTTAAAAGACTTCTCCAGCTTTCTGCCATCATGGGCATCTTTGTCAGGTGAATTTTTACCCTCTTTGTAACTCCTGTCACCAGAACACGTTTAAACAAGACTCAAGTTACGTGCCCAGAAGATGAGCAAAGTGTTGGCAATTGCTTGCGTTGCCCTTTCCCCTGGGGTGACTTGTAGCTGAGTAGCGCAGGCACCTGTGGGTAATGGCTGTTCCTTCTCACGTCTACATGAACACTCAGTGCTGTGTGAAATGCACAGTTAAACGAGTGTGAGGTAGACCATAGTCTGCCACTTGGACACCCAAATCACAGTTCTGTTTTAAATGCAACCTCAGAAAATAATAAACAATATACTTTTGCTTTTATAACAAGATTTGGGCTAAAAAAGACCTAAACCTCATGGAAGCCGTTCTTAGTAAGATGTCCTCTTCAAAGGAGATGTAACAGAACTCAAAGTTTCTTCAAAACATTTATGAATGAAAGTGCACCTTTTCAGGCATCTGACTGCATAGTGCTTTTGTCAGAAGTGGTAATGTAGGAAAGGATTGGGGTTTGTGTATCTCTGTCAATGTGAAGTGCTGCTGTTAAAATAACAGTAGTCCAGTTCTGTAAATGGGAGACACTCAGGGTTAGAACTGTGCACCTGGCCAGGGACTGCAGGAGCCATGTCCCAAGGGCAGGTAATACTAAGTACCTGGAAAACATGAGTGTCTCTGATAACTGTCTAATGCAAAGAGTAACAGACTTCTTAAGATTTAATTAATGTACAGGCCACTCTCCTTATTAAAAAATACTGTTAGTTAAGGAAAAGAGCACATTGAACACTGTCAGTCCAGTAGAAAGTTGTCATTGATCTTGCTTTTAAAATCTTGCTTTAAGTGAGTTTGCATCATTTAGTCATGGAAAATACTGCTGTTAGTTATCATAAACAGATCACTTGGCAAGGTGAGCATAGCACTGAAATTCTGTTCTCAACAGAATGGAAAAACTTAGATAAAAAAAGACTTGATAAGATAGGGTAAAAATAGACTGACATACCACCACCATTTCTAAAGGACTGGATTCACAGTTTACAGAAATATGGTCAGAAACATGCACACTCCTTTTCAAAAAAACAAACAAAAAGCACGACCTAGAAAAAAGTAAATCCTAGGCCAAGAAGTCTAAGGATGGAATAGCAGAGGTGCCAAAATGCAGGTATATGGTTATGGACACCTTGAACTGTTAGTTCTCAGCCCAGGCAAATACTAAGATTCATCCCAGTTGCACTCAGTAGTTAATGAAGCTGGAGCCAGATTTTGCTGCTCACACTGCTCACTTTGCTTTGATTTGCTTTGCTTTAGGGATGATCACGTTTTTCCACCTTTGGATTTGTTGTAATAGACGGTTTGCAATTCTGAGTTCTATTTATGAAACATTTTTTATCCTTTACCTTTATTCTGACTTGTTGCTTCTGCTAGCAGCATGTTACTCCTCTTTCACTTCACTTGCATAGCATGCTGCACTGTAAAACTAGTATTAGGCAATGTGTATTTTATGCTTTGATATACCTCTGGTAATGTAAAGGTGGTCTAGAAGAACTGTAGCAAGTACCAGAAAGCACAAGTAGATCTGTAACAAGGGAATACAGTTTAAAGTGCAGCTTGGATTTTATCAGAGCTGTAAACCATAATGAATTCAAGGGAATTTGGACATGCAGATAGAATTGATAAATGCTGAAATAAGTCAAGTGAACTGTAGTGTATTTCTAGGGATTTTGTGCTTTGTTTTTCTTTCCTATGTATTGAACTATATCTAGGCACAAGTAACTTATGGCTTGAAGAATGCCTTCATTTCCAGGAACTAAGTGTGTCCGTGTGATGTAAAAAGGCCAGCAATACTGAAGTGTGGGTTATATAATTTCCTGGTTCACATGGCTGGTGTGCATTGTTTTATTTGTGGTGGTTTTGTTTTGTTTTGTTTTAAATTCAGGTATCCTTTCCTGCCCTGTGTGCAAACAGACCTGCTTTGCAAGGAATGTAGTTGAAAATTTCTTTCTTAAGGACTTTGCCACTGGTAATTCAGCTATGGCAAAGGTAAGTGAAAACCACTGAGTTGGGTGCCTTGTGAGTTGTTGAAACACAACCACATGAACACAGTTTGAAAACAGAGCAAACTTCATATTGAAAAACAGACTCTGTTACAGTTTGCTTATGCAGCACTGTAATTACTTCACTCCTAGAGATGGACATACTGCCTTTATAGTACTTTTTAAACTTTATTTGAAGAAGGAGTTTGACTCTATATACTTAAAATAAAGTCAATTAAAAAATATTGATACTAGTGGTGTGGGACTGCATCTGTGATGATCAATATATTAGGAAGGTACCGAATGTCTCGGATTCCTCATTGTCCCTTTTCTGCTCTCAACACAAAGTGAACAGAAGCAGAGTATTGGCTGAATGGTTACACCAAGATTACCTATTAGATCCTGTGGGCAATTACCATTTGCTGATTGTCTGTTTTAATGATAAAAAAGGTCATGTCATATTTCAGTTTCCCATTGGGGAATGGATGCAAAGGGTAATTGGAAGGCATAGGATTACTACCTTGGCCTTGTATTGATACTGTACAAAGATGGATTTCACTTCTGTTAAAAACCCAGTTAACAGGCAGGACTATTCTCACAGTTTTTTAGTTGTTAGTACTTTGGGTCACAAGGAGGGACAGAGAAAGGTGTGTATTTCTGCCTCCTCTGTTACAAATCAGTACTCTATTGTTTACATTAATAAGATTGATTTCAAAATATGGTAGTATTACCTGTAGCTGGGAGTTAAAACAGGTGAAAACTCATCAAAACTATTCTGTAATCTGCTGACTGCTTTATCCAAAGTGTGATCTAAAGCAAGGGAAGAGTGACAAAGAAGCAGGGATACTGGACTTCACCTTCTGAACCAGCTCCTGGATCTCAGTCTGTCCCTTTTGCACTTTTGGTTCCTAAGTAAACTGGGTAGCCACATTGGATGTTCAGTTTCAGGGCCTTTGGGTAGAGGAGAACACTTTTTCCATAATGTAGGACAGAAGATAAATCTTTCCACTGCTCTTAGCTCCTGTAGGGTCAGCAACAATTTGTAGGTCAGTTCTGTCCCATGCAGAAGGCTTGAGGTGGCTTTAAATTGTGCAAGTGACTTGCCCAGTGACATCGTTGCAAAAAAGTATAAAGGCGATGTATTTCTTCCCTGTCAGCCATTTCTGTGTTTCATTTTCTCCATTGTTGAAAAGAATGTGTAACCTAATTCATGGAGTGTTCTGGGGAAATTAATGCAAGAAAAGTGTGTTGACATCTTCAGGTGTAAGGTGTTTGAAGAGTGCAACATAACTAACTTTATCTAAACCAGGAAGATGTCTCTTCACATGCGCTCTTCAAAGAGAAGAAAATCATAAGATATTGCTGAATGTTTAGAATGCCCTTATTATACTGGGATTTCTTAATTACCATGACTCACATCATTTACTTTTCAATGAGATTTCATGTAGAAAGGAAATCAAATGAGAATATCTAATGTCTTCAAAAGCACTAGATTATTTTTTCAAAGCTTCTTTAAAAGAAGGTTTTTCTTTTCTGTAATCCCTTAGGAGTCCTAAGAGCAGTCCAGTAAAGCAGATTTCTCACTGAAGCATAGGAGTACCTTAGAGGGACTCGCGAACCTTCCTCATAGTTTTTGGCTTACTTCCTTTTTATTAACAGTCAAGTCACGTATCAGTGAAGCTTGCTTACTGGTTTTTAACCACCAGCCCCTCCAAAATAAAGCCATAGTTTCACCATCAGTGATATCAAAAGGAGAAGCACTAGCTCATCCAGCTGAGACACTGCTGAAATGCCATAATTTTCTTAATTTACCTAATATGTTCAAATGGGAATCTGTCAAGGCTTGTAACAAAGTGTTTGGAAGCAAGATGTTTCTCAGTGTGTGAGATAGTGAAGCATAAATGATAGAATGTGCTACATACCAGCAGCAGGGGTTTCAAAAATATGCAATTCAGAATCTCTTGCCCAGAAGCCCATTTCCACATCATAAATAATGTAACTCTGGGAACACTCTGTGCTCTGCAACTTAGAAGTAATGTTAACACAGTACAGTATCAATATAAGTTCTAGTCAGACTGACAGCTCAACAATTGCAGGTAAACTTGTGATTAAGCAGTTTTGGTTATTGCAGAGAAGGCAGAGCATCCCTCAACTTTTGACCTGTTCCCTCATCTGGCCCTTTGTGGTACATTTTAAATCAGACATTTCTTTTTATATAACAAGCTTTGCTTCCCAGAATAAATACCCTTGCATTTTGGTTATAGAAGTTATATTAGGCTTTTTGGTTTAAATTATTACATATACATGACATATTTTGGAAAACATTGTTGATAAGCAAATGGCTAAAATAGCAGAATGCTTACACAAATACTTCCCTGCCTAGACAATCAAACACATTTAAAACTTTGCTTTGTTGTCTTATTGTCAAGAATTGCACAATCTCTTTGAAAAAGATTGAGAATACTTAGAAATTCTTGAACAATGAGTTGATAAGAGACCTGTTGTGAAATTCCAGCCTCACTGAAGGGAATGGTAAAATTTACATTAATTTCAGCAGAACAAATTTTTTTTTTCTGAAGTGAATCAGAACTTGACTCACTTGCTTCTCAGAATTTAGGTGGATATAGATGTTCCACTTATTGTTAAAGCCATGATTTAAAACTAAGATGACTAGCAAAGAACAGTGATTGTTCTTCCTTCAGGCTTTCTATTCCCTGAGACACTGCAAAGAGAAACTCTTCTATTAAATTCACCAGGGCTTGCATTAGGGCTTATGTGCTGAGTGTATGCTGCTATATCCTTCTTTTCATGTTTCCCATCAGAATAGTTGGGAAGCAATCGTAACTAAACTGAATTGAAGATAAGCTGATGCCCGATAGAAAGGGCAAAATAGGAAGTAATTTTGCCATCTATTATTAGTTGCTTGAGTAGCCCTAAGTAGTAGCAATATTCGGGAACTATGCATAAGTACAGTAGATATATTGTAAACTTGTAGGAAATGTTTGAGTTTGATAAACTGGTGGCAAAGCTTTTATGCTTTGATGATGGTAAAATTACAACGCTATGTTCACTCTGTCCATTAGTATGTATTTGTGGCTACTGTAAGTCAAAACCATTAATATTAGGAGTTTTCAAACAAGGTAGTTTATGCCTAGTGCAAATCTTTTTTTTAAAAGTAATATCATTATAGCTATCTTGAAATAACTCTTGAGTTCATTCTGGATACCAAAGATCAAATTAGACACGTCATTTATGTGCTGCTTTATTCATCTCCTCTTTAGTGACACTTCCAGACAGCATGGCCTATACAACAAAGGGCATTTCCTAAATTGTAGAAAAGATAGTTAATTAGGGTTTCCAGTTCTTCTCATGTTCCCGTGTCTTATGTTTCCAGTTCACCATATGTGATACCAATATATAAATTGAGCTTATTTCTGGTCAGCTCTTTAGAGAATAGGAACTAAGTTTTTCATTAATAGTATGTGGGTGTCCCCATATTGTTTTCTAAATTGCCTTACCATTGGCATGTTTTATGTATTTTTCTGACAGTCACACTCTATCAGAGTGGTTCATACAATGCTAAAGCAAATAGAGCAAGCTCTAATTTTAAATAAAGCAATGTAGATTTAGAGTAGCTCTGCTGAAGTAGCTCTGATTTACATTCATATACATGAAAGCAGAAATGGATTCTAGCCTAAGGATTTTTTGTTTATTAATAAATCATTAGTAATGGGCAGAAATTAATGAATGACACTGAAAGGATATAGTAAAATGCTTCTGCATAATGTTGTGATTAGAAAGGAAATGGTAGCTAGACTAAAAAACTTTTTGATGGGCTATGTTTGACTCCAACACTTCACTTACTTACTTGCCAACCTAGACTATCTTTTCTGAGGTAGAAAATACCTATATCTAGCTATCTAAATATATATATATAATATAAAGTAAGGTGTACACTCATTTGATGTGTTAAAACCATCAGTAAGTACTACAACACTAACAAAAAGGGATTATAAAGCACACCACTCATTTTCAAAAGTAACTTTTAATCTAACCCTCCTTAATTGAAATCAGACAAGTCTTATTTCATAGTTTCATAGCTTTTTCAGTTCACAAGAAACAAGTCATTACGATTATTTCTTGTGACTTCATGCATAACATGGACCTTAGAATTTTGCTGAATAATTCTTGCATCATGTCATAATTATGCTTGATTTTGCTAGAGCACAGAAAGACAATCAATTTAAGAGCTTCAAATCTTAATTTTATTCTATTCTCTTTTACGTAATAATCAGACTCTTAAAATCAGTTGAATTGCATTAGTCTGAGGAAGAAAAATATTAAGCTTACCAATCTGAATCATAGTCTATTAAAGATAACAGTTTGTATGGCTAATTTTTTATCCTTGCATGTAACTGCACTTTTTGTTCTTAGTGCTGCTCCACATGTAAAGAGAAGAGACCTGCTCACAGTCTCTGTACAAGCTGCAATAAATGGTTATGCAGCTCATGTACAGAGGAACACAGGCATGGCAAGGAAACTGGAGACCGCTTCTTCTCTGTATCCCTGAAGGGCTGCACAGGTACTGAAGATACACTTTGAAATTTTGTTTCTTCTCATATCAGTTATTCAGTTGAAAAAGGAGCAGTTGCAGGCTCTGTGCCACAGACGTGGTCTGTGTGATTCAGAAGGCTGTGTGTGTGTCACTCAGAAGCCTGTGTATGTGTCAATGAGAGATTATGTGATTTTTCTGTAACTTTAGGGCCATTGCCACAATCAGCATTCCACAGTATTTGAAAAATTTTGGTTATTTGTGTTTCACAGAGACTATCTTTTCCACATGCCTTTTCAGTCTGCGGAATGATGGACTAGGGTTTGATAGGCTACAACAGCAACAGGCCTTGCCCTTTCAGTATTTCTGTCCTCTTTTGGGTAATTTCTTTCAGGAAACTACCATCAAGCAATTCCTGTGCTTATGGACAAAGTGCGGGAGGGAAAGTCACAGGGAGCAGAAGGCTATGATCACTATAGGATGTTCTTTTCTAAGCCTGGACTGAAAAACATGGTTCCTGAGTGTGACCACTATATTGCCATCAGCAAGCACAAATGAAGCCCACTGGCACATATGTCTCATCCCTATAAAATGATGATCCATAGAAAGGACTATCATCTCCTATTACTGCTCATTATTTTCTTTCCTTATATGCCAGATATCTGCTGAGGAATATGCCAACCTAAACTTACTAAGCAATTTGTAACCTAAAATAAGAGTTTTGCAATTTTATGCAATGATTTAAGTTTACACTTTGCTCACATATGAAGTTATTTGTGCTAGAGTTTGTGCTGCACTATCATTCTTCTTCATAAAGAAGATGAAGGACAGAACAAGGAATAAATATAGGTGTAGCCTACTGATTATACTTCTTTTTTTTTTTTGGCTTTAGGATTTTGCTTGCAGAAGCCTATACTTTAGGCTTGCTATAGATGGAGTTCTTTTAAGTCTTGGGTGTTCATATCAAACAGAGTTTGAGGCCCTTGAGACATGATATGCTGTTGCCAAATAGTGTAAACGAACAAAAAAACCTCTGTAAGAATAGTAATAATAAAAAAGCACAGAAGACATTTAAATGTTTTCTGGCTCTTTTCTAGAGATTAATATAAACTGAAGTCTCCACAGTCCCTCAAATGCCCTGACTGGATGGACAATATGTTTTTCTTCTTGAGTTGATGGCAAGATAAGGACTGTGGTTTTGAGGCTCCAACTGTTTATAATTTCATTCCACTTTGAGTAAGATTACCAGCTCACGTTGTTGACAAATAATGTTAAGAAAATATACCTGTGACTTAGTTGTGGTTTTGTGCGTGCTGTATAAATAAAATGATGTAAACACATAAACTAAAATGCTTTCTCATCTTTTTAGTCCTAAATTCTGTGAGCTGAAAAAAAAATTAACAAGGAGGTTGGTAGCATATATATAGGCTAGTTAATCTAAAAATTGATTGGGAATGTAATCTGTGCTTTTAAAATTATTATTATTTATGTATATATTATTTATTTAGGACATAGATATCCCCTCAGGATATTTCAAAGAAAGCAAATATTAGGATATACTATTGAAATATATTTTATTTTTTATTTTCTGGAAATAAAGCATCCTCTGCTTTCAGATTCAGTAGCCACCTTCAGTCTGTGTATGGTGCTTCTGAGCAACTCTCAACTTCTTTGTAGGCCCTTGTAACCATTAAGAGACTCTCTGTCCCATTTATCTTGCACCCTTAAACTGTTCTGTCTTTTGCCATTTGCTTTACAAGGGCCAGACTTTCTTTTGTCATCTAAAAACCATAAGATTCCCTGGGTCTGAAATGAAGTAAAGTAGAAAAAAACCCCAACCACCAAACACATTAAATCCTGCCTATTCCTATTCATTTTGATAAAAAATTTCTTCCTTGAGTGGCAGAACTAAAGGAGCCTGGCTTCCCTGGGAAACCTTTCTTTCTGCTTCTTCATTCATAATACCCATGCTCCGTGTAACACATCTGATCACCCCTTGCCACACAGAACCTTCAGCTCTCTGTCACGGTTACCTGTGACATCCACTTACCCTGCACATCCTCCTGCTTCCTTCCTGGGCCATTGTCTGCCTGCTGGGTGAGACCCAGCTCACACAGCTGAACAGCTGAGCTGGCTGCCAGGCAGCACCCTTAGCCTGGTGACTCCTGAGGTTATGCTGCAGAACAGTGTGCCAATTTAATGTGATTTTTGAGAACTTTACCCTTCATTCAAATTTGTATTTAGAAGTCAAAGGCATGGGGAAGAGCAGGACTAGGCTGGAACAGAAAAATTTCATATTGTATAAGAAGAAAACAATTTTGAAGTAGCCAGATTTCTTTTTCCTACTGACTCATCCTTTGTAAGTCTGAAGTAAAGGCCCACAAAATGAATGCTGCTCGTAGGGGATTCCCTGTGAGGCCGCCTTGGTCTTGGAAAGGGCTCCATTCTTGTTTGGAAACAGCTGTATTTTATTCATTCCATAGCATTCTGTAACATCTGGTAGCCTGAGGGGGGCAGTTGTGCTAGTTAGAGTTCATTGTTGTGTACATGCTTATTGAGAACTGGAATGGGGAGTGGTCTGTGTCACAATTGTTCAGCTGAAAACTGTTACTGAACTCCTACATTGAAAAACAGACCTTATTTTTTTAAGCATAAACCTAGATAAATAGCATGCACTGGACATCATTTTGATTCCTCCCCCTGCAAATTTCCCACTAATGTTTATATGTTGTATGGTTGCTCCAGTGTATTCTTGTTAGCTGAACCACTTCTAGAGGTACTATAAAAAATTCCAGTTCTCTTGTGAGTGCCAGACTATTACTGCTGGTTATGAATATGAAGAGATGTGGTTCACAGATGGGTTAAACTGCACTACTTGCAGTATTTCAAAGATAACGATTTTTCCTGACAGTTAAAAAAAAAAAAAAAAGCAACCCAAAAGAACCCTGAAAACTCTGGATCTGTGACTGCAAGATCAAGACGTGAAAATGTTGAAATCTGCTTCTGGAATGAATTTGCTGAGCACTGAAGAACTAGGTGCTTGGAACATGGGCCAAAGCTTTATGACAGATTAAGCAGCAATCTTGGAGGAATAATCTCTGAAGGACAAACCTTTCACTGCAGGGGTCTGCATTAGCACTAGGAATAAGTGAACTTTGTTAAGTTTGAATTTCTGCAGAGCTCTTGAACTGCTTAAAGTCATAAAACCAGAATTTCTTCCTCCCTTAGTCCCAACTTTCTTAAAAGTACATTCAGCATTAGTACAGACTCTTTCCTTGTTAAGCGGAAATCTGTGCTATGCAACTGAGTAGAAACAGTCCTTTTACCAAAACTATGTTAGAAGTAGATGATCTGGTACTGACACACCAACTATTTATAGGCTAGTGCACAAACAGAATAATTTTCTCTTTGCTATACTGTTCTTTCCTTTCAGTCTCTCAAGGTTGAATATGAACCTATAAAATCAAAGTTTGAGTCACTGTGAATTACACAAGTTGAGGGAGGACTCTATTAGCCAAGATGAGATTGCTTTTCCAAAGTTGACATCAGCTGGCCAGAGGAACAGAGATTTAAAACTTTCTGTTAATTATTCAAGAGATCCATCTGAGGTAAAGAAAATACAGGCTGTAGAAAATGGTGACTCAACTGATGTTAATTCAGGATTTAGGGCAATAACAGAATAACAGCTTGCATGCTGTGCAGGTGCTGAACACTTAGAGGGGCTTTTCCAACTCATGAAAATTGAGATAGTTATTATGGGCTTTTTGTTTTTCTTTTAAGATATAATATCTGACTCCGTAGGGGAGGAAAAGATGATCTTTGACATCCACCTTGGTTATATATTGGTTATACAACCTACTTGGTTACATATTATTTGCATTGTCAGCTGCAGGTTTTAATGCAAAAGTACATATTTGCAGTACAATGAGAAAAGATTTGCTGTCAAGGTGACTTCGGTTTGTACCTTGATAGAAAAAAAAAACCATTGGAGTGGGCTAACAGCACCCTCTGATCCAATTTCCTCTTTTAATAATGCTATCTATTATAATTTGATTCAATAATAGTATCAACCAATAAACTTTCCTGAAGAATAAAGCATGGTACTGTAGTAAATGATTCATAACAATGTAAACTGTGTAATGCTGTTACATAAAAATCTTGGCCTAATTTATCTCAAATTATCTTCTTGCACACTATGTTAAGACAATGGAGGGGAAAGCCAATTGAACCATCTCAGAAATGTTTAGAGTAGATAGCAATCTAAAAAGTAGGAAATTTGGCATATTTAGAGCATGGCATGGATTTTCTCTGTGTTTTCATTCTCTTTGTCACCCATCAGGTTTTCTTAGCCTTTCTACTTGTATATTGTGCATTTTCCAATTTGAAAATAAAGCGACTAAATTAATATAGCTTGCTGTACACTGTGTGTCTGTGTTAACTGCAACAGTATCACTTCAGAGGCTTGATTGTATAAAGGGCTTTCTTTCCTTACAGGATGAGAGCCTGGTCCCTGCCACAAGTTGTTTTTTTTAAATGTTTAGATAAGTAAGTTAGGTTTGGTGGGGGAAAATTGAAACATTTTTCTCATTTTATGTGAACAAATAATGATATATAAATAAGCAATGTTTCTATTTCATTTAAAGTTTGTATCCATAAGTGTTATCTAACAATGATTGTTTTGTTTAATTTCTTGAGTGTTGGTAAAGAATAATAGGATAGTGTCTTTGTAGGAATACTTTGAGGACACAGCCATGTGCTTTTCTTGTTGTCCCCATATATGTCCCTATGTGCTAATAATGTTGATGGTTCTGTGGACAAGGATTTGAACACTGACCTGCATAAATCTGTCACTGTACTTTAGCATTGCTTGTGCTTTTTGACCATTTTGAGAGAATAGTGGTTTTCACCAGTAATAATGATGGGTGGTCCTTACACTGGTTAATAAAATAAGGCTCTGGAGTCTGTGTTTTGGGGGATCCAAGAGCTTCCCCCTCCCTGCCTTAACTATTAATGTAGATGTACTTGTGAATGTGTAACTTCAGTGGAAGGGGTTTTGTTTTGGTATGGTTTAGTGGGGTTTTGTTTGCATTCTTTCATTGAAAGTGTTCCTTCTTTCTAAAACAGTTCTGCTGTATGCAGGAAAGAAGGCAAGAATAGATTGTACAGGGGCAACACTTCCACTTTAGATATCCACTGTCCATTCTTACTCTTCATCACATTACTCTTTAGAAAATACTTTTAAGAACAGGTTTGAGTGCCTAATATCAATATCCCGTAGCTGCTGAAGCTTATGTACTGCATTTACAACAAATACAAGTTTGAAAAACAATTCCCCATGTGACTTTTTAAGAACAAAGGATTTCCTTGCTTCTGCTGTGACTTCAGGTTTATTTAATATATTTGCTTTTCTACATTTTACAATACAGATTTGTTGTCCGGTTTGCTGGACCAGAGCATTCAAAGTTGTGAGGCAGGTGCCCAAAATCGTGAGAGATATTTAAAACACATGAGAGTTTAGAGGACAATATGAATTTGGTTTGATGACTTGTTTCTGAACCTCTTTGATGTGCTCAGTTTGTAGGATGTATAAGGCCAGGAAAAAAATAAAAATAAACCCTGCATATAATCAGATGGTTCCAGGGTCTGGGTATTTTAAAAATAACATCAAGACTTTCAATAAAATTGTGAGAGTTTGGCAACTCTTTTTCTGAACTATAATAGTAATCTTTGTCAATGACACCATTGCTTTATATTCCTCAGCAACTGAAGATGAAGGAAGTGAGTTTTCCTTATTTTGTCCAGTGCACACTCAAGAGCCCCTCAAGCTGTTTTGTGAGACCTGTGATATCCTTACATGCCGCAGCTGCCTTCTGACAGAGCATAAGGAACACAGGTACCACACATTGATTCCTTAATCATAATCCTGTCTAAAACTGTAGCTAATTGAGATTTAAGACTATTCATCTGCATTTTCTGTCGGCTGAAGTTGCAGTCTAGTCCAAAGTTAAAAGCCATAGCAAACTCAGTTCAGTTGTCTTATGCTCATGCAGTGTAACACATGGGTTATTGCCCTCACAGAATCACTCACTGCTCTTCACAGTGTGTATGTTCCCATGTCTGCCCAGATGCTATGTATGCATGCATATAGTTCCTCGTGATTGTGCTCAAAGGCACAAGTTGAACTCGATACTTAGCATGGTTCAAATACTTCTGTTTGTCTTTATCAAAGACATCATGACTGTACAAGACAAGAGTTACTAACGCTTAAGCGTGCTGCTTGCCTGTGGAAGTGTGTGAGCCATGTAAGTAATTGTCTATACACAGTGACACTTTTTGTGAGATAAGCCTGCCTATATGAGGGGCAATAAAGTTTAGCTGTCACAGAGAACATTTGTAGTAGGAAACAAGTAGGGGACCATGTCCAGACAGGTATTAAGGCAGCTGGTCCCCTAAACTTATCATCTGATAAGTTGATTACTTATTAACAGAAAAAAACATGGTGTGAGAATTTCCCCTTTGTTCACAGGTTCAGACATCTTGATGAAGCTTTGCAAAATCAGAGACTTATCCTGGAAAATGTCATAACTAAAGTGGAAGAGAAAAAAAATGGGATTCAGGTTTCAGCTAAACAGATTGAAGACAGGTAATTGCTATGCATTTGTTTTTCATGAAAGTGGGTGATCAGTAAAAATATTATTTTCACTAAATGAAGATTAACAGAAGTAAATGCAGATGCTATATTTTCTTTTTTTCCTTGGAGGGTAGGAAATAATAGGAAGACTAAAAATATCAAATTCATGTTTAAGTGGTACTGACAAGTCATGGCATTGTAATACGTGATTCCATAGTCCTTATATGGCATGTGACAGCTGACTTCAGAGTTAAGATTTCTTTGTACAATCTGTTTCTGAACTAGAATTTGAAAATACTAGAAATAAAGATTATTTTTAAAATACCATATTTCTTCAAGAAACCTCAAAACAAACTGCAATTCCAGTCAAGACTAGTATAAAAATGAAAATATTTCATTATATGAACTGGATTTTGGCTACTGATTATGTATCTGTCAGCTGTTGGATCTCTCTTCTGCATGAATAAAACAATTTCAAACAGCCTGAAAGAGTACAAATCTATTTATACTACTTATACTCTAGTATAAAGTGAAATTTTTTTTTTATATGGCTTCTGTGTGTGTTTGTTGACAAAGAACTTTAGACTGTTCTTGGCATGATGTTTGAGAGAGTCAATCAGCATTAGCATGTCACATCCAGAGGATAGTGATCAACAGCTCAATGTCCAGATGGAGACCAGTGACACGTGGTGTCCCCCAAGGGTCCATATTGGGACCAATACTGTTTAATGTCTTCATCAACAACATAGACAGTGGGATCGAGTGCACCCTTAGCAAGTTTGCAGATGACTCCAAGTGAGTGGTGCAGTTGATGTGCCTGAGGGATGGGATGCCATTCAGAGGGACCTGGAGAAACTCAGGAAGTGGGTCCATGTGAACCTCATGAAGTTCAACAAGGCCAAGTACAAGGTCCTGCACCTGGGTCAGGGCAACCCCCCTGTATCAAGACAGGCTGGGGGATGAAAGGATTGAGAGCTGCCCTGCAGAGAACGCCTTGGGGGTGCTGGTGGATGAAAAGCTGGGTGTGAGCTGGCAATGGACTCTCACAGCCCAGAAAGCCAACTGTATCCTGGGCTGCATCAAAAGAAGCGTGGCTAGCAGGTTAAGAGAGGTAATTCTGCCCCTCTGCTTCACTCTTGTGAGACCCCATCTGCAGTACTGCATCCAGCTCTGGAGCCCTCAGCAAAAGAAAGACGTGGACCTGTGGGAGTGGGTCCAGAGAGGGGCCATAAAAATGATCAGAGGGCTGGAACACCTATGAGGGCTGGCTGAGAGAGTTGGGGTTGTTCAGCCTGGAGAAGAGAAGGCTCTGGGGAGATCTTATTGCGGCCTTCCAGTACTTAAAGGTGGCTTCTAAGAAAGATGGGGACAGACTTTTCAGTAGGGCCTGTAGTGATAGGACAAGGGGTAATGGTTTTAAACTGAAAGAGGGTAGATTCAGACTAGATATGAGGAAGAAACGTTTTATGATGAAGGTGGTGAAACACTGGAACAGTTGCCCAGAGAGGCTGTAGGTGCCCCATCCCTGGAAACATTCCAGGTCAGGTCAGACGGGGCTCTGAGCCACCTGATCTAGTTGAATATGTCCCTGCTCATTACAGGGGAGTTGGACTAGTTGACCTTTAAAGGTCCCTTCCAACCCAAACCATGCTATGATTCTATGGCTGAAGAGAAGTGTGGGAGAACTTATGGGGAACAGTACAACTTCCATTGTACTTCTCTGTCAATAGTTAGATCGGTTCTTGTAACAAATAACTACTAAGCTCTGAATAAATGACATACCAGTTGGCTCATCCAAGGATCTGTATCTCTTACCCATAGGTTGCTTGAAGTAAAACATTTATACAAAAAGGTAGAAAATCAAATAAAAATGGCCAAGATGGTTTTGATGAATGAAATCAATAAACGAACAAACATCCTTCTTGAACAACTTGAAGTAAGTAAGGCTAGTTTCTTTGATACCTTGGGAAATTAAACTAAATTAAATTTAATCCCAGTGCCAATGGAAAGAATATAGACTGTGAGAGATATTGTCCCTTTGCTTCTGTTTTCAAATATTTCTTTTTTTTTTTTTCCTGCAGTATTTTATGTGGAATCAATGGTTGACAAAGATTCAGGATGATGTGGCAAAATGTTTGCTTATCATGAGTTAACTACATTTTCTAATACAGTTACAGAGAATATGTGTGCACCTTTTGAGTACTTTCAAAACAAACCAGCTTCTGGTTTTAATATTTAATTTGTAGAAGACCATGAGCAGCATGTTTAATATCCTGTTTTGAAAATGATCCTCTGGTCTACTTTCTATAACAGAACCTGCAGTTGTGACTCTTCAGTTTTTCGATGTCCAGTTGAAGTATATATTCTATATATACTATAGGATATTATATACTATCTGTACGATTCTATTTTCGAATGTGCTGAGCACAAAACCTGCTATCAGATCTTATTAGAATTTCCCCTTCTCAGTTATTCTTGGGTAATTTTAGCAGGTATTGGAAAGACAAGGCCCTTGGCACTTGCTGGCTACATCTGAACTTACATATTTGACTCAAATATGGCTACTCAGCTAAGTAGCTTTACAAAAAAGAGAAATATGTTCTCATTTTGGTATTATTAAACATTAAGTAAATTCAGCGTTCATGTGTTTTGACAACATTTCAGTGTTTGCCTGAGTTATCTGTAACCATAACTGAACTGTGCATATGCTTGAAGTACACGCACAGTGCTCTGTTGAAGTGCATGTAGGGGGCATCAAATGAAATCAGGAGGTGCCACGTTCAAATCAAACAAGGACAGATAGTTCTTCACATAAATGGTAAATAAGTGTGGAACTCCTTGCTGCAAGATATTGTGCATGAGTTCAAAAGTTAGTTAGACAAATTCATAGAAAAATACACTGATAGTAATAATGTAGCCTCTGTCTTTGTGTTCCCTAAATCACGAATTGCTGGAGACTGGAAGACCATTCTGAGGAAATGCTGCATGCTTCCCCTCTTTTTATATTCTTTGTTGGGTCTCTTCTCTTGCATATTGTAAGAGACAAGAAAGTGGTCCAGGAGCAAATCTGATTCAATTTACACAGCTTTCTTGGGTTACATTATTCTGTTAAACCAAAGCCAGAATGATGTAGGTTGTTTGCTCCTGGAGAAGTCATTGTTCTTCCTGAATTCAGACATATCTGTTGACTAGGATTTGCTTTCTTTTTATGATTGGTGGTTTAAAGAGATTCTAAATAACAGTGTCACTGCAAATAATGCATAATGTAGTGCCAATGATTGTATGCATTATGTATGTCCGAAGAATGACATCTTCTACTGATTACTATTAACAGAAAATCACCAGTGAAAGGAAGCAGAAATTGGAGCAACAAATGCAAGGTGTTGTGGTTTTAAGCAGACAGGTAGAACATGTACAGAACTTCATCAGCTGGGCAGTGTGCAGTAAAAACGGCATCCCATTTCTCTTCAGTAAAGAACTGGTAAGAGCAATACTTATTTTGTCAGTAAATTGTGCAGTAAGCACAATTGTGAGAACTTTTTAAAGGATTTAATGTTTCTTAGATAAAACATTTTTCATGATCTTATAACTGTGAATAAAATCATCATCCTTTGATCTGTTACCAGATTGTATTTCAGATCCAGCGCTTGTTAGAGACAAACTGTAACACAGACATAGGCCCTCCTCTGAAGATCAGATTTACTTGGGATCCCTCCTACTGGACTAAACAACTGTCCAATTTGGGTAAGAAAAATATATTGTTGTTTATTAGGCAAGTGCCCAAAGCTAGACAAGACAGATATAGACAATACAGTACTTCCCCTAAAGTGCTATCCTTTTTTGTTTGGACAACCAGTTTTGTACCTCTTGTCACATACTGAAGAAAAGCTAGTATGGCTGAATTTTCCTGTTTTTCCCTCTGGTTATATCAATTCACCTATTAAGACATCATTATAGATAAGCATTACCTTATAAACATTACCTAGAAATACACTCTATAAATATCATGTTTGATGGTCTTACAAGATCACAATGTAAGAACACAACTACTAGTTTAGTGGAAACACTGTGCAGGACTAAACAAATAACTTTTAACTGAAATTACTTAAAATGTAGTGTCACTGGCTATCAAATAGCCTTGACTTTGTCCAATGTATTTGAAATTCAGTTCTGTCCCAGCAAGCAATAGCTCTCTAGCTACACCACTGTGACTGTGGCAGTCCTGTAAGGAGTACCTTGGGTGAAATGGAGTATCTGCAGTGGGCCTTGTGCTATTATTTCCTTTGCCTTACCCAGGGGCAGATGGGCTCAGTCATGCCTGGGCTTCTCAGATCCTTCAGTATCTTAATGGCCAAGGGACCTGAGCAGTGCTTGAGACACTTAAAATTAATGGGCACAAAGATGGCTTTAAGACATTGGCTGTATAATAATTACAGTGTTATTTATATAATGAATGTGCATACTGTGCTTACTGTGACTTTGTTTCCCACCAGCTATAAATTTCACAACTGCAGTGAGTTTTTACAGTAAATTCAGTTTGGTGGGCCAATCAATGGTCTAAAAGATTGGTTCTCTTCCCATTTTAAGATATTTAAAATTAGATGGTGTAAAACACTATCAAAAGTATTACAGGCAATAATCTTCTCTTGACTAAAAGCATGGACAAGATCAGTTCATAGGTCACTTCTGTTTCTAGCTTTTATGATTCTCACCTACATAACATCAATCTCTTTTATTTTTGTCACTTTCACCCTGGAAGCAGTCTTTTGTACCTGTGCTTATGGATGAGAAGCTATGCTCATACTTTAGTAAAAAATGGAAGTATAAACCATATCCATCAGTTAAAATAAGTTGAGATCAATTTTTCAAAGTATTTGCTGGTAATTCAACCATGAGTTCCCCTGACATCAGTGGGAGTTTGGTGTGATTTTACATCACTGAAAAATCTTGAAAAATTTGTCTTGAAGGTATGTTGAAGGACTGTTTGGATAGGACATTTGAATATCTTTTATATTTGAAACGAGGACATGGAAATGGCCATCATTCACAGTTTTTATTGTGTAAATTTGTCAAGATCATAGGAGGGAGTAAATTTGCTGTTTTTTTCAGGTGGTTTCACTATGGAAGGTGGACAGGTTTCTCACTCAGATGTGCTACTCTGCGGAAATGTGCAAGGATTACAGACCTCCTCGTATCATGGGCACCGTTCACCAGCAACACAGCTGGAGCCTGTGAATAGCCAGCCACATCAGTTTCCACCTGCAGTTCAGTGTCCTACGCCTGTGTGTTGCTCACACTGCCTCAGCACACCTCACGCAAACAAAGCTCAGCCTTCTTACCAAGACATAAACCGCCATCAAAATTTTCGACAACCTCCTGAACTGCATCAGCAGCACTTTCCTCTGCAGTACGCCATGCAGCAACGTGACAAAGACCAAAGGGGTGCCCCCCAGCCTATGAAGCTAACACAGTCTGGGCTGGAACAGCAGTCACGGTCAGAGCCAGAGTATGAGTCCGGGAGGATGGGAAAGCACTTACCATCCCAGCAGCTGCAGCAAACTGCACCCCTGGGTTATGCTGTTGTATCACATGAGGCTCAGCAAGTTCGCACGAGCCATCCACAGCAATTCCGCGCACAGGCTTCTTTGCAGACATCAACTGTGCAAGTGCAACTTGGTCATCTCCAGAAGATAAAATCTAACCACTTGCAGCAGCCACCACAGCAGCAGCAGCTGCCACCAGCATCACCACCATCAGGTCAGAATGAGAACACTCACAAACAAGTCATCCAGCAGAGCCTGGACATAATGCACCACCAGTTTGAGCTGGAGGAGATGAAAAAGGATCTGGAGCTTCTTCTGCAGGCCCAGGGACAGTCCAGCTTGCAGCTGAACCAAGCTAAGACACCTCAGCATGTTCAACAGACCATAGTTGGTCAAATCAACTACATAGTGAGGCAGCCAGCCCCAGTTCAGCAACAAATCCAAGATGAAGCACAAGTAAGTTCTCTAAAAGTTCTTTCCTATTGCATTTAGTCAATGCAAGCTCAGAAATGGGAGACACCTTTGAGATTCATGTGTTGGTTGAACTTTCTATTGTTGTCTATGTTTGTATTCAGCAGAGGCTTCATGCCTCATGCAGATTGAGCCAAAATTTTCTGTAAAGTGCTGCATAAACAACCTGGATCGCAAAGATCTGAATCTCTAAGTAGACGAGGTGAGTAGCAGGTGGGAGAATAAAAGCATCATTTTTCCTCCTTTGTGAATAGGTAACTGGAGGACTGCAGTAGTTTCACTCTCCATTTCAACTCCTTTTTACTGGAAACTTTAAGCCCTGGGTCCTTGGAAAAGATTTCCTTTTGATTCTGAATGATTAGTGAAAAAAGAATGAAGAACATCTTTTTTTGGTCTGAGAGTTATTTCCCATTCTACTAGTAACTGCTCTTGCTACTGCATCATGTCCTTTAAGACTTTCATCAGTATTCATACATGCTGTTCTGTTACAGTTTTGTCAGCAGCACTAATTTCTCCCTTTTTTTCTCTGTTGGTAAGAATCCTGCTTTTGAAAAAGGGACAGTGCTTGGTGGTAAGCATCCAAACTACAAGGCAGATAAGGTGCAGAATAAGGTGGCTTTGAAACCCATTCAAAACAGTGGGGATTGCAGTAGAAAAGTGGCTGGGACTTCCCACTGTGTAAATTCTGTGGAGTTCCCACCTTGAATAGCTCTCAAAATGACTTACTTGTAGGGGCAGACTGCAGGCTTTTGGAATAGCTGTACATTTCAGCAGCTTTATTGATTTTTATTTTTATTTTAATTCATTAATGTTTCAGAGAAATCTTTCTCTATTCATTTATCTCTCTACTTAGGGGTACTTTGAACAACTTTGTTGTTTTAGTCTTTCCAGTGTTGTCATATTGTGTATGCTGTGAGTTGATGTGAATTTGTTACCATTTTTCTTTCTGAGATTTTGAAAACACACATCCTTAATTGTGATTTGTAGGTCTGTGAGAGTTCCACTGAACCTGATGCCCAGAAACCTGACAGAAGTGATAGTCCCTCCCTGGCACAGTTACTAGATGAAGAAGCCAGTGTGAGCGGTCACTCCGCTGAGAGCACATTGCAACAATCAGCTTTCCACCCAGTAAGGAAGGTATAAAGAACTTTTTTTAAAGAAGTATTTTAAAGGGAAAACGTGGTTTGATAATATTGAATATAATATAGCATTGGAATCTGCAATCAGGTTGAAAAAATTAAAATACAGTAAAAGTTGACAAAATGGCTGTCAATCTTGGAAGACAGTCATAGCCTAACCTAGTGTGCATCTCCCAGTAAGATGCCTACACGCTGTGCTGTACCCAGGATCAGCAACGGCTCTATAACTCGTAGTGTTTAGATTTGGCTGGCATGATTGTTAAGCATGAACTGGTGAATGAATAGAAGACCTATTTCTTCACTGAGTAAATTCTGTCCAGTCCCTATCTCTAGGGATTTAACTGTCAAGACTTGCTAATTACCATACTAGCAGCAGTTAATTTGAAAAAAAAAAAAAATCAGAGATTCTGATGAAATCAGGCCTGAGAATCATCCTTCAAAATAGTTGCCCTGGAAATAACAACACTAATTATTACTGAACATGTGGTGTCTGAAAAGGGTATAATTCTGTTATACTCCTCCTTGCTCATGTATAAGCAGAAAAATAATAGATTTCTGTATCTCTAGAATATTTCAGCACATAATAGATTCATGCTTTGATCCTTGCACCTACTGGGAGGCCCTAACTATTGGAGAAGCAGCATAAACAAAACCAGGAAGGCTCATCTATATCAGTAGATCCTTGCTGGCTCTGGATATCACCTGTGCATTTGAGGCAGAGAAGCTGCCTTTTACCTCTCTGTACAGTTTGTTTAAAACACTCCAAACAACACTTCATATTCTGGTTGCTCAAATCTGTTTGGTACTTTTGTGCATGACTCATGTTCTGTACCATGTAGAAGTGTTTCATGGATATTTTTCTTGGAATTTGTGTGCAGAATATTGTGGAAAAACTTGTCTTTCCTTACTAGCCCCAAAAGGAAGTTATTTTATCCTTCTTTATTTAGTATGTAGCTTTGTTGACCCAACATATTTATGATGAAATACCCATTCAGAAAGTTGTTGGAGATCCTTTTGGGAATTGTAGAGACACAGAAAGGTAATGATTACTGAGGATCTGGAAGCAGCATGCAAATCAGATTTGGAAGCCACAAAGAAATCTGCAGTTGCTAACTTAATCCTGTAGATGTTATGACATTTCTGGGTCAGGCTGATGGTATCACAACATTCTGAGATGATGCTCTTTGGCTCTGAACTTTCACATGTGGAGGCAGATCTCCCTCAACCTCTGATGACAGAGCACAGGACTGAGGAAAGCTGTGCAAATTTTCTAGGATAGGGCTACCTTTACTTTAGGATATGACTGTAAAAATTGAAGATATGTATTTAAGCCCTGAGCAAGACAATGAACCTAAGCACATACTTTTCTTGTAATGCAGACACACCCTCAAAGTTATTTGTGAAAATGAATGATGATGCTAACCAACTAGCTTTCAGAGGCTTTTTCTACATGCATGTTGAAGAAGCTGTCCTTTTTCTTCTGGACCTGTAAAGGAAGGTTACTCCCAACAGCTTAAACAAGAAAAGTCAGAAAGAGGGTAGAAAATGGAAGCAGGTGTGCAAGAGAGAGCCTAGTGTAGTCTGATGGGAAAAAGAGGAGAAAAAAAGGAAGAAGGGCTGATTCATTGCTGTACAAGCTGAGAAGGCAGCAAGAGGAGGATACTCCTAGAAAAAAAAAATGGAAATTTTTCTAATGGTGCTGAGAAGTGTATGCTCTTGTGCAGAAAGCACAGGTGTCTCTGTTTTTTTACTAGTTTCCTGGTACCTCTGCAAGAAATGAGGACATTCAACTGCTACAGTATCCCCCATCTTTGATTGTATTTATCTCTTGTAATGAGCTGTTTGGGATGAAGCCATAATGTACTGACAGCTCTGGCAGTGGCTAATTAGAAATGATGAAGGGAAGCAGGACAATAAGGAAACCCTTGAAACAGATTCTTCATGAATGCTGTTTAAAGATGTCTGCTTTTGCTGACAATTAGATTAAATCTACATTTAAATAGGAGATTGGTTCCTATTTAAGAACAAGGGGATGTGTCTATTGAGTCTCATCTCTGTTTCACCTGATTAAATATTTGCACGGTCATGTCCAGACAAAAATATCTGTAGAGGTATTTGTCTATTTATTTTCATATGGCCTGTATTCAGAACATTTAATCTCTCTCAAGTTCTTGGAGGACATGGAAAAAGTGAAAGTGGTGAAGTCTGAAATACTGCACTTGGAAAATACGGTGGAGAAAATGGCTAGAGAAACCTTTTGCTACCTGTAGAAGAGATGTATTCTGCCTTTTGGAGAATAATTGGTATTGGACTTCTTGGCCTTGTGTTGCAGTTCTGTTGAACTCTGACAGGGTTCGTTGTGCACAGCATTCTTAGTGGAGTAGGTAATTCTCTGGCTACTGAGATTCTCTCATTAACAAGAAAGCAGTGTGAACCATGATGTAGAAAAACTCAGAATTAACTGTTTAGTGGTACGTTTGCCAAGATCTGTCAAAAAAGAAAAGCTTCCATTAGCCCAGTGGTTTCCTTTATTTTGGAGGGGAGCAAGACTTGATTGCTCATGTAATTAAACATCTGTGCATTAATTTTGAAACATGTTTATGGTATGCATTTGAATACTATTGGCTGATAACTAGATGAATTGTCTGCATATGGGATCATATTTATGTGTGAAGCAATATAGAGCAGATGCTATTAATAGTTTGGGATCAAAACATTACTCATAAACGGGGAAACCACAAGTACGTTATTCAGATCATCCCAGACAAGTGCTGGTGCAGCCGTTACACCACGGTGTGAGGCACACGTATGCCATGTGAGTGCCTTTGAGTTCAAAGAACGCCTGTTTAAGTTACTCTGATGAGTACTGTTTTCTGTCCCTCACATTTCAAGCTGTTTATTGATAAGGAGAAGGAGAGAAGCAAGGATGAAACATTTTGTGCACTTGTAAAATGTCCTTGTGTGTTAGATTTCACCATCTATCAGGACAAAAAATAAATCTAGCTTCAATGAGCAGACAGAATTCTGGCTTTCCAGTCATATAAAATAAGGTTTTCTAGCTGGTGTTGATCAGAAACATTGGCATCAAGGCTATTGCTGTCTTAAAGTTCAGAGTAATTCCTGTCTGTGCCTACCTGCTCTCTATGTATGTGTACAGTATAGTCTCTAAACATGTAACTTCAGTTATGTGTGGGCTTATTTTCATTTGTTTCACTGTTTTTGGAACAGTAATGGTGATATTTTTTCAGCCTTTCTGTCTTCCTGTGTATTCCTCTAACTATTCTTTCTCTGTGAATTGCATTTTTTGTGCAGAATAAATGTTTCTATACTTAGACCATTGATTGTTTGACATAAGTCAAGTACTGCACTTAGCATAACTTTGGGCTTGATTAGCACCTTTTAAGAATGCAACACTAGAAATGAAAGTTTCCTGTCTATGTACAAAATGGATACCATTTTCTCTTCACGGTCCCCTGTCAGTATACTTCACTCATGTAGCTGGGACCTCTGTTTTGGATCATGGAGTTATTCTGTCTCCATGCCTGTCAAATACCCAACCTCTCCAGTAAGAATGCCAGCAAGACAGAGGACAAATCTCAGAATAACTTTTGTGATACCTGCACTTTTTTCTGGGGAATCGTGCCAAGCTCTGGTAAACAGATTTTATACAAACTATTGAATTGCTAAGTTGCAGTGTGAAGGAATGAGTACTCAGTTAGATTAACAATTTTGTGGAAAGGGTTACCAACCTTCTGGAATGATACGGTCCTCCTGTTGCTTTTACATACTATGATATTGAGTTATTAATTTGCGCACAGGACTGGAGAGGTCATCTATTCTGGAGCAGAGGCAAAAATAATAAGATATTTTTGGCCTAATTGTGTTTTCAAGTGTAATAAAGGGCATAAAATTCCTGTTTTGCTTACATGTACCTAATTGTCATTTGTGGCTGTGATGAGCAAGAGGTCTAAAGGCTGTACCTAGCATTTGAAGAAATGTCATAATTACTGTACTATAGCACAAATTTGTAGTTTGAGCCTCAGGTACTGCTGCAACAGACATTGGCATTGTTGCAGGGCCAGCTGGACATCTCTCCTCCTCAGAGCCATAAGTGTACCCCTTTCTCTAGTTAGAAGCAGGGCCTTTCTTCTGCGAGGGAGGATTCCTTGCCTTGTCCAGCTGTTGGCTTCGGTCCTGGGCAGTAGACTACTCTGTACCATCCCCACTCATCCGAAAAACCTAACTGGCTTGGGCATTTGTGGTTCTGCCTTCTGGGACACTGATCAGTTGTGAGTAGATTGGACAGTGTTTGTCAAACCCACGTTTGGTTATGTTCCTTAGAAAACTTTGAGGGTTTCTTCCCTTGAGCTATTATTTCACCTTCTGCTTAAAATAAATCTCTGAATACGTCATGCACTTGATTAGTAAATTATTACTGAACAGCTGTATCTGTTCATGTATAGCTGTAGCCAATAGCAGATGCTTAGGAAAGGGTATAATAAACAGATGAATATAAACTGATCCTTTTATGATACACTATCCCAGCTTCTGAAAAACAGCATGTTAGGGATTTTCCGATATGAAGGTTGCACCCAGACAATTGTGTTTTGCAGCTCTTCATGGTCCCCTCCTCTGTGAATTTGTCTAATCCATTTTTGGAGTCCATTTTAATACTATTGGTCTCCTCAGCATTCAGCAGCGACTGAGTTTTGCATAGCATGAGAATTTCCTCTGTTTCCTTACTTTAAGTCTGTTGCCTGATAATTCAGTAGGTTGCCTTCTAGTTCTTGTGTTAGGAAAACCAGTGAATAATCACTCTATATTCACCACCTTCATAATATCCATATTTTATAGGTCTATATTGAATTTCCTCTCAAACATTTGTTTTTAAAGCTGAAAAGTGATTGCTGGTCTCTCTAGTGTAATTTTTTTTCATGGAAGCCATTCTATACTTTGGCCCTTTATATCTTTGGCCATTTTTCCTATATTTTGTGAGTTTGATAAATCCTTTTTGAGACAGGGTGACCAGAAATAGTAATCAAGGTGTAAGACGTGGAAATTTTGTACAGTGCTATAACGCTGATTTTTGTATTGTTCTTTCTGATTTGCAGTAAGTCCCAGCTTCTAAGTTCAAGAGCTCTGTCTGTCTCAAGCACCATAAAGTAGCTGAAATGGGGAAATCTAGAAAATATTCCATGCCATCCAAGCAGCACTCTTGAGAGCACTCTGAGAGAGGCTTCTGTTTTATTCCAATTATATGCAATGGTGGCATTTCATGCAAGACTAACGTAGTGACAGTTCATGGTGGAACCTCTCAACCTCTCCTGGGACTTGATGCATGTGAACTTCTAGGCTCTGACATGCCAGTGCTGCTGTTACTACAGGATTATCAGAGAGAAGAGTTGATCTCAGTCTGCTGTAGGTGGCTTTCTTGGGTATTTTGCCCCAACACATTTGTCCTAAGCTTTATTATTGACAACTCTTCCATCTCGGTGGCAAGTGCTTAACTAGTGATTTATTTTGTTTTTTGTTTTTGTTTTTTTTTTCTTTAAAAGCATGCGAAATTTTTGGGAGAGGGGTTGTGGGGCAAAGTACAGGTTTTATTTTTATTAGTATTGCACTGAGCATGTTGTGACTACTTAGTGACTGAAAGTAATAATAATTTAATACCCTACCCTAGGACTTAAAATCTGAACTTGGGACCAGGGTGAGTTTGTTGTTGCTGTTTTTTTTCTAATTACTCTTAATTTTAGGGGGATTAGAGGTGAAGGAAGTAATGACAGCAGCCTGGACTTTAGGGTCCTGCAAATTCCTAAAGTATCAGACTATTTTTTGACTTTAAAGAATTGAGCTGCTTACAGCACAAATGCGTTCATGCTTAATGCAATTAGATACATTTCCCAGAATGTTAATTTAACAAAACCTTTTCCTTTGACCTGGAAAAAAGGATAAATAAAACATGATGCTGCTTGCTCCATACAGTCTCTTCCTCCTTCCGCTTTAAGCGAGCTCCAGTTTATTCAGACAAAATGTTAAGGAAGATTTGGATTCTTTTTCTCATAAAAATGGAAAGGAAATCCTTTAGATTCTATTCTAAAATTGGGAAATATGAATAGGAAGCATGTGTAGACTGTGCTATCAGTGCTGCTGTGTGCGGTGAGTTAAACAACTGGATTGGAGTAGTACATTTGTTTAACCTCCTAGCATAATGAGCTGCCAGGGGGATTGCTCCACTTAATAGCAGCCGTTCATTACTCTGCAACCATTTGCAGCGTGTTATTTCTCTTATAGCAAAGAGAATTGGCGGTTCCTAGTTTTAGCTTTCTTTATCTGTGACACTTAATGTCAACAGCCTTGAGACTTGCCAAAACAATCCTAACAAATCCTAATCCCAGTGTTTCAAGGTAAGTATTTGCTTCTCAGAATTCTTCTGTATTAGTGCTGCATGTTTACACTGCACCTTTTTAAATGCAACAGTGATCAAAGAAATATTTGAACTGAACAATATGTTTATTTTTTGTTCTCTGAAGGCACTTTGCATGTTCTTTCTTCTTACCTTTCACTACCATAGCTATGAAATTTGTGGTAGAAGGCATTTTGGGGTGGTGATGCTGCTGCCATTATATTATAAGGACCATCAGACCAAAATTAATTATGAGACAATGAGAATTCCACATATAATGACACAGATGTAGTTCGATGTGCCAGGCTGTACATTAAAATGTCAAAAGTTTCAAAATTAACCTACAGCTGAAGTCACCCTCTACTCAAGAGCATAATTAATGCTTGTTGTTGTTCAAAGGGTGCAATGTAAAAGTAATAGAGCTTTTATAAAACAGAGATCAATTCTTTAAAGGTATCCCATTTGCAAAAACTAGCTGAACTGTCAAGGGAAAAGAGAAATTTTTGCTAATGGCAAAAGAAATGATTATTTTAGGGAGTGAATTAATAGGCTATTAATGAGCCTTGTTCCCAGTGCATTGTTCACTTCACACTTGACAGCAGTTCCATGGATCAGAATGGAATGTGTCTGTTCTTAACTGTGAGTTTTAATATTTTGCACTGAAAGATCATAATGTTGCTTCATCATTAAAATAACCACAAAATTAACTTTTGCCCCAAGGGAAAGACAGATGGCAGTTTGATGGCCTCATTATTCTTTTTTCTTTTTAACAAGAGTAAGGTTTTATATTGGCTTATATAGTCTAAAAAGATCTCTGAAGAAACTGATGCTAGCTAGAAGAGTAAAAAAGATACAGCCATATAATGCAATTGAATTTCACCTTTCTAAAAATTTTAGTTATGACAGTCTTATGCATGTGTCTATTTCTTTTTTTCTGCAGTAGGAGTTGTCTCAGTGACTACTCCCAGTAAGTAAACTTGTCTCACCGAAGCCAGGAGTAATCCTACCATTGTCTTAGTAAGGCTAACATTTTGCCTGCAGTGTATACAGTTACACACAGTCGGGTCTTCACAGGGTCAGATCTCAATACGTAATAGATGATGGCACGTTCTCGTAACATAAGTAAAGGAACATGTGTGTAGTGATTAGAAGTGAATAGCCACAAGGTCTCCAGTTAACTTGCTATGCAGCTTTGGGTGGTGTGGCGACCACATGTGTGCCTCAGCATGCCCATTTCCAATGGAGCACAGCATTACGTAGTTCCTATTGACTCAGACAGGAATTTGTGGATGCTTTGTGCTTTTGAGAATCTGGCTAAATAAATATCTAACTACCTCACAGGGACTTAATTAATGCCCACAATGGACTTTGAAATAAGGGGAAAAGGCAAAGGTGATTACAGTCCATCTGTTCCGTTCAAGCACGAATTCTGCTTATTTGTTATATTTTCTGTAAGCGATATGAGAATAATTCACATGCTCATTTTGTCATCTGAAAAAGGCTTGTGATAAAGAGAGTGATGGAATGAAAAGGGAAATGTGTACTCGATAGGCCACATTTGTCACTGCGTAGGCAGGAACCCGTCAGAAGCAAATTATGACAGCAAATGAACATTTTTGATCTTTGTGGATTTCTTTAGGATGTGTGACCATGAAAGCTGGATTCCTTTCTGACCTACATATATCCCTTTGGTTTGAAACCTAAGCATTCTTAGGAATGCTCTATCAGACAGAGTATATGGAAGATTGTGCCTCCAACAATGCATTTCCTCATTTGCTGTGTTCTAGTTTTCAGCTCAAATGTAAGGTAGAAAGAACGTGTTTGACTAGTTCCAGCTGGTTCCAAGAAGCTATTATAGCTCAGACAGCTTAGATTCAGGGACATTCATTTTCCTCAAGAGGAGAAAAATGGCCAATACCCCGGCTGCAGAGACCCGGTACATTCTGGGGTGCCTTCTACATGGAAGGACTGTTTAAAACAGACTTACTAGAGCACTGTGTGGTAGAATGGCACAAACCTTCCCTAGTGCTGCAGAAGAGCTGACCTCTTTCTGTCTCAAATGCAGGCTATTTTGTCTCATCAAATATAAGTGGTCACTGTTCAGGCAAAGCTCCTACTGTAGTGTCTATTGCAAATTGAGGAAAAGGAAATTAAATTCCATCCTTAGGTGGGAATTAATGTCTGCGGGCAGAGTGTTCTCTTAGTACACAGGTGGTATGCATTGCAAGCAGAGGAATTCAAGACTGACTTCTTTGGCATTATGTACGATTTACACAGGCACAGCTGACAGCTCAATCTAGGCTACTGTCTTTACCACTGTTGGATTAAGATGGACAAAGTTATCAAAATCCAAAATGGAGTAACAGTTGAGAAAAATACTAATTAAATCTAGGAAATGGGTTCTGTCTCAGATTCACTTCTAAGTCACAGGCCCCTAGCAGAAAAATAAGTACAACAATGAAATTAAACTCTAATTCAGATGCAATCAACACATTTCTTTTGTCTTCATTTATATTATGAGTGCTACTTACTGTACTGTAGTCAAATGAAAAGGATTTATTCAGTCAGTTATCGAGGGTGAAACACCAATGAACTGTGATGAAATAAACGGAAAATTACATATTCAAATGACACAGATCTGCATACTTCTTAAGACTGCTTATATTTGCTTCATATGGATGCTAGAAGAGTCCTGATTTCAGTACAGTCACACATTCCAGGAGTAAGGCAGCTTAAGGAAGTCACCTAGATGGGCGGATTTGCTTTGTTTTGCATGACAGTATTTCTGTGGTTTTGACAGTGACAAATCATGAGACAGTAGAAAATGCATGTTGCTAAAACTATTTCAGAGACTTTGGTAAATACTACTTTTCTTTGGAAACTAGACATGTACATCCTTTCCTTGTTAGTACATGTAAGATGTTTCTGGATTTACACTATGATAGTTAAAGGGCAAATGCCTTAGGTTTTAGTGGGACAGACTCACTAACTAGCATAAAGTTTTCAGCATCATTAACAGTAACAATAGGTTCATCCACTTGTGTCAGATCTGAATAGTATTTCTTCTGAATCTTTCTGAATAAAGTGATCTGATGATTTTTGAATAAAATGATAAAATTTCTGATCTGAATCTTATTTCTTCTGCAATAACTTAACAGAAGCTAGGAGGGTTTATATCAAGGATTGATTTAGTACAATATTCTACATGCTTAGATTTCCCATTCTTCGTAGGGAGTTAAAAATCGGGATCCCTTGGTCTGATCAAAGGAAGACATTTTTTGTAAATCACAGAAGAGTCTCCTTTTCCAGTTTTCAATTTTAATGGTAGAAACTCTAAAGCTTTGGAAATGGTATAAGATTATAGTAGATACTTTCAGGACCGCGTGACACAACTGGTTGATTATGTATAGCTGAAACAGAATATCTCATCCAGTATAGAAGGAACAGTAGCATTTTGCTGCTGAAAATCTTATTAACATATTGGGGTTTTTTTCTTTTTTTTTCTTTTCCCAGCATTCAGCATCCTTAAACATTGTGGGCTTTTCAGACGGTTTAGAAATGGAATTACCTTCCACAAGGTTATCTAGCTTGGCCGATCCACAGACGCAAGGTGCAGCTGCTGTAACACTTGGCCCGTCCCCAAATGTGCTTTGTGACTGTGATACTCCACCAGAGTCGGTGTCCAGCTATAGCTTGGCGTTGGGCAGAACTCCAAGTGACCTGAACCCTGGGGCTGCCACTGGCCTTGCACCAGGTGATGCACTCCAGGGCAGCACAAAGTGCAAGGTAGGAATCACTAAAACTCCTCTACTGAAAGGGAGTCTGCTTTCATTGATAGTAAATATTATTAGTCAGTCAGTCAAAGGCAGCTATTTCAGTAAGTAAAGTTTTCCTTATCTGGTATTTGAAGACTTATTACAAATTATTTTCTTAAGATGGAAAGAAAGAAAACTATTAATAAAATTCGATTATTTTTTTTTTCCCTCCCCTGAAGCTGGAAAATGAAGACTTCAATACTGTAGATCATCCTCTAGAAAACAGCTTGGCTACTGCTGGGCAAGATGTAGTTAATGAATTAACTCTTTCTATGCAAAAAGTGCTGGAAGAACCTATTAATCTTTCAATCAAAAAATCTCAACGTTGCACTTCTCCTTCTGAGCTGCTCAGCAACACTTCTTTCCTGCCTGTGAATGCCAGAATGAGACAATTTAGAAGCAAAGAAGGTACCAGGCTTTTCATTATTTCATTTAGGTTTTTGGTCTGTCTTTCTTAACACTGTGCCTTGCAAGCATTGCAAAGCAGTATGCTTATTAATGTACTTACATATAAATGCGCTTTTCCAGCAAGCTTCAAATATTATCAGAGTATTTAATCCAATGGAAAATCATGTTTGTTCTCATTTGTGGAGGAAAAACATGGAAATGATATGCTTTGAATTTGTAACATCCTTCATCTATGAACCAGAAATAAGCGTGTCCATGTGAAGTACCTGGAGTATTAGTTCTCTTAGAAGCAGTCCTGTTAATGAGACCTGCAGTTATGACTATTGAAGAGCTGGTTTGAAGAGTCCAAATTCAATTAAAAAAAAAAATTACTTCCAAAATGTAATGTGCCTTCTGCTAAGTCCTTCACATCAGTAGCATAGCAAATTTTTGTTAGGTTAATATATTGCATAGTGTGTGCTTTTGCTTGGCTCTGTCTACTGTGGAACACTCCCTTCAGCCAAGGCCTATTTCTTCAGCCTTAATGGAGAATTAGACCTTACTTAACTCTTTTCATGGGCAAATTGCCAGCATCCTTGTGCTACACTGTAAAGCCTCATTCCTGCAAACTCTAAAAGTCAATGGGACTATTCATGCAAGCAAGGGATTGCAGGATCAAGCTGTTATCCTGTGACTTATGCCAATATTTGGCTGGTTTTCTCTGTAAAAGATGAATTAATATTTCTATCTCTATGCTGTATTCAGAGAATTCTAATTAGTACAAAGGAGGCCTAGCTCAGTGAGCCAAGGAAATGTATTTGTCTTCTCTTAAATGTACTATGCCAAATTGTGACAATTATGCCACAATCATTTGTGTGAGTTGTAAGAATCAGGCACACCCCTAAAAAGCTGTGCCTCAGTCAGGCTTAAGTGTCTCTGAGAGGAGCAGCTTTGTAGTATCTGGTTTGGGCTGTGTGACACTACATACAGAAAGCAGCCCCAACATACAAAATCTCACTATAACAGATGCTACAAATTTGCTCTGTGCAAACCGCAGGTCCTGTTGTGCAAGAGAATGGAAAGACTAGAGTGTTGAATTCAGTGCTGCTCCCTTCTCACAAGGAAGGAGCAGGAGTGAGCAATTCCCATCCTGCTCTCACTGTTTAAAGGTGTACTGTGAGGGGACACCTGAGGAGATACAGGCACCATATGCAGTGTGCACCAGTGGCAGAGATTAACTCTGTTGCAAAGGCAACCTTGTCTTTGCTAGTGGTCTCAGTAGGACTTACTGGCTTCAGCAGTTGCTTTGTTGCCCAACCCCACTGCTTCTGGTATATATCTCCAATGATGCATCCTTTTCTAAAAGAAAATCTAAACATTTCAGCTTAATTTACAACAAAATACTTCTTATTCTAGCCACAAGGGATGTGCTAAAAATTGTACATTATTTCATCATTTTCCCTCTTACAGACACTTCTCTTCTTATCATGGCTTGTGTAAACACCCCCCCCCCCCCCCCGCTTCTCTTTCCTAGACTAAACAAATCTGATGGTTTCAGACTCTCTTCATGGGTCAGGGTTGTGATTTCTTAAACCCACCTCCTTCCTGCTGCGCTATTCTGGGTTGTCTGCAATTAAGGATTGCTGCCCACAGCCAAAGGCAGTGCCGCAGCTGAGGCCTCTGGGGTGCCATGCAGAGCCAGGGTATCAACATCTTGCGTTTTACATTCCTCACTGCTGGTAATACACTGCAGGACAGCATTCACCTTTTGACTCGCATGTAGTGAATGGACCACATTAACCCTTAGTTTCTTCTACAGAACAGTTCCCTAGTCAGTTATTTTCCTTTGTGATTACATTCATCTGATCCTTCATAAGCATAATATTTTCAGGTACCTCAATTCAGTCATTCTGATTTAGGAGATTCTTTTTCTCTGATGTACTAAGATCACTTTTTAATTATAAACCTTCTCCACAGTGTTTGCAACCCCTCTAGTGGTGTTTTCCACAAATTTTATAGGTACTATTATTTCTTGAGCCAAGTAGCTGATGGAGGTGTTGATTAATATTAGGAACCCAGCACCACTAGAACATCCTCTGGTTTGACAGCATGCAATGAGAGCTGCTCCTTCAGCTCAGTGTGCCGTCACCCTTTAGTAATTCTGTCCAGAGCCATGACTATCACCCTTCACCTGAGCAACAATCACAAGCAAATAACACTTTAGGAGTGATATGAGATGCACTTTTCCTTGTCAGTCTTGATTGTATTGTGTTTCCTGTGGGCTGGGAACAATAGAGTATCTTAGAGGCACATTGCTTTCAAGCTATGGGTTACGTACCATTGACCTGAGCTAGATTTTCTTTAAAAAAACATATTTTCCTGGCACTCATTTATCTCCAGATAGCCATGATATTTGGTTTGTTTTCTTGTTAGTATTGTGTCAAACTAATTCCTAACAAAAGGAGTTACTATGAAATTTGAAAGGGGACTGGTATTTATGAGGGCATCTACTGGGGCATTCATCTCTACCCCAACCCATTTCTCCAAAGTTGTTTCGTTACTCTTGCGCCTATTATCAGTCAAGAGCTACAGTTACTTGCATAACAGATAGTTTTGAATTCATATGTTTATATATTACATACCTTGGAGGATAGAAAGGAGTCATATACAGTGTAGCTTTCATCCCCCAGTGGCAGATGGGAGACACAGCTTCCTTCCTGTTTTCAAGTAACCAGAATTATCCAAAGGCTGCTTAGCATGGAGCCGGAGACTGCAGAGACTTCATGAGCCTCAGGGGTTCAGACCTTAGTAGGTCTGTTTTTTTCAAATGAAGGCTGTATAGCAAAGAGGATTACTTATGTTGTTCCATGTATATGGATGAAAGTGGCTTGGCTGTGTACATATATAATTCCCCGGGGAATGTAACCATTTTGACAAAATATTTTGGAAAGGCTCCTCATATTCAGTACAGAAGCTGTGGTTAAAAGCAAAGAGAAAGGAAAAGACTGTATCCCAGAATAGAAAATAGCATACACATTTTCTATACATATAGATTAAATGATTCCATAATTCACTTATTATATCATATTAAACACCAGTCAGAAGTACATGAATATCGAAGTACTTTCTACCCTAATCTGACTCTGATATTATAAATATTTTATTCATTTTCTTATCTTCTGTTCCAGATTCCAGTAACTGTGAAAAGGAACGTTTTGAAATGGATATGAAAAGCAATCAGGATGTCAGGTAACAGAGTCTTTTTTTGTACAAAAGTACTGGCCATGAAATTTTATGCATGTATTTAGAAAATTTGTCATACTTAATGATAACGGAAAACTTAAAAAGAATGCAAGATTCCTTATCAATAATAACTATGAAAGTTGTAAAGTATTCTCTTTAACTTGAAAACAATTTAAAAGAAGTGGTGAGTTCATGTATTTCTGTTATTCTGTGTTATTTTCCAGAATGAATAAATATTTGCAAACTTATCTTACTTGAACAATTAGAAACTGTTTAGCCCCAATTAAACCTAAAAAATATAATGGGAACAGGATTAACATTATCTCAACAACCTTATAAAGTATTTTTATTTATTTATTTTTATTTATATTATTTATTTTATAAAGTAGTTTTCAGCTACTGCTGTGATAATATTTTGAAGTAAAGTTGATGAGGTGCTGTGCTCCTGCTTGAAGCCAGCTACACTGAAAAGTATCGAGCATGACTTAAACTGGAATAATTAAAACAAAAATATACAGAGCAGGGCAAAGTTTTAGCACAGAAGTTAGTAATGCATTTACACGTATGATTAATTTAAAGTGATTGCACTCACATTTCTTAAAGAATTGGCATGTGAAAAAACATCCAGATTTTCAGCATTTAGCCAGCAGAGTCACAGTTACAAAAGGAAAGAAGCACAAACAATAGTGTGTGAAAAATGTTGAAAGTCAGCAGGGAGGAGAATTTTGTGGAATATGACTGAATTTAAGCATCTGTCATTTTGATTGTAGAGCTGGCCCTAAGGAGCAGAAGATCCCCTACGTGCGACTAGAACGTCTGAAAATATGTACATCAGAAGCGGGGGAGCTCCCAGTGTTTAAGCTCCAGCCACAGGACAATGAGCAGGAGGGCAATTTCCTCCTGATAACTGAATGTGGGACCCAGTCTTCAAGTATGTCGATAAAGGTGAGTGGAATTTCCGTGAGGCTTTACCTGCTTTCTCCTCTTTATTCCACTGTCTTGAACCCACAGTTTCTGAAAGTTATTATACACTAAACAAGTCTGTTGATTTATTCCACCCTTGGAAACTTCTGTGATGGGTTAAAGTAATAGAGAATACAGCTTTTAGTTTGCTGTGTAGCTCCCTGATACTTCAATTTCTGAGAAGTCTGTCTCTGGGATTGGATAGCTGTAGTGTTTTTGTAATCTAGCAAACAACCTGGCTCATCTGTCTAGTTACAAATACAGTATAAATAGCTTAAAACTGACCTGAATGCATATTTGAGTGATAGAAACCGATTCCAGAAATCACAGCATAAAAGATTTTTAAAAGCTTTGTATTCTGTTGCTTCACGGGAGTCTTGAGTGTGAACTTTCCACAGAAGGAAATGGGAATTTCTGTGGGAACAAAAAACTGCACTTTTTTTTTGTTTGTTTGTTTTGAGCTGTTCACTGTAAAATTTGCAAATAAGATTGTAAAGTATCCTGTTTCTATCATCTGTGATATGAAATCTGTACAGCTCTCTCACAGTGCTATTACATTGTGGTGTGTGGAGGAAATGACTTGACCAAGGTGACCTGGCCAGCCAGTGGCAGGCGTCGAGCTGAGCATGGGCCTGCTGAACTCCAGTGCCCTCTCCAGTAGAGTTCACTGCAGAGAAACCATTTTGTCTGCAGACGACTACTGCTGCTGTATGCTTATATATGGAAATGATGGTTGTGTGATCCCAGATTTTTCTTCCTTCAAGATAAATAAAGATGGTCCACCTGAAGGACTGAAATCCAAAGAGAAGAACTCAGAGGACAGAAAATTTCTCATATCCCAGGCTGCAGGACAGACACAGTCTCCTCCTGTAGATAATCTGTCTGTTGATCAGAAGCTCAGCAATGGCATCTCCACCATGAAAAAACCTCCAGTTACTCAGGAAGTCAATCCAATTGAAAATGAGGATTTCTGTGCTGTGTGTCTTAATGGAGGAGAACTGTTGTGCTGTGATCACTGCCCCAAGGTCTTCCATCTCTCCTGCCATGTTCCAGCCCTGCTCAGCTTTCCAGTGTATGTATGACATTTCGCTAATATGCTCAGTTTCTGCTTACTGCCTTGGGGCAGAATATATCCTCGGGGTTGTATGTGTCAACCTTACACAAGGGCAGGGACTGCATCTCTCACTTGCCTTTTTTCTTACTTTTCTTGCAAAGGGGAGAATTGTCTTACACACTAGGAACTAGATGAATTATTAACAAGAACTGTTTCCAGTCATGTATGCCCTTTCTGCAGTTAGCTGGCCAGTACAACAAAGGAGATGGCAGACCTGAGCTTTAAAAACATTCTTACGACACCGGAGAAAAATAAAATCCTAACTCTCCTGTAACAACTGTGGTGTAGACGTCAGCTCTTCTCTGCAAGAACAGTGACTAGCACAAAGAAAGGGCAACCAGTGAGTTCCTATTCAGTGTTCTACCCAGTTTTATGGGAAATATAGGATTATTGGGGCTTTTGTGGAAATGTTTAGGACATTGGTTTCCCTAAGACATATCTTCTCTAGCAACTTGTCACAGATGAATTGTACGTGACAAAGAGCCAGAATGAGGTGTATGTCCACATACCAAACTTCAAAACTGAGGCTGAATGATGTGCGTTACTGGTGGTGTGTAATCTAAATTCTGTTACAAATCATTATCAGGTGGGACCAAAGGCTACTTCATTTGTGCCAAGCCCAAATAACTGTCTCAGCTGAGAAAAATACATTGTCAGATATTAGTTTAGAGATTCTGGTTTGTTCTTTCTGTTCAAAAAGCAGGAATTTCCATCTCTTGGCGTTTTACTCTTTTCTCTAATAGCCAAGTCATTATTAAACATCTAGTTTCAAAACAATGTGAAACCCAGGTTTTCCTTTTAAAATAAACTTCCTAGGCAAAGTTAAATTATAATGAAGTAAATTAATTTCCTTAGATAAAGTTCTGTAATCATAGTTCTTTAATATACCTTAATCTATAATTATTCAGGCCCTGATATTGCAGAAGTTGCATCACTGCCTTTATGAAATTCTTCAAGAGGTTTCTGAAAATGGATCTACTGGGAAGGAAACTTATGCCCATGCAGAATTATGTCTTTTTGGTTTGGGGACCTGTGTACTAGCACACATTATCACCATTTCTGATAATGCTGATTTCTTAGATAAATATGTCAATTATCATACCAATTGATAATAAATATATCAATTATCAAACAGATCTGGTTTTGTCTTATGATCCAACTGTTGGCTATTTTTCCTTAATATTTTTTTTAAAAACAGCACTTGAACCAATGCAGGTGCACACACTGCTGGTACATGATTTCAAACACTTAGTATTTTGTCTTTTTCTTTTTTTCTGTGACAGAAAAAGTGCAATGAGTAGAATGTGAAATTATTACACTTCTAAAGATTCAAATCTCTTGAAGAACATCTAGTACAACGGGCTTCAGATTGCTTGCTATTGTAATACTAGTTAAGGATGAGACTTGTTTCCAAATACAGTGATTTGTGAGAATTGTTATTTGACAAGGTGGCTGTCAAGTTTCTGGCTTCTTGTTTGGCAGGGGAGAGTGGGTGTGCACGCTTTGCCGTAATCCAGTGAAGCCGGAGGTAGAATATGACTGTGAAAACACACGCTACAGCCAGAGCTATAATGCGCAATATGGCCTTGATGACTTTGACCAGAAGGTGGGAATAACTATATATTGTACTATTTAGAAAAGGACAGATCTCAGCATGAGGCTCTGCTTTTTCATTGGAAAGATGACTGTTTTGACTTGGTTGCCACTTGAATGTTTCAGAGAATAGTAAATACAACAAAAGCATTGTTAGTAACTTGTTAGTATTCAGTTACATCATTCCCTTCTATGTAGACATCGCTGTTCAATTTTAAAATGAATGACATATTTTAGAAAGACGAAACAGGCAGATCTGGAATTCCTTTCTCCTTTGAACAGGGAAGTCACACTTAGCAGCAGAACAAGATTGCCTGAGCCAACTTTGCCTGGCTTTCTGCCACTGAATCTTTTTCCTTTAAGACTTGGCACCTTCTCTGGCATCTACTTCGGCCAGTTGCAACAACATTTTTGTGATGCAGACACTTTTTGACTTTTGGTTGGATTGAAATCATTATACCGTCTTCTTAAGCTTATCTCTTTACATCCCCATTATCAGTTTCCTCTACCAAATCTCCCATGAAAATATGCCTTTTCTTAAAATCCACTTGGTACTCAGAAGCCATGAGTTCCAAATAAATGTCCTGAGTATGTTGGTGACAGCTGGACAGGGAGGCTAAGTCTGCACAGCTGAGTGCACATACAGAGTTGGTCCTGCACAAATGAAGCCTAGAATAAGGCATTGGTCTAGTCTGGGCACCATACATAAAGACAACAGCAATGGTTCTTAGATCACTGGGGCCCCTTGGCAAGGCCTATGAGCATAGGAACAGCACTGCTCAAATTCATCCATGCTGTTTCCAGACCTGAGCTACTCTGTCCATAAAGAGCTGGACATAACTTCTTGACATTGATGTGATCCCTGTTTCTACTGGATTGGGTACAACTGGCCAGAAATAGTTGGGATCTTGACTAGTGAGAGTCTATTTAGAAAATTGATTTGATTAGAAATTCCATTGCTTGTGAGCAAACATGGCTTATAATGTTTTTGTAGTGCATTTTTTTGCATCAGTGAAAAAAAGCAAAGACAAGTACAAGTATTTTACAAGTTAATGATGATTAAATGGAATTGTTTTCATACAGTACTACCAACTACATAACTTACATCCATTTGTATGAATGGATAGGAACAGTGTGAAACATTTTCCATTTAACTGTTTCCACACTGTTGCTGCTGTTCTTTTAGTCAAGAGCCAAGGAATAGATCTGGAGTCCAGAAAGGAAATAGTAATAGCAATGAATCCCCAAGAGTTTCCAGGAAAGCTACATGCATACACAAACTTTTACCTAATGTTTCTTTTCTTGCATTTCTTGACTATCCTCATTTTCAAAACTATGAAAATGTTATGAGGCAAAAAGTCCCCCAGATTAGAGTGAAGTGTGCCATTTTGCATCAGAAATGCACAGACTATGTGAAAACTCCCCTTGTTGTTAGCTTGATTGATTAACTAAGGACAAGAATGAAACTCACTTGTTTTGAATTTAAATATATTTCAAATTTGGCTTCTACAGAAGTGTGAAAAGCTGGTGCTTTCCCTGTTCTGCAGTAGCATGAGCCTCCCATTCCATGAACCCGTCAGCCCCCTGGTAAGTACTGCACGTGCATGGGTCAGAGGGAATCCAAAGAATACTGTGGCACACCTCGCAAGTTTCTCCTTTGTCTTTTTGAAAGATATTCATTAGCTTTTTTTTCTGAACAGTATTGCTTTGTGGGGAAGGGTGGGTGTTTCCCTCTTGCCAAGTGCTTTGAAGGTGCCAGGTCAGAGGCAGGTAAATGCTGGCCAACGTTCTCAGGCCAGATTTGGGTGCCAATTTAAGATGCTGGTAGGATACTCAAGGTATATGAGGGGTTCCAGTGATTAAGAAGGTTGGCTTGCTGCATACATGGAGGATGTTGTACTGCTGTAAGAGAGGTCTGCTTTAGACATAAAACTGAACTCCCTCTTTTCTGGTGTTTTACACAAAGGTGGTAATGTGACTGTGTTCAGGGGAAGATGTGGAGACTGCTGTTTCATCCATGTACTCAACATTTTCAATATTAACTGGCTATTTTAAGGAAGATGTAGTTTCATGCCGTTGTAACAATAGAACACAATGTGAAATAAGTTGGAGGAGGAAAATGAGAGGAAAAAAAAAGGTTTTATGTGAAGGAATAGTCCAAACAATAACATAAAAAATATTCCAGCTAATAAAGCTTGCCATGAACTTATGGAACACATTACATAACAAGTAGGTTTTGACCCAGAAAGATTTAAGGAGTGGGATATCCTCGTAGCTGGTGCCCTTTGAAAAAGGCTTTTGTTGAACTTTAAAGCGTACATAGTAGCATATTTTTAGTCACTCTTGGCAGACTACTTCCCACAGTATTAGCTGCCAGTATCTCAGGACATTGTTTTTATAACTGCTTGGGGGAAATGTTAGCTAATTGTCAATGTTACATATATTCTTGATTATGGTTAAATGACGACATTTATATCTGGGGATCAACTTTAGAAAATGCAAATAGCAAAGTAGTCACTGAAGTGTGCTATATTCAAGATTATTCTTGCAAGCAAATATGTTTTTAATCAAACCAAAAGGCACTCAGGAAGATGACGTGCAAGTGTAGGCACCAAAAGACTAGAGCTCTCTTCCTTGATGCAAGGAATCCTCTGCAGTGACTTCTGTCCAAACTTGGATGGAAGTCAACGGAGAGGAATTGTTCTAGTTAAAAAGGTTACATACCTTTGTTTTATTCTTATTGCAGGCTCGGCATTATTATCAGATCATCAAAAGGCCAATGGATTTGTCAATCATACGAAACAAGCTGCAAAAAAAGGACAAGTCCCACTATTCTGCACCTGAGGAACTTGTGACTGACGTGCGTCTCATGTTTTGGAACTGTGCAAAGTTCAATTATGTAGGTTTCCAATATGCATGGGTGGGGGGATGCAAACCAGGGGGTTGCTCTTTCAAGCTGTCGCATTGGCGTAACCATTGGTTCCATTGACATCAGATATGGGATTGGGATAAATAGAAGAATTAATCAGTTTTACTCTTTGGAAATGATATATAGATATATAGATTTTTAAATGACAGAAATAGAGATATATATGGATCTGAGAACTTGAGATACGTAAGGTTCTAAAATTAAAGAGGGATATCTTAGGAGGCAGCTTTTTGGAATGATGCTGAGTTTGCTGTGAGAAGCCAGTCAGAGCCAGCAAAATAGCTAGGGAAAATTCAGGTGCATAGAAATTCCTAAGCAATGATGACTGCTATTCTTTCTAGTTCACTGCACATCTCTTTTTCTTAGAGGTGCAGAAATGTGTTCCTTAATAGCAGCATCTGCTTTTTACTTACATTGTAAATGCAGAGGGACTAATGGGCTGTAGAAAGTGTGCAGGAGACTAATAGAGATGCAGCAGACAGAACCAAGGCGAGGCATTAGGGTAGGGTAGTCCTTTGGCTTTGATCCTTGATGATGTCTGTGTGTGGTAACACTGAATGGTTATGTATTCTCTTACAGCCAGATTCAGAGGTTGCTGAGGCTGGACGATGCCTAGATGTATTCTTTGAGGGCAAACTGAAGGAGATTTATCCAGATAGGCATTTTCCTTCAATGCAACAAGAAGACTCTGATTCTGAAGAAGTGGAGAGTCAGAATAGCAAAATGCCCCCCGAAGATTTTCAGTGGCCATCATATGGACAGGACTGCATTCAGCCTAAAAGGAGACGGCGCCATGCTGTAAGATTGCAAAAGCAAAAGCATTTGGTTGCTAAGTGGCCACCCTGCTAATTCTGTTTACAGCTACTGATGGGAAGTTTTGACAGGGCTGTGTGGGAATACTGTCAAGCTTCTATCGCAGAGATGTGATCAGTTCTACAATTTTATGTCAAGATCCTCTGAGTGGAATAAAATGTCAGTTGTGTATAAATGTGTGAGCATGAACAAACGAAGTCTCTCAGGCCACACAGTTACCTTCCTAGCAGAAAACTCTGTCAAGATTTTTAAAAAGACTAAGCCCTCTAGCTATTCACTGTTTGTTTCCTTTGTACACAGGGAAGTGAAAAAACTAAAAAAATGTTTCAGCCAGCTAACAGCCTTCCTCAGGTATGACCTCCTCAAGATACGAGAGTTGCTATGAGGAATCCAGCAGCATAACTGACAGAGTTAAGGTGTGTGGGAGGAAAGCAAAGCACTTGGGCTGTTTATTTAAGCTCTCCTAACCTGCTGACCATATGCCTTATTTCTAGATCTTGTGGATAGATAACAGATCCAAAGTGTTTGAATCTGTTAATATTCAATCTGTCAAATCATGTATATGTTTTGCAGTGTTTACACTGAAGTGCTAATATTTTGGTGATAGGTAATGATGATTAATAATAAAAGTAACATGCTAATAATATCTAATACTGCAGTACCATTTTATAATCTGTTCAACATGACATCTGTATTTTATAGAGCACAGGTAACCATGTAATACTCTTGCAACCTAAGTGTGAATGTTGGCCACGCTTTGTGGTAAATTCAATGTGTAGTCATAAAAGCCATAATCCTGTTGTCTTATTCAATGATTTTTCTGGGAGTTTGACTGCGCAAGGCATATGAGATACAGTCTAATGTGATTATCTGATTAGCTGTTTCTTTTGAAGCAAAGCATTTTCATTAAATCACGAAAGAACACGTGTTAATAGTGCTAATACTAGGGCTCTGTGTGAGCTGTTCCTGAGTGCATACTGGATGCTCTGTTTGCAAGGAATGATTCTTTTGGTATCTAATTCATTCTTTGTAAAGCAGTGTGGGATTTCTTGGGTCTCAAACGTAGAATTTTTATACAACCCAAGCCAGCTGTTTTTCTTTAAAGCAGATATTGGAATTCAGTAAATTAACTATGAAAGGAATTACATGGTTATGGAAGTGCCTATAAAATAACGTCATATATTCCTGATTTTCTCTTTACTTATTTCTTGTAGGTGTGATTACCAACAGTACTAGAAGATGATGATAATGTGCATATGTAGAGACTCAAACAGAATGAAAGGATGTTTAAGCTTTTTTTTTTCTAAATTCCACAATGTATTGGCAGAACACCACTGAGGGCCAGAAGAACAATTTTAGAGTTCACTTGAACAAAGGGTAGCATGTAATTGTAAAGGCTGAAGGGTGGGATACGTAACAAGACATGACACCTGATCAGAGAGTGATGGCTTGCAAGCTGCTTCCCACCTCTTCCAGAAGCAGGTGAGCCAGATCTTTGGGTGGCCAATGCTTTCTTTGTGTGTGTGAGGGACATCTTGCTCCTTAGAGCTATGCCCAGCAGTGTAAAGCTGGGCTGTGGTCTGGCTTTGAGAGAAGGGCTGTTGTAGATCTCAAACACGGTTACAGATCCCAAACACAGTTACAGTTCATTTTAATTAGGTTCCTGTAAATAAAGATGATATTTTCAGCATAGTTTATATGGGCTATTTGGTCTGGTAACCATGTATGTTATTTTAGATGACACTTTAAAGTAAAGGTTTATATATGAAATAATAAGATGTGAATGTTATATTCTACTGTCTATGTGACTTACTGTTTGCCATTAGCTTGGTAGTGAACTAATGTTTTCTTTTCTTTGAAGAAATGAAAATCTGGATCTTATAAGCTGACTGGAAAACTGTGAGATGAAGGGACAGCCTTTACGTTTTCTATATGTGAATTCCTATATGTGTGTTTTCTGTCAAACTCCTGTTCTCAAAACAGTTAAGTGTCTTGGCACAGGGAAAGGAGTGCAGGTTTGTAACTGAATTAATATCACCCTTATTTCTGCTACAGTTATCACCTTTTCTCAGTTGGTAATTCCTCCACCAAAGACCTATCTTTTACCATTAATAGCACAAAAATGATATGCTGTATAGCCTTCACCTAGGGGCAAAGGTAGAAATGGGAGAGACTATTGACAACTTCCTCTTTTCCTGGAAGGGCAGAGTCAACAAGAGCCTGCTTCTATTTCTTAAAGGCTGTAAGTTTGTTAATGGTACCATTAGCTTTGGAGAACACCTGTTTTCATAAAATTTATCCAGGGTATATTATACCTTTATTAAAAATAGAAGTGTACTAGTTTGTCATCATAAATAAGATACCCTTTGGATGTGTGCTGGCAGGACTCTATGACCTGAGCACTCTTAAGGCTAACTTCGTTTTGGATTACTTCTCTAAGACATAGTAACAGTTAAAAAAAATACTTGTAAACATCATGTTATGTTGGTAAGCAGAACAAAAACTGAACTCGTACGTATGACTTCGCATACTTTCAAACACAAATCTGTGGGTCAGCAACTTCACAATACATTGCATGTTCTAAGAACATTATTCTTCTCAGACATTGCCTTAAAATTGCTGGCTTGTGATGTTTCTGCTGCTGGATGCCACACCACCGGGGCCCGTACATTCCTGGGGCGTTTACTCTGTTGAAGTCCAATTGCACACTGGTAATGGGACTGACAGGTATGAAATGAAGGTGCTCTCTTCTGAAATCTAACAGCCCACATGACCCAAAAGAGAAGTGATAGGTTATGTAGTTACTTTTTCTTCTATCACACAGCCTGTTTCACAATCCAGAATGTGTAGGAAAGTAAGCAAGGAGGAACCCCGGAAGTTTTCCACTGGAAGTAAGTATAGCAGAAACAAATGCCAGAAACACTGTGGAAACCCCAGTGAATGCACTAGGCTCCTGCAAGTGCAACCAAGGGCACAATTTTCCTTTTGTCTTTAGTAATGGGTTACATGTAGAATGGGAAAATCCTCTTCATGCTTAAGCAGTTGGAAAAGAGATTAATTACACTTCAGTAACAGGTCTGTTGAAGAGGAAATGACAGCTACAAATTTGACTTTCATTCCCCTACAGACAATTTCAAAGACATGCTTCCAGTATGATTATAGCAGAATGGCGTTAGAGTTATTACAAACAGGTATTTACAAATTCAGATTATCAAATGACTGCATGTTTATATGTGTAATGTGCTTTGCTGAACAATAAAATATGTGAAATGTATTTTTGCACATCAATCTGAAATTTTTGATCCAAGTACATCTGCTTTCAATTAGTATATGGATTATATAAATATCATTTAACACTTAGTAGCTAAGTTGTTGATAACTACCGATGGCAAAGTAGAATGGTTACAAAAGCAGCTATGCTAACACAGGAGATCAGCTTTCTATTTGTACTGGAATTTTCAATACCAAGTAGATATTTTGCCTTTTCATTTTTCAATTAGTGTAAGTTAGTGAGACCCAAACATGCCATGAACAAGTAACAAAAAGTTTAAATGTATGTATACATTAAAATGCCAAGGAACATACATACCACTTACTAGTGAGATGAAAAAACTATTGCAGTGTATATAATCAGAAGGAATCAGAAAAGATATTTTAAAATTGAAAATGCTCAAAATTGAAGAATTATGGAATAATTTTTTAAAAAAATAGAACAAAAATATGCTGTTGGCCAAAAGTCAAACAGGCACTGCAAGTGTTTTATTGTTATTGGTTCCTCTCAGTTTGGTTTACAGGACTATAAAACTATCAGCAGTGACTTTCTGACCCAGAGGCCTACTGGCTCGAGGGCTGAGGAATCCATCTTTCAGGGTTACAGCTGTGCTGCTCTTCAGACGTAATTAAGAGAGAATTTGTAGATAGAGGTAACTTTTCTATTGTATAAACAGGAAAACATAGAAAAAACTTCTGGGCATACAATTTCTTCAAGTGTGAAATACAGGCAATAGACTTCAAAGGTAAATACCAGCTGAGTTTCTCTGACTTTAATTAGATATCAATGAGATAATCTGAGAGAAAATAAAGATAGGCAGTGGCTGTGAGCTAAGGAGGTTGCACATCTTTTGAAGCTGTCTTTGTAGATCAGGAGCAAGAAGTCAAGAGGTGGAGTGTTTATGTGTTGAGAAATGTTACCCCACTGTCTGTTCCTGTCCTCTAGTAAATGTTTATGAAAGTCCGTTTTAGTGTGTAGTTATGTGTGTTTTCATGAGAGCACTTAGTATGTTGGTAGTATTTGGTCTACTAAGTAGACTTTTGTAGAAGTTTATATTAGGCTACGTAACAGTAGGAATATGGTATTTGGGTGGCTTTGTTGTGAAAAGTGTTCAGTGTGGTGGGAGTACTTACTGTGGAGATGAGAAATTGCAATGTTCAAATCTGTTGTCAAATGTCTAGCTCCACTTGCTCCATTTTCATTCCAAATGTCTGAAAAAAAGGCTCTTGAAAGATACTTTTCAGATAACTTCTTCCTGCATAGGATGTAATTTGTAACAGATTCCCTGTAAATTCTACCTCACAGTATATTTTCACTGTAGAAAAGTCCTTTTTAGGTTAAGGAGATAAGACATGCAAGTGTTTTTCCCAGAGCAAATAGGGTAGTGTCTGAAGGTCAGGGAGTATTTTACTGCTTTTAGAGAGTGTTTGAGATGGTTACCAGTTTTATGGAAATAGCAACACTGATTTATGGTTGTGCTGTGGATGTTAGTTTGTAAGTTACTATTCTTGATCTTGATTGTAGCGCATAGGACAATTATGTCAGTATGGAAGTGTTCCAGAGGCAGTCTGACACTGAGGCAATGCTTATTAAATTTGTTGTGAAAGTCAGTGAGGGAATCCAGGTTTCCAGTAAGGATGATAGGGATGTCACTTAGTTATTTTAGGCATAACATAGATGCTATGTTCCTAGATGGTCTGTGCTAAGATGATATATCTGTCCTTTATTCCAACATTCCTCCCTTACCTGATACACCTGATTGCTTGCCACACTAGGATGACTTTTTGACAATGTTTCTCATTAACAGTCCTGAGTTCACTTTAGATGGGGGAAAAAAAAGTATTTTTATACAGTAACATGTGGGCAGGAAATGAAACATAATTTAATATTTTTCCTTGTTTGCTTATTAGCCTGCTCTTGCTTCTGAAGTTATTAAGAGCAGGAATGGTTCTTACACGTCTTTATAAATTCAGTACTTACTCATTATTCCATGATATCCTGCTCAAGGAAAATGTGTTGGTGCTATTTCATTTTTTACAGTAGACTTCCTAAAGTTTCTTGATGTAGTTGCAGGTCTGGGACAAACAGGGAAGTCATGAGACGCCTTATGGGAAATTACAGTGAAAACATTTTAAAATATTCAAATCAGAGCTAATGTTTAGATTGCACCTCTGAAACAGTGAGATTTGCTCCTGTGCATAGATGTTATAGACTTAGCTGGTTGCCAGGTCTTGTGCTGACTGCCTGCACTGGGCTGAACTTCTCTCTTGGCTGAATGAGCAAACACAGCACCTTAATTGTGTTTCAAGTGTTGAATTATACGCGTAGAAACTCATAGAACTGAATCTGGTTTTGTATTTGGCCCAGCAAATGTCAGCATAGAGCGATCATGAAAAAGCAGCAGAACAGTGCTATTTTCAGACATTGAAAGTAAACCAGATAAACTGTGTTGTAGTAGGAAAGTTAGGGTGTTGGAGTGGTGGGATATTTTATGTAGTCATTTCTGGATTGTATGGTAATTTATAAGTCAGCGTGTCCATTCTATAAAAAAATCACATTTTTGCCATTTATTACACATTTAATGTTTCTTGCAACAGCATTAAAACAGACCGAACTTTAAGTCAAGGAAACAGTTTATGCACATGTCTATACTATATTGCATAGTCTGTGGTGCATAGTGCAGCGCTTCTGAATTTACAGATCACTGGGCCAATCTAAGAAGTTCTCTCCTGCAGCCAAAGAGCAAATGGAAAACATCCTTAATCTCCAATAATGAAAATATTAATAAAATGGGATTATAGCTATATAACTATGCAAAAGTTCTGTAAATCAGAGAAATTAAACAAAAACCTTATAGGATATTTTATTCTATGGTATAAATAAAGAAACAATATAGATCTTAGATAAAGTGAAAATCAATTCAAAATTCATCCTTATGTCCCACCCCAAACCCTGTGCTGCATCTTACACATAATTGTAAATACCTGAGGCATCTGCAGTGCAGTATATTAACACATACGTGTGGGCTTCAGGTTATGAGAAATAACATAAAAAAAATTCAGTGCTTTAAGCAAACACTGGACACTCCTCTGTTTCTTTTTCCCTGTGGTCTCTGAGGGCTTTAGAAGCATTGGTAAACTGGCTCTCATCCATGTTTGTGATGTACTTATAAATATTCCCCATTTATAACTGAAAAACAGCATGATAAGCTAACGGAACAAGTGAGCAGCAGAGATGGAAATTGAATATAGCCCTTGGACCTGGTTGCAGGATTATCATCTAGCGGCGTTAAATGAAAGTATTGTGAGACATTTCAGGTTTGGGAGGCACAGCTAAACCCATTCATTATGGAGGAGGGGATTTGGCTCTGGCAGTGTGCTGCAAACGGTGCTTGAGGTTAGCATCCCCAGTCCTGGAGCCGTACTGAGAATCACACAAACCTTTCCTTACCTACAGGGAAGTTTTATCCCATGAAGGGGAATGGGGCAATGCTCAATCCACTCCTGCAAACCTACGACTGCCTTACAGCACAGGAGCAGCTGCAGTGGCCTGGGCAATGCGGACACTGTGATGATGATCTTTGTCTGAGTGAGGTTATCTCAGGGATATTACAAACAGGATGGATTTTCTCCAGGGAATGAACCTCATAAAGGCTCCCCAGAAGTAATATTCCATACCATTCAAGAAAAATGAAAGTCTTACTCTTTATTTTGTGATCTTTTAAATACCACAAAAATCTCCGCAGTGCCAGCAGTATTGTTTGGCATGAGTCTGCAGGACAAGGAAATCACAGCAATGATCTTTTGAGGTGACAGTCTCACTGCTTGGCTGTAGCTCTTGCATCATGTAAAAAGCTCTTCCCAGACTGCTAGCGCTGAGCTATGCTGTGTTGTGTTGCATCATGCCAGCCTGAGCTCTGTGCCATGGGGCCTGTAATCCCCGGGGGCAGGGGAGAGGCAGCCTGCTATGGACACTGCTGGAGAGGTGGGAGCACGCTGGAGACATTCAGCCCCTGAGCTGGGAAAAGTGTTGCTCCAGCACACCCTTCATCTGCTATCTAGATGACTCATATAGCAGAAAGATACTTAATGGAAGGAGAATATATAATTTCCCTGCTTTCACTGGTCCTAATTAGGAAATACTGTAAATATCTGAGTATATTTATAGTCACAAAACCTGGCCTTCTACTCCTCTGCCTAAAGAAGGGAAGATGCCTGCAGAATTAGTCTGATTCAGCATTTATTGTATTTTACTGCTTCCAAATAATGTATTTTCACTTTAAAAATAAATTTACATTGGTTGCCTCACCTCTTCCCAGCTGTCAGTCCTGTAACGCCCTTCTCATTTTAAGTTCTCCTGCATTATTAATTCAGTAGTTTGTAATTAAATGATTAGCTAATCAAATTGTTCCCTCAAGATTACCCGTGTAAATGCATTGAAGACTGATTGATTTAACTGAGGTCACTCAGAGGTAGTTTAGCCTTCAAACTCACCGTTATGAAGGGATGAGAAACAAAGAGGAACAGATCTCATGAGGAAAAGGCTCTCTGAGCTGGGGGACCGTGCCTTTTAACCTTGTACGTGTTTTCTTGTAATTCCTGTGGGGTGGGGGAAAAAAAGGGGCTCTGGAACTAGAGGTCTGAAATCACATGGACAGTTGCGTTCACGTTACTTTATCTGACACAACTGCAGTTCCGATTTTAAAATGCATCATGATAATTAGCTGCTTTCTCCTTTGCTTTACACTGTCTCATCATATGGGAACAAAAGGAGAATTCCTTTAAAGGAATTAAAGGTGAGTAAACACCAAAGGGTGATACTATGGGGGTGGCATTGCAGTATTGTTATTGCTGTTTTTGTCAGAGAAGTTCTGTATATAACTCTCCCCACTGACTTGATCAAAACGGCTTCTGCAGCTTGTATGAAAAGATAAAATGCTTACACAGTTGTAAAGGGGTGGGAGGAGATGAAGATAAGTTTTTTTTATTTCTCCCTTGGATACCTTTGCAACCAAATGGGTGTTTTCTCAGGTACCATTTAGGTACTGGTCACTTCCAGAGGTGGTGGCACAGCCTGGATGGGTCAGTAAACTTTAATGATGCAGCAAAGCTCGGGTTTTCCCAATATTCCCTCTAGACCAACTGGCACAGCGAGGCAACCGACTCCTCTCCGGTAACGGGAGATTGACCACCCTGTGGTAAAGCAAGGCGAAGACTTGCAGGCAGGCTGCTAGGCTGACTGCGGGGTAGCAAGCAGAGTTGGTACTTCTAAAATAAGGCAGTTGGCTCCCTCTGCTGACTTGCAGCGTGATTTTAGTTGTTTTAAGCAACGAGCACTCTCCTCCTTTGGGTCCCGGAGGTTCCAGTATCATTGTGCCTTCTGGTTTGAATGCGGTTTTTTTCCCTATGAAGTCGCTACAAAGCGGTATGTTCCCCTTTAGCTCAAAATCTGTACAGACTTTTACAAAGATTAATATATGTATTTATAACCGAGAATCAAACTGTAGTGTGGCAGCTGAGTATAAGCATTTTAGGTAAGACCTCCATAAAACCATAATTACACCCGTTTCCCTTAAGTATCCAGTAGAAAACAGTTAGTGCTTATATATCTCTTGATAGCTTGCTCTCGATCTAGTACTATGGGGAAAGAGGGGAATTAATTTACCCCTTTATTTTCTTTCTAGAAAAAGATAGTGCTTAAATTCAAATATATGAGAAAACGAAGCTGAAAGTGTTTGTCAAAGGAGCTTTATTTGTATATGGATAGTGTCAAAACAGCAGAGTTTTCTGAAAGTCTCTCTACCCCTTATGTGCCAATTATGGAAAAGACAGAACAGCCACATTTCTAATAAAGCTGTGGCCAGGTAAATAGATATTAACAATAAACAAATATGTACTATTTCTTAAAAATATGTACAGTTGCATCAAAGCTGTTGGATAAAGAAAGAGCTTTGTAAATAGCTGTAAACTGAATTCTCATTGTGAAGATACGCAGATGAGCCTTACTGTTCTGGCCTGGCTGTTATGTGATTATTTGACCACATTCTCACCTGGGGTAAATGGGTGAACACTTCAGCAGAGGGCTGTGAAATGAAAGGCCAGTTTGGTTGTGGCAGGACTGGTGCACTGACTCTGAAATTGATATGTTTCTATAGTTGAAAAAGGAACAGATTTGAGATGCTATCAAAAAAAAAAAAAAAAAAGAAAAATATTGGAGAACTTGTCTGATTGTGGGATTTTTACCACTTATGGGTAACCACTTTAGGGACGTTAGTGTTAGGATATTTGACACTGCGCGCTTCAAAGAAGGGTCACCTGCAGGAATTTGACAACCTGGGGTCAACCAAGTTACCTAAACCTAAGCTGCTCCTGCCTTTTGAAATGTCCTCGAGTACCGTATCGGTCGGAAGTCACCGTGGAGTCCCGGTGATTTCTGAGCCCCTCCGAGGGCACCTGGGCCTTTCCGCATCCAAACGAGGCGGCCGCCGCGGCCCACCCTGCAGACGCCGGCGGCGGCCCCTCACCCACGGGCCTTCCCTCCGTGCACAGGCCGCGGGGGCTGCCTGGCGGGCGCTCCGCCAGCCGGAGGGCGGGAGGCGGTGAGCAGGCGGGACCGGCGCTGCCGGGGGGCTCCTCTGGACTCGCAGCAGCCTCCCGGGGAGGGTCACGTTACACCCGCGGGTGTCTGTCCGTCCGTCCCCCCCCCCCCGCCCGCGGGTGTCCGCCCGCCCGCGCTGCCGCAGGGCAGCGCCGCCAGCAGATGGCGCCGCAGGACGCCGTGAGGGAAGGGAGGGTGGCGTTGCCGGCCGGGGCAGGCCGCGAGCCTCCCGTCTTCGGCGGTGCCCTGCGCTGTGGCGTTTTGTCCCCTCTGAACGAACCCGCGTCGAGAAATTGATGCCAGTGGAGCACTTTACAAGATTTGAGAAGTCGGGCTGTCTGCAGAAAAATTTAGACAGGCGTTTACTGCTGCCTGTCTCTGTCCAAATAATGCTTCCCGAATTTCGGCCTTTGTCAGTGAGGCCGCCGCTCTGAGGTCGCGTCGTCACTGTCACGGCAGCCAGTTAAAGGTACTGGCGCGTGATACGCTTATCACGGTCCGTACTGTGAAGGAGGTAAAAATTTCTGCGCAGGGGCTCTCCCTAGACTGACGCTGGTGTATGGTAAAAGACGACGTGGTGGTACGGCTGTGGTAGCTGCTGCCTCTGGTGTTGCTGATGATGGGGGTGAGGGGGGTCGGTGTGTGGCTGGTGGCGCTTCATCTGCTGTGTATTTAACGCCATACCTATCTCGGACAAAAATAACTTTCTGCAGGCCCCGAGGAGAGGAGCGGGTATACTCATGCATCACAAGATAAATATTTAGATAAATAGCAAGGATATCTAAAGCCACATGTAAAGCTTTCCCATGGACTTTCTGTTAGTACACACTTATGGTGGATTCTGTTCAAAGCACAGCTAAGCAGTACAGAGGAGTGAGAGCTTTCTAAAATTCCCCTTTCAGATAAAGAAGTTTAGATGTCACATGTCAAACATAATGTGACCTCAGGGGTTTCAACCTAGTCTTTAACAGGCATTTCTTGCCCTTGAAAAAACGTCTGGCTTTTGAAACAATACCTCCTTTCAAGAACTTCAGCTTAATATTACGGCATGAAGGTCAGGATTGTCTTGTACTGACCGAGAGAAGCACAGCAGCTTTCGCAGTGGTTCCTTTCTTCATATGTGGCTCTTACTTGTACTTAACGTTTTGAACTAAAAAATGAAATGCAGCATGAGAAAGTATCATTTTCTGTGTGAGGCTTTGATGTGTTTTGTCTTTTAGCCTCACTGTTGTCGTATTGTCATAATACTGAATGCTTGTTCTCTTATTAACCGATGCCCTTTATTTGACAGGACTATTTACTTTTGTTGGTCTTAAGTTTCCTGGCAAGGTACACAGACAGTTTCAGCTTGAATCTTTCAGTGGAAGGAACACAGAGACAATTCAGTGTGTCTCCTCTGTACAGGCTCCCAGTGGAATAAGCAAATGATGGACCTGTACGAGACTGTGAACGAGCCAGGTCAGCTCAACCCAGACACAATGAAGGTAAATTACAGCACAGGCAGGCTGGAAACAACCACCAGAATGGCTGGAAAAGGTTATGTTAAAATCTCTCTGATCTGAATAGAGGGATTACTTCTGGTTATACAAAGAGTCTGCACATTGTATGTGTGCAATTACTTCAGAAAAGCAATCCTTCCCTAATTGACTCAAAAAGGCAGATAGCCACTCAGACAGCTGGCCAGGAACAATGGGGCAAAACCCCCTGAAAACAGCCCTGCATTAGATTAGATTACATATTTTTGTTATCACCCACCCTGTATGAAGACCTCTCGGTCTTACCCCAGGTGACTGATGGGTGGCTGTGTGAGCTGGCCCTTGGCCTGCTTTCCTGGGGGTGGGCAAACGTGCCAGAAATAATGCACGCACTTGGCAACTGTGGATCGGAACATGAATCTGCAATGTAGGTATCTTAGAGGAGTCTGAGTTGCTCTTGATTCACATGCCACAGTGGTCAAACAAGCAATTTTTCTTCTGTAGTCGGCATGTTATGTATGACCTCTTCTACTGCAAGTGGCCTTTCTCAGACGTACCTAAGTCACTCACTGTCGCCTCGGGCTCCGCTTGCTGCCATGTATTTTTTTCTCAGGCTGAAACTGAAGTAATCTGGAAAGGATGTCTGAAAGGACATGAGAGAGAGACAGCTTAAGTAACAGGGCTCTTCTCAAACTCTTAGGGATAGCAAATACTGAGAATTTAAATATACTTATAATACATTCCTTTTTAAAATTTTTTTTTTTAAGATGCCTTTTTGTCTGGAATACCTTGTTTTTTATTAGAGCTTTGAGAAAGCTCTCTTAGCATTGGTACTCCTGGTCACAACTAGCAGTGCCAGTAGGAACAGAACTGGAGATACTGTGCCCAAGTTAAAGCAAGATTGTAACTGGGGACTCCACCCCGAGGCTCACTCCATGCAAGGAAAAATTCAACACCCCTAAAGAAAGGACAGCGCAAGTGCTCAAATTTAGTGGGAATGCCATGAAATTTTACTCAAAGCAGGGAGAACCGCGGTTTGCCCCTGTATTGTGACAGGAGCCATTTTCACTTGCTTTCAGATTATTCCAGGGCTGACAAATACATACCCACATCTTTATGTCTAGGAAATTAATAATCTTTCTTCAGGAAAAAAATAGTGACAACTACACTGGCATGCAAGGAATGCATAATAATTTACCTGGAGCAACTGATTCATCTACTATCTTAGTCCTTAAAACCTCAGTTACTAAATGGGCAGATATCTGAGACCTAATATTAAACTTTGGCAATGTGGCTTACCACACTTTGAACAATATGGATTTCAAAGGCTTGTTTAATATGGTGATACCAAGAGTTGTGGAGAATGTTTTTAAGCCTGGCTTTTTAAATTTCTCGTCTTTAGGACCAATACTTAACTGCAGTAAATTTGAGGAGTCAATAGTGGCTTTGGTAAGAGATGCCAGACTTAAAAAATATACCAGAAGTCCAGGCAAGGGAAGAAACCCAGACATCTTAAAGATCCTCATTGACTCCATTAGGTTTGACTTGCATTTAGATACCTTTTGAGATTATACACCTGCTTAAGTCCAATAAGTTAATAGGAGTAGTTTTCCTTTTTTGCCCTAGCTAATCAGCATTCTCTTTGCTTTGCCGCTTTATTTTTTCCTGTGTTCAGCTAAGACAGTCAAGCTTTAGAACAGTGTACTGCCTGCGCTGAGACAACCTCACCGAAACCATTGTCATGCACTGCTTGGCAATGCAGAAATTCGTTTTTTTCCTCCAGCAGCCTTGTAATACCATGTTTGTTTTTCTGCCCTCTGAAATGTGAGCAGGCGTGCATGCCACCTCCCCGGGTTGACCCAGATCCTCCTCTCGTACCACAAAGGGAGAGGCCACTGAGGTGAGCCACTTCCACTCAGCACTAGCTGGACCTGAGTACCCTGTGGTACTTGAGGGAGACTGCAGCAACTTCAGATTCATATTTCATAAAGTATAATGAGCAGGATAAAAGCGCTTTTAAAAATAGAACCTTTTTCCTTTGTTTTTTACTGGAAAGTCAAATACATTTCAGTCGGGTACTTCAGACATTTGTATCTATGAAAGTGAAATGACAGTATTTTTGGCATGGAAAAAATACTGGAAAATTCAGAAAAGAAAATGTATAGTTACTGCTTGAACATAGCTTTTAAAGTTCTAATCCCCAGAGGTGCTGTTTCTTGAACTGGGAGTTGGCTGCAGGCATAAGCAGTGCTATGACATTGTGTACCTGCTGGCTTTACTGTCTCTCCAATGGTGAGTAACTTTGGGGAAACGAGTGTAATTAGTTGAAGTACGCTTATACGTGATGTTCTTAATAAATCTTATCATTTAAGAATGGTACTTATATATATTAGAAATACCAATATTTAAGAATATTGGTTTTTTTACTAAGATAAACCTATCTGGGTCTGAGTTAATCTGATGCCAAGGAGTAAGTTCTTTGTTACGGGCAGGCCCGGCAGTAACTCTTACTGTTCAACTTCTCCCACAGAATTTTATGAACAGACCAGAATTTGTGAATACACAGCGCTGAGCCTGGATTCACCTGCAGGATATAGCCCACGGCTACCAAAGAACAACCCCAAATTGCAGTGATAAATGGGACACGCTGGCGGGTCAGAGCAGGTGAGTGTGCTTGTTCACACCACATCTGAGAGGCAGGCGGGACAGGTCCAGCACTGGGCTGGAAACCGGGACAGCCATGGTTCAGCTACTGCCTGGGCTGGGGTGATGGGGTGTAACTGGGCAGTAGCAGACCTCTCTGTGGGAGCCTTCAGGGGAGTGCTCTGAATTTCAGCGGTAGGGAGGGACAAGCAGCAACTCCATAGGTTTAAAGAAACCTGCAATAACAGATGTAGGAACAAGTTAAATTAAAAAAAACCCAAACAACCCACAACTGAGTGAAGGGCGCCACAAGCTGTGGCACGTGCGGAGAGCTGCCATGGGTGTGGGTCGCTGGATGTGGGTCTGACCGCTGCCTGTGCGATAGCAATTTCAATGAGCACAACATGGTGCTTGTGCTAATTCTTGAGCAATTACTGGGTCCACCCCAGGCAGCGTGTGCACCTGGCGCTCACGGGTGCTACTGGAGCTCTGACAAAAGCCCAGGGTGCACAGGGCCCCGCAGGGCCGTGTGGGGTGGGGGTGGCTGCTCTTGGGCCGGGTGGGAGAGGGTTTGGTAAGGTGGCTTCTTGGGCACTGGGTACGGGAGGGCTGAGCCAGAGCTTAGGGTCTGTCTTCGAGGATGGTATGTGCCCAGGGAAATGACCGGGTTAAAAAGCACTGCAAGACTTAGGATTTTTATTCCCTGTTGTCCTCCCCCGCCCCTGGAATTAAGTGAATCATCCCTTAAATAATTCAAGGAAGAGAGTGTTTTAGTCCTTCTTGTCCACGTGAGACCTTCTTCATGTCGCCCTCGCACATGCTCATCTGCTAGCCATTAAGTTATTTCATGTTCAGTAGGGCTTAGAAAATGCCAGGGTGTTTTAAGTATTAGGTGGTTTAAAAAGAACTAGGTAAAAGAAAGTATAACTATTAGGTATAGACAGAATTACAGTAAAAAGTTGTTGAGTGCTTTCCAGGAGGACACACAAGCTCAGACTTGCCTTGATCTGTTTCCGCCCATGTCTCACAGTCTTTTTTTCTGATTCATTTGGGAAGCTTCCTTATCTGTGCATTGCTCAGTAAGGGGTATGCCATCTGCATATTATTGTAAATTAGAGGATTCATCCATCTACTATCTTAGATGAATATGGCTTTCCTGCAGGAATTTGTTAAATTGTATAAATTTAATTCTCATATCCCTTCTGGAATATTGAACAAAACTCGTTTTATGACTGCAGGGTTTGAAAGCAGAAGGGGCAGTAAACTAATATAATTAATCATTGTGTCATTGCTACAGAATAATGGACTAATTCTCTTCCTAATTTCCAGTTACTTATCATTTTAAATCTCACAGGGAAAGCAGCACTGTATAGAAGGCAACAAGGAACAACCAATTAAAAGAAAGTGTTTTGTTTCATCATCTTAAGCAAGTGTAACAGAACTAAGGGAACTCTGTTTGTGATTAGTTGCATTTGTTCTTTGAGTTTTCACACACAGTTAGATATTTCACTGAACTGCTTCACATGGAAAAAATAATGAATTTCCCTGTACTGATGTATTTTGTGCATCAAATTTGCATGTTTAAAAAACACTCAAGTACACAGTAATTGGCTTGAGTTAAAATGAACAAAACAAGCCATCTAAAACTCTTAGTTGAGATTTTATTTTTTTTTACATCAACTGTGAAAAAATTAGAAATTCCTGCAATTACAAAAATTCAGTCGTAATCTGGCACTCTGTCCTAATTTGGGCCACTTAAATGAAATACTTATGTTTTATTTACAAGACTGTTTTGAAAATTTATTTCACAGCTGAATTCAGCTCTGCTGTTACAGGTTGGGGAGTATATTCTTTACCAGCTGATCATTTTAAATGTGTCTACTACCTGTCACTAGTTTTGGTGTGACACTGTGGGCTCTACTAAATCTTTGCAGGTTCAAGTTTAGACTGGCACAATAAAGATGACCAATACCTCTGATATCTCCCACGGGGATTGGAATTTGGATGCTTTTAGAGAAATTTAGGCCTTTTCTGCTAGAGGCAAGGGGAGAACAAATAGGAATGAAGCACTAGCAAAAATTAGTTCAGAGATAGCTAAGGAAGGAGCTGGAAAAAAAGCATCACTGCAAAGACTGTCTGGAGCCTGTGAAGATGCAGCTGAGTACTACATGAGATGAAGGAAAGGTGGAGTGGGAGTGCAGGAGGGAATAGGAGGTGCTTGACTGGAATAGAGAAGCAAGATTTGGCACACGTGAGATAAGACTCCATGGGATGGGTAGGACAGAAGGTGAGAGGGCTAGTAATATCTGACAGGAGTGAATAGAGGAGGAAGATAAATTGGTAGTTCCTGTTGCTGTACAGAGTTCAGCATCATTTCTGGCAGCAAGCTGGAAAGCATTTAGAGGCTGAGCTTTCAACTATAAATTCTCATTAAGTAGAGGCCCAGTAACCCTATCGGAAAGGTTAGAAATAAAACAGCAAACAAGGCAGCATTTTTTCCACTGGTTTTCATATAAGTACAGCTAATTGAACTGAACCTAGAGGAAGTACTGACTTGAACCATTGGGGTTTTTTGGGGTTTGTTTTTGTTTTTTTCTTGAACAGGAATTCAGCATAAACTGTTTGTTACTTGGAAGTTTTTTTAATCTGGAACAACTTTAGTTGCTGTGGAACCCAAATTAGAACCTAAACAAATAATTAACATGTTTGACCCTCTACTTAAATGTAATAAATTCAATATCAGTTTTGGGCAATACTGTTTTCTGCATTCCCCAGTTCAATCCCACTTCTCATTTATCCTGCCCAGATTCCTTCCAGCCTCCTGCTTTGAATCAGGTGGTGCTATAGGTTGTAGAAGACATTCCGGTGTGATGAGTTGGAGAAAATTGGTGGGGTTTGGACTGCGAGTAGCATTGCTTAGAGTTCTCTTTTTTTGGTATTTCTCTGTTACTGCTTCCATCCTCGTGACAAACTTCATGAAGTGTGCAGAGGAATGACCTACCTGCCTGTCAGACACTACGGAGGATATTTCTCCACATTCTGTTGTACTGCTAAGCCAGCTGTCCTCTGTGCCTAATCGTCAGAGGAGCACTGCTGTGACAAGCCATTTGGAAAAAAAGTAGCAGGAATTGTGTGGGTTTTCATCTAGAACTGACATCAGGTGTTGAAAACATTTTAAAGAAAATGCTGGGAAATTCATATAGAAATTGCCATGCAACAGTTCATGCCAGTTATGTTGTTAGTAAACTTAAATGCTGTACAAGCAAGCTTTTTGAGTTTGATTTTTGTTTTACTCTGTCTGGAGAACATGGTGTCAAGTTCCCATTTTTTATTTTAAGAATAGTCTTAAAGACTTGATTGCTCTTTGATCCTAATGTTGTGTTGAAGGTAGTTCAAAGTTATAAGGAGTTATGTATGCTGTATCTTAATGAAATGCTTGTCTGAAATTGTACTGATAGCCTGCTGTGAGAAAATCAATTTGCCATCAGCAAACTGAATGTACTTGATGCTCAATTTAGTTCACCCAACTACTTCATGTTCTTTCCCTATAGTAAAACAAAAGGGTCCTGAGAATTAATTACAGTGTTAGCATCTGCTCATGGCAGCTTTGCTGATATACTTAGTGGAATAAGATAGTTAAGGCAGGAGTGAGATGGAGTGTAAAGTTTTTCCTACTACCATTTCTTATGCAGATATCTTTTAAAGGACAGGCCTCTGTTGATTCCTGTACATACTACTTCTTTTTGCAGTAGAGTACCCAGTTGTATATAAAATTAGCAAATACCGATTGCTTCCAAATAATTTGTGTTATGTCACTTTTTCATGGTTCGTATTTCTATAAATATTGCTGGCTGCACAGTGGAGTATTGTTTATCTGAACACTGGTAATAACATTTCTTCCTTTAAAGTAAATTCCAAACTTTTGGGGGATCAATAGGTGAATGAGAAGTTTGCTGAGATTACAGGTTCCTGAGATTCCTGATGTTGAATCTTATATTAGTATAATTCCAACCTGCTGTGCCAAGTACACTGTGGAGCAACCCTGAATGCCAGGCAAGCAGTCTTTGGTGTTGTGCAAAATCCTCTTTGACAGTTTCATCTTTATTAACATTAAAAGATGCTAGTGTGCTAACATGCCAATCTAAACTGAGGTTTTATTGTGCTAAACTTAGACTGACCTGCAGCAGAAGGCCACAAAATATTGGTGATTTTAGGATCCTGTAATTGTGTATTTTAATGCATATTCAGATAAATAAATCTCACTCACTTGAGCTAGAAGAAGGATCAGGTCCTGTACTTTTTGTCTAGGCTTTTTCTTTTTGCTGAAACATCACAAGGTATAAATTACCTTTCCTGGAATGCCTGAGAAAACACAGCCTCTCAAACCCAAGAGATTTTCATTATTTGTAAGTTCTCTGTATTTTCTGTCATGTTGAATTTGAAATGTGTTCATCCATATCACTGTATTTTGGAGAGGATCATCTTAGATTTCTATCAGATAGTGCCTGAAATTCGGTCTTGCCATGAATGATTGTGATGCCAGTAATGGTAGTAGGGTTAGTCCTGTTTGCGTTGGAGAACAATTTCAGTTCACGTAATTATAATAAAAACCCTAAGTTTGGTGAAGTAAGAACAGGTTCATTGTCCTCACTAATTTGAAAGATGAAAATTATGACCAGAACTAGTGGGAATTCTAAGTGTTTTTAATTTTTTTTTTCATATTTTCTGACAAGCTGCAAGCACAAATGGGAAAATTGTGTTCAGAAAATTTGCATGTGGCCCGTTAGTTGCTTGTGGGTTTTGAATGATATGTCATTATCCAAAGAAATACAATCCAAGCTTTCATTAGATTAAGCTTTTCCTTCTTGAAGACATTTGAATATTCTTTATGATATAATTTAACTTTATTCTTTTCTATATGTATACAACATTATCATTAATGCTTCAGCTTTTATATTGGATACAATTCTTAATTTTATGTCCACTAGGTTGCCATATACCAAATGCTTTTAACTTCTTAACTCATAAAAAAATTGTTGAAGCAGAGCCTGGCACTGGCCAGGTGCAGTGATAATTAATACTGAATTGAAAAGAAAAATATCTAAATCGTATATTTCATAAATGAATACTCTTATAAAACTGTAGTAACATAGTGTGACATTTAATATGCACACCTGCATATCTTGTTTCTTCTATCAACTACAATTTTAACCAAAGGTTGAAAGAGTGGATCTTTGTTCCCTTTTGGCCTAGCAATTGAAAAGCATTTCTGTATTTTGTAGATATGCTTTATTAGAACATCACATGGCACGAAATTTGAAATCTACGCATGTATAACAGTTTTTGAAAGAATGTGCGGTTTGCTACTCTTCCAGAGCAAACACATCCTCTAAATATTTGGTAAATACTTTGAATGATTCCAGAGTATGTCTAGAGAAACCCTTGAAAATAAAAGGTGGTCTAAGTGAAATGAAAACACAACTGAACTATCAATAATCTTGGTAATGAAAGAACAGCCTATCTGGACCTCAGAACTGGGCTGTGCATCCCCATCCTTTTCTGTTTGTCAAAAATGTGCTGCAGTTACATAGATGGGGAGGTAACAAACAGCCTTAAAACTAAAAAATCGCTTTTTCTAAAAACTGGTTTAATCATGTGCTCCATCCCTAAGTCTGAGAGAAAGTAGAATCTACTAGTTGTGTAGGGAAGTATTACTGAAATTAGCAGTTTACTGAAATCATTGTGCTTTTCTCCCCTCAATTTGAACATATTTAATGGGCAAATGTCATAAATACACAGTTTATAATGGAACAGTCATTTTGACATTTAAGCTTCTTAAACATTTAACATATATGGACTATTACCTGTTCTTAGCCAAAATATTTGATCTATTACACACAGAAAATGCTGTTGTCCTTCAGAACACAGACTTTCTTATATTATTGTTTTGTCAAAATGACTTAATATCATGAAGTGTTTTAGCTGTTACCTTTCTTTTCATCATATAAGTAGTTCCCATTGTGTACATGTAGAAAGAGTATGTTGAACTTAAAATCTTCATAATTTGTTATTCCTTTTTAAAAATTATTTATCATTTTGTATCTATTTATAAAGGCCATCTTAATTAGGAAAAAAGTCTTATATTTCTTTATAAAAATAAGATGGTTATTTATTAAAATTGCTGGTGAGAATGTTTGTGATCCCTTTAGATATGAATAGATACTTAGGTGAATTGAAAACTAGTGTTACTTATGACTGTCGAATATAGTTCCAAGCAAGGTATATGTTTTATATGTATTTTAGCAGTATTGAGGGGAAGAAAAAACCAGAAACATGTTTTATCATTCTAGATTTTTTTTATGACATATGGTAATTGTTAGCTTGAAAATAGCCAGGATGCATTTTCACATATGCTGTAAGATTTCCAAAACTATTTTTTTCTATGTTAGATTTGGTCCAGGAGGTGTGCAAAATCTTGTGATCTTCATTCCTTGTATTTATGTGAGAAATAATTGTCAGAAAGAAGTACCTTTTTGGAATGCTTCAATAACAAAGAAATGGAAACGTGTATGTAATGTCTTCTGTGGTTTCAATTTCATAAGAAGGGAATCAATTTAGTAAATTTTTCTTTGGTGTGGGAAAAGCATTCCTGATAGCCTAACATTTCATACAGTTGGGAGGAAAAATTATAAGTTTTGTACATTGCTTGATTTCTCTAGACATTGAAAAGTTTTCATCTGTAGAAGTAGCATGTTTTGTGTCTAGCATTTTTCATTACAGATGCTAATTAGCAATAGCTAATAAATGATGGTGTTATGCATTATACTCAGAAGAGAATCCAGGAGCTCCAAGAGCAATTGGATCCATCACTGAGATTGGACGCCTCCTCCAAGAAGCTCTCAGCAAAATACCAAGTGCACAAATGGTATTGAAACAGCATATAGCTTTGATTAGAGCAATTTATTTATATATGGATTTAAATATGAAAAGTGAAAGAAGTAGAAGTCGTAAGAGAGAATGATAGGAAGGGAGGTTTTATTTAATAAATAATTTGTTGTTGCAGTAGCACAGGATATCGATTGCTTCCTTTTTCCTGTGGTCCATTATAGTTGATAGTTTTGGTTAATTTAGTTAATTTCTACAACAGATGCTCTATTTGTCGTGGGATTTGAAAAATGTTGTCTGACCTATAGGGTATATTTTAGCATGTGGATTAGATTGTTTTGTGGATTTTTTTTGAAGTAAGCATCCTTTGCATGTTGCCTGCAACTGCATGGAATTGAACTTGATGATTCAGATAGTCCCAGGTATAAACTCCCATGAAGGGGTGAAGGGTCTATTATCTTTACCTATGTTTGATGTCAGTAAAATATGGAATATTTTGTTACAAGTATCTCCTATTTAACATATGTCAGAAATGTTTCTGTAGTTTATTTTTCAAACCACATCATTGTCCTGATCGACTCCTTACTATACTATATTTCTGTGGCCAAAAGATTTTACTGTCAGCTTTGAAGGGCCTTCATTGCTTGTCTTTCATTAATCTATGATAGCTAGGTACATCACATTGTAAGCCTCACCTTCTTTTATAGTAGTAGAATGTTTACAAGTCCACCTTAAAATACTTTGGGAATATAACTCATGCATGTAGCTTAAAAAAAAAAAATTCAGTAGAGGTCCTTCTTTCAAATAACACTGTCTCTGTTGACTGTGGCTGGACACATAGGGCAACTGCACATGTAACAAAAATCTCCTTTCTTCTGTTCTCATACTAGTTCAGCTCATAAATTTGACAGGTGTTAATTTTTTTGATAAATTTTCATCAAGTAATAGATTATAAACTCAGACTAAAGTTATTATTTATGAGGTTACAGGGCAGCTGCTGATTCTTTCATGCTCCTGTACCTGCTGCCAAAAGACCAACCAAATGGACTTTTCTTTTTTTTTTTTTTTGTTTGCTTGGGTTTTTGCTGCTTTTTGCTGAAACAGTATGTGTTTTCATCTGCTTCCTTATCCAAGGCTGAAAAGTCTTGATTTGAACTTGTCTAATTTCTCACATGTTTTTAGCATGTAAGTGTAGAAAGGTTATAGGTTTTCTCTGAGATGATTTATCTTTTCATCTATTGTTGGCTAAGCCAGAAATTTAGAGGGAAGGTAGGAAATCATATTAGAACAAGTCTCTAATAAACCGTCACAACAGGTGCATACAGTTTATTGAAGGCTATTTCATTGCCACAGGCCAATGGCTAAGATAATTAGAGAGGACACTGTTTTCTTGTATATCTCATTTCACTTATACTAGTTTTTTAACTATGGAAACAATTTCATATTCTTTACACAGCAGTCTGTGCAAAATTTCTGAAATAGTTTGTGGTGGTACTGAAAAAGTTTTAGGGGTCTTCAGACCAAAGAAGTTTGGAACAAGTGCGTTAAATTTAATGGTAGGCAATCTTTAAGAAGGCGTATAGAAAGTTGTATTGGATGGGCAAAGTAAAGTAACTGTAAGAATTAACTTTTACTCTTGACATTTCTATTCAGTAAATACGATCTTAGAACAGTGCATATAATTCACATTCCCCTGTTTGTGTTCTTAAATTTTTGATAGATTTCTGGGTTTTATGACTGTTCAAATTGCATGTCAATGGCAGTATAAAAATGAATGACATTTAATTTAGTACCACTGAGCTTTCATTTCAAGAAAGATCTCAGTAAAATGCATGAATGGGATATAGATCCTAGGAATGGTTTTCTGTACCCTTTTTCCCCCTTCCAATCTTTGAAAGCCAATCTTTGAAATTATAGTTGACATTTTGATATTTTTTTTTGCATAAAGTAGTTAGCTTAGCATGTGTTTGTGTGCACAGAACCATGTGTGTTCCTGTGAACTTTTTTATTGAATGTAAAAGAAAATTGGTACCTTCCCAGATCATGATAACAAAATATGGAATTAAGGAATACATACGTTTGATCATGCCAGAAAACCAAACACAAAAGAACAGCAATGAAGAAAAGAGAGCAGGGTTAACATAACTTCTAGGGAGAAAGGCATGTTTGGTTGCTTAGCTTTTTCCTCTTCTTAATATAATTACTTTATTTGTGATCTTGCATTAAAATCTGCTTTACTGTCATCTAAGGAATCTTTGTGTAACTTGCAATTAATTTTTAATTAGTGCTACCTTCAGTGCATTTTCACAGACACAGTAAAATCTGTAATTTCTTGTAATTTTATAATTTATTTTAAATACATAATGATATAGCTCTTTACCTATGTAATATATGTACTAGTATGTAACTTCATGCAATGCAGAGTACTTTTTTGGCAGGCACATATTTAGCTGATGTTTGATTTTTATTTCGTAATCATAAACTTTTATATAACTTTAAAAATCCAGATCTTTGGGTGTAAGTATTGAATGACTGAACGGTTTTGATCAGTATCAGACAGGTCTAAGGCTAGCTTACAGGTTGAGCTAGCTTTATACATGTTTACAGAGTTTTCATTTTTAAAGTTTTAATACTGAGAATGCCAAGTATTAGTACACAGAATACCAAGAGATTTTCTGCAGTCACGTCTAAAGCAATTTGTCTTTTATATTTAGTAAGTAAATTGAATTTGGAAAAATGTTGAACTGGATGCCATGACTTGCAAATTGATTCCTATCTCAATGGTAAAATCAGTAAATGTTTGATCTTGAAGGAAAAAATTTTGATGATTTCTGAATACAAATTCCAACATGTCTTTGTACAGTGGTCTCCACTTTTCACCTGAGGTTACAGTATTTTTATAAAGGATAGGTTGGGCCTATCTCGGCTATTAAAGAAAAAAACCCACATAGAATAAAGATGCCACCTTGTGGGTGAAATAAATGATGCGGTAGACAAGTCAAAATAACTTGTTTACCAAATAGAGTCTATGCATTTGTGACTCATTGCTAGAATGTGAGCTTGTATTTTCTTAAAAATTTACAATTATTTTTGGAGTTTACGTTCAGTAATTTTGTATGAAGTGTCTAAGTAACTGCAGTTGGACCATTCTGGTCTTAAGTGTTGAATGACTGCTAAAAATCACACAATATAATTTCATTCATGCTCCTAATCACCACATAATTTTGGCATCAAATTCAATTGTTTGTAATGTATTGAAGCACAATTTTGATGCCATCATCCTAACCTGAGTGGGTAACCAAAATTAACAATTTTGTAGATATTCCCTGTATGAAAACAGAATGTTGATGCATTCAGGTTCCCGTACTGGAATTATTCTCACTACATACCTGGATTAAAATGTTATATGTATTACTTTGTCTTTCTTAGCTGCACGTGATGGATTTCTTACAGCAGTCCGTGAAATACCAGGTGTCTACAGACCTTGGTGCCATGGTTTTGAATCACCTTTGTCTTGGGTAGGTTTATATATAGTGTTCTGGATTTTGAGGACATTATTTCAATGTTTTTTTTTCCTCTTTCAGTGGTAATGACCTCTCATAGCTGCTGTATATGGGGAACACAACTGAGAGGAATGGTATCAATACTTAAAAAATATGGACCAGCAGACTATGGCTGTGTCAGCTCACTAGAGCTCTCAACTGAAGGCAGTAGTGATGCTTGGTATTCATGCCACAGTCCAGCCAGGTATCAGATATTGTCCAAGCAGTTTCAGATAGAAATCTGACTTCTGTTCCTACCATGAAGTATTGTGTAGTGTTCATGTATTCCATTTTGTACAGAGAGGGGTCTGTGAAGTGCTTCAGGTGAAAGACTCCAGATATAAAACCTACATTACTCTTATTCTGGCCATTTTACCTGAATTTACTTGTCCTCTTTATTCTTGCATAGATTCTTGGAGACTCATTCATTTTGGTCTTTTGCTTTGGAAAAGCTATCTTTGCTGTTCAGCCCAGGTTTATTGCACAAGAATCTCATAACAAACTCTTCAGGATCAGTTAAGCTTATTGTGGCATCCCAAATCTTTGATTTGACACTGGTGTGGGGGACACTTTCCAGTGTTGTTAGAAGTGTTTTAAAAGTACTCCTGTGACTACACGCTACACAACATCTTTTTTTCATAAGTCACGTTGAAGAGCTCAGAATTGTGACCCACGCAACTTATAGTTTAAATGTTGCTGCCATGCAGCATCTGCATTTTGTTGCTGGTTGAGGAAGTATGCCTGTAGAAGAGCATCTGAGTTACACAGTTCTCCGATGTGGCAAGAAATAAGCTGATGGGGGTTACCAAGACTGGTGTCAGGTTGTTCTGGAAGCCAGCTGCAAGTCAAAATCCAGCCTCTAGTGGAGTCGTCCACCCTGTTTGAGCTCTGGTACTCATCCACCTAGGAAATAGCCCCTTACCTTTTGCTCTTTGCATTACCTGTCTTGTACTTGTCCACAGGGTTGTTAACTCCTAGGTGTTCAGATTTTCTTTTAATAAGAACACTTTTATTATGGTTTTTGAAGAAGATGATGATCTACAAGGAGAAGAAGGTTTATTTTTGCAAATAGCAAAGATAAGCTACACGTGCAACTGAGAATTTGCATTTATCTGCCTCCAGACAAGTACTTACCTCCCCATGTGATGGAAAAAGACTTAACTGCAAGGTTCAAGCAAACGATTTATTTGAACTTCACTCGCAGACTTAACACGCCACTATTGCAGGTTTTACAGATACAATGGAGGAATGCACTATTGCAATTTTTTAAGGCAAGAGTAGTACATTATTACAACCACAGGCGATTCGCAGACAGCCACAAGCACACATGCGTTTAGAAGCTTAAAGCATAAACAGTGTTCACTTATCCCTCCAGGTAAGGGCTTTCAGTCCCAGGGAAGTTACCTCGACCGGCATCCCGATCAAGGGGGGGAAGGGTTTCTTTCCCAAACCAACTGTATAGTTGGAGAAGTGACTCCCCCATTTCCACCCTGAATCTTAAGAGTTTTTATCCCCTGACTTGTGGAATGGTGTGTATGACTATGTCTGAGTGGATTATGATATATGCCTAAATGGATTATGTATATCTGAGTGGAGTTTCCCCTTATCTTTCCTTTATTGATCTGTGATTGTTTGAATACACAAGGCTGTCATTTGAAACTGAAGCTGAAACCCTCCAGGTTTTGGGTTGTTTTTTTTTTTTTTACCTTGCTTCCTCAGGCAACTGAATAGTGGTTGGATTGAGACTCAGGGCATACTATTTGTTAAGGGATTTCAAGGCTCAGTTCAGGTTTTGGTTCTTTGAATGGCACAGCCACCGCCCTGTTTAGTTTAGGCTTTATCAGACAACCCAGGGCTAAGCTGTCTACACAGCTCCCCGTGAGTCGTCTCTGCAGAGAGACAGGGCCTCAAGGCAATCCAAGGCTGGGTGGCTTTTGTAACCCCCCATGAGTCGCCTGTGCGCACTAGACGTGGTGAAACTCATTTGTGAACTATGAGCCACATAGTTCCGCACACGTCTAACCTGGAGAAGGCTGCTTCAGAGTTCCTGCCTTCGGCTTTGCCCCTTCACATGTTCCAACACGTGCAAAGCAAGACCCAGCCTCTCCCAAAGCATCCATTTCCATAAAAACTGGATGTATGTGCTGGAAAGAGCCATGACACAGTCCAGGTCCTGATGTGAATTATCAAAGAATCAGGGCTTCATGGTGCACAGTAGGGAGTACTTGCCCCTCAGTTTAGCCACAGTGGCCTCAGTAGTCTAACGGCTAAATGAATTTTTATTGCAGTAGTTGTTTTTTTGTGGTTTTCTGTTGTCCAAATTTCAGAGAGATATCCAGAAATATATGACACAATTCTTTTCGACTTAGTCAAATAAATAAAGTACTACATTTCCAGTGGACCATAAAGTAATAGACTTGTGCCAAACAGGTAATAGGTCCCTAGCTTGATGTGTTTATAACCTCAGTGCACAAAGGAAAAAATCAAATTCTACATGAACACAGCACGTGATAAAGCGGGGTCTTGTGACAGCACTTGTAATATTTCATGGAGATGACTAGCCAGACATTTCCTGGAAAGAGGCTGCAGTGTTTTGATATTATTTTTCATCTTACAGTCTTCAAATGAGGTCTTATTGGTAGCATTCTTTCACAGGTTAGTAGATTTTTTTTTTTCTTTTACCTTGGAGATTTTTTGCCTAAGACTGTACTCCATGTAAAATGTATCATGTGTACATCAGAATCTATTGGAAACCAGGCTGCTAAGCTCGGTGAGCCTCTAAAGGAAGGGTTAAAAAAATTCCAAGCTCAGTCAGGGGGGGAAAAACAAAAGTTGTTTAAAGCTGCTTTCTTTAGCAGGGGTCCAACTAAAACAAATGTAGTACTTGGTCTTTCTGCTTATTTGAAGTATCTGTGAGCCACATAGTGTTCCCTTGGCTTTGGATTCAGTTCTTGCTTGTTTGTCTGTAGGTTTCAGGAGGATTATTAATGTAACCTATGTAAATACCTAGGCAGGCTGCTTCTTTTCCATGACTAACTTTGGTTCAGATTAGGCAAAGACAATTTCTGTCCACTTCCTTTTGTACGGACAACTAGAGTAATGCAGATGGGAGTTCTGCTGTGCAGCTGAGCAAGTCATGGCTGGCAATTACTTTCTCCATGTCTGGCATCTCAGATTATTTTGTAAGGGACTGGTTTTACTTCTAGGCAAGAGATGGAGTTAGACCTTCTTTATTTGGTAGATGGAAAGGTAGCGGAATTCCTGATGCCAGGTCCCAGCTCTGAAATCTGCTACTTGCTGACGTGCTGTCACCGTGACCTGCTGAGCAGGCTGGAGGGGGGGCCGTAGTAGCACAGGCTCTTCCCTGTGCTGAGCAGGGCTCAGACTGTCAGATATGCTGTCTCCAGTCTCTCCTGGGGGCTGTGTGGTGGCTTTTCTTGGCTGATGTTGACCATAAGAGGTCATGTATTTAAAAAAAAAAACCAACCACTATTGCAGCATATTAAAAAAAGTTGCTAGTCTGAAGATGTTTTAGGCTGTTCTTTGTTATGCTTTAAGTTAACTGGTTTATATACCCTTAGGAAATAATCGATGACATTAGAATCATCCAAGAAGCCCGGTAAATACTCTGGTAATAACTGTCAGATGCAGCTTTTTTATATGTGGTTTTGCATATCTTTTAAGCATGCCAAGCTCTGCTTTATAACCCTTTGACCTATTATAACTATGGTGTTTATGTATATTTAAACAGTAATGTAGTGCAAGAAATTAACATCGTATTTACTCTTCAAAATATACTACTGCAGCTGTCTGTTCCTAATGTCCTGTAAGAGGGCTTTGTTTTGAAAGAGTCATCTTTCCTAGGGCAGCTGAGTATTCTGAACTTAATACTTTGTACCCTGCTCAGAAATTACAGGTTATACGAAACATACTCTAAAATTCATTCAAACTTTTAAAACTTATTATGTCTAGGAGAGAAAGATTTAAGATTACTGAGTTTCTGGTTGAAGTACTTCAAGCAGAAATCCATACTCCATTAGGTTTTGTAACATTATGTGACCTTAATTTTCCAGGTATTTTGCCCTTCAAATTGAAGATAGTATTTTAATACTATTTAAGTCTCCTGAAGAGCCTTGTAATATGATAGGCTTAAGTTGTGAAACATTTGAACAAAATGAAAGATAAAAAAGTAATTTAGGATTTTGTATTCTTTTTAATGTATAGCAACATAAAGATACGCATCAAATAATACATTGAAATAGATGATAAAAGGGTTTTTTGGGGTGCATTTATCAGTGAAATTATGTGTACATGCAGTCAGCCATATTTCTTCTATGAAGGTCTTTCTTTACACTTGATTATTTTCAGCAAAGCCATTCCCAGTGCTTTGAACTTAGGAATTTGTCTCTTATGCTGTGGTGTACTTCAAATAAAATTCTACCTGGACAGCAGCTGTAGGATCCCATCTCAGGACATGAAATAGAATTACAGAGCTATACTGACTTGTTGGGGAAAGGGCTGAAGAATTATTTTTCACAAATGTTATAGAAAAAGATAGGGGAGAAACTTACGTTTTCATATTAATAAAGGTGATACAGTCTTTCAGTAACGTTAAATACGAGGAAATTAAAATTACCAGCAGCTAGTGTTGCACGTAGCTCCGTAATGTGTTAAAACTGGACCTAATAAATTACAGCAATAGCTTCTGATGTTTTACCCTCTATAATGTAATCTTTGAGCAGTCAAATAGCTGTCCAGTACGACAGATGCAAAACACATCACTTTTGAAAAAAGTAGGAACATTACGTAATTGAAGTGTATGGCACTTATGTTGGATATGCAATTATATGTATTCACAGGTATATCTGTACATTTAGTAAGTTTGTATCCTGATGACTACCCCCTTTTTTTGGTCTAAAAATCATGTTTTATTCATATACACCAAAAGTATCAATTGCTAGATTTTCTGTAACTGTCTATAACACTGATTATTACTATACTCTGTAACAACCTAGCATAGATTGCCTTATTTAAAGATTTTCATTATTTTGCTGATAAAAACAAAATATTTTTTAACAGAATGTCCTTTTTGCAGGCTTGTGTGCTGGTAACTGCCTAACAGATTATATGAATATTACAATGTCAAACAGAATCACCTGGGGTGTGGGTATTAATACTGAGACATCATTCAGTCATAGCTTCAGGTTGGGCATTCTAGTTAGTACAGGAAGGAGTTCAAAACACAATTCAGCAAGCAAAGATTAATTACATCTTGCTTGTCTGAACTGTTGTTTTCTTGTTCTTGGCTGCCAAACACTGAGATTTTCCCATGTATTTCATTAGTTGTTTCCCAGTCCCTTGGGCTTAGCTGTATATTTTGTATACTTCTCTGATAGTTTCAAATGTCGCGGTCGGTAGTGGCTACTAAATTTGGCCTTACTGGCTGGTCCAGTTTTGGTGGAGTCAGAATCAATTCCTTTTGCTGACAAGACTTCCAGTTCTGATATTTAAGCATTGCAGGCTGCCTTGGCACTTGGCGAGTGTGAACATTCACCCTGTATTCCTGCCAAACTTGGAGAGGGACAACTGTGAGTGCAGAAAGGCAGCCAGAAATCTTGAATCAGAGCTGTGAAAAATTAAGTTCCCTTTTGTCTGTGCTTTTGGACTCTATTTTGCCAAAAACTACCAACTTGACCTCTGCTTTGCTAAATTTTACTAACTAGTAACTGCAAGTAATCTAAAAAAGATTGTTCCAAGTTAACAAAGATTGCATATTCGCTGATTTTTTTGTTTCAGCTAGAGTCCATTTTACTAACTCAGAGTAATTAGCCAAGCATCCTAGCACTCTGAAATGAACAGAGCAAGGGTTTAGGAAGATTGTGGAAAGGAAATTGCAATCAAAATATGAAAAGGTTAAAAACATAAACAAATTTTCAGTGTTGGTGGAGTTAAGGAAAGATCTTTGTCAGATATCTAGAAGTACTGAGTTCATACCATAACACATCAATTTACTTTATCTGTTAGAACTTTTCTGAGCCAGTATTTTTGTAATCCCATTAGTCTTTATTGGGACAAGCTTCTGTTTGAGTTTGGAAGGATGAATCTTTTCTACATCTTGCCATCACTAAGAACTAAATAAATTTGTGGCCACTGTTTCTGCCATTTGCAGAATCACTTCACAGTCTTATGTCAACTGTAATGGTGGTATCGACAGTCTTGTGATCTCTGGTGGTGTTGCATGGTAAGCCCTGTATGGCATTCTTAAGCAAAATGAAACTTTCATGTTCTTCACATTCCAGTCACAGATAAAAATAATTCTGGTAAAACATAGGGCAAGAATGTTTCTGTCTAGCATTTTACAAGTGAAGAACAAAACTTAGTTTTAACTTTGAAGAAATGACATGGTCTTGTCCTTTTAATTGGAAGAAAGGATCCTTTGCCTGTGAAAATTAAATCCTCCACAGTTTGTAGTTGCTTTTCAAACTCGTCAACCTGACAGTGAAATCGTGTAATCTGATAATAGCATGCCTGAGGCTTATTGCAATTTTTTGGGGCAGTGGTATCAGCAGATGATGTGCTTTGTTGATTTTAATCACTTAGGGTTTGATTCTGATCCCACTGACCTGAGTGTAAACGCAAAGTAACTTCAACTTCACTGGAATTACCATAAACATCTCAGTGTAAATGAAATCTGCATTTATTTCATTGCATTTATGGTTCCACTATAGGATCTTCAGAAGTCTTCAAAGAAAGATAGATATGGATGACTTTTCCCATCTCTTCATGACAGCTTTCTTATTCAAATAGCATTCGTCGCTGACCAGTTGTTAAAATTCTCATGTATCTGTCTGTGTGTTTGTACTGACTACTCAAGGTCGTTGTGCTAAATGCACGCAATACTTGACTTTTCATTGTCTTACAGCCAGTTTGAGTTGCTTTAAGATTCCTGTGGCTTGTCACTAGAATTTCTCTTTATTCATGAGCTTTTGCGCTGACTTTATAGTCAGTTTGAAACTGATATGAATATATTTGAGTGTCTGTGGATGGATGCAGTAATTGGACATGTTCTAGAATACTTTCTGGTAAGTGGCCATAAATAAAAACTATTGAAATGTAGGATCTAATCCTGTGGTCTTTTTTTCCATCTCTGACACTGTCAATAGGAGATCTGTCTTCATAGCAGGGACTAAGGCGTTAGACTTGTACAGAACAGTAATGTAGCTTGTTCATGTTGTGGTTTAACCCCAGCCAGCAACTAAGCACCACACAGCCACTCGCTCACTCCCCCCCACCCAGTGGGATGGGGGAGAGAATCAGAAAAAAAAAGAGTAAAACTTGCGGGTTGAGATAAAGACAGTTTAATAGCACAGAAAGGAAGAAAATACTACTACTAATAATACAATAATCATAATAAAAGAATTGGAATATACAAAACAATTGATGCACAATGCAGTTGCTCACCACTCGCCAACCGATGCCCAGTTAGTTCCTGAGCAGCGATCACCCCCCAGGCCAACTCCCCCCAGTTTATATACTGGGCATGATGTCACATGGTATGGAATATTCCTTTGGCCAGTTTGGGTCAGCTGTCCTGGCTGTGTCCTGTGCCAACTTCTTGTGCCCCTCCAGCCTTCTTGCTGGCTGGGCATGAGAAGCTGAAAAGTCCTTGACTTTAGACTAAACACTACTTAGCAAGAGCTGAAAACAGTGTGTTATCAGCATTATTCCCATACTAAACCCAAAACATAACACTATACCAGCTACTAGAAAGAAAATTAACTCTATCTCAGCTGAAACCAGGACAGTTCACAGCAGATTTTATAGCACAGATGTCTTCAGTGGCACAGACATGAATGTTTGCTATTTACTGAAGACTCCCTCTTGTAAGCTGAACTCTCCACAGCAGAATGTTCAGTAGTTTTTGGTATTTTTTTAATGTGATAAGACCAGTTAATTTGATGCTGAGCCTAATGTTCTTTTTTCCTCCTTTATTTTACTGACCAATAAAAATTAATGGGAATCCTGTGCCTGTTTGTTACTTGTGGTTCTCAAAATCCCCCATTTCAGTATTTTAAAATTTTGAATAAAAGGTGCTAACTGATGAAGGTCAGAGATATCTGTGTTAACTGCTGACTGCTACTTGTAACTAGTAATTAAGTAGTAACCAGTTTGTTCTCTCTGCTAATAAATCGGTCCACTGTATCTTTTATGCATCCTCAGTGTAATTTAGGGATAATACAGAAATGTTAAACAAAACCAATAGGAAAAGAAAGGAGGAGCATGAAAAAAGTGAGTATGGGCTGTATTTGTATACCAAAAAATACCTGCTTATTGTAACATGGTAATACATTTTAATTGAATGTCTGTCCTAGATTTGACTAAGCTATGGATATGGGGAAATAATTATCAATAAGTATTTCTAAAGCCCTGAAACACTGGCATATTTAGAGTTAGATCAACAAAATATTTGAAGCATGTTCACGGTCAGTGCTACATCACAGTACTTCTAGGTGTTTAAGTTATGGAGGAGAGCTTAAGATCTCAGTCTGTTGTGTATGGGGAGACATATCTGCCTTAGAGTGGTGGTGTTCTGCGGGAGGGGATGTGTCTTTGGTCCTTTTTGTTCCCAGAGCTACAGCTGCGGGACAGCTCTGAACCATTCCCCTCCAAGAACTGAGGAGATCTTCACCGTCCTCTAACACGTGCCCAGATGTGAGGCATGGCGCACGCAACAGGCGGTCACAACAGAAGAGCTGGTGGAGTCTGTCCTGATCCCTGATGAGCCTAAACCATCATGCTCTTCAGGGAGAGCCCAAGATGTGCGCTTGGGTCTGTCAGTGAGAGGGGGGCTTGTCCCCCGCCGCGGCCTGGGCTGCCGAGGGTGAGAGCACTCCTACAGAAATGCTTTGGGTGCTCCGTAGCCGAGCAGCCACCAGCGCAGGCTGCACTGGAAACCCCATTTGGATCGAGACGCAGGATAACTTTTGAGCTGGTTTTTTTTCCTGGCACAAGTGGGGCAGCTGGGGGCATGTGTGAAAGCAGAATTTTAGGCGTGTTGAGGCTTCGAGCACCTGCAACACGCAGTAGGGAAGGTCACCCCTACCTGCTGCCTCGTTTCCTTTGTGGATCTGACCCTTGGTGGCTGCAGAAGAAAACAAACAGATCGGTCTAGAAGAGAAAGTCTCTAGAAGTGTTTGACCTAAACGATGGCTTTATTGTTGCTTGTACTGCCATGTTATTTTTCTTATTTTGTCACTGAGGGAAGGGGTGATAATGTATCCTAGCACTTCTGGTCTCTGTACAGACAGAAACTGATGCAGTTGTTAAAGCTAGACTGTAGTGCTGAGTAGGAAAGACCTGACTGTGTGAGTCTCTAGGAAAGTCTCCATGTGCTTTCTCGGAATCCCTGGCTTGCTTTTTAGGAATTCACCCCTCAGCTTTCTAGGCATTTACACTGGACTTTCTAGGAACCCCCACCTTCTGCTTTCTCGGTATATGTCCTCATTGCTTTTCAGGATTATTTCTCCATCTGCTTTCTAGGACCTTTCCCTATGCTGCCCAGTAATTTCTCCCCAATTTCCAGGAAATGCCAGTGTGCCTTCTAGAAATTCCCTCTTTTATTTCCAGGAATTTCCCTCTGCTTTCCAGGAATTCTTCCTGTCCACTTCCTAGGACTATTACCTCCCGTGTTTTGGGAATTTTCTTGGTGCTTTCTGAGAAATCTTGCCTCCAGGCAGGAATTCTCCAAGGGCTTTGTAGATTTTCTCTTTGTCCTTTGTAGGAATTTACCTTGTGTGTTTTAGAAAATTTTCCTTGTGCTTTCTAGGAATTCCCTTCTGCCTTCTAGGAATTTTCTCTGTGCTGTCCAGATGTTTTCTCCTGTAAATTCAGGGAATTTCCCCTCTTTTTTCTAAGACATTTTCTATGTGTTTTGTAGAAACTTTCCACATGTTTTTGAGGAATTACCCCTCTTTCTAGGAATTTATCATGGGCTTTCTTGGAATTCACCTTTCACTTTCTGGAAATTACCTTTTTTTTCATTTAAACTGAAGGTAAAAACATACTTCTTGTGAATTGTTATGTATTAATTTATTAACTAATAGGATCAACTATTTTTATAGTTTATATTTGAGGCCTTTTTTGTTGAGGCTTTGCTTTTTGCAAGAGGGTAGGATTAGTTCTAGCCTTTCTTTCTAAAGAATGGTGCACTGTCAGATTTTGGGAAAACCTACAAAACATGAAAAGATATTCACTGCTTTATTAGACCAGTTTGTAGTAAGCTATGTGCAGGCAGAGACCATCGTCTTGCTTTTGTATGCGCACATTGCCAGCTGCAATGAGGTCCTGGCCCTGCTTTTGTGTGTTCTAGGTGTTGCTCTTTTATAAGTAAAATTGCAGGAGGAGGCCACAGTATTAATTCATAGCTCTTGCAGTACTTGGCTTCCTGTACAAATTATTCTTTGTGTATTAATATTTTACAACATTAATTGTGATAAGTGACATTATCTTAATTTAACAGTTAAGGAAAATTGTAGCAGGAGGGTGATATAACTTCTCAGCTCCCGAAGGAGGTGCTACATCTAAGAGATTTAATTTCTGACTCAGTTTAGAATTATATATGCCAAAAGTAGAAATGAGCAATCAGTAAGGCTTACAACCCAGCATTCTGATTTGTTTTGTTTTTTAATTAAGTTCAGGTATTGCAGATGCTAAAAAATCATAGAGGAATTGAAATAAAAGAAGATCTGGCATGTTAGATTCTAATATATGGGCCACATAGCTTCTACGTTTAAACACCAGAAAGTTGAAAGTGGAAATTCCTAGTGTGTGACCATTCCTTATTCATGATGGACACCGTGTCTGTATCATCTGCCTTGACTAGTAACAACTAAATATATCTATGTGTGCTCTCATTCCCTTTGGATTCCTCACCATTTTAACTTTGATCAAAAGCACTTAAAAATACTTCTGGGTTGAGAAGGAAAAATAACTTCAGATTGCTTTTTGATCACATTGTTGATTCACAATGGAAAAGAAAGCAATCTGCAAATATGATAGGGAAGTGTTTCTAGGTGCCCAAAGCTGTCATGTAACATTTGCCTGTTTGTATCACATGCATATTATATTGTCCATGTTTATTAAAACAAAGCAAATATTCATCTGCTCCTCCTGTACAGCTTTTAATTGTATTAAATGAGCATTTGTCATCATTACTTAGAGTGGTTAAGGCAGATAATTCACTGCTGGAGCATTTGAGATTTGGGATATTTATTACCAAACGATATCTAACAACTGTACTCTGTATTCCAGAGTACTCTCTCTTCTTGCTGTATGCTGGATTCCTCTCAGCCACTCTCATTTTTATCTGTCCATGGGGCTGTCTGCCATGCTATCTGTTCATTCTTTAATTGGTTAATTAAAACTGTTGTTATAGTTTCTAGTTTAAGTGATTAATAAAACCTTTCAAAATAATCTGTTAAGTGCACAGAGATATTGTGGTAGGCTTTGCCTGATGTCCTGCCCTATGGTACTGACACCCATAACAGTCTGAGAAAGGCCACATGACTCTCATAAGGTGATTAAAGTATCAAGAATAGGAAGTCTCAGGCAAAAGCTAATGTAGAATCAGAGTTTTTTTCTTTTTTTACTGTTGGCAGTAGTTTGATTTAAAGCAGCTATAGGTCCCTCATTTGTTTATTTGTTTATTTATTTTGAACTAGTAGTACTTTCTGGTGTCTAGATGAAGGGTTTGCAAAAGTTTTGTGGAAAAATAATTCCTCCTTTATCTTGCATAGTCTTATTGATGATGTTAAAAATATATATCCTTCAGTTTATTGATTTGTCAACAGAAGACTTTACTCAGTTCAGAATTTTTCAATGCAAAATTTTTTTCCAGAAACAAAATGTAAAATAAATTCAGGATTTTAGCCTTTTTTTTGCATTTTCAGAATATCTTCAAGAGAACAAAAATATTTCTACATATCATTAAGCTTATCTCTTCTTTGTGCTAGTTATCACATTTTATTTTTCCTGGTAAGTTTCAGAGAATCAAAGACTGTAATAGTTTTATCATATTACAGTTAAAAATTTCTTAGATGGTAGGAATAAGAGTACTAATATTGTCAGAGACTTAAATATGGAAATAGGGTATTAATCACATTTCATGTAAATTGCAGAATGTAGGCTATTGAGTGAGATTAGAAGCTATCTCTCATTATAAAAGCACTATATCAGAAAAGAACATTCTCTTAAGTAGTTTTTGCCTGCATGTAAGGATTTTGTACTATTGTTTTCTAATAAGCCATCTGTCATTGAAAAAGAAAAGTCCTAGATCTGGGAAGTGAGGGGATAAGGAGGAACCCAAGGCCTTAAGGATGTTCAAATCACCTCCGAGTTTACCTCCGAGGTGCGTCAGAGGTATTGGAGCAGAGGAGATTTTTGCAGAATGCTTACTGAAAATTTGGTCCTTGTTTTCTGCAGAAATGCAGGTTGTACACTCTCAGCTTAAGCCGATGTTTTCCATTTTCTTAAAATCTGGATTCTTTTAGGTCATTTGTGTCTCTCGGTCTCTAAAATGCCATCGCCCTTGTAGTCTCCATAGGCTGAAGCCCCAAACTGCATGAGATGAGGGATGTTGCCTTTCACAGTTGGGCAGGACAGCAGCTGCTTCAGTGTGGGCAGCAGGCACTGGCTGAGGGGTGACCACAAGTGCAGGCACTCCGGTCCCTGTCCTGCAGGAGGTGAACCAGTATCAGCAGTCAAAGGTAGTTTGCAGTGCCTCACTCACGCTAGCCATCTGGAATGCAAAACCAACTCTCTTTACAAAAAGTTGGGCATCTTCAACTCAATGGTTTTCCAACAGTTAAAGGTCGTTAACAGTTCCCTAGTTAATCCCCTAACACTTTCAGGTATTGCCTCTTCTCAGTTCTCTACTGTGGAGGAACTCTAGCCTTCTTGCCTGAAAATGTTTAGATAAGCAAGCCTTGTTTAGTGCATTTTAACTCCCTCTGAGTCCTTTTGCATAGCTTCTTTTTTGAGAAACATAGACTTGGAGGAATCACGTGCAAATAGGTAGCTCTCCAGGGGAACTACAAGAGTACCCAGAAAGATGTGCTTTCATTATCACTGTCTTGGCCGTACTGCTAAAGTATGTCCTCACATGGTGCCAGTTAGAAGCAAAAGTTTATTTTTATTTGACACTCCAGATCAACAACTTCCCAGGTTTAATGAAGTATTTTGAGATCCTCTAAAAATGTGTTGTATACCGTTTGCTTTGAAGGAAAAATCTATTATAGTTTTGTATTGTCTGGTGAAATTTTTTTCCCATCTCTGAATGCAAGGAGCATTCTGTAGATAGACAAGCTGAAGTATCATTTCTGACCACATTTTTTCTGGTTTTGCAGATCTGCTGTCCAAACCAGTATGCTGTGTTATGCCAGTCTACTTCCTTATCAGTGTGGCAGACAGCTGCAGTTAGAATACAAGGCTTTTGTGTTCCACCAGTCCCCTCATCACTCAGGTTTTATTCCATTTCTTCAAGTAGTGGACATGTTCCTGCCACTCTCTGCTTTTATTTAATCCGGGCAGAGCCCAGACTGAACAGATGTCTGAAAACAGTGAAGGGAAGACTATAAAATGTACCATGTCCTCAGCCTCCTTTGAACCAAGCAATGTTGTATTTTTTTGCCCCCTTTGCGACAGTGACCACATGTGTTTTGGAGATGCGTTAGCAGCGGCATCCAGCTAAGCAGCCATTGACAGAGAGGATAACAAATAGCCTCACCTTTTGAAGGATCCAGCAGGTGTAGAGGAGGTAAGCAAACTGGAATTGGACCTATATTCCTTTGCTATGTATTTCTGAGGTGTATTTTCAAGAGTAGGTATTTCTTCATATTCTGCTGTTACTAGTGCTCCTTTCTCTGAAGTAAAGCAAGGATTATATTTCCCAATGAATTTTTTAAAGTATTATATTACAGTGTAAAATCTCTTCCACAGAGAATGTTTTTGAACTCTTGTACCTAATGACAACTTGATGTTACTTTCAATGGTCATAGAAGTGCTGTTTTCCAAGAAACTCATGAAAACACGGAGTGGTGGTTATGCCAAGTTGGCATGACAGGAATTCCACAGCAGAAGCTTTTCACTGTTTAAAAGGATCCATTCATTGGAAGATGTGTTGAACAAATTAACTTAAAATAGTGACTTTTAAAAAACTTTATTTTTTTTAGACACATTCAGCATCATTGTTTTACCTCAAGGTAATATAATAAAGAGCATGAATTACATAGTGGTTAGTAGTGATGTTCATCTGGTGATATCATGCCTTAATTCTTCAGATTGAGTCAATTCATGCAGAAGGTTTGTCTGCACACCCGGTAGATATATTTTCTTACCACTGTATTAACTGATGAAGAAATGCATGCTCTAAAGGGCTTATTAGTCCTACAAGTAGCCTAACATATGTCAGATTATGCTTATAGGCTTTAAAGTTATAACTCAGTCTAAGGATTTAGGTCTGGGTAACTGTGTAGGGAAAACAATAAAGTTAAAGAAGTAAGTAAAACTCTGTTAAATCCATGTCAGCAATAATCAGGTGATACCCAATTAGTTAATCCATCCCATGGTCAGTGAATACATGCTCAGTCTTTTCTGAATTTGGATTATTTGTTGACTCAACCCCTGAGGAATTGACCTCTGAGGTCACATGCTTTATAGCTCTGTTGAATAGTATTCTGAGTACAGCTACTTGATAGAAATACTAGGAATGCACACATTCAGTTGAAGTTAATGAAAGTTGCATGTTCATCGTATTTTGAAAATCAAGCTTTTGTTTTAGGAGTCAGAGTTTGCATGTGGTGGGCAATTTTCTGTTTTTCCTACCACCCACTTGTACCCCTGATGTCTTTCAAATATGGTACTCTTCAGCTATATAATAGGGTGTAAATGGTAATACTATACTAATGATAGGATGTGAAAAAATTTAGACAGAAGTTGGATTTGAAGTTGATTGTCTTTAATTTCTCTGTAGTTCACTCTTATTGATGTACAGAGTCTCTTATCATTCCTGCAGTAGTTAACACATTGATGGAGACATATTTATCTTTTATCATAATCCCTTCTTTAATATTGTAGGCTTCAAAATTGTTCAGTTGAAAACTTTAAAAGCTTTCGTTGGAGGAGTTTGTATTAGATGTACATCTGAAAAGAAAATCAAAAAAAGCACTGAAACTGAAATTTCAGAATAAAATCCATGATTTTGGATATTAACATAAATGGGTTCCCTTTCAAGTAGCATTTCTACATATACGTTTCTTTATATTCATATATATGGGTATAAGGTAACTATCATTCTAAATTAGTCATATCTCGATATACAAACAATTATTTGCTTTTGTGAATTATGTGGAAAATGTGGTTAGTGGGAGGACACACAAAGTCTCAACAAGGAAGTTAGAGATGTCTAGCCATAGATGTTTGTCACTACTGCAAGAGCAGTATCAGATTATATTGGATAGTCACCCTTATTAGCCCTAGCAATAGAACATAGCTCTCTAGTTGACTATTTGGTTGCTGGCATTTAAACAGTATCCACTTTTAGATCTCGTAGAAGGTTTATGAAAATGCATAAGAAAGTTTGATTAAATGACACTCTTTTTATGGGAAACATGCTTGTTTTTTTCAGTATTACATTCAGGGAGTGCCACTTTATTAAGAACAGTTTTTAATATGTAAATTCTCAACTGCAGACTGTTTTTGCAACTCCCAAACCACAGGTGTCATGGAAGGTGGGTTGGGTGGGTTTTTTTGTTTAATTTACCACTAGCATTTATACAGTGACTATCCACTCACTGTCTTGGTATCTGAATTGCTATCAGAGTCATCGTTATCCCAGGCTGACCAGAGAAGTCAGTGGGTATTTGTTTGACAGCGGGTGAGGCAAGCCAAGCATTTCTCTGTGTTTGATTTTCATCCTCTGCAGATTATTCCATCAGCTGCTGCAACTTAAGAATTTGCTTCCCGCCCCATTCCCTTCACAACCTTTGTAGTACCCCTGGCAAAGACAAAGCATCCTACTCAGCAAAACGTTTTGGAACCAACATAGTTTCAGATACCTGAGGTAAATATGTGAAAAATAAAGGGGAAAATTCCTGCAAAACAATGGGGAGACTTCCTACAAAGCACATGGAAAGTTTCCTAGAAAGCACAAGGTAAATTCCTGGAAAGCAGAAGAGAGATTTCCTAGAAAATGGAGGGGATTTCCTGGAAAGCATGAGGGTAGTTCCTGGAGAGCAGTGGGGAGGGTTCCTACAAAGTAGAGGTGGGATTTCTTAGTAAGTTTATGAAGAACTTCCTGGAAAGAAGTGAATGGAAAATTTCCTAGAAAGCAAAAGGAGGTCTACACAGTCAAGAGGGCTTTCCTAGAAAGCACATGGGGAAATCTCTGGAAATCAGTAGGGGAATGCATAGAAATCAGAGTGGGGGAGTTGTTAGAAAGCATTTGGGTGGTGAGAATTCATGGAAAGCAGGTGGGAAACTGGGAAGCCGTAGGGGAATTTTTGAGGAAGCACAAGGTAAATTCCTGGAAAGTAGGGACAGATTTCCTAGAAACCACATGGTGGGGGGAAATACCTGCAGAGCAATGGGGAGATTTCCTGAAAAGGAAAGTGGGAATGCCTAGAAAGTGAAGAGGGTACTCCTGGAAAGCACAGGTGGAATCCTAGAAAGTGGAAGGTAGAAAAAGGAGGAGAGCAGGGTGGGGTGTGCAGGGAGACCACCTGCAAAGGTAGAAAACACCCAGAGAATTCCTAGGAAGCCAAAGTGGATATTCTAAAAAGCACCCTTGAAGTTCCTAGAAAGCTGGGCTGTGAACTCCCAGAAAGCACACAAGCAAGTCTTACAAAGCAAAAGGGGAATTCCCAGAAATCATATGCAAAGTTATAGGCATGTGGAAAATTTCCTAGAAAGCTGAAGTTAATGCCTAGAAAGCAGAAGGATATTCCTTGAAAGCAGTGGAGTGCATTCCTAGAGAGAATGAGGTAAATTCCTACAAAGCACATTGTGGGGTGGCGATGGGCACTCCTAGAAAGTGGAAGGGGAATTTCCCAGAAAGCATGTGGGAATTTCATGGAAAATAAAGTGAGGAATTCCTAGATAGCAATAACGGAATTCCAGGCAATGGCAGGTGGTGGGGGGAGACCATTGAGATGGGTGAGGTGACTGAGACAGGTTGGGTGGTGGAGTCAGGTGTTCTGCCTAACCCTGGTAGGGGTCTGGGTGCCAGTGGCAGAGTCATGGAACGTTTGCTGTGCACACTGAATTGTGGTCAACATGCTCTGGTGTACGGGCATTTGCACAGATAAGCAAATTTCTGAACTTTAATCTTATCACAGGTTAGAATTTATAAGTACTTTGTTTCCAAAGTCATGTTTGTACTCATGTTGCTGTTCTAAGTCAAAACTATGCTAGCAATTTCTTTGTAAACTAACCACATTGTTCTTAATATTTCAAAATTGCACCTTACCTGTTACTCCTCTGGGACCGTGGTTAGTATGGTGTTATCTCATAGTACTTTGCAAAGTGAAGTAGAAAATTCATACTTAACTCTACAAGTTGCTGGTCTTAAAACTTATGGTAAGCATGCATGAAGACTGAACCATATTCAGTAGAAAAATCTGTAAATATTTTTGTTGAAAAATCAGATTGCTTCTCTGCTATTAAAAACATCTTTTAACCATTTGATTGCAAAGTTTAGTTTACTTTAGAGTCATGGAAAAGAAATATGTTAAAACTTTTTTAAAGCTGCAGTTATTTTTTTATGATTATCTGTTTCTTCATGAAAGCTATCCTTTTGGAAGGAACCAAGGACAAGGCAGCTTTCGGGTGGTAATTGAAGTAAAACACCACTACCAGCAAAAAATGGTCTGTCAAAAAAGTTAACAGGAAAATGGTAAATAGCATGTAGGTGGATGATTTTCTTTAAAATATTCTTAACTTTCTTATGACCTGATGATTCTTTGTTTCCAATCTCTGAGCACCAAGATGTCATATTAGTTCCAGAATTTCTCTTTTCAGCTATGTAGATATTTATTCTCATTTTTCAGGTATTATTCTGTGTCCTAGTCATTGCCTCTGTAGCAGAAACTAGAAGGAGGATAAGTTTTTAAAATACTCAGATTTTAATGTCCAGCCATGTAACTTAGGGTTCTTATTCCTTCATGAAAGAATAGTTGAAAAGATGTTTGCGCATTAGATTCCAAACTAACCAAATCTGATCAAAGAATATATGCAATTGAAAGGTGGTGCTTTTTTAAACATTTATTTTAATTTTTAAGAAGCAAGTAAGGTATAAATTAGGGACGCAAAGTGTTACATCCACAAGTCAGTATGAATATAGTGGTACAACTTTATGCCTAAAGTTTTGCGGCTGCATGATGATTCCTGAAACTCACAATTTACCAGGTGAAAATTCAGATACATTATTTTATTCCTCTTGATATTCTGGACTTTTCAAACTGCTAAATTGGCAATAATAAATTATTTTAAATTTTTGTTTATTTAACAGGTTAGAAAGATACTGCACTTTGGTCATTGTTAGCACATGGCAGCTGTCGCAATGCTGGGTATGGTTATGTGTAAATGGGATACCCTCATGTAGGGTAGATTGAATTGTTTCATCTCATTGATACCACACCAAAATCCGTCATGTTATTGGTGGGTACTGGGGTGCTTGCTGCTCTGTAAAATAATTTTTTGCTCATTTGGTCTTGTTCATATATTTGTGAGATCATGGGTATTAGCTCCACTGAGCTTGCCGGCTTTAAATGTGAATGATTACATTTTGTGTAACTCCATTGCCCGGACATCTTTATTTTGTGTTCATTTTAGATGCTTATTAAACATCACCTAGTCTATTTAAGTAAAGTCTTTTTTATTTTTGTTTCATAGGTGCATGGTGTGTTTGGATAGGTCAGATTTCATTAATTGCTGCACTAGAGTCAGTAGATTGAAAAACAAAAGAACAATCTCTGTTCCATGGTAACTGATCATATATCTTATTTAACAATTTTGTCATTTGACACAAATCTTACAGCTCTTGACCAAAACATTGTGGAAATATTTATGTTTTATTTTCCTCTAAATTCCTGCTAAGCCACTGTTGCCAGAAATATAAACTAGCTGTTCAACAGAGGACAAAACCAGTTTATGTCAAGGGAAATACCTGACTAAGCCTTCTCTGATAGGCAGAGACAATTACTACAGCCTAAGTTTTAATTTCTTCCTTCTTCCAATTCTCATCTCCGCCCCCCCCGCCTTTCCCCCCCCCCTTCCCTGTTCTATTCAGAAATAGTACAATAGTTAAATACAGTTACCATGAAAATTACAGGGTTGTTTCTTCCTGTGCTTGTTTGCTGTAGTGCTCTATAAGGAAAGTGGTCCTCTTGTGTGCCCATAGCATTTCTAACAAGGGGAAACATCAGCCTGTAAGCACTTTCCATTTTTTATACGTCTGTTGTTTCAGAAATTGTTATAAAGCCAAAGAATGGTGGAAATCTTATTTCTGAGGTTAAATTACTACTATTCTGTCTTTAACTTACTGTATTGCTTGTTGGAAAGATGTTATTGCTGAGCTGAACAGAAAAGATCTCAGGACTTTATAATGACAGCACCATATTATAAATATTGCAGTAACACATGTAAAATAATATTTGCTGTTAGCTGTAAGTGCAGGTTTTTTCTCAGGCTATTGAATTGGTCAGAAGCCTCATTTGAGTAAAGTATTATAGTTTTCTTTCTGCTGAAAAGTTGCATTTTATATTTTTTCAAATGTTGGTGCTTTCTGTGAAAGCCATTGATAATGGATTGAATGGAAGAGGCTTTAAGCTAAATCCATACTTAGTCCTTGTTTTGAAATCATACTGGTTTTATACATTTTTTTAAATGTATATGTTTTGAAAGCTTGAGAGTTTGTTGTAGTGAACACTGGCAATATTTGTAGCAGGTCAATTGTCTTTTACCTTCTGTTCATAAAATACTAAGTGCACTGGGGTTCTAGGTCACCACTGCAGCTGGAGCACTGCTATTAATTATATATATTGTTATTACACTGAAAGAAACTAAACTCAGAACTAACAAAATCATTACATTCTCTATTAATAGTAGGAAATGTATCTTGTAATGGAGCTGTGTGAGGATGGAGGACTTAAAAAAATTCTTTGTAGTAAAGGACATTTTAGAGAAAATGAGACAAGGCAATTCATTCAGAGTCTTGCTTCAGCAATAGCATATCTTCACAAAAACGGTAATTAAGTTCCTTTGTCTCTTCCATACGTTCATTGATTTCAAGTGTTCATACATTTAACAACAGTTACTGATTGCTATTCTTATCTATTATTTATTTCATAGGATAAAAATAGTCCGGTAAAGAAAAAGTAAAATATATGAATGCTTTTTTAGAACTTTATTTTTCTTACAGATGTAGTAACTGCTACCATTTTTCTTTTATTTCTCTTTCTGTACCAGCTATGGTAATAACATGTATTATTATTTCCTAACTTGTAACTGCTTTGCATTGTAACATTAACTTAGTTTAGTTGTTAAGTGTATAGTCTATTACAGGAGATAAAAAGGCAGAAGTGGATTGTTTCTGATACTTCTTAGCAGCATGTGTTGCATTTAGGATTCGGTAAACATCAGCTTTTTCATCTACCACACAAAAGCATTACAATTCTGCACAGTCCACAACAGGGTTAACCTATCGAGCCAAAAATTTAGAATTGGTAGATGGTGTAAGATTGTGAATAAGTTTTTTACACAGAAATGATTAATCACTCTGTTACAGCATACTACTTTTAGGAATCCTTCATTTGCCTTTTTTTCCATAGAGATATGTGGGGTTATGGAATGGTGCCGTGTTCAGAGCCTTGTTTCTTCTGTGTACTCATTGGAAGGGCAAAAACTTCTGCTGGTTTTGGATATGAAAATGAACTGCAGGTATGAAAATATGTGCAAATCTGATAATGACACAGTAAACCCCCTTCTTTTTTGTTAGATGTTGCCAGGTGATCTACTAACACTAAAGACTGAACCAATATGAACTTTTTCCTTTATTACAGGATTGTGGGGAGGAATGAGATTTGAAAATTTGAAATACTTATATGACTCCCTGGATGAAATGGGAAACATGCTTTTGTTTAGGCTTCCAGTAGTACAGAGTAAAATGCACTGGAACTGCTCAAAGAAATTACTCAATCAAAAGAGTTTAAAACATTTCTGTCAGAATATCTTCACTGCAACTGATAACATTTTATTTCCTACTCTCTCTTGGCAGATATTGTTCACAGCGATCTAAAACTGGAAAACATTTTAGTTAAAAGCAGTGACATCGGTGAAGCAAATGAAATGAAATTAAATATAAAGGTAAGACGACAGTTGTAGCAGTTCTGCTTCAAGAACCTGTTTTAATATCCAGGTATTACTGGGAGACCTGACTTTGATACCTATTAACAGCTTTTGAAATGAGCTGCTAAATGGTGTTATTAGGGGGAAAAAAATCATTTTGGAAGCTAAGTGCCATTGCTGAAAAAGGCTTGCCTTTTTTTTTTTTTTTTAAATGATAAGCATATTTCTAGGTCAATTTAAAATAAAAATCCTTAAAGTAACCCTACCTTGCTCATCTAGATCTATATTAGCATTGTCCCAAGCCATTAGTTACAGGAAGCCAGCAGGTGCTGTGAGATATAATTAAATTTTAAATCAGGCATATTGTCAATTTATTGTTAGTAATTTAGGAAAAAAGCCTATTTAGACTGTGCCTTGATTGAAATACAAATATGTTATAGGATTCTTTTTATATTAATAAATATTTACTACCTAAACACAATATGCCATAAGTTTACATCTTTTTATTGAAAAAATAGTCTTTGATGCTTAATAAATCATATACTAGTTATCCATTGCTTATTTGCTGTTTTTAGTAGTTACTGTGAAAATGTAGGCATCTTCTAAAATAACGTAGTACAACTGAATTATTGGATCATGAATGTACTATCTTGGGTAGAAAATTCCATGTTGAGAAGCATTTCAGACACTGAAGTGTGGACAACTCAGTAATTTATGGTGGGAGAAATCCAGGGTGCAGAACTCTGTTATGTTTCTTGGAACCTATGTATTTTGGTATATTATTATAGTCATTTTAAGAAGCATAATTTTGGATTTCCCTATATCCTTCAGTTTGGGGCAATTTGTACCTTTCTTCCTGCAAATGTTAGAGCTAGGTAAGACATTGATACAAATCTTCTGGTTTGTCAACAGGTTTTCCATCCTTGGAGTCAGTTCACTACTTCCATCAGTAGAAACCATGATGGCCAGCTATTCTCATTTCATGGCCTTGCTTTATATATCCATTTGGAACAGCAACTATCACATTCTATCATATCACCCAGGTGCAAGCATTTTTCCTGGCCTCCATCCTGTGAATGAGAACAGATCTTTCCCCATTTTCCTTGTTCTCCTCATTTTAGCGGAGAGTAACTCCTGAATAACTTCAATGGGAGAAGCGGAAAGCAAGGAAGCAAACCCCAAAGCTGGTATGGCTAGTAGCAATAAAAGCAGCTACAGGAAAGAGGAGGTCCATCACACAGCATGAAATAGATAAACAGCTAAACCCAATATTTTTCTGCTTCAGAGTTTTCAGACTTGAGGCAGATGATGTTAAATGTGAGGCTAAGGTTCGCACCCTCCTGGTTTTGGCGGTGAGAAATAGTCTTCCCGAATCTTCACGATTTTCTGGTTTTGGGCAGGACGTGCAGGGAGAATTATGGGAGAAATCCAGACACAGATTCCTCCTGGTGAAAGAACAGAGATTCTTCCGTATGATACACTAGTACATGGCACAGGTGCATACTGGCATGGGGTTTAGATGAAATTTTGTTTATAAGTATAGATAGACCTTCAGTTTCAAGCCACCTTCAGGTATCAGGACATTCCTTCCCAAACTCAGAAATACTGACAACTTCAGATATATGTATTGCCTCATGAGCTTTGAGATAAAAAGTATAAAAATATACTGAAGAAACTGGCTTCTCCACACAAGTATTACACCTGAATAAGGTTTTACTATCAGGATAAAACCCTATCTGTTAAAAAAAAAAAAGAAAAAAAAAAAAAGGAAATGCTTTCCCACATGAAGGATGAAGTCAAAGCCCCAGGGATGGGTCCTAACTGCTTCCAGTTTTTGCAGCAAAAAAGGCAGAGTTTAAGTATTTTTTAGTAAAGAAAGGTGACCCTCAGAAAGCAAACAATCGGGTTTCCAGTTTGCTTTTTGTGGGTGTGTGTAGTATTATGCCTGTATGGAAGATGCTGTGAGTGATTTATTTATTTTTTTCTCTCATTCTGAATATCGGAGTTCCTTATGGTTTTGTCACATGAGAAAGGAAAGGGAAGAAGCAAATGAGCTTGTAATGACAGCCTGTTCTAGGACATCCAAAATGGCTGCAAGGGGGTACTAGAAAATAGGAGCTGCTACACCCCCCCCCCCCCTTTTTCCCATATCCTGAGATTCTGAAATAGTAAATTTGTGACTAAACCTCACTTATTTCATCACGGTGTACAGCATGACTCTAATATTTTAAGTCAACTTCTCTTACATCCAGGACTTGGATACTGTGCCGCTTATGGTATGACAATTATTTGAAAGACACAGACTTTTAGCTTTGTCTCCTTACAGGTAACTTTTAGAGGGAACCATAATTTGGCCCCATTTAATTTCACAGATATCTCAAACACTCGGTGCTTAAAGAGGAGGCAGAATGCAATGATCTTATTCTTTTGTAATGTGTTAACCAACATAAACTTGGTGAAGTAGTTTTCCTTCATAGATACCAGTAAAATGAAAAGGAGCAGCTAACTTGTTTGGTTTTTTTTGGGGTTTTTTTGTACACCCTACCCCCGCCCAAACCATAAAATGAAAACAAACCACAACCCCACTATAAAGTTGGTTTTTTTTGGTTTTTTTTTTTTGTTTTTTTCTTTTTTAGGGTTTGGAGAGGGTGGACATAACAACATCTGTTTCAGGGAATTCCAGGATTATAACTGCACAAGAGGAAAGTTTCTAGATGGGGTTATATCCTCTCTCTTCCTTAATTTGCTCACTCTACTTCCATATAGAATAAAATTCATTTTAAACCAAATCAAAAGTAACACTCTCTGGTTTTATTAAGATTTTCTAGCCTTCACCTTTTGGTTGAATGTTGGAGCTGGTGGTGTACTCTGATGTCTGCTTCAGACCAGCAGAACAACAGATAGAAAACTGCCTCCAGGAAGTGAAATTTTCATTTTGCATCCTCTTTTTCTTAAAGACCAGCTTGAGAGACAGTGGAATCCATATCAGTCTAATGGACAAGCACAAATGCATTTGTGCAGTATAACATGGGGTGCAAATTTTTGTGGGCCGAAGGTGCTGACCCACTGAGTGGCTGGCCCTGAAACGCTGCCCTGAAGGCGGAGGGGGAAGGTCTGCTGCTCAGCTGGGTCTGAGCCATGCCAAAGATCGCCTCTTTCTGGTGGAGACGATGGAGATGCATTTCCAGCCATTTGTCTTTCCTGCTGCTACATGTGCCCACAGCTGTGAGGAGGAGTGGACCCACTGAGAGCATGCTGTAACCATCAGCTGAGGAGTTGTCCATGTTCATCTCACAATCTAGGTTTTCATTTAGGTTCTTAACAAGCAGCACTCTGATTCATCAGCAACTTGGTTTTGTTTATCTTGACCTTCTAACTTCTGTTTCTGTCACTCCTTGCCCACAGCAATGTAGTGTCTCCACCATCAATTTGCTGTAGCTGGGCTTTCCAACCTGCTTTATTCACAGAGAATGTAAAGTGGTCAGCACAGATTTGCCCCGTGTCCCTGGAGGATACTTAGTTTAGTGTGACTTTCAATATCAAGGAAAAAAATGTTATATTAAAAAACACTTAAGTGGTGGAACAAATTGCCCAGCAAAGTAATTACAGGACAAACGTTACTGGTGTTTGGCACAAACTTGCTTATCTTTATGGAAGAATAGAGGAGGAAGAAACTGAAGATCATTATATGAACTCTCATTTTTACTGTTTTTTCTGACTTTATCATTTTGACTCCAAACAGTAAGTTCTGCACTTGATAAAAGCACTAAGAAGTCCATCTTTATTGCTACTTTTAACATTGTATTTTTTTCTACTAGGTGGCTGACTTCACTTTAGCTGTACAAAAACCTGGTGGTAGTGAGAGCATGTTTCATTCTATCTGTGGGACTCCTATATATATGGGTAAGTTCAGCGCTTTGGTCTTTTCAAGAGCTACAACTCTCTAGATTCCTTCCAGATCACAAAGAGTCGTAGGATCTTTAAGCCCTTCTTTTTCTTCTTTTCTTTTCTCACAGGAATTGTTGTACTAGCTTAAACTGCTTTTATTTCTAATCTCATATAATTATCTCAGAGACCCAAAGCATCAACTTCAGAGAAAGGTGCAGCTGTAACTGATAACAACCTTTTAGTGGGGCTCATCAGATCTAATGCAACTGCTGTGGAATAAATTGTCCATCATTATAAGAACCCACATTTCATATACATTTTGTGTTATATAAATGTAAATGTTTAGTATCTGTTTCTGATGTGTGTCGTGGTTTAACCCCAGCCAGCAACTAAGCACCACGCAGCCGCTCACTCCCTCCCCCCCCATCCAGTGGGATGGGGGAGAAAATTGGGAAAGGAAGTAAAACTCCTGGGTTGAGATAAGAATGGTTTAATAGAACAGAAAAGAAGAAACTAATAATGATAACACTAATCAAATGACAACAGCAATAATAAAAGGATTGAAATGTACAAATGATGCGCAGGGCAATTGCTCACCACCTGCCGATCGACACCCAGTTAGTCCCCGAGCGGCGATTCCCCGCCCCCACTTCCCAGTTCCTATACTGGATGTGATGTCCCATGGTATGGAATACCCTGTTGGCCAATTTGGGTCAGCTGCCCTGGCTGTGTCCTGTCCCAACTTCTTGTGCCCCTCCAGCTTTCTCGCTGGCTGGGCATGAGAAGCTGAAAAATCCTTGATTTTAGTCTAAACACTGCTTAGCAACAACTGCAAACATCAGTGTTATCAACATTCTTCGCATACTGAACCCAAAACATAGCACTGTACCAGCTACTAGGAAGACAATCAACTCTATCCCAGCTGAAACCAGGACAATGTGTCCATTTTACTAACTTATAGCTTCTACGTAGCAGTGAATTCCACAGATTAATACTGTGTTCGCAGTGTGGTGCAACTGTTGGATCCTTGGCAGACCATTCACACTGTGTGTCTCTCTTTCTCTCTCTGTGGTCTGTCAGAGATCAGGTCTTCTCCTGAGGATCTGGAGGGGACAGGTTGCAACAGGTATCGACAGGTATCAGGGCAAGGCAGCTGGCAAAATCCTGGTACTTTCTGGTGTTTTAAACATGCTTACTACTTGTTATATATATGAAAAAAATAGTGAATTTGTGCGGCTTCCTCAAACGCTTATCCATATGTACTCTACTCTACATGCCATTCCATTTTTTCTGGCTAGTGGTGTCTAGTAGGAGCAATCCCTTATTGTCTTTATTCATCTAAGATGTCAACACTTACTGTTAAAAATATGTAGACTGGCGGAAGATCTGCAAGGGTCAGCTCTCTCAACTCTTTCTCTGCTGATGGTAGCTGGGTTCCACAGGGGCCTTATACCTCCAGCCAGGAAGTGCATGTCTTCTGAGATTTTTCTGAAGGGAATGATAGAACCATCCTTGACCCAATAGCGGCATAATTTTTTCTCCCCTTCCCCCACCTTCTTGAAATGGGTCTGGGCTTGTTTGGCAGAGTCATCTTCCACTATTGGCTACAGGCAGAGCAATATACAGGTTTCATTTAAAGTTTGTGTATTCTGATTTTCAGTTACAATTCACTTTCCTTTTTTGAGTTCTACACTAAGGAAAGGAAGCTAAGGTACATGCCTTGCAAACTCAGATTTTGTCCTACAGAAAAATGTCATCTCTTCAGATATTTGTAGCTTTTGTTGAAAGGATATGGAATCACCATTTTAATTTGGATGCTACTTCTATCAAACAACATTAGAGATGACCTAAGATCTCCTGGAAATAATTTTATTTCATTGTGCTGTTATTCAGTCAGCCTTCAGAGGTCTTTTGAGGCACATATTTCTGGTAGGTAAGTGGAACAGCTGCATAGGTTATTTACATCTCCTTTTCAGGGACAGGTGATGAGTAGTGCTTTTTTGGTAAGGTTTCTTTTGATAGTCATGGTCTTTATTGTCTGCTTCTACTGGTTCAGCGAACTGGAGTGGAGATAAATGGGGCTCTAAAGAAAACAAGCAATGATTTATTTTAAAACAGCTCTGGGGCATGTTTGCCTACACATGTTCTTTCTTTCTCTTGCTATTCTGGAAGTTCAAAACCTCTGAAATTCTTCATGGGTTAAGAACTTGAATAGTATTTAAAGTTGTGCCATCCTTTAAGACAGCCTTGGAAAGTTCATGGATACTTAAAGCCTAGACGAAGCTGACAGGAGACATTTCTGACCAAAGAATCTGAAATCAAGTGCGTGTGGTTTTTGCAAATGTGCCACTGGTGGGCAGAGGTAATCGGAGATTCAAAGAGCCGGTTTTAATGCAAGGTAACCAATTCTTTTCAAACTCCCTTCTGCATAAGAGAGACAGAATAACTCCATACTTCTCAACTACTCACAGGAAAAGAGGTACAACAGTTGCACACCAGCTGAGGGCTGCTGCCAATCACTGCTTGGGTCAGCTGATTGAGGGGATGCTCTCACTCCACTTGCTACCCAGTTCCTAAAGGAGACAAGCAGGTTCCTACAGCGAGGACAAACAGCTATTCCCGCTGATTGTACCTCTTCAGAGTGAAAGCAGTGACAAACTGTGTCATGCAGGGGGTCACTTTATAATCGATGCCTACAGGCTGCATGAAATTAACTCTATGTCTACTACAACAAAAGAAGGTAGGAGTTTGGGAAGATTTTTATCAGATCTTAGATGTTGCTGTAGAGGAGTCTGGGGAGTGATGATATGCCTTGATGATGTTGTACTTGTTCATTGTCAGGCCCTTCTTTTCTGCTGTTTTTTTTCTCTCTGCTCCCTTAGCTCATCAGGTACTCATTACAATCTCTTAGATGATATACAGAACTAATTTCTTCTTATTTTCTCGTAAGCTTTATCATGCCCTCCATGCAGACAACTTTGCATTTCCATTCTACATGAAGTTGCCTTCAAACTGCCTCAGTCTACTTTATATTATTGCTAAGTTCAGTGCAACTAACATATTCCGTTGTTACAAGGTCAGCTTTTTCTCTGTTGCTGGGTGTTTTTGAAGCCAACAGTGCTACCTGAATCACAGTACCTTCCTCTCATTACATAAATTTGTCTTATTTGTGACTTCTGATGTGCTGTGGAAACTTAGGAATCTCCAGCTAAACAATGAGGTTAAATTCTAAACCAGTTTTTTCTTAGAAAATTTCCATCCAAGCAATGCATCTATCCACGTGTATGACACTGATAATTATTTGATGTTGAAATGGAAGTTGAAAAAAACCATGAAAACAGGTAATTATGACATAGCCTGTCCAAAGGGCATGCTTTTCTTTGGGTTTTTTCTTTGCCTATTTAGGCAATGAATGCTTTGCATTCCATAATATAAAGATTTGTACCCCTTCCTGATTTATACTGCGTGCTATAATATACTTCACTTCATTATCCAATATAGCATTCATTTTTCAATTCTGTGAAGTTCTTTTCCTCAATGGTATATACCAGCAATGCATTTCACAGCTTGCTTATAACAAACTGAAGCAAAAAAGAAATCCTTTTTGGAGGAAGATAATTAGTCCTTCTGACATTTTGATTGATGAAATACTAGTAATATTAAATACTTCTTTAAGCGAGGGGGTTGCATGGGATGAAATTACTTTCTGATTTACTAATCATGACAGAAGCATAGAGTCTCAACACTGGAAGGGACTTTGAGTCATTTGATTTATTTCTGTGTCTAAAGAAAGAAGCAACTATACTTAAGTAATTTCTGATGAATATTTGTGTAAAGTGTACTTGAAGACTTCCAGTAATGGAGACTCCATAATCTTCCCAGGCACTCTATTCTGGTGCTTCATTATCCCCCTAGAAATTTTTCCTCCTGTCTGCCCCAAACCTTCAGTTTCACAATCAGCTTAAACTTATACCTACAGGCCATGACCTAATCACTTTTTTCATTATGAATTTTCAGTTAACTCACCTGCAGCCACATAATTGCTAGAGCTGACTTACGGGAGGTGGTGGGAGCCTATGTGTGGGACTAAGGAAAAGGGTGGAATTGCACTTCATATTTTCAGACTATTATTTCTCACCCGATCCATATGAAGAACAGGTAGCCACCTTCCTATTTTCAGCAGTCTGATACCATGCTTCTCCCTTGGTCTCTTGTTCTTTAGACTAAACAGGATGAATTTTCTCAGTCCTGTCCTGCATTTCCTATCTCAGTGATTGACTCTCCATGCTCCATTTATGCAACCTATTATGTCAAAATGGGAGTATCCAAAACTGAGGACAATATCTAGTTGAAGCCTCACCAGTGCTGGGCTGAGGGGAAGGATTGTTTCATATGTACTGCAGACCTTAGGCTTGCGTATAAAGCACAGTTAACGACTGTTTTTGTAATTTATTTAAGGACTCTCAACTCCACATAAAAGAACAAGAGGTAAGGGCTGGTAATCAGGCCATTGGCCTGTTTTTCACCTGCCATATTTAAATAGGCTCCTAGCCCAGACAAGGGGAGGAGCGTTGGTCTTGGCCTCCTCAGAAAGGGCAGGTGTGCACAAAGAGAATTTGTACCGGACTGGCAGTTTTATGCTAATCCTGTCTTGCAGAGGCATTGTCCAGTAACACTGGAACTGTTAACTCGTGTTCAGCTTGTGGTTCACAACAGTCCAGTTCTTCTCTGTTTGCATCCTGAGCTTGTCTTTCAATATACTTACAGTCACTCCTGGCTTGATGTTGTCTTCAGATTTAATAAGAGTGTTCTCTCTTGGATCATCCATGTCATCAATTATAAAGGTATCATGCCTAGGACAGACACCTACAAAACTTTCCTTGACACAGCCTTCCACTTGGACAATGAACAAGTTACAGCTACTTTCTGAGAAGCAATTTTTATAAGCATGTGTGCATTGTTCCTGTGATAATTTAATGTAGGCAGTATTATGAAAAAAGTTATGTGAAACAGTATCAAAAGCCTTACTAAAATAGCAATATGTGATATTCAGTGTTCCTCCTCTAACCCCGAAGACTATCAACCTGTGCTTCATGGAGATTTATTCCTGACAGGTGCATAATGGCTGTTACTTACCTCTTTGTTTTCTTCTAGGTGCTTTTTATTTCCACTATTTTCCTGGGAATTAAAATTAATGGGTCGCATCTGTAATTCTTTGGTGCCAGCTTTTCCACCCTTTTAAGAATAGATACCATGATTGCCTTTTATCAGTTTTCAAGTATTTTACCTGCCTTCCACTAATAGTTCTTGAACCACTAATAGCTCTGAAAAGTCTTGTCAGTTTTAAAAGTACTCTAGAATGAATTTTATCGGTTACAGCTGATTTTAAAATTTCCACCCTGAGTACTTGCTAACCTTTTGCTTCTCTGTAAAAAACTGAGGTCTTGCCCCTTTGTCATTGATATTGATTGTGCTATCCACTGCTTGCAGTTGACATTTTGGTTAAGATTGATGTAAGAAGACATTAAATACATTTGCCTTCTGAGCATCATCTATCAATTGCATTCTTGGTTGAATATAATAACAGCCTCCTTATTCATTGTCTTCCTACTACTCATATACTTATAGATTATTTCATTTTTAGTTACGTCCCTTTCTGGTTGCTTCTCATTTTTACTTTCTGATTTTGCCCCTCAACGCTTATGTTTTCCTTTTGTTCTTATTTCCATCTTTTGTATGCTCCCTTCTTGTGTGTGAGACTTGTGGAAATTTACAATTTAACCAGACTGGTTTATTAAAAAAAAAAAAAAGTAACACCTGTTTCCCAATTCAGTTATTTTATTTTGTGTAGGATATGTATATAAAGATATAAACTTATGTAAGTTTGTAAGTTTTCCCAGGATGTTAATAGCAGGAATTGCTGCTTGTTTAAAATGTTCTCAAAACGATTGATTAAAAATGAGATGACACTGTAGGTTTTGGCCAGTTTGGCAATATTAACAGTAAGAAGTCTTGTTTTACCAGTAAAAAAAGTAAAGTTCTTGGCAAGAAGTCTTGTTCTACCAGTTATGGTATTATCAAGCCACTAAGTTAACCATTTTAAGTTCCTTGACATAATAATTAGATATCTGAAGCTTGGTACCTACCTAAAACATAAAACACTGAGATGACAGTTAAACAAGCTTTTTTATTTGGTGGGACAACACCAAATAAAATAGCCTCTGTGAATCTCCTCTTCTGTTGTGTGAAGGTTTTTATCTTCTGTTCCTTACTGGGGCTAAGTATGTCACCTCCATTGATTCTGGAAGTGAAAACCATAGATCTTGGTGTGAACTCACAACCACATCTCTCAGTTCATATGGTGTCTTGCAGTACTTTAAGTCAGTGTGTTATGAATGCTACTTTAATAACTTATTGTGGGGAAAAAGAATACTAAGTTTAATCATACAGCTAATGTCACAATGTCACCACCCCCTTAAGAGCTAAGTGATAAAAGTGAGGACACATCAGCATGAATTGTTAAGGTCTGTACATTATTCATTTAAACATCTGCTGTTGGTTCCTCTTTACATATGGGAATAAATTATACCACAACAGCACATTCTTCATTCTTTGTGTTTAAGCATTTAAAAGTTTGTTTTTTTTTTTTTCTATTATTAATATTATTTTTTCTGCTTGGTTGGCAGCCCCTGAAGTTATCAGTGCCTATGACTACAGCCAACAGTGTGACATTTGGAGCATAGGTGTCATTATGTACATGCTGTAAGTAGCTTGTAAAAGTAATATAAAATGTACAGACCCATTTATAATACAAGTACTTACAATTTTGCACTGAAATAAAAAATAAAGCTGTGCTAAGCCTTCACAAAAACTGAACTCTTATAATTGCTTGTATGTAAACATAACAAATTTCTATGCAAAATAAAGTAAAAGATACGGTTTAGTGTTAAAAATTAAGTATTTGATTTATCAACTACTTTGTAATCCTGAAACAACAGACTATTACAGGAATTTGCAGTGAAACACCGTAAAACTAAACTGAGAATTTAGGCCTCTCTTCTGCATATGTTGGCTTGATCTATAGATGAAAACTAAGTTATTGATTTACAGATTATTGTGAAATCCTCAAAGGGTTTGCACAAACAGTGCAGTCAGGCTAAGGCTTCTCTTCTCCACCCCTGCCTGTGGTCACTCTGTAACTGAGATGTTCCAGGGCTGCCAGGTCTCCCTCTACAGGTTATCTCTGTCCTTTGGAAGTTCATTAGTCTGCTGTTATTAGAGGAAGAAATGAAATTTTACATTTATAAGAGTACATGCATATTTTTATTGAGGTCTTTCATTGTTTATAACATTTGTCTTAGTTACAAAATAATAATTCCTCTCTGAAAAATCTTATCCTGCCCGTACTCGCTAAATAACATAAAAAGGTACGCCAGTAATTAAAAATAAATTGCAGCAAAGCACATAAATTACTGTTCATATGATGCAACTAAAATGTCACATAGTATGCATGGTTTTTGCGTGGCTTTTCCCCCCACTTTTCAGTCTTTTTCTTCTCTCATATGCCCCCAGATGATGCTTTAATGCCAATGTTTTAGAACATTACCACTTGCTGTTTCATTTGTTGTTATTATTTCTGTCCTGTGATTATTTTACCTTTGTTGCATACAGCTGAGTTCTTTTATAACTTAAGACTTTGTACTTGAGTGTGCAGACACAGGCACACAGTTTCATTAACCTCCTCTTTTCTGGATTTTCTTTGTTTGGTTTTTCTTTCCACTTTGTTTTGGTTCCTCAGTTTCTTTTCTATACAATTAGCTCACTTTCCTCCTTGTGTCAGCATGACAAAGTGTTCATATCTTTATTGCCTTTTTTTTTATTTCTAAAATCCACACGTACCTTTTATGCTGATACAGAATGAGTTTTATTGTTGTACTTCATGATATTAATGTTTGCATCACACTACTAGGATTCGCACACCATAATACAACAGGATATAGTATAAAATGGTTGGTAGAAATTGGATGGTTTGACTGGCTAATAAGAATCCAGAGCAGTGCCTGCAATCAGCACAATTCACAGCTCAGAACTTGTAAAATTCAGAGCAGTGAACTGTGTTGATTGCAGCTGTGGCTTAGAACTTCTGACCTTCTTCCTTAATTAGCAATATAAATATTTTTTAAAATTAGCATTTTGTAATCACAACAATGTCAGAACAAAGTAACATTAATTCACCCCTTGTTGTGTTGACTATACAAGAATGAAAATACTGTGTGTGAATTAATAGAATACAATTCACGCTCCTTTTTATTGCTTAATTTGAAAATAGTAATACAAAAGCCATAAGATCATCTTCTGATTTTAATTCTGGTTTTGCAAATTACTTTTCTTCCCACCCTGAATAATAGCTTGTGCTCCTGGTGCTCCTCTAATGGGCTTAAAGATACTCTTAAGCCATTATTGCTACCATCACAACTTTGACCCTTCTAGGCTACAGCTAATGCCTCCTTGGTAATTCGCTAGCTGCCAGAGCTCTTTTTGCAGTGCAGATGGCATGCTCCATCTTGGTACCAAGGGTATTATTGCCACGACAGGCGCAGTCTCTACCTATATGGGGAGCATAAGCCCTGAGGTGACTCATGAACTCTGTTTTCATGAATGTTAATGCACAGGGTTGCCTCTGCATAATGGGGCAATGCTGGTGTGATGGATTTTTATATGTAATTTAAACTGAGGTGTACTTTATACTTTCCATTTCATTTCTATTTTCACATATACTAATAGAAGCATGCACAATAGTAACCAACAGAAAGAAAATCCATTAAAATACAGAAGTATGTCAGCACATTGAAAGAGTAGACTAGCGAGAGTCCTGCTGCCTGTCACACTCCGAGAGCATGGCCCGTATGCTGCTCGCTAATAGGAAAGGGTCCGGGGCTTCTTTTTCCTCTGCAATCTACACTACTGGGTTTCCTGCTCATTCTTCCAAGTGTGCTCAGAGACTCTGGCCCTTGCAATAGTTCTCAAAAACCTTTGTGCAACGAAAGAGGTCTAGGATGCCTAATAAATTACTTCCTGCATTGCAGCACTAAGAAACCTATTAAGAAAATGTGGTAGTTTTTGCTCCTTTCTAAAGGCACAGAAAATTTCTTCACAGATTTTCAAGGTTCCATGTGATGCGTTTCACCTATTTAACTTGATTTCTTTAGCTGAAGTTATCTGTTGTCTGTCACTGCCTTAGTCTGGAGAGAATTTAGTCCTGTCTGTGCATAACAGAATAATGGGCATTGTCACCAGCCAATACTTCCAGTATCGTGTCCTGAAATGAATGCATTCTTCCCTTTTTCTGTTCTTTAAGTTGAATTCCATGTGGATTTCAGTCCTAAGGGAGATTAGCAAGGAGAATTGGAGGATAAAAGAAAACAGCAGTTTTTGTTGAAGACATGTTGAGATTAAAAGTTTGGGGAAAAATGCACTAAAATATTAATTTTATGTTTTACCTTAAAATTAAAAATTAAAGCCATGTGAATGAAACTCCAGTGTATTTTACTTTGATACAAAGTGACAGGCATCCTTCACTAGGATTTGACAATTACATTTTCAGTAGCTACTTCTGTGTTTTGGGAGTAGAACTAAACCATAATTTGATGCAAATCATTTATTTGATGAAGTTAGCTTCTTTTTTGTTTTAAATGGCCACAAAGAGGTGTATTAATTTTTTGAAAGTATTTGCTATGGAATTTTTGCATGTCAGTAGTGCATGAATAGTATGATGTAAAATCTATTAGAAATTTAATCTGTCTTTATTAGCTTTGATTGAAAACACAGATCACATGATATGGTTTTTCATTCATTATGTGATTAGTAGAACACAGATCAATATTTACTTTCAAATATATTCCCTAATAAACAATTACAGTTGATGTTTCTGGTTAATACTTCTGTTGGCAAACAGTAATAGTCACAGAAACCAAATGCAAAGCAAGTTTAAACACTGGGTTTGATATTAACACAATTTTTTTAGGAATACGGTTGTTTTAGTTTCATATATACCACCTTTTTTAATTGTTACCGCATCATTAAGAATGCAACTGGCATAAAGGAAGCAGATGATACAGAAAGAGTGAACTGAATTTACAGACATTTAGATACCACATTTACTCAAATATTTTATTCAAAATAACAAGAAATGGATACAGGGCAAGAATGCAGCCAAGGTGTGTTTTTATGACCCTATGTACTCTCAATATGTACGCTTATGGGTATGTCTTAAAAATTTTCTGACATTTCTGATATCTTTGCTTTTTTATTATCCTATTTCTACTGATACCTTAGTTTAGGTGAGGCCAAATAAGGCAATTTTCACACTCTGTAGCCAAAGGAGATACGGCATGATACCAGAACAAAAAGTGAAAAATTAAAAATGATGTTTTGTTTTGTCACAGTATTTTCTGCTTTATGTTTTTGTTCTGAAAAACACATCTTTTGTAGCAGTAAAAGGATATTATACACTTCTATATTTTTCAGTGAATCACACTTGCTTTAATTTACTGTTATTCAATGAAGAATAGCACCTTAGAGTGACAATTGAACATATTTCATAGATAGTAAGAATTTGGAACTGAGTTTATCACATTTTGAACAGCAGTACACTTGACTTCAGGGACACACGCAACCACTGTGTATGATTAAACTGACTTCTTATATAAAATAAGGCTACATATCTAGTAATTCTTATACTGAGTCAATGACCTGTGTTTGATTCAAAACCTGTTTTTTAGAAAGATGGCTGATTGGGACTTAAAAGCCTAAATTGAGAGCGGTCTGTTTTGTCTTGTTGTTGTTGTTTCACTTCTTGTGATTGTTATTAACTCTGTGGAGTTTTAGCTCACTAGTCTAAAAACAGTGGGGCGTGAATTAATGATGGTTTTTATTACTGAAATTTAGTGGTTGCTAAGACAGAATTGTTTAATTGAAAATATTACTTTGCCATGAAATCAAAAGAAATGTGAAGCATAAAGTGTTTGCAGTAATCAGAATTTCTGTGGTGGAAATATTGCACATGGTGGCAACAGGTTAGCTTTCAGTAAGTCAAGTGATTTGGATGCGTGAGTTACAGAATAGCAAAATACTACGTTTTCAGTTTAATTTTTTCTAGCTTCTACTTCAGTTGTTGTATCTTGTTAAACCTTTGGCTGCTACTTTAAAAATCCATATAATATCAATTATCTTTTCCTTATGTGGATACCTAGTGACCAAGATTAAATCACATTTTAACCTCATAACCTTTTTCCTTTTAAATCTCTCTGACACACATTTTTCAGAACTTAAGGCACTTTTGTAGAGTTCTTCTGAAGCTTTCCCAGTCCTGCCAACTTTTTGATTTCACAGTGATCCCATAATACATAGTTTTTGCCTCACCAGTGAAAAATAGTAGGTATCCGTTCACTGACCCTAATTTTCTTACACCTTTTATAGCAAACTTAGAAGAAAAGCTTTTTGAACTAATAAGAAAGGGAGACTGATCCACAGAAATGGAAAGTCAAAACATAAGATAACTGAGGTGGAATAAACTTACAAGGACAGTGATAAACCCACAAGTAATTACAGATAATATAAACAAAAAGGAACTTGTGTATTAGAAAAATATCATGGAGTGCAACTGTTATTTATTTTATTGAGATATGACAGCAGAACGCATTATTTTGCTGGCAGCAAAAATGTTGAAGTGGTTTCAAGTTCCATATTTTGTGCAGAGTGAAGGTGTATGTGTATTAAGTGCACTTGTGTAATACATATTTTAGCCCTTATCAATCTTGTCAAATGCCTGCTCTGCAGAATCACAGAAAGTGATCCTCTCGCAAGCCATCCAACCTGAATGTCATCACTTCAGTTGAGGGAAGAAAAAGCAATGTCGTGCTCTCACCCGGCAGAAGCCTTTCCCTCTAGGCAAGCGTATATTGTATATTGAGCCTGGGTCTCCTGCTTCTTCAGCGAGTAGTCTGACCACAAGGCTGCTGCACAAAAAGGTTGTATCTCTGCCAGTTACTAAAAGAAAGCCATGATTTTTTACTGCATTCTGTCGGGAAACTGTCTGGTTTGGCTGTAACTCAGCTCTGAACTGCCCAGCGCTGCCAAGGAAAGGAGGTCTAGTTGCACAAAAAGATCCAACTCCATATAGCTGAGAAAATTTAAGATGGGAAAGTGAGAGGCTGCTTTGTTAAAGCAAGAGCTCTAAGCAGATTTCTTCTCAGAATTATTAGGCATCCTTAGGCTTCTCAGTCCTTCGTTGGATCAAATTTTTCAAGTCCTCACATAACTTTGGAAACACCCTTAAGTAATTTGCAGAACAGGAATGCACATATATGCTTTTTGCTGAACTGGGGTTGTAAGTCGGGCATGAGAGGATTTGGACTTTCGGCATTTCGTTTGCTTGTAAAAGTCAATCTGCCCCCACAAGAAACAAATCTCACACGCTGTATGCATAAAAGTTTACATTTAGGTTCTTGCTTTTACTCTTCAAGCATATTCATGTACCTGTAAATTTCACCAAAAATCACAGCAATAACACAGAATTCTAAACCAGAGCTCACCTTCAATGTGCTCAAAAGCTCTTCCAAGAAAGCCAAAAATCAGTAGAGGAGAGGAAAGAAGAAAAAAACCCCAACCCAAAAACTCACTGCCTGAAAGGAAACACTACCTTCCATTAAATCAGACCTAAGAAAAGATGAAATTCTCCTAGTGGGAAGTGAAGAAAATGAGGTAGAGTATTCTTATAGTTAAAATATATCACAATCCATACAATATATAATATGAGGTAGAAAAAAAAAAGGGGATAGAGCATATTTTAAAAATCTAGGTTAAAGTAATTGGAAATTACAGTACCAAACAAGTATATGTGTATCCATAAAAATATTTATTGCAAAATAAGATTTACCCTCTATTTCATGAAAATTATCCTCAGTATATAAGTAATATACTCCTGCAGATTATGCAGAAACAACACAAAGTGGTAATATAATCTTTGTGTTTCTTAGAAACTTAAAAATATACTGCCATCCTGTCATCTTGTTTGCTCTTACTTTTTAGCAGATGTAAAAAGTTAATGTGTCTGGAAAAGTTTTAACTGGTATAAAAATCAGCATAATCAAAACTAGTAGCAGAACTGCATTAATTAGTATTTCTGGTAAATAATTAATTGTCACCCCTTTGCATAGCCCCCGGCCAAAACTATATATGGTCTCAAACTGACAACACATGAACCTCCAGAGGTATCCACTAACTTGAATTGAGCTTGAGGTCATTTGTTTAGCTATAAGTACATGGTAACTTTTAAATTAAAATTTTTATTGTTAAAGTATTGTTCCAGAATATAAAATTGCTGCACCTATGTTTGAAATGCCACTTTTAATCATACAGAATGACTTGTGACTTCATAAATTTTTGGTACAGATGGTAGGGATTTCCTGGTGGGAGACTGTGGTGCCAAATGCATTTAATCCTATGCAGAAGCTCAAGTGTCACATGGCACCAAGGGGTTAATTTTTTTACACGCAGAATTCTCTACATGATAATGCACTTTCATGTTCCCCATCTGGCTATTGTAAAATCACAAAGACTGTGAAAGCACAAGCATGAAGTAGAAACTGGTGTCCTGATTTTCAGTGGTACTGAGTATCTGCAGCTCCCGCTGAAGTAAGGTGGGAGCCACAGGTGCTCAGTAGTTCCAAACCCCAGGCCGTATTAGGACATCTTAATGAGCATTTGTTAAAGAATTCTGCCTAGTGTCACTTATCACTTTAAGTCCCTGTTTCTTCTCTTTATACTCCTCTAAAAACCTAAGGTTTTTACTAGAAATGGAAAAACATTTAACTACCACTTCAAACACTGCAATACGTAATACCTATGTAAACTATAAGCAGCAGAGGAGAATGCAGATAAGACAAGGGGGGCCTTCAGCTGGAACATGCGGATGGAAGATAGAAGGTACAGAACCACAAGGGACACTCTCCTTCACAGTCTGCCTACTGAAGCTGGGGAATTCTTTGCCACAAGGAAATTTTTATAGGAGTTTTAAAATATTTGGACAAATTAGTAGAAAAAAAGTGAACTGAGCTTTATTACCACCACTCTCTTTAGGTTCAGGAAACCCTGGGCAACAAATGACTGAAGGCTGGTACAGTATTCCAGTACTGAATGCTTTTCCTGTTCTTATTCTCTAAGCATCTATCCTTGGCCACCGGTGGTGATGTGAGAAAGACCTTTGATGTTACCTTGTATGACCATTCTGGTGTTCTTAGCTCCTTATACAAAATAAATAATTTATGTAAATGAAAGAAAAATGTTAGTAAATAAATAAATAATTAGGAAGTGTCAGTACTGAACAGAGATGGGGATGTATTTAGTAGTGAAAGTGCTAAACAGGGCCATCACTAGTCAAGAAAGCAGGCATATTAGTTGAAACTGTTTTTCAAGAAATTCAGCAGAACCGCACTAGGACACTGGGCACCGCACATGCACAGTACTGAGCCCGTGGAGCAAGTTCAACCAAGTACTGTCTGCAAATAGAGCAGTTGCACACCGTGTTCACACACAGCAGATCCAAAGCATCTCGTGTTGGAGCTACTGCTCACAGGCAGGTGGCTGCCAAAGGCTCCTTCAGGACTGGAGACATAGCAACCCAAGCCTTAAAAAGGCACTGAAAGTCAGCTCGTGTGAACATAAAGATATTCAAGAGACCAACATGCCGCTTTGCAGTTCTACTATAATAGAAAACACTGGCTGGTCACATACAGGAAAGGTTGGAGCATGAAGGCAAGATCATTGTCTGGAGCACTGTCTCATCCAGGAAGTTTTCCCTTAGGAAGCAGCTTAAAACTGCCAGGAGTAGATCAGCTGGAGGAACAAGTGGATTCAGTGCATTTCCAGAGCTCATTTCTGATGGTATTTATTTCTGACCGAATAACATCTGCAGAAGCTGTAAATAACAGCAGACTTCAGAGCGAGCTCCCTGGCATGAGGGAATTCTGTCATTAGTCTATGGTGGCCATCTTTCAACATTTAGAAACTTTCACACTTGATCAAAAAAACCCTAAAATATAGTTCTGCATTGAAACTTAAAGGTGTTGCACATTTACTGTGAAAGTGCAAATGGAAGACAACTAATATGAATTTGCAGATATTTTGTAGTTAAGATAACCAGTCTGCTACCTACTTCTTAAATGAAGAACAGCATTGTAAATTAAAATCTACTGTGCCTGAAATGTTGTATAGCATGGAGAGAAGGAATGGTTTACTATAACTATAGGAAGGTCTTGTTACATGCGATTAAGTTATCATATGGAATTTAGTCTCAAACTTCACAAATATACATGGTGAAAAGTCGTAAAATCACACAGATTGTAGTTTTTCATATCTTCAGTTTCATGAAGCAAGGACAGTATGGTACTTATAGTATGGCAGGGCAGAACTGGATGAAAATTGTCTCAATTTTCAGACCATTGTAGAGTTACACGCTTGCTTGTGGCTATTCTTCCCCACACAAGAATGCACTGAAACTTTGAAAAAAAGCTTCTTGTTCAGCTATACTCACTTAGCAGGAAAGAAGAAAGATATATGCTAGTCCAGAATGGTTCTTTTGTAGATGAAGATGTGAGGCAAAACTAGTGGTCCATTTTGAATAGAGCTAGCTATTTATCCTCCCACATACCAGAATATTTTTCAATGATTCACAGGCATTTCTCTTTCTACATGGCATTGAAGCCAGCTACGAAAGAAATTAGGGTTTGCTATCATCAACGTTATCTTTAAGTAGCAGATATATATAACAAGTCCCTCTGCTTTAATGTCAACTACAAAATACTGCAACTGTTTCCTCAGACAGATGAAAGTTCAGTGTTCTCACAATGGTGTCTGCAGCCCAGCCAGGAAGCTGGGAGCTCACAGGTTCCATTTCCAGCACTACAATTCACTTGCCTTCAGAATGGCCAGATTTCCCTGTAGCTCAATATTCTGTTTTTAAATTTAAAAAAACCCAAACCCCAACTTTTATTATAGTAACAGCAATGTTGTGAGAATTAATTAAACCTGACCTGAACCCATACTTCCATATTATGTCAAAACGTATGGGAAATCAGGTAATGTTGGTTTGGGTAAGGAACATAGGGTAAAGCTTCTCCTAGTTAACGGGCTTATCAGAAGGGCAAAATGTGTTAATGGATTTGGGAGCTTTGGATAAGGCCCCTACAAGTGTTCTGTTGCTTAGGTTGTGGTTTTTTAAATTTTCCACCCTACTGGGTTTCACTGAGGCAATACAGCATCTTTATGTACCAGATAAGTAAGAGGTAGAACACAGGGTGAAGAAATGATACCTCCTCAAAACTCACTGTTTTCCACTGGTTAACAAGTAGTTCATTGGCTGTGATTTGGTGAGCAGGATCAACTTTCAGAAGTCGTCTCAATACTTGTTTTGCTAGGAAAAAACCCAACTTGATACATCTCATTTCTGCCACAACTTGATACATTGTCAACCGAGTGCTTTAATTCAGCAGAGATTATATTACTTACAATGCTATGAAATTAGTTCACAGTATCATTTATGTCAATTTATTTTTAAACATCAATTTTGATTTTCAGAAAAGGCATACTACTTAAAAGCAAAAAAAAGATCAAAACTATTACATTTGTGGAATTCATTGCAATATGGCCAGCGTTTATTTTGTGAGAGCATTGTGTGCTTACCAGACTCACTGTTTTCCAGACCAGATTTTTAGAGCACTCCTTTTTTAATTGATGGTTGTACTCAAGATTTTTCTAAACTAAATCAAAAACATTGTCTCTAGGTTTCTTCTGTATAGAAAAATCAAGAAACCAGGCAAGACAGTTGCTCCTTTTTGCCTTGTCCGTGGTTACATTGGTTTAGTTTTTAAACTGCAAGACAGACCTTCCTGTATGCATCAAGGCTTTTCCCTGGTTCTGTCAACTTTCCTCATGGTATCAGAAGCATTTTTAGTATTTCCAGGCATCTTGTTCTTCCATTTACTGTGTACCATACCTAATTTGAAGGTTCTTCTGTTTGCCTCTACAACATTTTAATTGTTTCAGTGGAATGCTTATTGGATTCTGGATGTCTCAAAATGAATCAAGAATTTAACAGTTCTGTTTCCTGCTCTCAGTTTTCTGGCATTACCTAATCCCCCCCACTCCCCCATCCCCCATACGGTAACTGAATTTTTGTGCCCTAAAATCTGAATCTAAAATACTCCAGGCTAATGCTTTGAACAGCTCTTGAAAGTGACCACTTCAGCCTGTCCTTCTCCTTGGTGTTTTTGAATTGGTGTATGTGCCACTGAGATTAACAGAGTAAAGGTGCTCATCAGGCTTGAAACTTTGGGTTAGATGTGATCATGGAGACAATACTTTGTTGTATTTTTCTATAAGTAGTTGGATATCTCTGCATTTTTGCCTTGAATCCTGCTAAAGTTTGCTTCCTAAAAACTGAGCAGAAAAAAAAGTTGAAATGAAAACAAAAGAAACAACATAGTCTTTCAATTAGTAAACCTCCACTCCTTTTACCCGCAGTTGGCACCAGGTGCTAGTGAACTAAACCCAACAGGTGTTCAAATAAGCCAACACAGATAATTAACTTGAATGTTCTTATTTTCTTAAAAACTGTCAGGAAATAAACTCCCTCTTCTCTCTTATATGGTATACAATTATCTGGCACTCTGTAAGGCCTAGATCTTTTAAAAAGGCCTAAACTCAGCCTCTGATTTTGTGGGTGCAATTCACTGCACACTACATATTTAACTACATAATTGTTCATGCAAAAGAGGTAGTTAAAATGTGTGTCATCAGTTATGCCTGCAGTTGTCATAAATGCAGATGTAAATCTGTATCTGCAACAGATGAGGTGGTTTTTTAAAATTGAAACTTACCTTTCTAATGGATGAGTGGTTTATGCCTTGATCATTTAGCACATACATGTACATAGCTATCTATTTCAAACAAAGGAAATACTTCCTAAATACAAGTCTTCAGGTAAAAGAAAACAAATAGGAGTTTGAAATAAGAATTACTAGTCTAATAAGATGAGGGAAAGAGCTCTAAAAAAAGGTCTCGTCTATCATCTCTTTCCTCTGTTGGATCCACTGTGTGACCTCAGAAAAAGCCATTATAATTATATTTTCTGTATTACAGTTTACCAGTCTGTACAGTGCAGATAAAAAACTACCTAGTAACTATATATCGTTAATTAATATTACAAAAAAGTATCCCTGCTGTTAGTGAAGTTCTCTAAGAGCATCAGAAGATTGGTAGTATTACTGCAAAATATTATCCCTTAAAAATAAATAACAGGACAACTCTAGTTTTCTGAGTTGTGGATAAACTTTGCATATAGTATGCACTTGCCTTTCTCTTTAAACTTTCAGATACATAATTGCCAGCTTTACTGAATGGCCAAAGGAGTCAAACCAAAATTATGTCGGATCATTCAGTGTGAGCTGAGAAGACAGAAGCCTGAGCAGTTTAAGGAAAATTGTTCGTTCTGGATGGTTGCACTACCCATTCCGGATTAGGCTAAGTAAAATGGGAGTGTTGTCTAGGCACATTCATTTGCTTGGTAACATAAAGAAATACTGATGGATACAGAAACAGGGAGGAGCAGGGGCAGTGGAAAATCTCAGAGCCATTCTCTAACACTTTGGGTTTTCTTTTTATTACTTTTGTAGAAAGAGCTAAAATTCCTCTGCAAATTTTTGAGATCCATAGTTGAAGGAGTTCTGGGGAAAAGATCATCTTCTTCCCTCCTGTAATGACAATAGTAGTAGTAGTAGTAATGCTTGCAGGGTTGTGCTTGCAAAAGAGATGACCGGCATTTGGAAAACATTTTTTTTTTTTTTTTTTGTATCTGGCTGTGGATTGATGTGCAGGGCTTAAAATAAATAGGGCTGTTACTCTGATGGTTTGTTTTAAATAATAGTTCCTAGATTTGTTGAAGTCAAACTTTAATAAAATTTACTGTTACATCTAGGGTGAAACACATGTTATCCAGAGATCATGTCTTAACGAAGGAATTAAAGAAGGAATGGAATAATAATCTAGACATTGGTGAGGAATGCAATATACAAGGAGAATCAAGTAACCCTGCTACTACATGTCAACAGGATGAAACCAGTGAAGCACAAGAAAGCTCTACCAGTAACAATGGTAACATAGAACTTGGTGCAGAAATTGAAATGGAGAATGGGGCAACAAATACTCCACACCAGCAAAACAGGTAAGGTTTACTTTGTTGTAAAATACAGCAAAGTAAATTATAAGAAGAATTGAGAGTGAATTAGGAAATGTTGAGTGTGACCTAGTGCAGAGAAAAATTGCTGATATCTGTTGAAACATTTTAATGTAGTGTAAGAATAGAAATAAATACTAGGATATAAGGTGAACTTACTGGGATACAAGGTGTACTCTCCACCACACAGTTATCATGTAAGTACTGTGTACTGTAAGAAACTGTTTTGACTTAGATACCAAGTCCGTAGCAGGTCATGTCTCCTGTTCATTCTCCTCAGGTGTACAGGGTATGTGTACATGTGGGATGGGAGGGTGGTGGCAGAAAAATGTAGGATCTTAAGATAGCAATTTTTAGGGGCATTGAAGAGGAATCTTTCATAAGACAGCCACTTTTATTGTACATACGCTCTCTAAATAATGTAAGTAGCCATCTTGTGATGCTATGTCCAGAGGTGAAAAAAAAAAAGAAAAAAAGGAAAATAATTGTTCGTAAACAACAAATGTATAAGCCCTCAATTAATACTGAAGTCCAAAGTTTAACATTTAGGATAGTAATTTGATTTCTTCAGATGATTGCCCAAGATACTGGACTTTCTTTCATAGTGCCTCTCTTGATCCTTCAGCTGAAGCAAGGAAAAAACATAATACAAATGCTAAGGATTTTGCATTAGCTGTGACCTCTAAGGCTCTCAGATTTATCAGTCACATGGTAGCTTGCTGTGCTACAGTCGGAAAGCATCATTAATATATTGGCTGGTTTCTGCTTTCAAAGAGGCTACTTGGCAAAGAATGAGCTGTTGATATGGAGTAACAAAGCATATTTATTACAGCTGAATATTCTTGTGTGAATTAGAAGCGAGGGGTCGATATGCAAAAAAGGATTTAAATACACCTTATATGCCAAAATCAAAGTTCTAGAAATTCTGCTTCATGCCACCCTAACTGGAGATATGGAAACTGCCATCCTTAGTCCCAGGCTCCATGGGCATGAAGGACTTTGTCTGCTGAGCATGCCCAGAAATATCTGGTCTTTGTCTTCAGCCTAGGCCCTTTTGAAGAGCTAGGTCAGGGAGTGTTTCTGGGGCATCATAGGTTTATAAAAAACATTGAAAACTACTCTCTCTCATAAATGGGCCCTGAGGAATTAGAGGTGGTGATGGTAGTGCTACTGCTCTTTTTTATGCTAGCCTAGGCATGGAGTACGAGCTGCAGGAGACTTCAGTTTCCTCTTCTTTCTGAGCATGCTGCCTGCAGGAAGTTCCTTTCTCAGGGAGGACTTTAATTTCTTATAATTTCATTTCTCCTTTCACATCATACATCACTATCACTCAAAGAACCCTCACACTTCCACAGATAGAGAACAAATGCTGTGTTTTGGATTCCACTGTATGGACCATGTATGCACAAATTACTTGTGGTAGTGCCTGTGTTGGAATTTGCTTATATTTCCCTTCTCTTCCTCCTCCTTTCCTACGCAAGATAATAGATAGAACTTGCCACAAATATTTTAAATAGTGATAGAGGTAAAAAACAACCCAGCCTTTCCATACCCAAAGTGCACACTGATGTATGGAGATGACTGCTCCTGCTACTAAGTTGGCCGTTGATCACCATGCCTAGCAGACTTACATGGGATGCCTCCCCAAGAGACCTGTTTCCTTCCAAATCAACTAAATAGGAAGTCATAGCAAAATAGACAAAACCCTAGAATGTGAGAAATTACTTACTGCATGAGATCATCTAGCTCAGTACTCTGACAGTGACAACAGGAAATGCTATTTAGGGAGAATATACAAACCTGGCTATTTCCTCCCATGTAGTACCCTGGCACCCAGAATTGTCCTTAGGGTTGTTAGAAGGTACATCCCAACATAATCCTTCTAGTATTCATTATGGACCTGTCGTCAATGAATATGTCTGATTGCTTTTTGAATATGCTGATACCATCTGCCTCTGCAGCTCCCCATGGCTGCAAGATCCAGAAATGCACTATTTACCGAGTAAAGAAATATTTTTTTGTTTTGTTTTACACTGATCGGTTCGTCAGATGGCCCTTATTTCTAGAAGTACAGGGTGTGGCGAACAGCTCGCATTCATTATTAATTAAAACCTCAGTCATATCCCTCCTCAGTCACCTTCTCACCAAACTGGAAAGTCCCCCACTTTTTAATCTCTTCTCATATACGGGTGCTCTATCGCTTTGATTATTGCAATTGCCATTCTCTGTACCTTTTCTAACTCCATTGTGTCCTTCTTGAGATGTGGAGACCAGAACTGTGTACAGTGCTAAAGATGCAGAGGCACCAAAACTTTATATATTAGGAAACTGGTATGTATTGTCATCGTCTCAATACCATCTCAGCAAGGTCAAATGTATTTGGCTTTCTGGATACCACTGCTTGTCCAGCCACTGATGCCAGACAGCCCTCAGTGATGGCTCCAAGGTTGCTTTCCTGAGTTGTGACTGTAACTGCCAGTTTGAGTTGAGCATCATGTAGACCTGCTTTGAATTATTTTTCCTTAAGTGTATCATTTTACTCCCCCCCCCCCCTTTTTTTTCCTTTTTTCTTCTTCTTTTCTGAAGTCTGTTTCTCTGTGTTCTGCAAAGGAAAAGAAATATGGCTTTGCCCAAGGGTAAATGTGTGCATAGAACATTTCCAGGAGTTTAGCTGTGTAAGAATTTTGCTGATGATAAAGATGTTGTCACTTATCTGGACTGCTCTTTTCCCCCAAATAGAGCCATGTTCAGAATTACTTCATTGATGCTAGTTCTCTAGGGCTTTTTTAAGCCTCCGAAGTGTATCAGCTGATTGCTTCAGCCCCTTCAGTCTTGTTTCACAGATTGGAAAGAAAAAAAGTAGCACACCTGTTGTACCAAATGCAACACTTGGAAAGAAGAATATAACCCTCAAGTCTTACAGTGTTGTGAATACCTTATCAAGTGCCCTTGCTAATATTTTATTGAAAGTTTGTTTAAATGGAGCAATAAAGTAATTAGAGACCAGCTGTTTCATATTTCCCTGGTAAAATACTATTTTGCATTCCGGTAGGAAACACTATGCAGAGGCGCTAGTATTTCCCTTTGAGATGACCAGAGTTTAGACACTTGGGGTTCTAACTGTATATTTAGGAGTGTGATTTTAAGCTTTAAAAATATCAGACTACTTCATCTGTTAGTACTGAATATTATGTGTGTTATCAGGAGCATTTAGAGAATGATATTTTTGAAAGTCAAGAAATTGTTGTCATTGTACTGAAGCAAAAGGCTTAGTTTTTCAGTAGGTATAAATGATTACAGTGAGTATTACTAAAATCACTGGTTCCTATCAACTAAAGATCTGTACCAAGGAATATTCAGCTGTTTTCCTAGCTTTGTCCTGTTTTCTGATGAGATGAATCTTAGAGTAAAAGTTGGACTTTGTCCAGTGGAGACAATTGATCCTATCTTGTCTGAATTTTAACCGTGAAAGAGACTAGAAAGAGCAAAGAGCATCATTTTTGTGAGAGGTGAAGATACAATTCTTCATCTCTCACTTTTATAATATGAAGATACCATTTTAAATTGTGATTGAATATTGTGATGAATTAATGTGTGTGATTTTGATTTGGAAGCCTAGTTAGCGAAGATTAAAATCAAGAAAATAGTTGTATACAGTTCTTAAAGCAAGAAAGTTCTGTCTCAGAAAGATTGGATTTGAAATTTAAAGGTAAGAAGCTTGTCTTTATGTACTGTAGGAGATATTATTAATTATCTGTTATAATGCAGCTCTTTTTTTCTGTATGTTCTTATTTTTACATATTTTATGATATATAGTACAGTAGAGTTACACTAGAGTAGTGTTTTGTCACTGTTCTGTATTGCACTACTTTGTTCATATCTGTGTTCTTCCCACCTTTTTAGTGTGTTTATAAAGTTGTAGTCTTTATTTTTTTTTTTTTTTTAAATTGTAGTCCCCTGCAGGTAGGTCCAGTATCTCCAGTATCAAATTCAAAGTGGAATCAGGATTGCCAAGAAAAAGAGAATTGGACAAGTCCTTGGTGCCTTCCACCCAGGAACTGGGAAATAAAAGCCTACTGAAGTCTGCCGTCTCACTCAGAACCAAAAAGTAATCATAGGACATCCATCAACTCTGAACAGCTTAAGAGTAAACAACTATTACTTGTGCCAAAATGAGCAGACTATATAAAGATGGACAAATATATCCTGAAGTGTTTGCCTCTTTACTCTCCTGAACCCTTTAATCAGAAAGCTTTAGCTTTCCTTTAGCACTGAAGAAAATCTAACAGCAGTGTGAACTCCTAACCTGTAAGAGGACATCCACTGATAGTATTTTTGTCAGAGTACAAATTATAGAATTGTCTAAAATGTATGTAATTTATTTGCTCTATACTAATAGGCATCATGCCAGGCAGGCAGTTTGCTTTCACAAATCCATTTTGCTGTGTTTTACTTGCATTTACTTTCTTTACTTTTGTCACAAATATTTAGGGGGAAAAAATGAGGCCAGAATCTGTAATAGGGATTCCTGATAACTGCATGCTTTACATTCTGAGAATATTCTAGGAAATTGCTTATAAATTTGCTTGAGGCATTATAGCGCAAGTGCTTCTGTCTATGGAATTTGTTACTGCTATTTTAGGTTGCTGTCAATTGCTTATTTTTAAGCAGAACTTATTTTAAGCTTGAAGAATAGGAAATGTATTTTTAAGTACAATGGAATTGCTATGGTTCTCAGTACTGAATTTCTGGTGTGTTGATTAAATTCTTTAAATAAAACAGGTGTTGGAGTAATGGTCTTTACAAGTTAATTAATCTTCATTTTCAAAAGGATGAGCTACCATTAAGCTTAGGTTTATTATACATATGTGTAAATTACAATGTGATTTACTGTTCCAAAGACAAAGCCATTCTCTAAGGACAGGTCTTTCCAGTAGACTGGCATTGTGGTACATGATGTGAGCAAAATATACACACCCTTGGTTGGTTGAAAACATTTCCGTAAATATATGTACATTCTGTCTTATGGCTTATTCAAGCAATTCTGCTGAGAATATCAGTCTGAGGAGACACCACCTACTTAAATATCTTCTGATCTCCACAATAATCTTGAAATTCTTCTTACAGTCATTACAGCCTTGATTTTATTTAGGTGTGAAGTATTTCTATTACAGGGCCAAAATCTTTCTCTGCACATATGTGAAAACTTGGAGAGATCTTATTTACAGTAAACTGAGTAAGAGCTTTTTGACATCATATAATATTAAAACGGTAATATATCACTCATTCTTACTGAAGAACATAGCTGTCTGTATAATCAGGTACCTTTTGGGGAGTATTAATCTTCTAGTTTCCGTTTTTCAGATCAGATCAAAGTCAAGTCTGTTGAGAAGCTGGACACAAAAGATGTGTTCTAAAAAATGCAGTGAGTGTAAGAAAATCACAGACTTCTATACTTTTCTGACCGAATTCAGTAAGAATTTCACTTTAAGCAGGAAGTTGTCCTTTCTCTTTTTGTTGTGCACTCACACAGTAGCGAAGTCTACTTCACATATGAGCTCTAATAGTCACGCTGTTTTTATTTGATGTGGTTCAAGTCTTTTACAAAGTCCAGACTGCTTTCTGGTTCTCATGACACCAAAATGTTAGGTCAGATTGTGGTCTGAATAACTATCTCCTCGGCTATTAGCTGACACTGCTCATTCTTTTCATTTAGTGAGACAGTCACTTGAAGGGCATGCCTGGACTGATTATTAAAACGGTGGCTGCATCATTAGCCAACCTCACGGCAGTCCTACCTGATCGCCCTGGTTGCATAGTGGTAAACTTCTTTCCATGACGGGGCACAGTATTGAGGGTGCTGGTATTCTGTTATCAGATGCACTTTTGTTGTAACACAGATAAAATTTTCAGAAGCCCAGCAGACATGCTGACATTTTCTACCACCCCTGCTCTTTTGAACCAAGGAAGCTTCAAAATGCACTACTTCACATCAAAGGGTTATGTCATTTTTACAGCACTAGCAGAACACAGTAAGTATAATTTACCTTTAGAGAGTGAGCTATTTACTTGTCATGGGTGCATTCTCCTATCCTAAGGTATTAAATAATTTCCCAGCTCTGTTGATCTTAAGGTATTTTGGTTAGAGCACACCTTTCGTGGCTGGCTCCTCGACAGACTTGACTTTGATCTCACCTGTTCTGACTTCATTCTCCTTTCCTCTGCACTCCTGGATTTATTTTGTATGTTGTTCTGTTTTGCCTAGGTATATTTCTGTTTTCACAAATCCTCATGCTTTTTGCTGCAGACCAGATGTAGGCCCTATGTTGCCCCATGTAAGTCTCACATATGTCCAGTGTTGTCCTGACATACCAGTGCATTTTGATGATGTACAGAGGAGGGCTGTGGGGCTTACATGAAAGAGGGCAGCAGCTTGTCAGATCCATGGCTAGTAACCTGCCTCCTGCCCAAAGCTGAGTTGTGTCAGGGAAAGAAGGCGGTGAGGAATTAGGATACAGACTGGATGTATCTCAAAGGTGATGTTGCCAGACCATTTGTGGATGGGATCGGTTGGGAGGTGCCAAGCGGTTGAGCTTGTGTTGGAATTGCAGAGGAGTAGAACATCATCTTCCCAAAGGCTGGAGAAGAAACTTTCATTATGTCTGTGACTCCTAGCGTTAAACCTCTTGTTAAACAAAACAGAGCTCTTACAATAAGCTCCATGCATTTTTCCTTTTTCTTCCTTATCCTCTTTTTTTTCTTTATGCCTTTTTTCACTCCTTTTCAATACCTACATTTTCACTGTTGATTTTTTTTCGTTTGTCAAAAGATTTCTTTTTCCACAAATCTCTTTCTTGTTTCTCCTTTTGATGTGGCTTTTCTCTGTGTTTCCCTTTCAACCCTCAGAGCTTACTTTAGTCTTTTCACTGTATTTGCTACATGGAGGAGTGCTATTGAAAAATTAGAAGTAGATTGCATGGGAATTTCTTATTTCTCCTTTCCCCTAGAGGCCTGTTTCTCTTCCCTCCTATTTCTATGAAGTTTACCATCCTCAAATGCTTCCTTCCTCTACTTCCAAATCATTTTACTCATCTTTCCCTCTCTTGCTCTGTCCTTCCACTTCGTCTTCCCCTTCACTTACTGTTGCTTGATATTTAACTTCTCAGGTAGGGTGAAAATTCGTGGTAGCATTCAGGTTACCATGTTGTGGATAAATACTCTGATCTGTATCTCAGCTTTACTGACAAACGCTAACTTTCTGACTGCATCTATACTGGCTTTTTGTTCCCTTTTTTTCTATTACACACTCAGTAACAGTAGCTAGGTTGGCAGTAATAAATGTTACAGCCACATTATAACCACAGTCTTGTATAACCCATTACAGATCAGGTCTGTATGACATTGTAATTTAAATAGCGGTTGCTGGCAGCCTATCTCTGCTTGTCCTCCTATTATTACAACCACCAGTAGAGCTGTTCTACTGGGAAATTTGAAGTGTAGACAAAGCTTTAATCAACAGTAATCTGATCCTTTAAAAATGCAACACCAATTCATTTATTTCTCATTTCACATATGAAATTTTAATAGGTACAATCACCCTTAAGGATATTTCAAATATTAACATTATGCACAATTACAAAACAGAATCTTTTTTCTGTATGAAACTATCAGCATCTTTGAACCAAGTAAGTAGTTTTCTGTGCTGACATCAGGTTTACTATCAATCAGAAACTTATTAACAGCTGTGTTAGCCCTAATTAAGTGCAGAGCAATGGCAGACTTTTTAATTAAGTCTTATTTTCCTAAGAGGAGACTGGTGGAGTTTTTTTTCCCTTCTCTTCTCCATCTCCATCCTTATTTACTGTGTAAAGCCTGCTTTAAAAACAACTGGAACACAAGATGGGGCCATTGACACGGGGCCAAGACACCAGGAAATATTTCCGTTACAGAGTGGCTCTGTGATTATACTCACCATACTTTATTCCATTGGCTTTGTAAAATAATTCCAAATTTTTTAACTTTTCTGCAGTGTTTTTAATTTGGATTTCTTTTTTAGTTCTCTTCTTGTCTGAAGTGTATTTCCTGTATTGTCAGTGTCAGCAGTATTATTGAAATTAATTTTAGTGTACAAATTCATATGGAGAAAGTGGAGATGTGTGACATCATATGCACCAAAAAAAGGTCCTTGTTGTTTGAGTAGACCTCTGGGCATGTACTAGAATGTGTAAAGTACTTAGTCATTATGAGAAAGAATCGTCCTTGCAGGTAAGTTGAAATGTAAAAGTCTCTATGAGTGTTTGATTTTCTTAGTCCTGAACAGTGCTGAGTGGTATATGTGTATTTGTGAAGGAGGGAGAGAAGTACCCTTGAAAGTCTCTTAATCTGCACTTTCTACCCAGCACTATTCAAACTGGAGATCTTCTGTAACCATAAACAATTGCTGGATAGTTACTTTTTTCGGAGATAAGCAGTGTGTACATATAAGAGGGCAGAGTAATCTCTTATTGCTCTTGACAGAGTATTGTCAAGCATAAATATTTTTATTTACCATTACAAGTATAAAAATGCCTTTACCTGAGCTGTGTTAATTTTATATTTTAATCTGACAGACAAGAAGACTCAAGGCAAATCCTGACCTTGATGTGCTGACAGTTTACACCAAGGACTCCAATGAAATGGTGATGGTTTACGTGGGGTGAGGATCTGTCCCTTATGGTTTAAAGAGAGGGTGAATCATCACATGAGATGAATTTAAGGGTTCAGTTCTCAAACCAAACCCAGAGGTCCTGGGTTTGCTTTTGTACTTTTTAGGCAACAGACTGGTTTCCTTTGAGCAATATGTTCAGCAGGAAGACCTTTATATGTTCCTGGAAAAAAGTGCTCCAAAGGTGCTTTAAGCATTAAAAAAAAAAAAAAAAAAAAAAAGAGGTGGGATCAAGGCATCGGCCAGCAAGTTTAAAAGGAACAGTAGATCACTGGAGCCTAAAAGCCATAAAAACTTATGGTGTTGCCTAGCTAGCCTTAACACTGTGTGCTCTGGGGAACAGGAATTGTCATTTTCTAAGAGTTTACAGAGCACTTGTTGCAACCTGAGCTGGCTTGAGCCTAAGGCACTAATGTAATGTAAGCACTGAGGTCAGCAAAATCATAGTAACAGTTGTGGTGGCCAGCAATGGCTTTAAAATGCTGTGTCTCAATTATGGCAGTAAATCCAAGTCTAGATATAGCAGCTTTTCATTTATGGGCATGTACATATGTCCTAATTGTCTGTAATATAGTATGATGGAAATTAAAAGGGCAACACTTTAACTCCTGGTTTGTGAAGCAAACTAGTTAATTTTTTTGCAGCTACACCTATTGTGTGGTTTCTGTATTGCTTCCAGCATGGATTCTGGGTTTGTATAGTTAGAAGTTTCTGTTTAGTAATTCATATGTGGTACACTCTGGTTCATTACAGTTGGAGGGGTTAATGAACAACTACTGTTTATATGTTGTCTGGATATTAAAGCTTAATCCATATTTGATTCTAACCCCAGCTTTGTTTCCAAGAAGAAAGCAACTGAGATAATGCCCAGGCATATTTAAAAAGAGATTAGGTTTTTTATAATGGTTATGGATCATTTTTATACTTATGTTATTTTGAATACATTGGACCTGCATGCTTCAGGAGTGTCCAAGTTTGATTACTTTTGTTCTCTTACTTTAATAAAAAGCAGAATAAGCTCATGAATTTCTTCTGCTTCTGCTCTCTGTCCCTCATCCACTTATATTAGGTTCATATTCATAGTGTAAGAAATGTTTACGTCCTCTGAAGGTTAAATAAAAAAATGCCATTTTACTTCTTTTGCTGTCAATAGCAATGATCGGTTAAGGTGGGATCCTTGACACCTGAACAGGATGCTCCAAGGTGCTCTGGACAAGGCAGCTGCTTGTGACCAAACCTGTGCTAGCAGCTGCTCTTTGGTAAGGAGTGCTGGAGTAACCAGTGCGGCGGGAAGGTCTTTCTTGGAAGGAGGACTGGAGTTTGCATGAGAGTATGGCTTTGCTGGACCTGAGTTCAAGGTAGCGCCTTCTTCCTGGGTTTGTCCCCTATTAGGTTTAACTGAGGCCTGGGAAGGGACTTTGTAAAACCAGCTAGGACTGTAAGATTCTTGAAGCTTCTGCCCCTTTTCCATCTAAAATACCCATTTTCCAAAGGTGGAAGTTTGTTATGGTAACTCCTAGATTGCTAAGACCTCTACAACACTCAGCTTGGGCTATTCTCCTATGTCCAGTGAGGAGTTAGCTGTTGGAGTTACTTTGCTTTTCTGTCCCAGTTAAACATATTGAGGAGCACTATAAATGATGCAGTGTTTATCTGAATAGCTACTGTTTTCTGGCAAAATTTGACTTTAGTGTAGAATTAAGATTTAATTAAAATATGTGCTAAAAGTGAATTTATCTTTCATGTTGACACTGTGAAGAAGTGCAGCATAGCTTATCATGCCTATGCTTACAATTTGCATGAAAAACAGAAAAGTATTGTGCAAACATTACTGTATCCTAATTCAGAATCTGCAAATAAAAGATGGTGATTAAATAAACAATTACTCCCTTCCCATAAGTAAGTGGTTTGCTAATTATCTATAAAGATACAAAGATAGGGCAGTCATAATCTAAGTGTGACTGCCTGTTGAAGAATGCATTATGGAGTTGTTGGAGGCTTTCTAGCATTAACTAGGAAATGTTTTGTAAAAGATGGTGCATCACTACGTACTATCAAAGAAAAGGAGACTGTGGGGTGAAAGAGCAGGAAGAGAGAACAGCAGCACAAGGGTGACTACTGTTACAGGTGTCCAATAAGGAAAGAAGACTGCACTTACCCGGAACAAGGACAGTCAGCAAGAACAAATTTGAAAGAGCTAAAAGGAGTCTCATTTCCCTTTTCTCCCTTTATTTATTCAGTCAGTTTAAGTCCTTGCAGAAAGCACCTAGCTGACAGCTCTGCACCTTGTAGTCCTTGGTTTATTCCCAGCACGGTATGCAGTACAGACATCTACAGCACCGGTTTCCCCTGTTTGCTCTCCTAACGGGTAATGTAGGGTGTACTTTTATTTCCAAGGTGTGTTCAGGCACGGGCCTGTCTGCCCACTTCTGCAGCGGTGTGGGTACGGGCTGGGGTGTCTGGCAAACCCAGAGGCTGGACTAAAATGAGGCAGCTAATGCTCTTACTGCCCCAGCCATCGCCCCCACCCTTTGGTGGATGTTGCCACCCCTGAGGCAGCGATGTCTAATCCACTCATGAATCAATTATTGAACTGTCGCATTTTTCAGCCAGGCCTATTAAATTAAACTGACATCAGTCTCATCTCACAAAGACATTAGATAGTGATGAATTTCAGGTACTGTTAACCTGGTTTTGAATTGGGCAGCTAGAGACAGACAGATTCATTTTTCATTCCAGCTGCCAGAACCACTGTCACATCCTATCTTGCTGTTGTGGCTTGTTGATCAATGGGTGGCCTTCCTTGCTAACTCCTGAGAAGGGGCAATTTCATAAGGAGAAAGAGAGCATAAGAAAGCCGGAAAGGTCAAAACCTGGGTTTTTCCTGTCTTTGTTAGAACTGTGTAGAAGAGAGCGCATATGTAAACAGTGAGATTGGCTGACTGGTTAAAAAAGCTTCACTGGAAGAAAAAGCACAATACCGCCTATATGGACTTAAAAAGGCACTGTGTGGAATTAATGCAATTCAAGTTAGGGGAGTTTACATCTGTGGAAAAATGGAAAAGAAATATTCCGTACTGTCAACAGCATTGCTTTTTAGCTACAGGTACCTGCAGTACACCTACTGTGTACAAGCCCAGCTTGCTCTTTGCTGTACTTCCATTCAGTGAGTGCACCTGCTAAGGAAGCTATGGAAACCTTTTTACTGCAGCTTGTTAAAAGGTGGAAGGTCCTCAGATTGCTCTGAGCTGAACCTGCGTGTGTTTGGCTTTGTCTGTACTCGTTCCCTTCCTGGATTCTGGTTTTATTGGTAACTGAAATAAAACAAAGAGCTGTTCAAATAGAGGGTGGCTGCTCCTACAGTTTATCCCGTTTTTTCTACCCGGGACTTAGGGGGAATTAGTCAGTGTCTGTGTGCTTCATTTTGACTCCTCATGGCAAGATGGAGCCGTGGGAGACCTGTTACATATGACCACGAATGGCCAGAAGGGCAGCACGCTGGCTTGCAAAGCGGGATGCTGACCTGTGCCAGCACCCTGTAAAACCTGTGTTTGTGAGTGCACTTCCCTTCAAATGCACATCTCTTTCACAGTGAAAAAAAAATTCAGCAAGGAAATCCTGGCAGATAGTTCCTGCCTGCTGGAGCTGTGGATTCATTACTATTAATAGAACTCTTAATTGACTACTCTAGAGCAGCTATAAAAATTGATTAGATGCATATGAGGAAATAAACATGGGTCAGGCTGTAGTGGCAGAATGATATGAATTTGATGACCTATTAGGACATTTTTGTGGCTAACAAAGGATTTTTTTAATAAACATTAAACACTTAGCCCAAATTCTGCCCTCCAGCACTTCTGCCTCTAACGAATGTATAATGAAAGCAAGTATTTGGTATAGCAAAAGAATCCTATTTTTTTAAAATCTCATTCCTGTATATTTTCAAGACGTTAGGTTACTTAACATGTAAAACATCTATGAATTTTAAGTGAGGCCGATTAGTAAAGCTCTATAGTTGGTCTTTCATCTTAATGTGACCAAGAATGTCCTCTAGCTCACTCTATTTACTAAGAAATTAAAAAATAGCAAATCGCACATCATCGCATGCCATATGTCCATTCCTCTCCTGGGCTCTGCTCTACAGCAATGTTAATTGACTTGCCTAAACCCTCTTCTCCTGAGTTGTGACCACTCCTGATGAAACAATCAACAATGCTGCTGAGCAGAATAGGGAATGAAAAAACAAAGCGTAACATTGAGCCACATTAAGAATAAATTTATTTCTGCAAAATGAAGATAAAAATGAAGTACTGACATATAACCTATGCTTTCAAAGGTAGAATCTTCAGTTTTGGGTGCTCGCTTAAAAAGCTGGCTTTTCAGGCTCAGCATTGCCTGAATGTCAGAGACTTTTTAAAGGCACTTTACATTGAAGAAAAAAAATCCTTAAGGAGTAGAAAATGTAGACTGTTATACACTTTTTTTTCTGTTTTAGTAGACTTTGAATAAGATACACAACATTTAAAAAACCCCCTCAAGAGCTGTTAAATAAAGACCATATATTCTGTTGGGCAAATGAGTTATTTAATAAATTTGTATGTAAAAGGTAAATTGGATTAGATTACATTGAACAAAAATAGTAAGGACCATAAGCTTGCAGTACATTAATAAACTTAGTTTTTACCTTTTCACTCTGGTCTTCAGAGAACCTACGTTAAATCATAAGCTTTGTCTTTTATGCTAATATATAGTATTTAGATGACAAGGCATTACCCCAGCTTCACCTGCCATAGCACAGCACTGTGAAATGCTAACGAATGCGCCTGAGTGCAGGCGCCAGCCGAAGCCAGTTGTCACCACAGCCTGTTGTCAGGTGAGGGTGCTGGGACCTGCCCTGGCTGGCCCAGGTTCCTTGCCCAGCCCATGAAGAGGTGTTAGTGGGGCTCCTATCTTTCTTAGGCCTTCTCCTTGGCTGGGTTTGGTCAACAGAGCTAAGCACAGCTGTGGGAAGGAAAGAAGAAGAGCCCAGAAGAGGAGCAGGAGCCCAGGCTACAGCCCTGGAGGTGCCCGCGCTTACCTGGGCAGCTTTAACTCTGCGCCCACCTGCCCGGGGGTCCCAGCATCTGCTGGGCGCTCAGTGCCCTGCCAGTCAGGGGAGCTCGCCCAAGGGTAGTTGTTGGAATGTTCCTTCTCATGCTCACCTCTGAGGGTGTCCGTATTGCTGTTTCTCAGTGTGCTTCATCCAAACCTGGCGCCGACTGTGGGGTTTTCCAGTTTCTCTGCAGCTTTCCTATGTTGCCACCACTGTCAAGCTTCATGCAGGTTGCTTGGTGTAGCAATGTTAGCAGTCTCTGATAGAGGTGTGCTGTCCCTTTTCTGTTTTGAAGGCTGCTGAGGCACACTAAAGAGGGAGAGAAAATCTTGCTCTGCATGCCCACTAGTGTTTAGAACCTTTCATGTCCACGTAACCCCTGCTGCTGTACCACCTGGGTGCACCCAGCATGTACTGGCTGATGAGCAAATACTCTCAGCTGAGGGAAAAACCAGTAGAAATGCAACTAACTCTCAACTCTTACCAAACTGTTTTCTTTCTTTTTATCTTAGGTAATGTGATTAGGTCAGGATTGCCTGCGCTTTCCTTTTTACACAAACTTTTTTTTTTTTTTTTAAACCAAAGTAGTAGGTCTTGTGGATGCAGCAAAAATACTGCAAATATGAAATCTGAAAAGACTCGGAAATGAAAAAGCAAATATAATCAGTATGACTTTATTATCATTAATAGTCTGATCATTTTCTCTAGCAGTTTCATAATTTTTGACCCTTCAAAGCTGGGAGCGCACAAAAATGGAGCACAATTATGGCAGGCTCATTCCAGTTTTTTTGTGATACTACAAAATAGCTGTGAATTTAGAATATTAATTTTAATAGCCCTTTTTTCTAGGTATGGTCAATCTATCTTTTTATTATGACAAGTTACTTTAAACTACTTAGTATTCAGGATATTTGCAGTTGCAATGAACAAGTTCATTTAAACACCAAATCAATCAGTATTTTCACTAGAGAGAAATGTTTAAGTACCAATTAAGAATGAAAAAGCGATCTACATCCTCTAATACAATATTAATGTGCTGAGAGGAGTGATCCCAACTGCATGAGAAAAAATGCAGTTGTGCATATGCTTGTCTTAAGAAAGGGTTTTTTTCTGTCACTTAGAATAATTTAATGAATAAAAAGTGGTTCTTTTATTACTACTAATGAACGGAAATCCCATCAAATTGTAAGGCACCAACACATGACATTGCTCTTAAACTAAAAGCGCAGTAGATTATCCCAGTGATAATGGAGGCTATGAGCACTTTGTACGATGGATGGACTGTACTTGTCCTGCCATGGTATACTGTTACCTTTCAGTAGTGCATAGATCACAGTTAAGAGTTACGCTAGGTGCTTAATTCTGTTATTTGCTGTTGAAATATCAACCTATCTGCTCATAATAAGACAGTTTAAAAAAAAAAATTGCAGAGGGATAGGGGAGATCATGTCCTTTAGGTTGATCAGGATGTGCAATGATCTGCTGAGGGGAGCGGTGGCAGTCCTGCTGATGAAGTAACTTGGACCCATGCCAACCGAGCAGTTAGACACATAATGGTGGGAAGGATCTTGCCCTGGTGCTGTGGTCCGTATTCTCCTCTGGTATCTCCAGTTTGGGTTTTGTTTGCTTTGAGGTAAGGGGAGCGGCACATGAAACAGCCTTGGGGGAGGGGACCCAAGTTTTTTTATAGGAATAAGTCTTAGATGGGGGTATCCTGTTTAGCTGGGTATTAGGTTGCACGGAAAAAGGATTTTACAAGCCTCCAGCAACTGGAGGGCCAGGTCAGGAGACATTTACTGAAAAAGAAGGAACTGGTGCTTTAACCAAAAGAGGTTTTATTGCCTTGACTTAGATAGCTTTGTTTCAGCTTAACACCTGCGTGGTTCTTTAACAGTTGATCTGCCAGGGATGTTGCTGAACAATAAGGTGGCAACCTCACCCTAACAAAATGACATAAAATAAGTTTTCTTTTAAGTTGTGTTTGAACTCGTCTTACCATAAAGGTATTTTCAGAGCATAGGTACCTTGGGGAACATCTGAAAATGTGAAAAGAAAAAAAAAAAACAAACCAAAAAACCCCCAAAACCCAGAAACCTGAAGTTGAATTGTTGAACTAAAGATTGCCTAGTCTCTCCAAGGATTTCATTAGTGAGTTGTGTGTGAAACAGTTTCAGAAGCCTATTTACAACAATTCTGGTTTTCTTATTCTAGTGACTTTCTTGCATTAATTTGTATAAATGCTTTTTTTCTTGTGATATTTCTGTAAGTGTTATCTAAACATGCAATTTAAAGAACTGTTGGCTTAACTATTTTAAGATAGTATCTTTACAAAATAGATTTTTTAAAAATATTTTTTTAGGATAGCAAAAGATATGTAATCTCATTCTGATTATCTGGGGAAAAAAGTATTTATTATTCATAAACACAGAAGAATTTGTGCATATAAAACTAGAGCCAGTAAACTTAGCTTGACTTACACAAGTTGGAAATCAATCCAGCTTGTTCTTAAAATACTTGTTTTGTAGTTTTTGCATGGAGAATCTCTAAGTAAAACAGTTGTCCTGGTTTTGGCGGTTAAACCACGACAACAGTACAGCTTCTGCTCCTTTGCTGGGTTATAAATAGTTTATAAATTAGTAATTTAGTATGCATTTTTTAATAAATCATCACTTGTCCTGAAATTCAGGATGCTTTGATCTGCGCACGTTTTCACAAATACATAGCACCTTTACAATGACCCCACCGCTAATGGCAAACTGCATGGAGAGGTTTTCATAAGAACATTCAAAGTTTTTGCTGTTTGGTTGGCAGCAGCCTTGGCTGTATGCCACATCACTCTCTCCCTGCGCACCACCAAGTGAGTGTTGTTGGAGATACCACAAAACCAGGCTCAAAGTTACCATGCACAGGATAAAAACACCTTTGTGGGATATTGCCATGATAATTCCAGCCTCACGAGGTAAAGCTTTGTATAAAAGATCTCTTCAAAAGAGAACAGGGAATGTAGTAATGGGGGAAGTGAGTGGAGTCATGTGGGAAAATATTTGTACCAGATGACTCTTTTCCAGCACTGCGAATGTTACATTAAAGAGCTAATGTGTAAGTTAATGCTGCCTGAGGCAGGATTAACTTCTAATGTGTAGGGATTGAGGATTGCTAATGGCCTAGCTAGCATGAAAAACCAGCTTGTGTGGGAAGGTGATTTACTGTACTCGCATCTGCTATCTGGCCATTGCTAGGTTTGTTATGCTGAGCACCTGCCACCAAATTCTCACCACCTGTCCCACTCCTGAGCGGGCATGAGGTCTCACAGGATCAGCCAGATCCAAGGCAGGGGCAGAGTTGTGCTGCTGGTGGTGCAATCTGTGTATGAGGCCAGATCAATGTGTATAACTAACCTCCTTCCTCATCTCTCTCTTCTCCAGCTGCTGGTGCTGGCACAAAAGAGCTTGTGCTACTCTCCTGCACCAAACCTGTAGCTGTTGTCAGTCAGTGAATCCCAACGAAAATGACAAAGATTTGCACCCACTGGCTCTGTGCTTCTCCTGTGCTGAGGCTTTTAAGTATGAGAGAAGGTGTGTTCTTGTGTTGATAGAGGGCATCTGTCGGGGTGGTAAACATCATGATGGATGGAGGTAAGAGGATGTCCTCTTCCAGGCCTGGCCCGAGCTCTCAGTTCTCTCCTCCGTTGTGGTGGGGTGGCTGGGGTCCCTCTGGTGTACTGGGTGGAGGCAGATTCCCATGGGAGCCTGTTCCCTTCTCCAGTTTGGGTGTGAGGAAAGGGGCTCGCAGCATTGCCTCACACAAGCAGCAAGTTAGATTCAGTGTGGGTGGCAATTCTCTGGGAACACTTGGCATGGTGTTTTGTATCGCTCATTGGACTCTGCCTTTATAGGGATTTAGTCTTGATTGTATTTCTTCCCCAAATGTGCTCCTGGGCTCTTACTCTGCTCCCAGTTCCTTCTTTGGAGAACCACTCCAGTGTGCTCAGCTGTGCATAGGGCACTACCTCTTCAGCTCCTGGCTGCTTTCTCACCTAAAGTGTTTTGCTTCTCCTGGTGTGGAGGCAGAGCGCCTGTATGTATCCCAGCTGCATGAATGACACCTGCCACCCTCCTTTTTAGCAGTAGTTTCTGTTGATTTGTGCTGCTGTTTTGGCAGTTGTGCAGTTAATCCACTTTCTTATTAAAGTGCATGCTGTTTTGATATTGCTATATAACTACCCTCTTAGGATAAAATGGAATCTCAAAAATAAAAAGAGATTAAAAGCAAGAGATGGGGTAAAACAAATGTCTTTTCTTTCTTTTATAAACTGTATTAATTGTGGGTCAAAGAGTGTGTTTTTTTGACTCCTCCTGATAGAGGAAGTGCTTGTGTAGACTCAGCAGTGTTGTGCTGTTTGTTTTTTTTTTCTCTAAAAGAATTTTTCCAAACAAGACCTCAACATTTGTACCTAAAAATAGTATTTCAAATGCAGTATCTTTTTCTATATGTCTTCTTTATGTGAGTATACTGTCACTCAGCTGTTGCAGAGGCAACAAGATCCATCAGTATCTGTCAGTCAGTCTGAGGTTACCTTTTTGGTTGCCATATTAGAAATTTCTGCCTGTTAGGCAGCTTTTCAGGCTGAGTGCAGAACATGGAATATTTCTTTAGTACTAGAGTGCACTAGTTTGCACAATGGCTGTGTGAGGAAGCAGAGGGGATAAGTGGTGTTGGTGAGAAACAGAGGAATTCCTTTAGCAGCACCAGGCTGTGTTCTCCTCCCAGTGAACATGGATAACTCAAATTAACACTAATGGGTGTTATGCACAAGGGAGAGGATGATCTACCCCATTGCATGCACTGGGAAGTGCAATTTAAAGCTTTCCTGAGGCATCTTTAAATTAGATTTCTTGGAGCGTCTGTCTTTGAGTTGTCTCACACGCAGAACTCCCACTGACTCAACAGGGCTTGCTGCACACAGATTGATGGTAGGGGATGTCTCCCTTGTATCTTTTCAAGAGGAGTAAAATAGACAGAGGTAAATTGCTCTTATTGGTATGATATACAGATGCTTGCCTGTGTACGTGGTAGTAATTCACTTCAAGGCATGCATGTTACATGAATGCCAAAACACTGGAAAAATAAGCCCATTAAAAAATTGGTAAGGAATTTCCTTTCCTTCAATCCAGAAGAACCTACTCTGTGACCTTGATTGCTGACAGGAGTTGAAGGAGGATAGATTGGTCAGATCAGCTGTAAAGACTGGATGTTTAAATGGCTAGCAAGGACATACAGATTTACTGTGAGAAGAATTATACAAACCAAAACAAAATCTCCAAGTCCATGGGAATTGGGTGACAACGAGACGTACGCATAAAAAGGTAGATTCTGTAATGGCTACATCAGTTTTTTTAGCGTCTTCCTCAAAAGCTTCTGGTATTAGCCGTGGTCAGTGATTACAGTGTGGGGTTCAGCTGACCTCTGAACTTGACCAGTTCCAATGCTCTGGTTTTATCCAATAGGAGTCAAAGAGTTGGATGCTTTTAACTCTGTAGAAGATGGACTTGTGTTATCATAGTTACATAGTGTTTGGCCAGATCCCCTGCATTTTGCTTGTTAAATGAAGGAGGCAGTATATGAACTGTTCTGTTGAAACCAGGTCCTAAATCAAGCTAAGTGGAGGAGAAATAATGTCAGAATAACATCCTCATGTGATGCTGGTGTCTGCAATGACAAACTGCCATTTTACGGTCTTACCTTACTGCTTTTTCCTTTTTTTAAACACAAGGGAAATTTTGAAAGGATATCTTTTTCTTAAACAGCTTTTTGAAACCAGTGGGGGTTAATTAAAAACTAAATTTGGAATCTACAAACACCCAGAAATTATTTACACTGTTGTTAATTTCTTCTTTAATATTCATAACTGTTTTCTGTTAATTAAGAAGAGAGGGAGAACATGAAGAAAGGCTCAGAACAAAAGCAGTCTGCATGCAGATAAGGGTCTGAGTTCTCAAGGAACTGGACTAAATGCATACTGCCTGCACTGAGTGAAGAATTTATATGCAGTGATTGTGTATTGCAGCTGAAAAATTGAGTAAACTTATGTATGAATCTTACTACCTCAGCATTCGGCGTGATACACTATGGTTGCCACTTCCCTGTTTTCTGGTATTAGACATTCTGCAGTCCTGGAGCAGTTTAATTAGCTCTTAGAAAGTGGGGCTTGTAGTTGGGAAATATTTCTACCTTTTGAAGTAGTATTATATAAAGCACATGTAGGACATAAGGCTGCATAGCTTAGAATAGGATGCTGCATTTTCTTTACATTGAAGAAATGATGAGGCTGCTGCTAATCCTTTCAGAGGTATTGGCCACTATCTTAGCAGCATCTAGAGGCAGTGGTCAAGTTCGGGGTTTCAACCATGCAAGGCATTTCACATAAACATACAGACAGCCAATTTCCTGGTGTCACGCAGTATTGGCCAGCAGACATAGGCGCTGTTACCTCTCTGTGTGGCTGGCAAGTTGCTTCCTTTTCTCATATGAAGAGGTGTTTGCAGACTCTTCCACAGCCAGGACCTTCACCAGCTTTGTTCTTTTCAGTTTTCAGTAACACTCGTTTAGCTTCATCCCTACAGTATATTTACCTTCAGTCTTGAAACAACCCTCTAGTGTAAATCTCTTATTTGAGCTGTTTTGAATACTGGCCTATTTATGAGTTGGGCTGCTATCTCTAATCAGTCTTACACCACTGCATGCAATTCGTCATCTCTGTAGGATCTGGGTGAGTTATAAATAATGTATTTTAGAATATACTCATGAATAAAAGTACTGTATTGCCCAGTAAGATTTGGGAGCCCTGTATTACTTGTGAATAGTAGAGCAAAGCTGCTCAATAAATGCTTGGAAACAGAAGGGTTCTATGAATGTTAGTCCATCAGCTTAGTATGGCTTAGCTCACTTGTGTTTCTAAAGGGACAAGAAAAATGATACTACTTTTTGTTGGAGGTCAGTTGATACCTGGCTCTATTCCATCCAAACCCATTTGAAAACCCAGTCTTAAATAATTTTTGTAACAGTCTGCTTAAAATGTTCAACTCTGTCAAAAAAGAGACAAGAACAATTCTGTACAGCATAGGTGACCAAACCACATGCTTGTGAACTGCACATGACTGAGAGAAATGCTTCATTTTCAGAGGCTGGAAGTTTAAATAATCACAAAGAATAAATTGCCTCAAGAAAAGTAAGGGTAAATGAGCTTGAAGAGAAACCACTGCATTCCCCTCTTAATTTTTAGCTATACTCCCAGCCCCTTGTAGTAGTAAAGAATATGTTTCATAACACATTTAATGCATTATAATATCTATTGACCTAAATGCAAGGTTAATTGAGATTCTGCATTTTGTGTCCATCAGTAGAAGTAATGGTAAAATAAACAGTGCCTTTCAGCCAGTCAACAGACTTCCTGCTGGATCGTGCTTAGAAGAGACTTTCTCATATATATGTATAAAATGCATAGCACAATATGCTACAATATGCCTGCAATATGAAGAGATGACAAGGTGAGATGAAGCGCCTGGTGCAATGTGCTTAGTGAAAGACAACCTTATTTCATTCCCTTCCCTTTTTCTTCACTTCTGTACCTCAGCAGGCACAGTTTGAAAGACTGCGATTGTGGGAAAAAGAAAAAAAAATGGTTAGTATCCAGATGAGGCACATGAGAGAAGACTAGAGATAATTAGCACAAGCCAGGATCATTAAAGTTTATGCACCAGGATAATCCAGAGAAAAATGATCTCTTGAAATAATTAATGCAATGTTCTAACTTTGTTAATGATAAAAACTTGCCTTTGTGCTGAGGGCCTGCATACTACTGAAGTTCATTGATGCAGAAGGTTTAAGTTGGACTTGATGCCTGTGTTGATTCTCAGTATAGAGATAAGAGTGAAAGACTGTTTGACCTTAGCTAAGGGTAGATTTCATTTAGAATACTGAATATACCTGTGTCTGATCTGTTCCACAAGTAGAAAACACACACACACACAAAAAATCTAGGCTTTTATGAAGCCCCCTATGTAAAATAACCTGCATGACTGGCATGCCTACACTGATGCTTGCTGTCTTGCAGTGCTACCAAGACGCCCATTTTCATGTTTCAGACTCCCCCATCCCTAGCATCGTGGCAATCTTGTAAGGATGAGCTGTGGGCATAATAGAAAACTGGAAGTAAGGAAACAGCACTTTTAAATGAAAAAGAAATGGATTGTATTTCTTACCTCAGATCAAAGGTAGCAAACGTTTTTTTTCCAAGGGTGGAGAATTGGGAATGGAGCCGAGGGAAGAAACAGAATTAAAAGAGAATCTGAGTTCCCCTGTGCTCCAGGGAGGATGTTGCATGCTCTGAGCTCATTGCATTCAAGACTTTAAGCTGTGACAATAAGGTTAAAGTTGCAGAAAAATTATTTTAGCAAAGATTTATGGAAGAAATGCAGCATATACAGGAGTCTGGAGATTAGAAGCAGACTTCAGACTCTGGCAGCCTGAAGACCTGGGTTAGAGATGAGTGAGCTGTATGTACGAATACATGTCTGATCTTTTTGATATGAAAAAGATCACAAATTATATCAGAAAATACAGGATCAACAGTAGCAAGAATACCTCGAGGGATATGGGAGTTACAGTAATATCAGAAGACAGCTGTTAATGGGGCAACAGCAGATCACCCCCCCCCCCCCCCCCCGCCTTAGGGACAATGATGGAACAGTAATTACTGAGAAAGCCAGCAACCTGCAGAGTGTAGGAGTGTCTTGCTTGTAGTTAGAGATGCTGAAATCTGGCATATATAGGAATCAAAATTTGATCTCTGAACAATTGAATCTGCAGATGGTGGACAGGCAGATGGGGTAAGGAAGGGGGAGAAGAAGGAAATGAACACCATGACAGTGCCTTCCTTGAAGCTCTAATACACACTAGTTATGTCCCTTCAAAGGTTCATCTGTTAATGAAACTGCATCTCTCTAACCCAAATTTTATCTAAAATTGAACCCATGAAAAGGAATAGTCCAGGTATAAATGGATGCAGCTGGATCAGTCCACTGTGTCACCCAAATAAAGCAGTGTGGCTGCGCTCTTTGATCTCCTCTGTTCTTCCCCCATCTCCTTTACAATATTGTGCTGGTTTAATCAATGATGTCTAACCCTTGATATTGGAATTACAGACAGAATTTGCATGGATTGTTGGTGTGAAGATGAAATGGGTTAACTCTGCTATAAGTAATAAGCTGCAATGTAAAAGGAATAGGCATATATTGTTTGAAGTGACTGATTTAAGATGCTTCAAGCCCAGAGTGAGAAACCTGAAAAGAGACTGAGATCTGGGGACTGCTCAGACACTGTAAAAATCAGCCCTCTCAACACTGTCCCAAGGAGGTCACTTAAAAATTAGATTAGGCATCAGTAACCCCATCTGCAAATGGCAGCTGGCTTGTTCTGAAAACACTGTCTCCCAGCAAGACAGTTAGAAGTGAATGCCTGGGAAATAAAGTTTTCCAGTGTGCTGTACATATTTTCTTTCATACTGATTTCTGCGGCTGGAATTTGCTGATGCTTGTCTCTGTCCTTGCCAATATTTCTGTCTCCCTTACAAAAGTAAATGTGGTTTCTTTGGGGATCTTGTTTTGTTATTATCTGTGGCAATGAAATCCAGAGCAGTCTGCAGTGTCAGAGGAAAAGCAAACCTAAAGTCTGAGATTTCAGTGGGAAATTGCCCATTTTCTCTTGTCCTGTAGATGCTCCTGGAGTTGCTCATCCCAGTATCAGTTGCTCTACTTCTCTTAAGAAGACCTTGAAATAGCTTCCTTTCTGCTTTATGCTAATAGAATCCTATGTGACTTCTGTAAGTTGTTATACTGTGTTTATATGTAAGCATGAAATATTCTTTTTGAATAAGAGATGAAACATGTGGCAATGAAGATGCAATAGGAAACAAAATCCTACACAGCTGAATAAATACTGTCCTTTGCATATTAATGAAGATCTGATGGGATCAGCAGAAGGTACAGTGGTGGAAGAGAAGTGTTTGAGTGTGTCTGTCCAACCCCACTGTAAAAATCTCAGAGGAGATGGGAGTTAAATGCATTTAATATAGAACAAAGTTTAAATGCCACAGATTTTAAAAAAATCACAGCTGTTGGTTTTTTGGTTTTTTTTTTAATGTTTGTTTGTTTTCAAGAGAAACGGAGCAACTGATACTGCTTTTCATTTTTTAGCTATGGACAGAAATAATTTAACATGTACATTTGTCTGTCAAGAGACCACTGCCTGCTTGAGCATGTAGTTGAAATCTACCAATATAATAAAGCTTTTCTGTTTCTAAGTGTTAAAACATTAAGTATTGAGTAGCTTTGAAATGCATGCTTTTTAACTGAGATCTTTCAAGAGGTAAAATTAACTGCACATCAGTATTTAATGCATGAAACCATGATTTACTGTCCTGAGAACTAATTTCGGCTTGCTGCAGATGTAAACTCGCCCTCAATTAATGTGCTGCTGGGCCTGATTCAGAGATGGGTGAAGTCAGCAGGTCTTTCCAATTACTTTTATGGGTATCAGATGAAGTCTTTAATTAATGCATCACTGAGTGCTCAGACTCATTTAAAAAATTCTCATTTCTAGTTATAATGCAGATCTTTCAAAATGTCATTGTACTTTAAAGCTGTTCTGCTCTCTTGGATGAGAAGTTATTTACACTTGTGTGAATACATCTGATATATTCCTTCTTTCCTCACACCATAATATGCCTACAGTATGTGTTTTGATATATTATGTGTATCTTTGAATACATAATATATTACCAGATGGTATATGATTAGCAGGGTACACTAAAGTAGAAAGATGTCTTCTGCCCTGGGTACATGTACACAGTCTGGTAGTGTATGTATTTAAAATGAATATTTCAGGATGTATTTTTAGGAGAGAAAATAATCTGTTGATACATGCAAAAGTTCTGTGTATGCAATAAATGATCTACCCGGGAAAGTTTCATATCTAACGTGCTATGCTACTTGAAGTATTGGAAAACTACCTCTGGCTCATGAGCTTAGCCTGGTGAAATTTTGACTGAGAAGACTTATTGTTCAGATGCTGTTGGCATGTTTTCAATTCCAGTTCAGATTTGGAATATGGAATACCCAATGTCCATATGACTTTTTTCCAGGTCTCGGCTGTTCTTAATTTACAGAGGAGAAAAAAAAAGTTTCTGCCTGCTTGGGTAGGAAGCATGTGAAAGCCATTGTTTTCTCTAAACAAGTAAGAAAAATGCCAGCTTTGGGCTTGTAAACAAAGCTCCACTGTCAAGGAAAACTTATGGATGTGTTTCACATTCCTGAAAATTCAACATTTAAATCAGAAGCATTGATACAGCCTTGCCTGAAATCATGTAATTTGCTGTTATAATTAAGGCTGGTGTTGTGAAGAGACCTGAAGTTATGGCCACCTGTTCCTAGCATAGATTTAAGTCATCAGAAATTGAATGCTATGGGCCAAACTTTGAGCAATTAGTAATAAAAATTACATAGTGAAGAGAAATTATAGACATTCCAGAAGTGTACTGTTTATGGGTCGATTCAGGTCTGGAGGTAGTTTTAGGCTGGTAACTGATAGAAAATTCATGTAAGAGCCTTAGCTCATGTAAATCAATAAGGCTTCCTTGATTGTAATGAGCTAATGCCAATTTATACCACCTGAAGAGCTATTGCCTAGGTTTACAGTGTAAATATAATTACTATGACATAGATTTGCTTTGGTTCACTGAGCTGGCAACCAGCAAGGTTTACAGTATCGTGTCTTTTTGGTTTTGCTTAAATTGTCTTTCTAGAGGGTAGCTGGAGTTAGAACCCAGACCACAGTTTCTCTCCCAATCTGCTGTTTTGACAGTATTAGCATATAAAGTAGATATCATTGCAGAGTGCGGGGCTCGTTCCTACAGGCCCCGTGTACTGCGAGCGCGGCAGGGAAGGTCCATTTCAGTGTGTTGTTTGGCACAGCAGGAACCCGCTGACTCGGCAGTACCTGCAGGAGACTCCGTGCTTTTCAGTGGTGGCTGCTGTAAGTGGTTGCAATTAGGTTTCGACATTAACATCCCACCCTGCGTCAGGCCGACTGGGAGAGCGGAGCAACTTGCTAGATGTGATTGTTTTCCTGGCTCTGCCAGCAGACTTGGTGAGACAGTAGGGTATTGATTTAAAGATGTGAGGCTAGCTTTGCAATCAGATGGGCTAGAAACATTTTTGAAACTAAATATTAAAACGCTGAAGAATACAGTAAGCTCTCTGAATATAAGCGAGGAAATATCTGAGCTGAGGTTGTGGATTCAGACCTGTAAGCTATGAAAAGTGGAGGATGGTTACTGCAATAGAAACAGAGAAGGCAAAAGTATCACCTTTGGTTTTTTTTTCATTATGTATTGTGTAATTTGAAAGCCATTTCATGTCTTTGGCCACAAGCTTTCATGGACTCCAAAGTATAATGTCAGCACAGGTCTCTCTGCCTGCTTGCAGGCTATCATTTAATTTCCATTACTTTTCCCCTTCTCCATTCATAGTGTGATGTCCCCGCTGACAGCTAATATCAGGAAGAGAATCAATAAAGAATTATTAATAATAATTAAAGCATGGGCAGCACATTACACTGAGTGGGCTTAGTCCCTCCAAGTATAGATTCTGCACTCAGTTTTGCAAGTGCAGCTGAAGAGACTTGGCACAATTTCAGTGATCTCTGGATGTAACTGAGAGCAGGATGTGGCCCCTAGCTCTAGGAGCTATTCTTTTAAATTATTGTTAAAAGCAGGAAATCATGACTTCTTGTTCTAAGTGGTTGAAGTGCCATGTAACTCAGGGAAAATTGTGAGGGGAGGAAAAGGGCTGAAGTGAGTCAGTGAGCAAGCTTTTTGTGCTTGGAAAAGAGAGAAACCTGTTTTCAAGTGCTCCTTATGTCACAAATAAGAGTGCAATAGTTTCAAGCTAGCATCTAGCAGTTATTTTCCACAGTATAAATGCACCATAACTTAGCATGATTTCTATGCTCCTGGGAGGCTGTAGACTTATATAACAAGGGTGCTCCAGGTCACAGCTGAAACACAATTAACCCTGAGATTGAAGAAATACCTTCCCACCTGCAGGAAGGATTCTCATTTTGAATAGCTTTCCATTAGTTTTCCTGTGGGAATGACACAATATTGGCAGTGTTTCTCAAGCTAATATGACAGTGCTAGCCAGGGAGCAGTTTAGCTATAGGTCCTTAACACTTCTGTGGTCACTAGGGGTTCTGTGGGCTTTCAGTCAGGGTCTATCTTCTGGCTATTGGGAAAATTTTTTGTCCTTCTGCAGTTGACGTAATTCCATGTGGCAACAGAAATGCCATGCCTGTATTTTAGCAAGGGGTGCACTTGTGTGCATCCGAGTTGTGATTTTTGTTGTTCATTAATTCCTTGTTCTCCCTCGGGTGGCATGTAAAGCTAATAATGGTTGTGTTTTCAGCTGACCCAAAATATTCAGATATGTTCGAAATGCCATAAAACAAATTTATTTGTGCTTGAGGAATAACCTGATGGATAAACCATTGAGTAGGAACACTTATAAGAATCAGAATTTCTGATTATTCAAAGTCATATAGCTAGTGTTAGGAAAACTTTAAGAACTTGAAAATGATCATTTATGGTGGAAAACAATTTAACTGGTTTGGTTTTTTTTAAAATTTACTGTATAATTTTCAACCATCTGTAATGATGTGTATCAGAAAACCATTTGTCAGCTCCCTGCATTCTCTGAATTGCTTTGCCTCTTCCTCAGGAGTTGGTTGTGTGTTCCCTCTGCTACTGAATTTTTAGATAAACTGGTATATCAAAGCTCTAATCCTGGTTACTACTTAATTACTTAAATGTTCTTTCACTTTTTGTAGTTTTGCATAACTCTTACTTTGCTGCAAACCCACTTCTGTAGAGGGAGATGCAAAATAAAAATGAAACTAAACAGGAAAAATTACTATAAAAGAGACTTGGTTTAGGACAGAACACTTCAGTGAAATTTGGAAGATGTCCTTTAAGTCTTAGGAAGTGCGGATGCTTCCAGTGTGAGATGATCCTGGAGAGGACTATGTTCCTCTGGAGAAGGGGTTTGTGATGACTAATGGTTCATTTCATAGCTAGTCCTGCAAACTTTCCTATCTGGGACATGCAACACCAAAAGCCACTAGCTAAAGGAAAAGGCTGACTTTGCTTGGTGCTTGTGAAATCTTTAGAAGACATGGTCAGTGGACTGAGTCACTGATACATGAGAACAGGACTGCAGAGAATTCAAAGTGCATGTGATACAGAGGTAAAACAGCCTTTTTGAAATCAGGTGTTATGTATCTGCTGGCTGCCTGCCTCCCCCTGCCTGTGGAGTCTGACCTGTTTGGCTATCTGGGATTGCAACTTGATAAGCGCTACTGTCATGTACAAGGAGATCATGGGCAGTGTTGCCACTGGCTCATGTTGTCTTTGTAAAGCATAACCTGGAGGATACCGTAGAACAAAACAGGACAATATTGAAAGCAGTGAGATGTGGCTGTAGTGATGAGGAAAAAAATGATAGCTGTAAAGCATCACAGAGGCACTCTGGCTCATCAGGTGCTGCATGCTGTCATGTGCGTTTAGGAAGAGATTATTCCTAGTGATCAGTTCCCACTCTAAGTATCGGATAAGTCAGAAAGTGAAAGTATTCAGAGGCATGAAAAAAGCATAGAGGATAAATATTTTAACCACATGAAACGGAAAACAGATTACTTAGTTTCCTTAAGGTGTCATGAGAAGGGTATAGAAAATTAGGAACCCTTATTTACATTTATAGTGATCCTTGAATGAATATCACATTTGGCTTTGTTTTGGGAAGTTGGGGGCTTTGGACCAGATGGTCTTCTAAAGTCCCTTCTGACCTAAATCATTCTTTGAATTATCACTTTTGATGAAGCCAAGAGGCAATACATTTTTAAAGGATGTTTTGGCCTGTGGACCCCATTGGCATAGCATACTACTGAGTCCATGATGTTAAATAAGAAAAAAGTAGATTAGACATCAGTATAGATGAAAAAAAATCCACAGTTGGGTTGAAAGGGATACCTTTCCTTGAGGGCTGGATATTGTCAGGCCAGCACAGCTTGCAAGGCATTGCAAGAAAATTTCCTAATAGGTAAAAAGGAGTTTTCTCTCCTTTCACTAGAGTAGTTAGTGTGGGCCATGGACAGGGATAGCTCATCTGGTTTGTCAGGACATGCTTTATGCAGGGTGAGGTTCAGCTTTCAGTTACAAGAGGATAGTTCTAGTAACTTCAGCATGGGAACTTCTTTGTAAGGCAGTTCAACTTTCAAACAAAATTATTGAAAAAAAATCAATGTATTAATTGGCCGTGGATTTAAAACTTGCATTTTGCACTGATACCAGATTTATTATCTGTTGCACAGGTGGAGAGAGGGTCCAATTAATCAGTGTTTATCAAGGTAGCTGTGCTAGGCTGAGAAATGTATGAAAGAAGTAACTAGGGAAATGCTGAAGTCCCTGCCTTGCAGAGGGTACAGCCAACTGTGTTACACTGGTCTGTGACCCCTAGAGTAATGTTACCTCAAATGAAGCCAATGGTTCCCTATTTTATGCGAACTAGGCCAACAGATTCTTGAAGTGTTAAAAAAACATTCATCTGTTCTTGAGTAAAAGCAGATTAAAAGAAGCTGGTTGGCTGTTTTCTACAATAAAACCCACCAACCTGTCCTTGTCCAGAATTTATTGAAATAACATGTTCACTTCAGTAGTGGGTAATAAGAAGATTATTTCTGAAAAGTAGGAGAAAAAGAATATAAGCCTGAAAACCACTTTTATTAGTGCTGCAGTATGCATCTGTTGCACGGTTAATAATAGAGTTATCTCTGTTGACAAAGGAAAGAGCCTGACAACAGAGAAGAAATCCAAATGGGTTTGAGTTCCTTGCATGATTGTTATTTAATTGCCATGTTCAGAAAAGGCTTCAGAGGTTCCCCAAACACTGCTCATCTCCAGATGAGATTTACCATTGTACCACTCACAAGCTTTCTTTTGAAAAGTCACTTTCTTGTTTTATCATGTTTACAAAAACTGAAGTGAGAGTTAGTTATGAATCTTCTGTTATTTGAGTCGATGGCAGATGCTAGGAAGGCTTTGCTGTGTGATAGAGTTAAACTCTCTGGGACTGATTACAAAGAAATTCCATTAGCAATATTTAAATGCCATCTTTGAAAGGCACTCAATAATATGTGTGTTGGCGCTGATCAAGAATAGTACCTTTTAAAAATGAAAAAGTAATGTGACTGTTAGTTTAACATAAAAATGTCGAACTGTGGGCAGTCTCTTGTCAATTAAAGAATCTGGGCTATTCCTAATGGGAATAAGGATGACAGGGGCGGGGGAAGAAGTGCATACTAAAAATTGCAGATGTGCAGAACTGCTCAGAGATAATTTGTGCTGGCAAATAACACTGTCAGCCAGTTTGGGAGTAATACAGGCAGCTTGATACCCGTTCTTCTTGAGCCACCTTAGTGATTTCTTTTTCTTAGCATCTTCTTTAATAGCTAGCAAGGCTTTACAGCAAGCAGGGCTACGCTAATGGTGTGCTGAGTGGAGGTGGATTTGTCCAGATTAAAGAATGTGCTTTAGCAAGTTCATAAAATGTATTAAAACAGCAAACCTGCTTTGCTGAATAGAGGGATATACCTGTGAGAGGGGAAGGAGTAACCTTAAACTTTGGAGGCTAGTGGAGCTGGTGCTTAGACAGGTGTAAAGGGATGAAGATGTGCATCTCCACTGCCTGTCAGTTCCTGTTAAGGTTATATCTCAGTATAAATAAAACACTGCAGTCAAGCGTCAACCCTTGCCTCATCTAAAAGTAGCTTCCAAGGAAACAGAAGTCTGGTAGAAGTTTACTTGAGGGGAATGTCATATAACAAGTCTCTTTATTAGCTGGTGCACGGGTCTGTTGCTTGCTTTTGGGAGGTCAGTGCCTGTTTGTTTTTTCTGTTAAATTAACATTATTTCCATTGTGTCATTCACATACTCCCCCCCCAGCCATCTTTAAACTAGGGTATGTATCTAGTGTTCTCTCTACCTGGGCATGTTTCAAATCTCTTCTCACTGTCTATATAGTCACTAAGCGTTTGCTCCAAAAATGTCCCACTTAAAATGAGGCCTGTGCAATAGCTGCTGCTGTGATAGTATGTGGATGTACATCAACAGCTGTCTTATGATTTCAATGTAAATTAGAAAGGAAGTGTTAGCATCTCCATTTTGCAAGACAGGAGCTGAACGTTAGAGTGTGATTTGACCAAGGTCATGCAGGTCTGTGGCAGATCTAGAAATTGAACATCTCAGTCCATTGTGTCAGCCCTGAGACATTCTTTCTTTTTAATCTTTATACCTTAATGACAAATTCTGACTTGTTTATCTAATCAACTCCCCAGACTGAAACAGATTCTTTCTTATTTTGCCTGTGGGGTCTTTTCTTTTATTCTTCTTTCATTTTTTCAAATCCCTCTAAATGCTACTTATAAATTTCCCACTGTTTTTCTTTTCAACCCAATAGTTTGGATTTTCCTCTTTTGTTAATCTGTTGCTCTTTCCACCTTCATGTCGTGTTTTAATGCCTGTTTTATCCCAACTTCTTAAAAGCATTTCATCCATAGATTTGATGCCTTTTCATGTCAGCTTAATATTTTGTCCTCCCTTGGGGCTACCAGTTGTTGGCTCACAGTTTTTGTCATTACTGATTGTTATACTTTGTTTTATTGCTGTGTCCTTCTGTTATCCTTTCCCAATACTTTGCTTAAAAGTGCTATACAAATAACTAAAGTATAGTGTAATGGGCCAACTGTAAAGTAAACCAGTGGACAACATTGCTGTGAGGCCAAAACCTGGGGTGCCCTAGAACTATGCTGCAGAAGACTAGCTGAAAGTTGAGCACCATTTTCTCTTAGCACCACTACTATCAGAATTTGTGTTGTTAATCCCAATATTATTGTCATTTTTTTACTTGTTCTCTATCACAGAGGATAATTAGAAGATCTGATAGAAAGCAGGTGCAGTAGTTACTTAGACTGCAACACAAAAGGCTTGTCTTGACGTACTCCTAAAAAGAAAACTAAGCCCTAGGGATGCTGACAACCGAATCCAAGAGGGATTTGAGTGACTATCATTTCAGGTACTTAAGAAAACAGTTGTCTGAGGAAGCTACAGTTGAACTGGATATGGAATGAAGTCACTTTGATCCCATTTCAAGCTCTTGAATCAACTGTCATAAGCAAGTGCATTACTTTTAACAGGCTATTACTGTGAAGTGCTTGGCTTAACTCTTGCCAAGGGCTGACCAGATTTGTCTCTAAGCCCACCATCAAGGCAGCTTTGGATGGGAGTCCTACAGATGTTGGTATGTTCCTGTAGGCCAGCAGGTGAAGTAAGGATTTCAATAATCGATGGGAATTTTTAGCATTTCTGTTGTGCTTCAGAGATCAGTGCAGTGTGGTTGGAGCTACTTCCTTCAGAGCAAAAGTAACCAGAATGAAGCAATTGGGCGACATGATGTATGTGACAGGTTCTAAAAGATCTTTGGCACATCAAGAAATATAATATGCAATTGCAGCACAAATTTGAGCTCAAATGATTAAGGATTGGGGGGGTAGAGAGTTTAGCTCTTTGAATTCATTATAATCTTACAAACTAATTTTCCCAAACCAGCAGTTTTCCTTTGGTTTTGGTGTTTATAACAACTGACACATCTATTGGAAAGCACTAATTTTTTTTTCATCTGGCTAAAAATTGAAAATGCAGAGAATAGAACAAATTACAGGAAAAAAATAATTGTTTTGCTATAGTTGCTGGCATACCATATGAATATGCCAGAGGAAATCAAAAAGCTTGTTCTGCTGCAAGAGGCAAGTACTGGTCCAAGAAATATCTATGCAGGAACAGTTTGATGTGGAACTGTTTGTGCTTCTGATTTCAAGGTCAAGGAGAGGTGTTCTCAAGTGCAGTTAGAAGGAGAATTGTTGTGCACAAATAGTGCTTTTGTGGAACTCAGGATTTATGATATATCATAGTATTGATGTTTTTGATAATGGTGGTGAGGCTGTTCCTCCTGAGGGGTGTTAGTAATGCTACAGTTGTTGATAAGACATGAGAGGGGGCTGTTATAAGATAGCACAGTGTTTTGGAAGGGCACAGAAGAATTGTTAGAGCTGACTTCCTGTGGATGGAAAATTGGAGGGAGAGGTGTCCTGAAAGGTCAGCAGTACAAAGAAATGTCCAGAAACTCTGAGGGACCCAAACCCATTTCTCAAACTTACCAGCAACAAGTGGTGCTGGGACCTCCAGATGTTGTAGGGGAATTTTAAAACTAGGTACAAGTAATTGGGTTCATAAGAGGCATATGAGCATGTACATTTCCCTAAAAAAGCAGGAGGTGGCATCAGTTTTGCTTCTTTATAGGAGCTGTGAATGTGGATGTTCAAATGCAAATGAAGTTCTCCCAGTGTTTGGAGCTTAGGGCAGACGTTGCAAAGCAGTGAGAGGATGCAGTGTGAGCAGACACAGGGCAGGTATACATCTCTGGCAGATTGGACTTCTATCAAAGTGTGGTGGGTTGACCCTGGTTGGAAGCTAGTTGCCCATCAAAGCTGTTCTATCACTCCCCCCTCAGCTGGACAGAGATAAGGACAGGGAGAGATCACTCACCAATTAGTCATGGGCAAAACAGAGTCAGCTTGGGGAAATTAGTTTAATTTATTACGAATCAAATCAGAGTAGGATAATGAGAAATAAAACCAAATCTTAAACCACCTTTCCCTCACCCCTCCCTTCTTCCCAGGTTTAACTTTGCTGCAAATTTTCTCTACCTCCTCACCCCAGCAACACAGGGGGATGGGGAACGGGGGTTGTGGTCAGTTCATCACAGGTTGTTCCCCTGCTCCAGCGTGGGGTCCCTCCCATGGGAAACAGTGCTCCACAAACTTCTCCAACATGCTTCCCATGGGCTACAGTTCTTCATGAACTGCTTTGGCATGGGTCCCTTCCACGGGGTGCAGTCCTTCAGGCACAGACTGCCCCAGCGTGGGTCCCCCGCGGGGTCACAAGTCCTGCCAGAAAACCTGCTCCAGCCTGGCCTCCTCTCTCCATGGGTCCTGCCAGGACCCTGCTCCAGCGCTGGCTTCCCATGGGGTCACAGCTTCCCTCGGGCACCCAACTGCTCCGGCGTGGGGTCCTCCCCGGGCTGCAGGTGGAGATCTGCTCCCCCGTAGACCTCCCTGGGCTACAGGGGGACAGCCTGCCTCACTGTGGTCTTCCCCACGGGCTGCAGGGGAATCTCTGCTCTAGTGTCTGGAGCACCTCCTCCCCCTCCTTCTTCACTGACCTGGGGGTCTGCAGAGCTCTTTCTCACGTGTTCTCACTCCTCTCTCCAGTTGAAGTTGCTGTTGCACAGGTTTTTTCCCCCTTCTTAAATCTGTTATCCCAGAGGCACTACCACCGTCACTGATGGGCTCGACCTTGGCCAGCGGTGCATCCACTTTGGAGCTGGCTGGCATTGGTTCTGTTTGTCATAGGGGAAGCTTCTAGCAGCTTCTCACAGAAGCCATCCCTGTAACCCCCCTGCTACCAAAACTTTGCCACACAAACCCAATACATGAAGTGTAAGATAATTTTGTAACTTTTACAAACCCTGTGTAATCAGTAATGTAAAAATTTTTCACTTAGCTAAAACTTTGGGCAGCTTTAGGAGAACCAAATGTACCTCATTAATTTGATGCAGGGATGTGTGAGCCTTTAATTGGAGACTCTCTAATAAGAGCAGCAGCGGACTTCCCCTTGTGTAACTGCTGTGGTGGAAACTTGTTCTCCTGAGTTTTAGATGTGTGCATTTTTTTATTATTGCATTTTACCTTCAAAGAGGTAGTGAGTGTGTTTATTAAGGTGGTTGTATTTACCCTTAATGCAATGCATTAAGCATCTATTCATTACAAAGAAGTCTGCTTTAGCAGAGTGTGTGCTTGTAGAAAAACAGAGCTATTGATTAGACTGCTTCTGAGGCACTTTACATTACAGCTGGAGTAGATTTGGTGTGGTGTACTCTGGTTTCTAGAAGCAGTGTACTATGCATGTGTGTTTTGTCCACTGGATGTTTAATGGTTGCTGTTGGAACTGATTTTCTGTCTTATATGGCATTGGTATTGTTTGAATGGTGGCATTTCCTTCTCCTTTCCATTTGCTCTGTTAATGGTAATAATTAACCAGCTCTCTGCTTTCACTTTTATTAATATATTGATCACTCGAGTATCGTAAATGGGGTCTCAGTATATGTAATTTTGCATGAAATGACACTCCCTGTAGCTCTATTTAGCCCAAATAGCTTTTAAAAACAAAAAAAGAACCTTGCAGCACAAATGTTCTAAAATTATTTAGGAAAAAAGGGTTCAGAAATCTGGACACCAATATATGACTACAGGGATTTTTGTAATTCTTTTATCTGTGATGTCAAAAATATATAGAGGCCTGGCTATGACTTGTGTACATTATAGCTTTCACAGATTGCAGTGAGGGTAGGGTTGAGCAAACTCATTTAGTTTTGTTAATTTTGTTGATATTTTTGAGATAAGGGAAAATATGCTAGAAAACTAGCTTATTGTCTTTTCAATATTTTTTGTTTGTTTGAGGCTTTTGGTTGTAAATTAACTTTGATTTTAATTTTAGGAAGACTTTGGAAAACCTCTATCCAGATATTTTCTTTCTTTTGAGCTCAAACCCCCTAATTTTTCTTGAGGAAGTTGAAACAGTCTTTGTCTTCATTTGTTTTTTTCCCTTTTTGATGCTGTTTTTTCAGCTCCTAACTCTTCTTTTATCCTATATGCTCCCCCAGGTTAAGTGCAAAATAATTTGCAGGTTTCTAATTGGGAGTTTCAATACTTAGACCCCTTGCTTCCAGTCTTTTAATCCAATGTTCTCCATGTAATACATGAGAAAGAAACTTGTTTCATGAAAACTGAAGTATTCCCTGTATGGGAAACATTGATTTGCTGCTTTATAACAAATTTAACATTTCGGCTGCATGGTGTGAGTGTTTTCTTTGTTTATTTTGTTTTTTTCTTTGTTTTTTGGGGGGGGGGCATGCATTTGTTTTGTGTTGTTTTTTTTTTATAAACAAAAAAGCTCATGTTCTTATCTTTGGAAACCAGGGGAATTTGCGTTCATTTGGGGGATACTTCTGCTTCCTCTTCCTTCTTGCTTGGAATGAAGCATGAGCAGCACTGGCAAAGCCTGTGCTGTGCACAGTATGGGAAGATATGAGTTAGGTGGGAAAAATCAGAAATATAATACTAATTTCCATACCTAGGAAGCTTATTTCACCTTCCATGTACTGATCTGCAGCAGCAACAACATCAGAGACTGTGGAATGGAACGTAAAGGCTATGTCTCTTGTCTTCAGGAGCCTTCACCTCATTTTTGAGACAAGTCTGGGAGATTTTGAGCAGTATCACATCCTACCATAGTGCTTTTAAATTCTTGTCAGCGGTCTTAGGAATGCTAGAGCTGTTGGCAAGTTTGTAAACAAACAGAAAAAAATTTGCCCCTAGCAAGCCTGAAAACAAGAGCTTTGGACAGCTTCCTGTGAGTTAGAAAATAAAGGAAAGATGTGAAATTTAAGTAAAGTTTCCTTTCCAATCCTTTATTTGTAAGATGTATGTGGATTTCTGTCCTGGGAAGCTACCTGTGTGATCTTATCTTCCCTTGGTATGCCTGAAAAATTGGGTGCAAAGGTTCCATGCTGCCTTCTCAGCAAGGCAAGTGCCAGTACTTGAATAGCTGCAACTTCACGACTGTTAATGCAGGACTGGGGCTTGTCACAAAATCAAGGCTGATCATAAGATCAGGGTTGTTCTGGAAAAGCTTTCAAGTTTCTGTTGTCAAAAGCTAAACACTTTTTTTTTTTTTTTGGTTGTCTGGTGAGTAGGGAAGAATTATTTTTTTGGAGGACAAGACCATTTTAATTAGCAGAAAAAGTAGATTTCCACTAGAGGTATTGATATGGGTGGATGTTCTTTCTCTAAGTAGTTCCTGCTAACTTTTTAGCTGAGGAGCCTAAAACTTCTTTGGTAGAAATTTCAGAGTATAATGAATGGGTACAGTTTTGTCACATGGATTACTGCCTAGGTTTCAAACAGTGTAATGAAAGAAATAGTGTGCAAGAGGAGTTGGAAAATAAAGCAATGAAAAAACAGAATTAGGGAAATGTAAACCCTGCCTTGCTACTTGCATAACCAGTGCCATATATTGAAGCAGTGGACATGGATGCTACTGCTCAGTAAGCCCAGGTACAGACTCAGTATTTGTTTTTCCCCTTCTGAGATGCATTCTTTAACCATGTAACATTGCCTACCTTGGACTGAATGTGATGTTAAACCAAACCCTGACTATTTCAGTATGTCTGGGGAATGTAGCGATTGAAGCAGATTGTAACAATTGAAAATAGCTGTTCCCAGCATTTGTATTCCTGCCATACTTGGGATCTTCATAGTACTAAAGAAAGCTAGTTAACCAAGAAACTAGGTGTGCATGAGACTGGATGACAAAAAGTGGTCTTAACCCTGGGATATCTTTTTGATGATTACTATAGATTATTCTTTTCTTCTGTCTCCTGCTCCAGAAATGCTCTTTATTAAAAGCGTTGGTTAATGATTCCTTCTGCCCCATCAATCCTGAGCAATAGGGTAATGCCAGACAATTGTGCCAGTGCCATGATGAAGATAGCAGGCATGGCTGTGTCCTCCAAGAAAGTGTGGCCGTCTGCTTGGAAAACATCTGGAATCAGGGAATCCCACACAAGTACCTTGCACAGCTTGCCAGCTTTCTCACCAGGACCCCTTGTCATTCCTGAAATGATTTTACAGCTACATTCCTCAATTTAGCCAACCCGCCACCAGCACAGGGACCAGAACAAGTGGAAAAGTGTTTTCCATATAAATCTTCTTTCCTAAATTGAAAGACCCTTAAGGACTCTGTTTTCCTTTGCTGCATACTCAGGTTCATACCCACCAGTGTTTCTTTTGTAGCAAAACCACGTCACAGACATGTCTGAGTGGCAGGGTGGTGTGTGGAAACCCATTCCTGGGAAGGTACTTAAGCTCAGATTGTCACAGTGCTTATACGTGTAGCTAACCTAATAACATGGAGTGCTTACACACATATTTACTCTAATAACATCAGTTCAAATCCCATTTGTTTGCTTGCTCCGCACTTACATGCTTGGCCAAACTGGGAGCCTTCTGCAGCTGCTGCTTTTCTTCCTGCACTCTCCCCCAGAGGCTGGTGGCCATTTGGCCAGCTCGGAGTTGCTACTGAAACCTTGGGGTGGTCTCCTTGCTGCTGGTTTCTCTCAGTTTAAACCTTCTTCTTTCACCATGTGTACCCCCAAGGCCACTGTTTTTCACTCTGCTTTTTGGGGGGGAAGCCCAGTTTTGGGGGCCGAGCGGTTGTTTCCTCAGCTGCCTGAGGGGAGCCTGCCCTGGCCACTGCTGGCTCTGGAAGGTTCTGTGGAGAGGCACGGCCTGTTGGTGCCTCAGCGGAGAGCACATCGCTTATAGTCTGTGACTGACAGTGCTTCCGCAGCCCTTCAAAAAAGGACCAAAAGTGCTGGCAACAGCCCAGGTTTTGAGGGAAAAGTGTGCTTTTTGCTGAAGTGGAGGCTTGGTCTTGGGGCCCTCCCACTGTTGTAGGAGGGGATCTCATGGCAGCGGACTGCAGTACCAGAGGCTGACTGCTAACATGGCAGGAATGGAGCGAGGTGACAGGCCGGGCAGGGAGCAGCACCGGGTAATGGGCAGAGATTCGTTTGGGAACAAACCCCCCTGCTCCCTGGCTACGGTCTGGCGGTGATGGAGATGTTGTGGGGTGCTCGGTTATCCCAGGACTGCGGGGCTGCTGATGACCAGAAAGGAGAGAAACCTCCTGAGGACAGTCCCACAACAACGCTGTATGCACAGCAAGATGAAAACACTCCAGTTCACCGAACCAGGCTAATACCATGTTGCTACTTATCCTATCCTCGCTGATTCCTAAATTAAGTTTTCTCTTACAGATTTTTGTTTAAAGATTTAAAGATTCTCCCCCCCCCCCCCCCCCCCCTTTATTTTTCCTTTGGTAATTATGTTTTTGAGCTGCAGCCATGGAGCTGTGCTTCTCTCCCCCTGGGCTGAGGGGCTCAAGTAAGGCAGCAAGTGCTGCACCACAGGTCAGGGAGCAGGCAAGGGAAAGGCTTCCTCCTGGCAGAATTGTATTTTATTCCACAGGGAGACATTTCTTTGCAAAACACTCCTCCTGACTTTAAAATAATACATAATAACTATAAAATTACCAAATGTCAGGTAAACAAAAAGTTATTAAGGATGACCTTATTAGTTCTATCTGCAATTCGCAGAGCGAGGTAATTGTCAAGTCTCACTGTTATTAGGTTGAAATAATAGTTTGGGGACCATCAACATTAAAATTTCATTATGATGGGACAAAAAGGCTCATGTATAATCAATAGTAAGAATCCAATATTATTGACTTGGAATGAATGAAGCATGAACACATTTGTGCAGATATGAACAGTTAGCAATCTTTTGAATAATAAAGAATTAACACTACACAGATAATGTCATTCTGGGAATTGGACTCGAACTCAAATTGGTACATGTCTCTGTTATAAAGTCAGATTCACATCCCTTGGTAACTTCCATTAAGCTGTTTCTCAAAATACTCTGTGTCTACAATTTTGTATTCCTCTGCTCTGGCTTGTGAGGGAGGTGAGCAAGCAGGTCAGGGTTGTGGTGGAGTGTGCTTTTTTGCTTGCCAGGTTTGGTGATGGTGCTGGGACACTGCATTGGGACGCTTAATGCAGTGGGCATGGGTGGGTGGGAGCAGGTTGGGAGGGTGCTGTTGCTTTCTGCCATCCTGAGCTTGGCAGCAGCGTTTCAATGAGACGCTGTGTTGTTGCTTGCATTGCAGGTGCCGAGTTGAAATAGGTAAAGGATGGTGAATGCCAAACGCAGAAGAGAAGTACAGAGCCTGTGGAGTGTGCTGGTTCCTGGGGACGTGGCCAAAGCCGTGGACACGGTGTATGACATTACCTTGTCCACTGTACGCTGTGTGCTGAGACAAGCTGTTCCCAGCATGTTTTTTCTGTCACTGTGGGATATGTCACGTTGGCAGTATTGTCTCTCATTTACCATTGAGGAGGTGGACCCAAGAGGTACTTCAAAAAAAACACCCCCAAAAACACCCGAAAACCCACAAGTTACATGCTAGATCTGATGCATTTAAATGTTTTGCAACATTGCTTTGAGTTTCTGTATACTAAGTGCCTTTGAAAGGTGTTATTTAAGAGTATTTTAACCCTCCTTCCAGACTAACAGCTGCTTTTCAGCATTATCTTCTGGCTGTGGCTTACCTGTTCCCTCATGCTGTCTCCCAGCTGCTATGATGCCCACAGTACTTTTGAATTCGAGTTAGCTGTTGAGGTTAGATGCACTTTTACAGGGAAGAAGGTTTGGGTTGCTCCAAACCTGCCTCCGGTATTACAGCAAAGAACCTTGGACATGTAGTGTTACTTTGTGTATTATGGAGTATTCCTCAGTGCTCTTATTCCCATGTCTTTCAAATTCCCAATCATGTAGCACTACAAGAGATATTATGGCCTTCTGCTATGAGGCATCCCTGCTCCAGGTATCAGATGTGCGAACATGCCCTCCCTATGCTTGCTAGCCCAGCTAGAGAGCACCTAGGAACAGTATCTTCCAGAAACTTGCCCTGTTTTCTCCAGCGGCTTCCTTCTGTAGCATGCCCTGTTTCTGAAGGAATTGGGAAAGTTACCCAATGCCTTAAAATGAAGTAAAGAGATCTTGTGGCTGTGGCATTTGACAGGCTCAAGGAGACTTTCTGGGGAATCTGGGAAGTCATTTATTTTTTTTCAACTATGAAATGGGAACAATCATTTTCTTAGTCAGTGGAGAGGGAATAATTATTTATTACTTGCATTACAATAGCACTAAGGACTGGTTGGGCTAAATGCCCAGAAATTGAAAAAAGTTATTTAAGGAATTAAGTGTATCTTTTTTTTTTTTTTTAAAGGCACTGATAATACTTTAGATGGAAGCCCTACAGGGGAATGAGTGGTATATTGCAGTGGCACCTGCTTTAATCCATTAGAATGGGTATAATTATGAAAGAAAGAGTGTGTTATTTCCTTTCAACTTTTACCAAGAGTGCATTTCTTCTTCCCTATACTTAACTTTCAGCTGCTTTTCAGGGGTAAGAAAGGAAAATAATTGAGACAAAGGGCAGTATCCCAGCTGAGCAGCCCATCTGTTGTTGAGAGGGGCATGGAAAGGAAGGAAGGTACCACCAGTAGGGCCTTTAGATTCTGTTCCCTCTGCCTCACTGTTGGGGAAGAGGGAAAAATCAGACGCAGTCCTTGGAGAGAGGGATGATTATACTGGCTTATTTCCAGTGTCCCCTTTTCTGACAAGGGGGCTAGAAGAGGGGGAAGTCCTTAAGCTTTCCAGCAATTGAAGGGCAGAGATCCAAACAGTCTTAAAGCATGTGAATATATATTTAATTTGGCTTAGTACCCAAAGCCTGTTTGACCAAGTGATGTGCATGCCTCCTTTTTCATTGCTTGTCTCTGTGAGAGCAGATATAATGGACAACCTGAGATGTCTTCAGTGAGAAAGATTGAGAGGAAATATGCAGAATTATAAGAGGTACTGAAAATTTTTGTCCTGCCAAAGGCATGAGTCACTTTCTCACTCGCTTTTTCTAAACTTTTTTTGTCGCTTTTGTTTTGTTGACCTGTGCTGTAAGGCAGTGACATTTCCTTTACCTGCCTGAGAGTGAGGAATAAGGAATGTGTAGGTGTGTTAAATTTATGAAAAAAAGACACAATTTATATGACTTTTGGGGGGCTGAACCTAATTTCTGAAACTGTTCTTCAATTTTTTATTTTTTTTAAAGCAAGAGATGCATGTAGGGCACATAAAAACATTTAAAAATGTTTTACGGAGCACATACCATAAATCAATGAGTAAGTTGTTCAGAACAGCACTAGCAATGAATGTAACTGAGCATATATAAATCCAGGGAGGAGGAAACCTTTTTCTCTCTTGTCAAGCCTCCTGCTGATATATAAAATAGGTGAAGAGCCAGAAAAATCATCAAAGTATGCCCAGGAATTATACAGTAGTTTAAAAATACAATGCTATTGTATTCACAACACAGAGTATTCATCACTGATACAGTCCCATAATTACAATTGTTAAACATAAGTCCCCCAAACCAAATCTGCTACTTTATTAGATTGAATGATCACTGCAGAGTTTGTCTACCTAGAAAAATTCTATTTTTCTCCCAGAGTTGCATCAACCTATTTTCCTTTCAGTGCTAAATCTAATTTCAAGTAATCCATTTCAAAGCTGACTTCTTAGCATAACTAAGTTTTCAGTTAAATTGTAATTTTAAACCCCAAGTCTTTAAAATTATTTTTCATATCTAAAACTAGGAAACATGCATGCTATAAAACTTTCAGATCTTGTCTTCTGCTTCTTCTGGGTGTCTGCTTCCCTGCTGTGCTGCTTGATCCCTGTTGACTTCTGTGTGACTGTTTCCATTTGTATGCAAAAGTTCTTGTACCATTATCAAGAACAGGTGGTACCTGGGAAGACACTTACATACTTGAATTCTTTTCATGGGCAAAATATTTCAGTTCTGCCTTTCTCGTAATCCATTTCTGAAACTTTGAGGTGAATGATAAAGGTATAGTGCCTGCTATAAAAAGTAACATTTCAAGTAAAAGCATTTCCTTATAGGTCATAATTGTTTTTAAGTAGTATTTATAAGGGCTAAATGCAGTGCGATTTACAATAGTTTAAGCCAACCAGGAGAATACTTCATGCTCATAAACTACATTTCACTTCTAAACTGTTATGAATATCCAAGAGACAATGAATTTGCACACATACATTTTAAAACCTGGATTTTCTTTCCTTTTTTGTGTGCATAGAAACTTCTTCCTTGCTGAATTGCTACCTCATGTCTCTGGCCTTGTTTTTATTACTGTAGCATACCTGCCCCCAAATAATTGCAAGTATAGGCAAGGTCTAATTTTATTCCTCCTTATTCTTACCAGTTGGAAAGCACATAATACTGCTGAAGAGACATAAAGAGAAGTTTCAGTTCTATTAAGGTAAGAGCATGTCTGAACTCAATAGAAGCCCTTTTTGTATGACCCCTCCACTAATGCAGCCCTTTGGATTAGAAAGAAGGATTTATTTTTCCTTAGCAATAAAGTAACCTCCTTGCAGAACTGTTGGTACTGCTATTTCTGCTTCTGGATAGAAGCCAGTATAATGACAGAAACTGTAAGTTGTTACTGTTAGTGGTTTACTTTTATTAGATGAGAGAAATAAGTTTACCAGTTCTATGTGGTCTTAGCATCCTTCATATTTAAAACAAATAATGATCTTCCTTACCTGTCTCCCAGCCAAAGTGTCCAAGCTCAGACAAAACCAATCAGATTGTCCAGCTAACTCTTTTTAAGATGATTCACAGAAATTCTCTCTTTTTATTAAAAAGAGATGGTGCAATTGTATTGATTCAGTTTGAGTCTGTGCAAACAGTTCTGAAGGTTTTGTAGTCACTCCAATCAAGTTGGCAAGAGCTGCCATATTTAATGTCCATCAAATGAAGAGGTGTGAGCCATCGAGAAATGAAAGTCTAGTCTTCAAAAACAAATCTGTTCAATTTTTTTGAGTGCAAAAAGCATCTTAAAAAATTTAACTACTATTTCTTTGTCACTTTCATAGCTCAAAAATGTTAGATAAGTGTTCTTGAACTTCAGAAAAAGTTTATGAATTTTACTGAATTTTGAGTGGTGGCAGGAAGATTCTGAAAAGAAATACTGCTCACATCAGCTTCCAAAAGCTTAGGTCCTCATTTAAACTTGTTTCAGTTGTTGATCTTGCAGATGGACTGGAACAGCCTTGGCAGATATTTTAATTTCTCTGATATTTTAATTTTTTAATTTTCTGCCACTAAAAATTTTGTGAGAAAACTCTTCTCTCACTTGGCTGCTTTCCCTTCTGCTGTCAGAGAAAGCAGGTGATTGAAAGACCTTGGCTTTAGTGGGACCTAGATCTGGACTTCAAAAACATGTGGGATGGAGGGAGGGGAAATTTCAAAGCTGAGTTTTCCAGGGCATTTCGATCACAAAGAATCTTGTTAGCCAAGCCGGATGTTTTTTGATACAGGATTGTCTTACCAAAACTGTATAGTATTCTGTAGTAACTTCTCAGAATAGTGGGGTCTCACAAATACTTCAGTTGTTTACATCTTCATTATAATTTAATGAAAAATGATTCTGCCTGTCATAGGTAACTATTTTCCCTGTGATGTTTGAACACTCATTATGGCGTTCATTATATCATGTAATATAAAGAGTTCTTTGTAACTATATTTTGACAAATACACATTTCATGTTCATAACACTATAGAAAATAACTTGCCTTTGTTTAACTCTTTAGCTTCTGCCCTGTTTATTTCACTATGCATTATGATTTTACTGTTCTTGGGCAGCCTTCTTTTTAGGGAATGTATGTATGCCACATGTAAAAAGAGTGTGATTTTTGTACCTTCTCTGTGTTTATATTTGTCATATTCACAGATCAGAGCCTTAATTGCTTATGTACTTGACCAAAAGTTAGAAAAAAAAAAAAATCTCAATGGCTGTGTCATCCCAAGTCAGTTTATTTAATAAAGTTTTTGGGTCTTTAATTCCCAATTTATTTTTAACATATCAAAACTTTTAGAATGGAATTAATCTCATTTAATATACCCATCAAGAAGTTAAGTGCCAAGGCTAAGCTACCCTCCTGGGTTCTCACTGTGAATATCAAAAAATGCTTCTGGATTTGTCCCACTTACTTTAGAAACCTTACCCCTACTGATTCTCCCCCTGTGCTCACTGAATGATGATGCTTATGTTATTAGCCTAGAATAGAACTGTGTGTAGTTCTGGGCCCCACAATTTAAGAAAGATGCTAAGGGACTCGAATGTGTCCAGAGGAGGGCAACAAAGCTGGTGAAAGGGCTGGAAGGCATGTCCTACGAGGAGTGGCTGAGGGCTTTGCGTTTGTCTAGTTTGGAGGGAGGGAGGCTGAGGGGCGACCTCGTTGTTCTCTACAGCTTTCTGAGGGGGGGATGTGGAGATGGAGGTGGTGAGCTCTTCTTCCTGGTATCCAGTGATAGTATGCATGGGAATAGTTCAAAGCTGTGCCAGGGGAGGTTTAGACTGGACATTAGGAAGCATTTCTTTACTAAGAAGATAGTCAATCACTGGAATAGGCTTCCTAGAGAGGTGGTCAATGTCCTAAGCCTGTCAGTGTTTAAGAAGCATTTGGACAATGCCCTTAATAACGTGCTTTAACTTTTGATCCACCCTGAATTGGTCAGGCAGTTGGACTAGATGATCATTGTAGGTCCCTTCCAACTGAAATAGTCTATTCTAAAAGAAGCTAAAAGGGACGTCTAAAAGAAATAAATCCTTGCGTGTAGCCTGGATGCCACTCAATGTATTACTGGAAGCACAGGGCTGATGCATAGTGTCTGTGTGGAAAGGCTTGAGAAAGGATGAAAAGTGCTTATGGTAGCTAAACATTAGGACAAGAAAGGTTGCTAGTAGCAAAAAAATGTCCTTTTAAAAATTGAAGTTGAGTCCAAATGAAGAAAATAGAAAATATTGTAAGTTATGGTGAACTTCAAAATAGAATGAGGTAAACTAAAAAAGACCTTAAGTTGATGTGTGCTCCAAACATTAGGAAGAGGAATGTATGCAGATGACACAAAGCTGTTCAGAGTAGTATGAACAAGAGCTGAGTACAAGGAATTGAGTAAGACCTTATGAGGCTGACTGGGCAATGAAATGGCATGTGATAAATAGTAGATGACATACATAGGGGAAAATAATCCATTTCACACTTAAAATAGTAGGCTCTGAGATTATTTTCTTCCTTCAGGAGAAGGATTGGTTTGTCTTGTTTTGTGGAGGGATCACCATGTTTTTAGTACTGTCTGGAAGTCTTTGCTGGAATGTCTGAGCACTCAAGGGTCATATCTTTTATTTTTTTTTTCCTCTTTCCCCCTCTTTTGCTGGTGAAAGAAAGGAAAATATAAGTTTTGAGAACCTCTTGTTGGTTTTGTTTGGTTTTTGTTCTCTCTTTGTGTCTACTCAGTTCCTCAGGAAATAGATTTCTCTTCTTTGCATATAAATTCTATTCAAGCAAGCCAGTGTGAATGGAGTTTGTGTTTTAAGCAAGAAAGATTCCCATTGACTGAGATGTCATATGGAATCAGCTGAAGCTACCTTACCTGGTGTTTGGCTATCTCTGGAGATTGCTGGATAGCAAAGGGTGTATTCTCTATTTAATCCCTTGAGCACAAGGATAGATAAAAGCATTTAACAGCAGAATCCCTTAAATCCTTATAAAAGAAGAGGTGAAATTCTTTAAGTTCCCTCTAGTATTCAGTGTTGCTTGTCAGCATTTTCTGCTCATCCAGATCCATTGAACAGTTTTGTGACTGGTGAGGATTTACATTGTGGTTTTCCCCTCTTTATTTTGCAGGAAAACATTCTTATGGTTTCTCCACTTTAAGGTTTTATGCTTGTCATTTTGCTTTTGCTGATTTGCCTTCCACTCTGCAGATCATTCATGAATGGGGCTTTTAGGACTGATATCTCTGTGCTGACAATGAGTGAGCAGTTCTTGTGTTCAATACCCTGTGTTTGGTTTTGAAATCTCTTTGTTCCCATAGAACCAACTGTTTCACTCAGCTCTGTCCATTAACAGTAGACCACATTGTGTCATATTTATTTAAAAAACCATGGGAATATTGTTAACCAAAGTAGCAAAATTGGAATACATTCAATCCAAAGAGATTTTTCCCCTCTGCATTCAAGGCATCAAAATTATTCTTCCATCAAAACATAACAATTGTTATGAATGATATCATAATACTGTGAACTGCTTAAGAGCTTCCACTTTAAAACTGTAATGGGCCATGCAGACAGAAGGGGAAAAAAAGGCTAAAAGCATAAATTGAAGATAATCAATGTGAATAGACCTTACCCATTGTGGAGTTTGAAAAGGATAAGCACACATTATCTGGCATAATTGGTTCATGTGATTTTTCTAATTGAAAAGAAGAAGTAATTAGAGCCTAATTGAAGCAGAGTAACACAATGTCTGTCAGCATTTCTCCTTCTACCACACATTATTACCTGTCATCTTTTACTTTAGTGGGAGTGAAAAAATGAGGGAAAAAAACCTGGTATAAAACCTTTTGAGTTTACCTAGCCAAAGCAAAGGTAGAGATAAAAGACACTAAATAAAAGCAAATAGGGCTGAGATTAACTGTGTACACTCATGGGTGCTTCCAAACTAGGACTATTCAGTTTGCCTAATTAAGAAATGAATTGTGTGTTGTAAAATGATGTTATAAATTCAGTCTCATTAAATCTTAGGAAGAAAAATATTTGAAACATTTGATTTGACTCAGGGCTTTGTCCTTTTTGCTTTACACTTCTAAGTGATGAATTTTGCAGGTTTTGGTGAAAAAAACCAATTGCTATTTTTAGCAAAATGGTGGAGAACACCTTTGCAGCACGCACTACTGTTTTTTGTTGTTGGTTTTTTTTTTTATGGAACAATTTTATTCCAAAAACTCTGTCGTGAGAAGACCAATTGCTGCCAGTGCAGAAAAGAGATTGTACTTGGAAGTTGTCTGGGAGATCCTTTAAACAAGAAGACAGAGGATGTTGCAAGATATTCTCCATCTCTTGGGAACAGAAATATATTTTAGGGCTTTTTATTTCATGGGGGAGAGAAAGGAACCTGGGTGATGGACTAGTTATCTCTCTCTACACACGAGAGTTTGGGTGTAACTTGAAAACAAGTTTTTTGAGACAACATACAGTTATTCTTATTAAGGATAGGTGATATCTTAATGTAATAAGAGGCTACATTAAGCAAAGATGGAAGAATATTTTTGGTAAAGTTGTAACACATCTCCACCTACCTTGTTACTATCATGTATTTAGTGTTGTGTCATTGCCAGTGGAGCAGAATAGTGAAAATTAAAGATCAATCACCTTCATGCTGCAAGGCCTGTCAGGTTTCTTGTTGGTCATCCTGATATTGGTTATTAACTCATACTGTTAATAAAAGAAATTGCATCCTGGTATCCTTTCAGTGCATTTGTAGCAGCTGCTATCACTTGTCTCCAGTGTTAGATTCTAAAACATTGGCGTATGATGTCACTGGGAAGATTTCTGAACCAAAAAATATGTTATAATCTTGACTTCTCTCCTTGTCATGTGTAGTAATACCTGTCACTAGTGCAAAGAGAATGTTATCATGTTTCCTTCCTCTTATCTGTAGAAGGAAAAACCCTATCTGTTTTGGAAACAGTAACTCAGTCTTTACTACCTACAATGTGCTTGATTTGTTGGTGTATTATAAACATGCTATCAATCTTTAACCTAAGTATCCGAATTGATACTGGGTAGTGGCTAGCTCAAGTGTTTAAAATGGCCACAGGCAGCCTGGCTTTGATTCCTGTGTAGTAGTCTTCAAGGTGTGATAAACTCTTATTAGTATTCTGCTGCAATGAATTGCACAGATCTGAGGTCCTTTGACAGTATATAATGTCCCAGGTCTTCACACAAGAGCCACTCTCTGTTCTGATGTTGAGCTGCTCTGAAAGTCATTAATACCTTGTGCTGGTGGAAGTGGCAGCTGTTTCTATTTTCTTTGTTTTCTAACACTGAACTGTTTTCTGTAGGGTGTTTCCTAAGTTCTCGGAGGGTATTCTTTTTCTGAAATGTGCTTTTCCTTTGCAGAGGAAAAAGGAAACAGTGAGGGTGGGAGACTGGGATGGTCTGGTAAGCAGAAGCTGTGCTTTCTAGATCTGAAAACCTTTTGCTGGAAGCAGTGACAACAGCACTGAGAGACAAAGTGGTTAACTGTGACTACAGCAAAGCAGCCAATTGTAGCCAGCAAATTGAAGAAGGCTCACTTGGGCATCTTCTTAAACTAGGGCAAATACAGAACAGCTAGAGACCAGCAAGGCAGAGGGATTGCTAAAAGGATTTTTTAAGCTTTTGTCTTTTGAAGGCCCTAAATCTTATTTAATCAAAATTGAATTGAAAGGAAACCTGTTTTCATCCTGGTGCTGTTTGAGATTCAAATAAGACATTTCACAGTATAACTGCCACTGTTTGGTGAAAACCATGCTATCCTGCATTGATGCCAGGTAAGGTTGTACCACCCAGCATGAAGTGAAATTTTGAGGACAGTGGGAAACAGTGGAGGAAAGAGTCTGAGTAGCAAAAATGGGTAAAGCTATGCAGGCTTATATGCAACTCAAGAATATACAGAATGGGATAGTTTTGCTTGGAGCTAGGCAGGCAAATAAAACTGAATGACTTATGCAAAAAAGAAATGAAAGTGCTCTCTTCTTTTGCTTTAAAAAATGCTGGGAAATAACTCTATTTCCTGATGAAATCTGAGGCAGTTCCTAGCTCTGCTTGTGCCCTTAAAGAAATAATTTTGATGGAAAGGCTTTGTGGAATCCCTTTTAGTTTTAGTCTCTGTGCTTGCAACTTGCCACACAGCTGCCTAATGTGTCCTGGAAAGCTTAGAAAGACATTGGCCATAGACATTGTCCTCAGTTTAGTGCTTTCTGTAAGTTATTTTAATGATGTTACTGAAGTTAAAACAAAAATCATGGGCAACGAAGGAGAATAAGAGTCTGCTAATGTGTAAAAACTTAGAGCTGCATAAATTTACTATACCTGAGGCTTTGCCTGCCAAATTACTTAGGCCAAGCAAGACGCATTCATTTGGGAAAGCTGACTTTTTTTGGTTTCCTTGTGTTGCAATTTGGTTACTTCCCATGAGAGGAAAGATTTAAACTAGGCTCTCTAAAGTCTTGGCCAAACTTTGAGTTTAACTTTGGAACTGAAACTTCAAGAGATTTGTGGCCCATAATATTTCTTTCACAATATGGCAGTGATGGAAGGCTCTGGATGCTATCACTGCTACCTTCTTGTTTTTCACATGTATTCACTTTCCCATTTTATGTTGTGACATTGTAGGTAGAATCTGTTACCCTCCCATCTGCTGTTGACCACCACTGGGGCCAGGCGCATTTCTGAATGTCATTTACTATTCTGAAATACATGCTTAGCAGTGAATCTGTAAAAATGATTTGCTACATCATGTTGCTTTTTTATAGAGGTGAGAAAGAATTACATTTTTTTAAATAAAACACTTTGTCTAAAGTGAGTATTAAAATAGTAATGCTTTCAGATGCTGGCACTGTCAAAGATGCATCCATTCCATTTATCAGTCCTTTAACATGAGGGCTTCTTTCTCCTGTCTCTCAAGTAAATGTGGTGCACTTTGTCTGCATGGAATAAAAATTGAATGTAATGACATGCTTTGCACAATCTGATGAACACAAAGGAATTAAATCTGTCGCCTGGCTAGGTGTATATTCCCAGGGTGAGAAGCTCTAACACTGAGCCAAACACCTGACTCTTGCATCACCTCCTTTTTGCTCTGATGTAAGGCATATGTTAGCAGGTGAGTGTTGGACACTGTCTTCCCATCCTGATCAGCAAACACATCTTGCCAGCTGGTATCAATTAGCCCTCTTCCTTCCTGCCCCCCACAACTGTCTATGTAGGGCACAGATGCTCCCTGAGGAGTTGCAACCATCTCTCTGACAACCAGTACGCACGAGAAGCATGGATGGCAGAAGCATAGGCTGTACAGGCTTACTGGATACCCTGCTGGCTTACTGTTACCCTAAGCTTGCATTAAGCCTGTTCTGTGTCTTCCCTTCTGTTGATTAAATTAGCTTGACTAAGCCTAGCACATATGACTGTACACTCCTGTCATATATCCTGGCTGATTGCGATGTCAATATGTGTGTAGTTAAACTCCCTTTTGCTTTGCTTAAGCAGTGTGAAACTTTGACTGAGTTCTATCTTTAATAGCTCTACAATTTATGTTCATTGACAATGGATGCAAAATAAAATGAAATTCAGATTGTAGTGAACAGCCTCTCTCAATCTCTGTGTTTAATTAAATTGTTCTCTTCAGGAACACTAAATATGAAAAACTTCTTAGCAGAAGAGACAAGGCTACCAATGTATTATGTAGGTTGTGCATGCTGGAAGTGAGGTTCTGATCTTTGTATATATTCTTCTTTTTGTTTGACAATACATCTTAGTAAGGTGTTATCACCAGTGCCTTCAGTTCTCCTTGACAGGTATTGTGCTGATGTTTGAATGTGTACTTACTTTAAATGCTTCTTTGCCTTGTTGGCCTTAAGTGTGGGTGGAAATATGTAAAGATCAAATGGATATCGTTTGTGTATCGTCTGAATGCTTTTTGTCTAATTCTTCCAAAGCCTGCAAGAAACACTGTTGAGGACGTTAATGTGGACAAGTAATCTCAAACGAAGTCAAAGGCCAAGCTCTTTTTATTTTTCAATACACTGAGCCTCATTCATTTGGAAATTGATGGAAAAATTAAATTAAACATTTGCATGTACTGTAGATTGATGGGGGTCATATTTCCAGCTTGCTTTATGATTACTTACAATGCAGACTTCCTTACAAAGCAGATAAATACTGTAGGTAATATTACTTAGGGCAGGTGTGGTAAGGATAGTTGTTTGCATGTGCCCATAATATTTAAGTTGTATTTTTTCAGTGTAGAAACGCCAAGTGCTAAACCTGGGCCCTAGGAGTACCCTTTTGCCCCACATACAGCTGCATGAAAAGACAGTCTCCATTCCGGCTAAGGAAGGCTGGAGGCGTTTTGTGCTTAATCAATTCCAAGTTGTTATAGTTTGACCCTGTTTATTTTGTTAATAATTAAAAGGGGAGATGGTGAGAGAATCTCATAACAATGATTGGATTGTAAAGATCTCCTTTATGAGTCTTCCCTATCTGTTTCTCTCAGTGCAAAAATTGAGAGGAATCAAATAAAATAAGCAAACTGGAGGAAAACACAAAAAGCCCAACAGTAGTGTTGTTTCTTTGTATCACCAAAGGGGGGTGGGGTGACGGGGGGCAGGGCATGGCGTGGTATGGGCAGAGAATGAACAAGCAAACTTATATCCTGATCTTTTTCCACTGATTAACTGAGGACTCCTAACTTATCAGGCTTTTTAATAGTCAAGAGCATCAAACAGGGAAAATGAGGAAGTCTTGACAAAGAATGCTTTGCAATGAGACTAACGTTACATCAGTAATGCATCCTTTTGTGAGCTTCAGAATGATGAACTTTGGTAATATTGCATATTGTTTGTCTCATACTACTTAGTCACAATATGCCAAAATAAGTGTACCATTTCTAAATATCCTGGGGTTTTTGAGGCTCAGGTTAGACCTTTAAGACTACAATTTAAGCCTAACCTCTAATGTGGCTCTGTAAATTACAGTGAGGTACAATCATATATTTAGCCGTCTGTGGGTGATAGATTGTGCAAGCAAATAATTGCATGTGCAAAAAATGAAAGCCAGTGTTTGAAAACCTAGCGCTCTCATTCTGAAGTAATTTTCCATTTGTGATATATAATAGTATAGTAGCAAGTTAAAGTGCGTGCTAACAATTACTTGGACAAAGCATCTCAGTTTTGCTGAAGGTACCAATGTTGAAGAATCACAAAATAGTGATGTGAGGGAGAAGGAGGAAAATGCTGTGCTTGGTCACTTCTCAGCAAAGAGACTACTCAATGCAAAATAGAATTTAAAGTAAACGTGTTTACCTGTGTAAACATATTCAATGTGTTAAAAACATCTGAGGGAAAAATGTTTAGGAGTGATAAACCAAAGCTGGGAATATGTATTAGTCAGAGCAGTTTTGCAGCAGTCCTGTCTAGAAAAATATTTAAGATGTTTTTTAGAAAAAAAAAAAAAAAAAAGCCTTAAAAACATCAGCCCACTATATGGCTACAGTACAACTAAGGCAAATGGATGCCAGCAGGCATTACGTGAATAGAACAATAGAAAGATTCAAAGATGTTTGTATGCAAGGTACAGGTTGGAACTCATCTAGAACCCTGCTGTGCAGGAAAACTGTTAGAAAAGATTTTTAAAAATGGCTAGTGAGGAAGAAACCCCCAAAGATGCTGGTCAGGTCCACTATCTGGTTATTAGTAATATTATTAAAATAAAAAGTAGCTCTCAAATAGGATTAATTTCTAGTATTTGTCTACCTATGTTTAATTTTGGCTTCTCCACACTAGGACTTTTGCCTTTGAAGACATTTGTTCCTAAAATTTGTTCCTTATTTATGTACTTACAGACTGCGATCACAATTTACATCTTAATGTTCTCTTGTTCAGGTACAGATTCAGCTGTACATTAGTGATGGTGGAGTATCTTCCAAATTTCCATTATTCTTGAGGCTTTTCTCATCTCTAATTAATTGTGTTTCTGGACTGTGGATATTAAAATTAAAGTCTGTATTCCAATACTAATTACCCTAATGCCGAACTAAGGGAAATAAAACTTCTCAATTCCATCCTGCTATTTTCTTTTTTCAAGCATTTGAGGATCAGATTAGCCCTTTGGCAACAACATTGTTTAGGATCCATACTCAGCTGACTATTGACAATGACTCTGAAGCCCTAGGCACAATTTGTGCCCCACAGCCTGTACATCCACACACTGTTTCCATATTAATAACTTCAATAGTGACATAAAAATATGCTCACTGGGGAGCAGGTTGTTCAGATTCTCTGCAGCTCCACTATTAATTAGCGGTAAAGATTTCAGCACTAGGTAATATGAAGTGAGATGGTGGAGACCTTAAACTGTCCTGGTTTTGGCTGGGATAGTTACTAGGAAGAAAACAATATACTTAATAATACACTATTAATATACTTAATATAACTTCCTAGAGTTATAGGAAGAAAATTAACTCTACCCCAGCTGAAACAAGGACGACTGTAAAAGGTGAAATTTTCTGTGCACTAAGTCAAGGTGATGATACATTGCCTCTGTGCCAGTAACTACCTAATTAGTATGCATAGTTACTGCTAATGTCTCCCCTTCTCCATTTCAGGCCTATTCAGCAGCCATACTGGTGCCTCAACACTGTGAGGGAACTTTCAAACTGAATATCCCATCAGCAAACACCTCTGAACCATCTGTTTCATAAATGAAGGAATGAAAACTTGCTTAAGAAATAAGATAACACAATATTATAGGTAATGTTATGCAAATTGACTCAAGCCTCTATCGCTAGTCCTCCAAGCTGCATCCGCTCCTAAGGATTTCCTGGTTGCTCTTCCAATGGTGAAGCGGATGCTTCTTGTGAATGTGTTTCCCTTGGTTTTTTTGTGAGGTGGAGCCCTCGGCTTTAAAAAGCAAAATGAGGATGATAAACAGCTGTGTCCCAAACTTCACATGTGTAGGAAGCATTAGTAAGATACTTACTGGTTCTTATGAAATGTTTCACACCCTGACTGACTGCTGTTTTTACTGTAACTTGTCTCCTGTACCCCATGTCTTGAAAGCCTTTAAAGATGGAGGCTAAAGACTTTCCTGGAAGGTCATGTGTCTTTCTGCAGTGATGAACTGCAAAAAATAAACTGCAGAAGACTGCAAGTTCAGGAATAGGTGTGATTGAGTGCATTTGGACTGTTTTGTGGCAACTTCCTCTTTCTCCCTCCCTGTCTATATATGATAGGCTTCCAACCCCACAGAGGGCCATGTTTCCAGTTGGCCTGTAAAAACCATTGAGCAACACAGACTAAAAGCAGCTGGAGATCTGACCTCCTTGATATTTAGCCCATGCCTTTTGTGACATTTGACTTTAATAGTGACTCAAATAAGGATGCAAGAGTCTATTGCCTTTGTAGTCTCTGTGGATATGAAGTCTTGTTGCAGAACTCTCCTGCAAGCAGACATACCTTATACCCTTCTTGTCCTGAAAAAATTATCAGGTATATCTTTCTAGTAAAATGGAACAGGAATTGGCCAAAATCTTTTCCTAAGGTCTTTGTTCCTGCTATGAGGTTGTATTGGCAGAACCACTTTGGTACTGCTTTTAAAATGTGACAATTTTCGTGGGTAACTGGGAAGTTGGACAGAACTGCCTCTGAACCTATCCTCAGTTTGTGTTATTTTATTATATATTCATACAAGCTAGATGATTAAAGGCGATATGTGTTGTTTGCTATTTCATATTTGGCGGTGGCTCATAACAAATATTGCATAGCTTGAAAATACAGTTTTATGGGTTTGTTATTTCCAGAAAGTGTCAAAACTTGCATCTCAGAAGTCCAGTCTCTGTAATAATAGATGCCTTTATAAAAATAGGAAGAACTTTGTATAACGTTTCAGAAACCCTAAAAAGGCTGAGAGGACTGATATAGAGGGTATACTCATAAGGTATATAACTAGTCAGTTACAAAATGGACAAAGTCAAACAAAAATGTATCAGTAATCACAAATTCTAAAAAGCCAAGGAAAAATTGGGTTTAGATATGTTACGGAAGAATCAAAGTCAGTGCATTTGGATTTAATGCACTTTGTTTAATTGCTCCCAACATGCTGAAAAGCTAGAATAAAATATGTAGCTATTGCTAGTATTCTTGGGCCTTTTCCAGAAACAAGTCTAGGCAGCACTGATCTTTAGTCTCCTTTAGAAGAATATAACCCTGGAGTCAATTACTCAAAACTTAGATTTAAACTAATGTGGAAGAGAACAAAATGTGTGTCCCAATGTGAGCCAAATGATACTTAAAAGGAGTCTAAATTTGGTAAAGTCATGCTGTCTTTCATCTCCTGCATTATTAGCATTACGATCATAAGGATTTCTCGTATGCTATATGCTATCAGAAAATTACAGCTGCTATATTTTTGCTGGACCTGGCATTAATTTATCACTAGTTAACTTACCCATATCTACAGCTGGCTCTGAATCTGGCCATTCTGTGGTGGTGTTATTTTTTTAAAAACAGACCAAAAAAACCCCCAAACCCCTGTTTCCCACTTACTAATTTTAAGTCTCAGATTCCCTTTCTCTGTTTCTGTGTTACTGACTGGAGTTTTTCACATCACTGGAGCTTCTCCCTCCATCTTGATCACTTCGTTGCCTTGAAATACAGAAGAGCTAGTGATCTTTTTTTCCCTTTGACTCATAGGTGAAGGCTCTGGGGACAACAGAGAATATTATGCTGGCAGCTTAATACAGGTCCATCAGTAAGACTTGGTATTGATAGTATGCATGGAATGAATCTATTATAAAGTCAAAGAATAGCATTTATGAAAATACAGCATTTAAAGCAATATTTTGCCTTAGCATCAACCAAGAAATATATTCATGTAGAGCGACATAACATTCAGTGGAGTGGAAAATAGTTTATGTAAAATTGTCCTCCCTATGAAATTGTATCAATACACAGAAAAAAAGAGATTTTTAAAGGTAAGAAGCAAAGCTGTTCTGTTGCTTCATGAAAAGGCTTTTACATGTGATAAAAATTAGTTTAGACAGCTAAGCAAAAAAGCTAATTCATGGGAATTACCAAAGAAAACAAGTCATAGGCACTGTGAAGAGAGGTTACATTACGGTCAGGACCTCATAAATGATCATGACAGAAAATCGTATGCTCTTTTTGTCTGACCTGCATGAAATATCCATGTCTGCCCTAACTCATAAATGATACTAGGTCTGTAGTCTGACTCATTCATAAACCAGTCTTTGGTAATCCTCTGATGGATGGTCATGATTTCCAGTGCTGAGAAGATATTAAGTCTAGTACTTTGGGTGTTCCTCATGCAGATAATCTCTTCCCACAGAAACAAGGGAGTGTAACAAGACAAAACCCTTCAGTGAACAGGTTTAATTCCTGCCCAAATCTTCCAGCCCCTGGGGATCCGTGGAAGGCCAGGGATGTGTATTTCAAGCCTGAGTTCTCACTGTTCTTCTCCAATGCCGTTGGAGTTGTGGCTCTGAGGTTCTCATCAGCTGCTGCCATTGCTCTTCAAGGAAATATAAAAGGCAGTACCGAGTAGTTAATACAGCCTCAGGCTTAGGCTGTGTGGTTGTCAGCTCTATTCACTTGCTTTTCCCTTTTGACTGGGCCTACAGCCAGATCACCAGACTTTCATCTTTAAAGAAATGGTGCTGGAAGGGCATGGATGCAAGAGAAAAGGATTATGCATTCAATTACTTTTAGCTAGATGGTTTCTGTGAACCACAAAATCCTTTCCAAAGGGATGGAGAGAAAGGTGGGTGTGGGTTTTTTGTTTGTTTGGGTTTTTTATTAAATGCCTTTTAATATCAAAGATCATTGCCTTGTATCTGTAATTATAATGCAGTGGTCTCCAAAGAGATTTTACCTTAAAAAAAATAAATAAAATTATATCTTTACCTTTCTAGCCGTTAAAATACAGTTGTCTACTACAAAAGCTAAAGCTGTCAGGAAGTTCTAAGTTCTAGTACTGTGCAGTTTGCATGCCCTGTTTTTTACTGGCCTTTACTGTGAGTAGGAAATGCTGGTTAGCTTAGCAGAGCCAGCTTTCCAAAGCTTAGCACAGAACCCTGTGATTTTATACAAAATATATTGTTAATCTGTTTCTGGGTTTAAAAACAAAACCAAAAAACTCTTTGAACCTGAAACCTATAGAAACTGTTTTTTCCTATTGTATCAACCATATTAACTAGAGGGTGTTCTAATGATGTCTTAGCTATTTAATTCTAAATCTTTCTTTGTTGCATGAACTTTCACATGTATTCTGTTATTACATAACTTTGTCAGATATTTGATCTATGGCTTCTTTGAGTTACGCAAGCACAAAGTCCAAACTATTCCTCAATAGAGTTAATGCTCTGATATTCTTGGGAGGGTGTATTAAGCTCCAGAACCATCTCTCACATTGGCATTTTCTTTATTTGACCAATATGTGGGAAATCAGAGGAGCTCAGTCTGAGTTTAGGTAAATTACCTCTCTACCTGAGAATATCTTCAGTGGCTTGCCTTTAATTTCAGTGGCTTTCTCTGAACTTTGTAGCTTCTTATACTGGCCAATAGAGGAGACTTACCTGTGCAGGCATCTAATGTCTGGGGTAAATGTGAAAAATGCTTGAAGGATCAGCAATAAGTCTTGCTAAAACAGTGGATATGCTACATGGAGCTGACAAATGCTATCTTAGTTTTTGGTGGAGAAAGTGTGCTCAGTGAAACTATAAATTTTTGTATTTTGAATTCTGCAATCCTGATACAAGGAAGTTATTCTCCTTGAACTGATCTCTGGGTGCATTTGATAACGGGGCTTATAGGTGGCTGCCACACTACATTAAAGTGATTTTTCTATTCAGGTAGTGGTAAAGTCTTTAAACGCCTGGACATATCACCATTCCAAACCAAGCACTGCAGCAATCAGGACTGAATGATTCAGGAATCAGCCTTTGTTTTAATTTGAGGCAATAACATCACTTTAAACAGAGATTTATAATACTTCCTTAAATATTGCACACCCAGTATTCTGATCCAAGAAATACTTTGTAAAAAGGTAATCATTCTTTACTAGCAGCTTAAGAAAAGGGATCGGAAAGTGGACTCATTGTCTGTGCCGACATGGCACCAACTTTCATGTCAGAAGTACTATTGTAACTTAAAATCTGCTTCCAGTGAATGGACATTCTTTGCATGCTGCTCCTAGATAGGTCCGTATAGTGCAAAGTAATTTTTTTTTCCTAGGGATTGAATAGGTTTTTTATATATAATTTCCTTCTTTCCACGTACTTTGTAGATCTGACATTATTAAATTAATGCTACCTTCTTTGTACCTAACAGTGCAAATAAAATGCAAAATTCCCTCTTCCTGCTTGTTCTTGTCAGTATGGTCAACTGCAAGTAATAGCTAGGTTATATACAGACAGATTATATTGTCTTTCACTTAAAAGATCTCAAGCCAAAGGCAACTTTAATGGAGCATATGTGCCAGTGAATAGAGAAAGGGGTTTTTGGTTGTTTTCTTTTCTTTGTGATTTTTTTGTTTGTTTTGGTTTTAGAGTTTTTTAAATGGTTAAGAGGGAAGCCAAATTGCTTGGACAGTCAGAGGAAGATGAGGAGGCACAGGTAAAAATAGGGACACGACAGTCTTTTTTTTATTTTTTTATTTTTTTTCCCTTGGGGAAATAAGAGGAAGAGGGCTGCTAACACCCTTAAAAAATGACAGGATGGGATTGGGTTGAAATATTTAGAGTGAACATGATACAGCCATCCTTGGGAGCAGAAGCTATGATGTTGCACGAATCAAGGTGTCTCCGCAAATTGATTAAATGAAATTTTCTGTAGAAGGGAAAGTGGGGAACGGAATCAGATCAGTAACAGTGCAGGATCTGACTTTTCAGAGCTGCTCAGCACCCTGAGTTTGTACCTGTCCCACAGAATCACTTCCTCCATCCGGTAGCTGGAGCAGATTAGAACAGTTTCTTGTTCTCCATTATTTACAAAACCACAGATTAATTTAAGATGACTGTGAGGAAGCTGCTTAGTGATGAGGAGACTGAGGGTTTGGTATCCCTGTGTGATACTTGAAAATAGTTTGGGGAGTTATGAAACAATGTTGGGGAAAAAGCCTGGTCATACAGAAAAATTGCTATTTACAGGATGAGTCCTCAATGTATAAAAAGTTGTCCCCAGAGAGAAAGCCAAGACTGATTCACTCTTGCTTTAACCTTCTGTGCTGAAAGCAAACAAGCTTAAGGTACAAACAGATTGGGAATTAATTGATGTAATTAACATTTTGTGATTATAATGACTTCTAATCAATACTTTATGCAAATAGCTGTATTGATGTGTTGAACAAAGGGTGCTAGGTGTATTTGGATGGGGGACGACGACGGACACTTTAAAGCCCTAATGAAATTCAAACCTTTCAGCTCAGGTAAAGTCCTGACCACATCTTTTTCAAGGTAAAAAGAAGATTCTTTAGTGACCTATTTAATTAAAATGGCTCTGATGTAGCAGCTGACTGAACTTCATAAAATGGGGTGACTGGAGGATGAAGCACATTCCCCTGCTGACAGTTCCCTCTGTTAAACCACTGTGTTTCATCAGGTTAACAAAGCAAAACAGAGAAACCAACCTGATCCGAGCTCACAGCAGTGAGACCCTTTCCAGCGGCAGGAGTAGCCTGGGATGTGGTTCAGATGTCAAAGAAGCAAATGGGATATCAAGAAGCTTTCAAGGCTGGGAGGAAAGGGTTAGAAGCCTCTTTTTAGATGAGTGAATGGAGTCTGACTTCTTTCTCTGTCTCTGGAAATCACCTTCAAATTGTTCCTCAGTTCTTTTTCTTTCTGAAGTCCTGTTTAGAATGGGCAGGTTAGTGATCAGAAAAGGTTAGATAGGAGCTGCCAGTTTTCCCACACTCCAACCTTCAACTTATATGGTAAATGGTACTTCTAGCAAACCTTATTTGCCAGTCATTCCAGATTTTTCCTCTTTCAAATAAAAATTAGAGATCGGGCAGCACAGACATGCAATCACTGCTAAACTTAACTCAAATACTTCCTGAATCATCTGTTTAGGCATATGATGGAATAAAATGTCTTTTGCTTTGAGTCTTGATGTTCAGAAGTAGCAGGAGTGGGTTTGGAAGAGTGGTTTGTAAATCTTCAGGCATAAGGAGGCCTCAAATATAATGGAATTAGTCCTTTGCAACTGGAGATCAGCATGCATTTATGGTTGGACTGTATGATCTTAGGGGTCTTTTCCAACCTAAATGATTCTATGAAATATATTCCAGGCCTTCAGTTTGGGTGCTGATGGATATCTTCTCACAGTGGACAGGAGATGATGAGTGACAGGCCTTCCATTTCTGTCATTATTACAGGAAAAAAAAAAAAAGACAAGTAGAGTGTGGATAGGGATTGTGCAGGCAGTCTGCAGACTGTGACAAGTCAGGACTGACAGATGGGGGAAATACTATGTTGTGAAGACTGTATAATTGCCTTTTGTGATAACCTTACACTTGACCAACACTTTTCAAAAAAAGAAAACAGTGACAAAGTAAATGAACAAGGACTTTGCATATACAGTGTTGATCTTGGTTTTAGAGACAGAATAAAAATGCTTTTATTGTGGTTTTTGTATTCTCAAAGGAAAGCCACCTCAGTGCTTTACTGCTAGGAATGCTTAAAGGGTTGCTGGAGTTTGTCATTAATATGATGTTAGTTTTGTATAACTTGCAAGCCTTTTCACGAGTCATAATGAAGCATTAAACTTTTCAAGACAGCCTGATAAGCAAACTCCCTTAGTCCTCAAAGAGGAGGCAGTTCCTGCCAGGTATTGGCCAAAAATAGCTGTTGGGATTTCACCCAGTAAGCGTGTGTCTCATCAGCATTCTGCAGTGCTGCCAAAGTTTGCTATAGCATGAAGGAGAAAGAAACAAAGAAACATAAGGAGAAGGGGGAGGGGGGAGGAACCTAATGAGAAGAAAAATTGCTTTTTAGCTGTTCATTGGAACTATTTTGGTTTCCCTGTGAACCTGAACAGCATCTTAGGTGATAATGTGGGGAAGTTAGCATTTTTGGCACCTGAGTAGGAAACATTCACAGTTTGGGGACTCTGAAGGGATGGATGCAAAGAGCTAGTTTAAGTGCTTTGCTGAACAGTGATAGAATGGAGTTTTTGTACATTCCCAGTGTCTTTCTGAATTGGGACCTTAGTCTGGCTCCAGTGGTAAAACTGCAGAAAACAAATCATGGGTCTTAGACTTGAACTGCCATGGACCATGGTCCCTTATTAAGGAAGGGCTCACGTTTCGTACGTACATAAATGTCTGTTTAACTGCCCTGGAAATATAAAGGGACCTTGAAGTGGCTGTAAATGCCACATGGTACAAGAATTTCTTCTTAAATGACAATCAAACAATAGGTAGTTGTTTGTATAGGGTTTTTTTTAGCATAGGGCAGCATAGAGTGCAGTTACCCAGAGACGAGAGACATTCAAAGGAAATTTAAGAGTCCTGCTTGGGTCTACCTTCATCTGCTATTGCTTTCACTATGTCACTTGGAATGGCAGATAGTGACTCTGCCTCTGAAGAGTTCCTCTCTTGTTTGCAACTGATGGTGCTTTTGCCATTCTGATGGGGCTGAAAGACTCTGTTGAAGTCAATGTGCTAAACTCCAATCATAAGAAAGATGCCAAGGTGTGCGTCACACCTCTTAAAGATGTAAAGCTGAGAAGTTCAGAAAGTCACTTAGCAGGACATGGGTGGCAGCCGCACTGCCATTCTCTTTTTCCTAGAGAAGCAATCCCTGTGATTTTTTCCTCTGTGTAGATATGGCCTTTTCTATGCACCTGTCCTCTCATATCTTGTCTCCTGCCAATAAATTTTGCATTAAGTGGTTAGGACCACCAGCATGGTGGTCTCAAAATATTAAGTTATTAGATATTTCATGAAATCAGACATTGATAGTGCCCTAACATATACACATGCTGCTGTGCAACCCTCATCACACACTAAAGAGTCCTTGTAGCCAAGAGTCCTTAGGAACCATAGGAGAAATTTGTTTGGCACATGATCTACTAGCTGCGCAGGATACAAGTGTTTGGGAACTTTATTTGACCTCCTGCTTCCAGCACTGCTTGTCTGGAGACAGGGGAAGTGTTGTGCTGCTTATTGCAGGTAGAATAAATTAATTTTCTGACTTCCCAGTGTTATAAAGGTCCTTCATAGCTGTATCTATGATGTTTGCTATCATACTGTACCCTTGCCTCATGGTAATAAAAGTTCTAAAGTTCTGTCTGCCCTTACGGTACAAGAAGGATTTGACTAATAGCAAAACTTGTAGGCTATAAAGTATGCATGCAAAAATTTGGTTGCACAAGGGGCTGCTCTTCTTCCTCAGCATAGCATAAATTGTCAGGAAAGATGGGATCCAAGTGAAGGCTCTGATGTTTCAGCTTTGTTGAAAGGAAAGCACAAAAAGCCAAAAAACCTTTTCTGGGGATGCCTTTGATTTGGCTAAGGAAGTGGAGACTGCTCTGTATCTACCTGAATTCTACTTCTGAAAAAGATAAGATAAAATATTTCTACCCTTTGTATCTGTAAAAGATACAAAACTGAAATCTAAGGAGTCCCTATAGACTTCAGGAGTATTCTTCAGTCCATTTACTGGCTTAGCCTCTTATTTGCTTTCAGACTTCTTTTGTACTTGGCTGAAATAAGTGGCTTAAAATCAAAATACTTTAAATACTCCATCTCAGTAACTTGCTGCATGCATCTTGTGTGCTACTTACCTTCCAGAGGATTATAGCATATGAAGGCAGACTGTTGTTTCTGCTGGCTTATGTCATGAAAGATCTTTACTTTGTGTAACACTTTTGTCTACTGACAAGTGACATTTGTTTCTGGCATGCCTCCTGCTTTACTTTTACTGTAGAAGAATGTAGTAAGTGTTCTGTAAACACTTCTGGAAGGCAAGACTAGGAGTGGGGCTTCTAAGCCACTTCGGTACTTTTGATGTGTTTAAAACAATGTTGCTTGGTTCATACTTATTTCTGCAACAATGATCTGTGCTATTGTCAGAGCCACACTAGAAATAATAGCCACATTAATAGCATCAACAGCTTTTCAAATCAATTAATCCCTTTGAATTCTCTTGAGGGGAGAGAAGAAGGAGGGGAAGAACAGCAAACACCAAAATAGCCCTTTGAAAAGAATTAGCTTGAGACCATAAGATAAATTAAAAGAGAAACCTGACAAACTGTACTAGGCAAGTATAAACGTACAGTATTTTGCAGTCTATAGAGAGTTGTCGTGCTTATGGTGCAGAAGCTGGGACTGTGAGTGTATATTTAGCAGAGAGAATAGATGGTTTCTCGTGACCTGGCACAGGGTTCATAGAAGCAAACCAAAGCTGTTGGCCAGAACAAGGTGTTTTATAGAGATTATGCATGCATGTGCTCTGTGAACCGTCGTCTCACCAAGCTGTAGAGATGAGGAGGGCCATGAGGCATTGCAATGGAGACAAACATGCAGGAGAGATGGCATTTGGGAATCCTAAAGGCTGATCTGGCTTCTAGATTCCTTGTAACTTGTAACCAGGCAAATCTTTATTTCTGCTTTTTTGTTCCTTGGCCTTGCATTGGAATAATTGTTGTGAAGTCTTCATGGTTCACTTTGTTCTGCTGTAGGGTCTTTTATTTGCCTTTAGGTGAGCTCTGGGAAATAATTGAGATTAAACCACTTTTATCCCGCTGTAAGCCGGTGCCTCCATTTATCTCTAAGAATTCCTCCTTGCACCTGTCTGCCAATACTGGCTACAGCTGGACTGAACGCATTTTTCCTTTCCTTCTTTTCTGAGTGAGGATGAGAACAGGCATTTGACTGAGCTGGTGCAATGCTTGGTGGGAGTCCTGTTGCTGTGGTATTCTCCTCCTGCCTCTACCTGTGTTCGTTGCCTATCCTGTCTCAATCTGATGTTTATAAACTTGGGCCCAGTCCTCTCTCCTCAAATTAAGAGTAGTCAGTGCACTTTGAAGAGACCTCTGTGACCTGAAGAAGAGATTTTAAGAAGGCTGGGGTTTGTTTACACCTCATGTGGTATAAAATGAAGTCAGGCAGTTAAGGCAAAATTTAGGACTTTCTAAATGTTTGCCACTTTGGCTATGTAATGAAGACACATTAGTCTATTTCATTAGCTAAGGGTGTGTGAGACAGTTGTCTTCATGATGCTCCATCTCCACTGGAAAAGATGCTTTGAAATGATGATTTATACTTGAAGCTTTCCATGGGATTGTGTCCATTGCCTTGTTCTACAGTCACAATTAAATCTTTGAAACAGCTTAAAAAAAAAAAAAAAGAGACAGACAATACATATTTTTTTTCCTTCTCCTTAAGTGGTTAGTAAATTGTCATGTGCTTTTCTTTTTGTGACAAATACATGAACAGATCATAGATGATTAAATAGTAAGGTCTCCTTCAGAGAAAGAGAAGAACATTTATATGGTGGACTGTTTAGAAATGGGTATCTTCTGATTGTTAATGAAATCAGACAATGCAAATCAAGTAAAAATGAATTAGAGCTAATGCCTGGCAGACTAGTTGTTTACAAGATTCTTTTGTGTGCTCTAATGTGTGGGGTATTTTGCCAAGAATTCCTAAATGATGAAATGATACTGCAATTAGAATTAAAACTGGCAGAGATGTTTGTTAAAATTCTGCTATTTGTTCTTCAAAACATAATCAATTAAAAAAGGGCCTTTGAAAATAATGAGAAAAAATGAGAAGTCAGGAAGTAGCCAAATAATTACTTGGCTGCTTTTGTTTAAAGAAACCAAAAAGTTCTTCCCAGTCACAATTAAAAATTAAATTACACAAATTATGTCCTCTGTCCTGCAAGTTCATGGGGTGTATGCATCTGCAAGAGAGAAAAAGTTGTAAAACTGCCTACTTGTCTGCAGGAGAGAAGCCAATAAATGTCATGTTTAACCTTCCCTATAACCAAAATCAACATGTTCTGAATGAATGATTAAAGAAACCCCATTTACTGTTCTAAGCTATCACCAAGCAACACCCTTTGAGCTAGCTGATGATTCTAAAACTAATCATATTCCCAATTATATGCTTATAAATATTATTAACAAATTATTGATTTGCATAGCCTGAGCATACAAAGCATCAACCTGGATTAATGTTTTACTATTCCAGGGATTATATGAATAGAATGAAAAAGGCAGACTATAGTAAATATTACAGTCTGAAAAGAGAAGTATGATATCTCAGTTAAGCATAGCAAAACTCTGAGAGAAACAAGGAGGCTGAAGAGAATACAGATGGGTTGTTGTGTTTGGTCTGTGTTGTTGGGGGTTTTTTCTGTGTGTGATTGGATACTGAGGTCCACCTGGTACATCACTGCGTGCTTCCAGATCATACAGCTTCATTTAGGGATTGAGCAGCCTAGCTGTCAGTAGTGGATTTTTGACATGTCCTGCTCAAGAAGTCCTCACAAGCTTTTCTGAGAAAAATGGGTACTCATTTTCTGGGAAACCTACAGGTTTTAGTAATTAGACTGGAATTTCATGTCAAGTTTTTGAAAGAAAACAAACAAGCAAGCCTCCCCTGCACCCCCAACCTAATTCCTACGCTTAGACACCAAAAATGGGAGAAAATTCAAGTAACTTTGGAAAACCAGACTTGAACCAAATTGTCTATTGTAAAAATGGCAGTTTAGAGCATTTTAAGATGAGGTCTCTAAAAGCTCTTTAATTTCATTGCCACTAAACTTATATGCAAAGCTTTTGAGGCTAGGAGGGTTGGCAACAAGAGATATTATTCCATTCACGCAGGATAATGGTAATTAAATGTACAGTGAAAGCCTTTACAAGATTCTGCCAAAATTTCTGAAATTCTATTGAGCCAAACTCATGCCTAGTGCAACTCCATCTGTGTCAGTGGTCCTGCTACATCTAAGCACAGAGAGATGATAAGTCATGAGGAAATGTGTATTTCAAAGGAAACAGAGGGCAAATGGGTTATTGTAGTACAAATATGAATCAAGTTTCTAAAATTATGCTTGGCAAAAGACAGTATTTTTTATGTCTTTCCCGGCTGGTTAAAATTTAACTGAATGATTTTAGTTTCAGGAGACAGTGTACAGGGTTTGGTCAGAACTGGTGTAGGGAGGGGAAACCTTTCATAAAGAATTGCTAACAAATGGGATTCAACACTCAAGAGGCTCAGATGGCCTATTAATTCTGGTTCTGGCTTTCCTCCAAAACAACTGTGCTTCTCTTAATTCATGGCTAATTTCTATCAGAGATACCAAGAGACCATTTCTTTTTTCGACAGGAAGCATCCACATTGCTTAAATGGATTCATGCGAGGGGCTTTAGTGAACAGACATTGATTGGCTCGTCTCTGGGGCCTGGCAAAGGCCTGACGGGTACTGGTTTGACATAGGCAGCAAATGAAATACGACCTCCTGTAAACAGGCCTGAGCTTTTGGGCCTTTGTGGAATCCGGTAGCTAAGGACCTTTTCAATCCCTTTTAATTAATGAAGTGATTTGACTTGACTGAGATTACACTTACAATAATGAATTAAAAAGTAATAAAAAGAAATCTCTTAACAAATATGCAACAGGGAACAAGGACCAAATTCAGTACCTATCTGATCCCCATTGTATATCTTATTTCTGTATGCACTTCAGATCGATGATTTTAAACTGGAGGCTTTTATTTTCCAAGCACTGACATCTGCATACTTCATATTTTCAAGTGCTTTTGTATAGAAGATTAAAATTACGTTGATCTCATATGCCTAGATGACTAGTTTAGTCCTTTCTTATCTCTGTTGTGCTAAATCTCTCTATTCCTCAGGATTCTTGACATCTTATCCCAGCCACTTTTGTGCTGTATTTTCTCCTCTGGCATGGCATGTTTTTAGCTGCTTTTTGCTGGATACCAGTAAGCAATGGTCACTCCATATATTTTGTAATGGGAGTGCAGTCATCCAACGTCACTTCTGATGGGCACATAGTAAGCAGGGATCTATGCTCAGCCCAGTCTAAATTATTCCCCTCTGTATTATGGCTGAAATCACTCTCGCTTTCCCCCCCTGCCCCCTTACATTGTACTTTAAGGTGACATGCAGTAGAAATGATCCTAAATTTACTTAGAGAACAGTCACATTCTGACTCTGGGTACACTATAATTTTGGAGATGTAACTCACTGTCACTAGCTTTTCTTCCAGTCTGTCTTGAGTTCAGGTGCAATGTAAGTTGGTGCAAGTCTAGAAAAGCTCCACAGTAATAGTTAGGGACCATTCTGATCCAAGGAAAGAACCGTGGTGAGCTTAGACTTCTCCCTGATGTTATGTTTCAAGGTGTCAGAAGTGTCTTGCTTGCTAGCTGAGAGGGTGCTTCACTTAAACTCCTGCTGTAAATGCTCAAACCAACGCAGTTGCTGAAATTGAAGGAAAATATGGGTTGATGGAATAAATGGACCAAAGGCTCTGTATTCTTGGCTAAAATTGTGATGTCTAGGGGCTTCCAAAAGTATCAAGTATATTTAAGTGCATAGATAAGGTTAACTACGCAAAATTGTGGACGAAACTTCCATACCAAGCGTTACATTTGCCCACAGTGTATGTAGTCATGGATGCACTGTGTGTGAACATACTGCAGTGAAATGCAACACGCAGGGGCGTCTTAGACACTTCCACGCACTCATGATTTCCACTGTTCAGGAACTGCAAGATCACTGTAGTCATCAATTTGCTTTATTATATTATAGCATGTGCTTAACTTTTCTGTTAATTCAGTTTCTTTCCCTTTATCACAACAAATTGTCATCTTCTGCTACAGCATAGATTTATTCTATTTGCCGGAACCCAAAACTTCTCTTTCACGTATTGGCCATGGAAGCCACTCTTTTTTTCTGCTGTAAAAAAGAAATGCCATCAGTGTAAGAAGATGGAAGCAGAAAACTTACAGTTGTTTGTCAGATTTATAAAAAATATTTCATCATTTGACAGACTAGAGCTAAAGAGGAGTAGAGATGTCATAAAGGCATTGTGTATGATCCACTGGGAGCTCATTAAAAAGCAGTTACACTTAGATACTATTAGGTTTTTAGGATGAGAAGCCTCTTAACGTGTAGAAGAGGAGGATTTAGAGTGGTAAACAATAAGCAGTTGTGTAGCAGTTGGTTTGATAACAAAGCATAGTTTCTGTTAAAACTTCAGTTTTCAGCATTTACAACTTGGTTAAGATGCCACTTAATTACACAAATTTGTAAGAAACATCTCCTTAATTGCTAAGGTAGTGGGAGAATTCACAGGGAGGTGGTTATCGTCCACTTTAATTTGTTCTCTACTGCTTAAAAGCAAGTGACCTAAAATTAAAAACCCCTCCTGCTCTCCTGAGAAGTCTTATTGCAGATTTAAGCTTGGAACTGCCATCATTTTAAAGGTATGTGTAGACTTTTAGACTAATTTGAAATTGGGAGTCATCAATGAATGAACAGCTGCACTTAATAAATGTGATTTTACTGGCCAGGGATACTTTCTGATACTCTGGAAGAAGAATTAATCCGTGGGTTATGAGGATTGAAAAAACCCTACATTCTGTAGGTTTAACTATATTTTCCTCTGAAACTTACTTTCAGTACTTTTAAGCTAACACTATCCATTTGGCAAGTAATCTCAGCAAAGATTTATTAACTCTTTTTATTTTCATCGTTATTCTACGGTCGCCGTTGTAGTTCAGACCTTGAATTACTGCACGTTAGTGTGCAACAAATCCCGATCGCTGCTGCGCTGCAGTGTGTATTTTTGAGGCTGGCCCTCCACGTCCTTTGCTGAGCGAGTCAGCTGCCGGGCCGCGTCCAGGCTCCACCGGGGACGGGTCCCACGCACTCTGCCTGCCCGGGGAGGGGGGAGCTTGAAGGACCGGCTGAAATCCGCAGCTGCAATTTCTCTCGAACCACACTCGCGGGCGAAGAGCCTGCCCCCCCACCCGCCGCAGCCTGACGCTGCCGAAACGCGTGGACCCCGGCCGGAGGTCCGACGTGCAGGGGCGCTCGGAGCGGCCCCCCGGGGCCGGGGCCGGGGCCGGGGCCGGGGCCCGCTGGCGGCCGGGAGGGGCCGGCGGCGGCGCGGCAGCAGGTGGCAGCACCGCACCGGGGATGGGGAAGCGGCGAGCGGCGGCGGCCTGCCCCGCAGGTAGGGAGCGGGCACCTCGCCTGGAGTCGCCCGGCGTGGAAAGATGGGAAGGAGCCCAGGCCCGGGTCTGAAGTTTCAGCGTGGACGTGGGCCTCGGAGAGATGCCGCTGCTGAGGGTGGTTTGAGCTGTCTCGTCCGGGCGGAAAGCCCGTGACGCAGGAAAGGGAGGGAAACGAGAAAATGCATTGATGGCTCAGCAACTTACAAGTATGTAAGTCAGGCGGCCTAAGGTGCTGCCTGCAGCTAGAGCAGCTACTGAGTTGGTAGGTGATTGAAAGAAAAAAAAAAATCACCAAAGATAAACTCTGTGGGAGATGGCAAGTTGATTTGAGCATGGGAAGGTGGAAGTTGCACGTAAGTTACAAATAATCACACACGTGCACCCATCTACACTTGCGTACGGTTGTGGTAACTCAGTTCAGGTACCTAAATATCCTGGTGCCGTGACTTTCCCATGAAGTAGATATGTATTCATTTTCTATAGGTGAGTCTGCTGGATTTGGGTTGTAGAAATAGCTTGAATTAACTTGAAAAATATACTTGAGAACAGAGGAACAAGCCAAACTGGTAGAGTAGAAAGGATACAGAGATACCAGGAAGGAGGGGAAAGAAATGAGAGATGTGTTATTTGGCAAAGTGTAAGAGGGCATTATGGTTGGATGCCCACCAGAGGAAGGTAGTGATAGCAAGAAGTTTTTTTAAACTTCAAATATAAGCAAGTGGAAATTGGAGAAATGATACTAAGGAAGGGGAAGGTATGTGAGTGAGACTATCCTCAAGTACCTTATCAATAGCATTTTAGACAATCTCAATTTGAGGAAATGACAGTTTAAATCTAAAATAGTGTAGAAAAATGATTCAGGAATGACAAAATAGGTGAGTAAAAACTGCTTTCTCTTCCAAGACTTGGGAGCAGTGGGAGGAAGTGGGCTGGAAGGCAGGAACAAAACTTTATGGAATATAGTAAATACTTTGGTATAACAGAAAGGAAAGTTGAAGGATTATGCCGAGAATGAGGAAAGGCCCAGGAGACAACTGAGATCTCTTTCAGGAGAACTGGAAGAGGGGCAGGAAGAATTGGAGAGGGCCACCCTCAAATTTAAAGTATACTCCATCCTTATCAGAGTACGCTAGCAGGTGAATTGTAGAGAGCCCAGAGAACCTGACAGAGTTTGGCATTTGGAAATTGAGATCTGTGTTGGAAATGTGTTTTATTTTCTAATGTGGAAACTTTCCCAAGTGGGCTCTGTGACCCATTTGCCTTCAGTTTCCCTTAAATCAACTCTTTGGGTGTAACTAGTTCAGTATTTTATCTGAGATTTATTGATGAGATTTGTGCTGTGCTGCCATATTCCAGTTCCAATGTGCACTACGTTTCCTGGCAGTACTCATTTCTATGATCCCTCCAATGTCCTATGAGAAGGTGATGACAATATTTCATGAGTTTTCCTTCATGTATCTAACAGTGCTTGTGACAGTAGTAAGCATCCTTATTCTCACTGCATAAACAGACTCTCTGTGCCAAGAATGAAAGAGACTCATGAAAGACAGACCTATTTAGTCACTATTCAGCATGACAGTCTGGATGTACAGTAATCCCGCCTGGAAGTTTTCTGACATGGTATTTGCCAGAAGGTACACCTAAGGAAAGATGTCAATACTATCTACACTCAATTTAAAAGCCTGCTCCTCTTCACTGATGAAGGCAGCTTGCTGGGCTGTGTAGGCAGTGATCTGACCTGGCACATCCATTTTTTGTGACTTCTGTGGCTTTTGATTATGTACGTTTGCTTTTTACGATAAAGCAGATGATTTAAAAATTAAAAAGGAATAACACTTCAGAAAAGCATAATTTCAGGGAACTGTATATCATCCTAAATGCACTACTAGGTCACAGTGTTTAATGCAGCACTTACCTGTGGCAATATTTATATTAAGATGCATCTTCCCTGCCTTGTGCCATGCGATCATCTCTCAGCGCATTGCCCTCTAGTATTGTCTAAATAAATACAAGAAGAGTCAGCTATAGAAACTGAGTTATTTTTACTATTTCCATGTAATAACCGTGAGCCCTGCAGGCCTAGTGCTGGCAAAACACCATAGATTTGTCATTTAGAAGCAGAGATTTCTGTATAATTTCCCAAATAGAATTTTGGTCCCCTCTGCTGCACTGAATTTGTTATTGTCCCGTGTTTTTCCTGGTGTTTCTAATGAGCTGTTAATGAGCTGCTAACTATGTATGTAAATTAAATGGGGTTAGACATTGAAAGGTTATCAAGAAATGAAATGCCATATAATATTTCAAAGTATTATAAAATAAATTAGTATCTTTAGTTCTGCTGGCACAAACTTGATATTTAATAACCTATAGCCGCAGTTCTTCTAAATGATGTTAATTTAAGACATTTTCAGTCTGTGCCCTGAGTGACATAGCAAACAAGTTCTTTCATTCACCCTTCATTACTAAGATATATCTATAGTGTATGAGTGGGTTGCTGTGTGCCTCAACTGAATGATCAAGTTATTAAAGACAGTTCAAGACCAGTGGAGCTTACTGTAAATATTTTTGTTACAATTTAATACGGCAGGTAAGAATGTGGCAACGGTGAACAGTGAATGCTTTGGCTATGGTGAACTTCTAGAAACTATGATACTGTCAGCTCCAGTTACCTTGCTTGTCAGTTATGGTTATGTTTTAGCACCACAATGACAAAGCATTGTGGAGCAGGCTTTACACAACCCGAGGGTGCTGTGGTGAAACTGCTTACTGCAGGCCTCCATCACTTTTGCAAGGAAGGGACAGCATAGCCTTTCCTTTAATGTCACAGCAGACTGATCTCGAAGAGCTGGTGAGGCACAGCGCTGGAGGTTCACTGAGGAAACCAAGATATGTTGTGTAAATATTAATATTTCTATTAGATGTATTGGTATTGCAGGAAAAGGAGCTCCTTGTTCTCTCTCAGTGCTGACCCCAGCGGTCACTACTGAGAGCTCAAAGGGCCTCTTCACCTGTGGAATGCTGACCTTCTCCATACATCAGACTGGACTGGACAAGCATTAGCTGAGCTGAACAACCCATGCTTTAATGCAGTTTTCAACTGGACCTTGTGGTATATACAAAGCTACTATGGAGCAACCAGGCATCAGCTCAGGGCTGTGCTGCTCTCAGCGTGGTAGGTATAAAAGCAGTCCAGACTAATTTTTACTTTGGGCAATTAGGAAGCTGGGGAACACTACCAAAGTGAAAAATCTAGGATTCTGCATAACAAGATGTAACTTAGTCATTTGTATGACAAGTGTAGTTTAGCTTAAATAATTTACAATAATACTTCAGAGTATGCTAGCAAGTGTTCTGCAGTATATTTTGTGAAATTAATGAGGCTGTGGTAATACGAGACCTCACTACCACACTCTGCCATTAAATGTTTGCTGAGAAGTAGGACAGGGCACAGTTCTTTACGGTGGCTGACTTGTTGAGAAGTCTGGTTAGTCTACTAGGAATCTGCATTATTCTGCCAGACTTCAATGTAACTGGGTATTTGCTGTCTCATGTTGAATACTATAGAGTTACATACAAAATATTTAAATCTGGCTTTTCTTTGTCATGATTTGAATGTTTAAAGGTTTTGTGGAATATTATGGTTAGATTAGTAGTAGTATTTAAATTGTTTTGGAAAACAAAGGGTAAGTGGACAAAAAGAAGAAAAGCATACGTAAGTATGCTGTGTTTGCTTCTCCTAATTTCACAGAGTGCTGAAGGAATTTCACCTTATTCAGTGATGTCTCATGCCATACCATATTTTACTGCCATACCAAGCCCAGAATGATGGACTCGTCCTGAATTTCACTCAACTTGGAGGTCTGGGATTAGATGCTTAACTATATTTTTCAGTCCTTTCATAGAACTAACCAATGTATCACTACGTGACACTGAAGCAAAGGGTAATTTTTTCTTTGTACTGTGCCACCCTTGTTCCTTGCAGAAAATAAGATACATAATTTATGTTCATTTCCCAGGAGATTGACAATTTTGCCCTAAAAGCCTGTAGGGACTTTAGTACTCCAAAGTCAGCACTCCAAAGGCTAGTAACATAAAGCAGCACTCCACTGCAGACAAACTAATCCTCCAACAATGTTTCATTCAATCAAAAAATGCTGCAGATTGAAGGTGTTATTGCATGCCTGTGTTTTCAAGAGATTATTGTGAATGAACCGTATTTTCCACTGAATAGTAACAGCAAAGCAGGCTACCCATCTAAATGTTTCCCATAGTAATTTTGCCCTAAATGAGCAAAGATTGGAAAACAACTAATTTTTTGTTTTAACCTTTCTCCCTTTGAGTATGCAAATAAAAGCTGTGTGAAAAAAAATTAATATTTGTGTTTTAAACTTCTAAAGTTAAATTTATGTTATATTATGTGGTGCTAATCGGTTCTCAAGCTGATTAGATCCTGAAAACTGTATCTGTTTTTGTCTTGGACTAAGTCTGAAAAAAATTGCTGAGAAATCTTGTTATGACACATTTGAATTTATTTTGCAACACTAATCTCTAGAAAGCAGCTACTTTTCCCCATGTACGTGTTTTCCTTTGCAAAATCAATACCTGATTGATCTTTTCCAGTTCACGCACAGTTTTCTACAAAATTTGCATTAACAAAATACACTGCTTTCGACAAAATCTTGTTTCTGATGTTGCCATTTTAGTGGAGTGTCCATATACTGTTTTTTTTAGATGATCAGCTCTGTGCTTTTGTGTCTGAAAGCATTTACGTGTATCCTGATGATAGACTTGAATATTTAAAAAAACAAGATCTGTCTGCAGAAAGAGATAGTGTGGCTAATGCCTCTATGGATGAGATGACGGGTCAATTCCTGATTCTGCCATTCCCTTCATTAAAGGCTTGAGGCTGATCATAGGGGGCTCACATAAGATGTGAGGGGCATAGCCTTGTGCTGGTCTCAGGATAGGATGAAAGCTACTGCAGGTTCCCCCCCAAAAGCTCTTCAGTGAAATGCACAAAGATAGGTGGTGGTCGTATTGCCATTCCCAGTGAATGCATTTTTTTCATAGCAAAAATCTTGAAGCCCTGTGAAGTTATTGTCAGATGTGGAGGGGAGGCATAGAGTTGGCTCATGGGCTTGATCGCATCCGCCTGGTCAGACCTGTTTGGGGCAGAATGGCTTTTCACGGTGGGAAAAACAGGCCTGTCAGGTGTGCCTGCTTTGGTGAATATTGGGAAGTCAGACTCAGTAGCTGTCAGCTGGATGCTTTTGCACAGACCCATAGTTCATCCTTAAAATTAAAAAAACAAACAAGGTAATGAAAGCAGCCATACAGCTAATCCAAAACCAGGGATGTGTGTGTCAGTACCTCGTGAAATCCATGTTACCAAATAAGCTAATGACACAGTGACTGCTTCAGCTATGGACTGCTCTTTATTTCTATTCATGTCTTACTGCTTCTTAGCAATTAAATGTTTTGTTTCTAAGGTTCAGAGCCCAGCTTCACAGATCAGAGGTGAAGTTTCAGCCTAGATTAAAAAGGTTTTTTCTGTGATGTGCCATCAAGTACTGCAACACTACAAATGGATACTTACAGCTTATTAAACTGGAAACAACTCCACTGATGCACACCATCCCATTTGGCATTTTATATGGCTGAGATTGAAGATGAGGGGATAAAGGTGTGATAGTAACAAAAGCAGTGGGGGTAGGGAAGTGGCGATGATTAAATGTTTGCACTGGTAATTGTTTTATGAAGAAAACAAACTTGAAAAGGGGGGAGAAGGAAGAAAGAAAAATTAGCGTAATGGGTGGTGTATTTATGAACTCAAGACTCCTTTCCATAAAGTGAGGGGAAAAAGGGTCTTTTAGCCAAAGAGGTCATTCTATGCAAACCTCTAAAGGAAAGAGGATTTTGTAATGATAAAAGGAGGGGAGAGTACGCTTCTTACACTTTAATGATTTCTTTGCTGCTCACAGATAGGAACTGGAACTCCACACTATTAGCCACAAATGGCATTTTGAAATGACTTTTTTTTTTTTTTGGGCAAGCCCAAAAGACATTGCTAAGATTTACATTTTCAAATATATGCTGACCTTTTTTTCCTCTTTCTTTTAGTTCATTTGTCATCAGTATGTAATTGAATCAATATATTTCCTGATCAACCCAAAGATTGAATAAGGTCATGGGAAGCCATGTGTGGACATTAAAAATCATTATTTTACTCAAAATGAGCAGAGATGGCATAGACCATTCAGAGTTCCAAATGAAATTCTATTAGATTCTATTACACTTTTACAATTATAGAGACGTTCCAATATTACAAGGGGAAATGAAGTCATAATAAAAAAGCCCAGAGGTGTATTACAAAGAAATGGGCATACTATTTTTCTAGTTAAAAACTTGATGAAAGGAGCTCTGCTACTTTTCAGTTGCTGAGATGTGACCTTGTTCTTAAAAAAAAAAAAAAAAAAGAAACCAAACCAGGAGCCAGCTTCCTTCTTACTCAACCTTTATATTTCTTGTTTCACAGCATGTTTTTAAGGAGGACAGGATATTTAAGCTGATTTTATTGTAAAAAAAAAAAAAAATTAGAGAAAGATGCACAGTAATAAGTTTGATATATTTACACATGTATCATTTTAGTATCTATCTCTGGAAAAGTAGTTTTGGGGAGCTGCTTGCCTGTTTATGGAAGTTGAAAAGATAGAAGCTTTTGGCATGTAAGAGACACAAATTTGAACACTTTATATGCTTTCCTTAACTGTTCCTCTTTACTTCATCCCTCTACCCTCATTAAAATGTTTGGTCAAGCTACAGATCTTGGATTTGAGGTGAACTTCTGATTAGAATTTTTGGGGAAACCCAGAATCAGTGTCTGTAACAGAACCCATTCCTACATGTAGGAACACACAGTAGTGCATTAACCTGCAGCTAAGAGTGAAGTTACTGTCGAGTTTTAAAGGTGCAGTCGTTATCTGACCAAGGGTCATCTCATCTTGGCATTGCTTGGAGAAGAGTGGAAGAAACCAGTTTGCTTTGCAGAGGTTTTACTCCATTCCAGACCTGCAGGAATGGGGGAGGATTTGGGTGCGACCTTTTTCCAAGAATCAAACACACTGTTTGCATTAGTTCTATATTTAAATGTTGGCCTAGATGTTAGTGAACTGTTTTTCTACTACTGCATCCAAAAAAATAAGGCAAAGTATTGAGGCTGTTCAGAGGAAAGTTAAATGAAAAATGAAGCAATGAGATGTTGCCCGAGATACCATTTTTCTGTTTCTTCTGTATGGCGTATTCTAATCTCCTATTTACATAACAAACAGTTACTAGGGAAATACAAAACTGAGAAATAGCAATATAGAAATAGCATAGATCAAGCATGAAGTTCGAGTCCTACTCCTTATGTAAGGTTTCTGGACATCTGCTGAGAAAATAAGGCTTGTGGTGGGAAATACTTCTTGGTGTGTATATATGGATGTGTATACACAGAGGATTGTAGACCAACGTAGGCTGCAAAGGTAGCTCAGTTTCTATGGGGGCATGAGGAAGGAAACAGAGTCTTCCACAGAACTTTTCTAGGCTATAAATCAGATGGCAACTTCAAAGGGCATCTATTAAATGCTAGTATAATGCCTATTACCCCCACAATAAACTATAGTAATTTTCAGAAATGAGCACTTCAGCGATCACCAAGTGGAGCAAGTGAAGGGGTAGGATGAGAAACGTAATACCTTCTTTCCAAGGTTTGGTACACTAGCAGAGCCATTCTGGAAGAATTCATAGTAATTAGGTCACCACTTGTTTCCTTTCTGCATGGTTAAAGGCAGAAGCTGTGATTCAAGACAGAAAGAAGTACTTGAAGAGCCCCCAGGTAATGTCAATGAGTGTTAGAGCGTTAATCTTCCCTAATGTTTCCAATGTTACCTTTTAGAATATTCCCTCGGTACCTGAGCTTGTTTCTGCCAAGTTATGAAGTCAGCTAGGGACCCTCCTGGTACTTGCAGCATTACTACGGTGTTCCTACAGTTTACACAGACAAGGCAACAAACTGTGGCCGTATTTCCAAAAGCAACTGAGCTGTGCTGCTGGATGGGTGCTTTCTGAGCACATTTATGATTTGGCCTTTGTTTTTAATCACTATGTAAATGGAATCAATTCCTAATTTCAGGATATAGAGCACAGGTTTACCCTTGTCTCTCTTTGAAGCTACCAAGAAGTCTATTTAAATGTGCAGTGAAGGATGAGCTCTCTGATGTGTTTTACTGGTGCCATTAGTTGGGTTTTTTTCAGACACTTGTTATGTATGCATAAAAGTAAATATCCTTTGGCTGCTGCTCTTAACTGACTTCCTTTCAGAGCAGTAGCTGTTGTCTTGGTTTTGCTTCTTGATAGCTACCCTGCAAGTGCCATTTTGACCTCATAAACTGCAAATCTGTTTTTCTTTTTTTTCTGTTCAATGGTGGTCCTTTTGTCACCTGGGGAAGAGACTTCCTAACAGCTTAGCATTTTTTGGCACCTCCTCAGGACTTAGACAACTTCACAGCTTTCAAGTAGTTGCAGAATATGTTGTAGCAGTATGAGCGGCTGTTGCAAATGAATACAAATCTTCACTTCTCTCATGGAAGTGGTTTACAGTGGTAATCCTGAAAATGTATCTTCACTTTTTGTCTTAAAGCATCTTGCTTGGATAAATGTATTTTATACTGGCATTGGTTACATATACCTTACAAAGTCCTGTGCTAAGCCTGTCAGAAGGCGTTAGTACAGAATTCAATGAGGAGGAAGTAAAATCTCTTAATGAAGTATGTAGTCTGTATTAAATTAGGCTGAAGTCGCCTCCAAAGCAAGAGACTGATGTTGAATCTTGAACATAGATTCCTACATGCTACCTCAAAGTTGGGCAGTGAGGTTTGTTTTAAGCCGGTTGTGTAATGAAAATATATGCAAGTGTCCTAGCAACTTTGAAATGGGTAAGTAATAATTGATGAAAGAGTCAATTGCTAGAATGACCTCCCCAAACACTCCTAGCAGTTACTGAGACATTAAAGTGACAGAGATGGGATCAAGCTAGCAAATGAGAATGTGCATTGCTGTCTCCTCTGAATGATTTCCAGTCTGAGCAACTATTTCGAGCCTAGTATATTCTGCAATAGGTTTGAAAGCAAATGTGTAATGAAAAATTGCATTTAAATGCCATGATGGTTTAGGGGGCTTTTTCATGTAGAAATATTTACTGTTTTGCCATTATTTGTACCCTCTTTGTTCCTCTGTCAATGTGTTCTTTCTATATGGATAAAAAGGAGAAAACAATAGGAAAATTTAGAGAAGTAACATATTTGCAAAACTATTTTTATTGTGCTGGTTTCCAAAAGAATTTTTACCTTAAAACTCACAAAGTCCTCTTTTTTTGGCCAAAACATTTGTCCAGCTCTATTTAATATTCTTCATTCTTTCCAAATGTTAACTACAATAACTCATTTTGGTGACCACCTTGCAAGATAATAGGGGAATATTTTATACTAGTTTCACAGAAGCCAACTGATTTGAAGGGCAAATTTTGCTTTCCTGTCTTGTACTGCATAGCACCTGCCCTCCTTCATGAGGAGAGCTATTCGAGTCTGACCTTAAATGATTTGTTGAAAGCCAGAAAAGGAGTCAGTGTTAGAGTGGAGGAATTTTGGCTTCTAATCCAGAGTTCAAATGACTAAACCATACATCTGATAAAATGAAACTTAAACCTGTGATACTGCATACTGTACAGCACATTTAAAATGCATTTACTTCCCCACCCCAGGAGCTTCAATAGCTCCAGAATAACTTTTAAAAATAAATTGTTTATTGAAAGATTAAGAGCATTTTATTGACTTTGCAGTTATGGCCAATTTCAGTGCATTTTTGTGACAGTATCTAGTCACAGATAGCCTCTTTCCTACGTGTGATGGTTTTATTATGTGAAAGAAGCCTACCTACTGTTTATCCTTCCCTTGCTCTCATCCTCACCGTCTCCCATGTTCCCCCAATGCTTTGTATGTCAAACGATCTCCCTGTCTCAATTCAAATCCCTCCTTAAGAGATGACTTCTGTGCAGATTTCCTATAATGATTCCCCCAAGATATCCATACCGATTTGAGACAGGACTTTCATCTATTGTAGCACGTGTGGTTGATGACACAATTTCTGAACCTAATACTGCTGTGTTCAGAACAGTTTTGAAAATATCCTTAAGAAAAAAATCAAACACTTTTTTCCTTTTGCTTGTCTTTTTTCACCGTGCCTCTGTAACAAAAAAGCTTAATTTTAAAAGCAAGGTAAATGAACAAGCCAGCTTCTAAATATGCAGAATAAATGATAATTAGTTCACAAATAATTTAAATACCAGCATCTTTATTAAAATCTTGTAGTGTCCTCCACATCCAAATGCATGTAGAACTGCAGTGAAACTGAATGCCTCCCTAAACCTTGGCACTTTGCTGATTCTTGCAGCCCTCTTGAACTTTCCTTTCCTGCTTTCGCAGCATATATCCCTCTAAGCTCGGGGCGGGGGGGGTGGGGGGGGGTGGGGTGGTGTTCAGGGCTGAATATGGAGCTGGGGTGCTTTTGCAGTCAGTGTCTACATCATGAAGAACAGGGGGAGTCAGTCCTCTGAGGGAGGTTCCTGACTTGGGAGTTTACTTTTGCTCAGTTTTTTTAAAGCCAGGGTTTAGTACCCTGGAGCGTGGTGCCAGCTCTACCTCTTCAGCTGAGCCTTTGCCAAACATTAAATTAAAATAGTACTTTCCTTTCTTACTTTGTACTTAGCTGATTAATTTCTTCTTTTCCTACTCTACTGACTTTCATATTATCACAGATGGATTTTTTTTTTCCCCACTAATTTGGGCTGCTCCCCTTTTGCAGGCATGGGTGCACAGTAAGTTGTGAAAATAAAGGGGTGGATTATTTGGTAGTTGCACATATGACTGTATTGAACAGTCTTCTAAAGCACCTGTATGCTGCTAATTTCCGCAAATGAGACAGAATTAGTTGACCTTTGATCTGGTCTGGTATGACAATTATTATGTTCAAGGTACTTTCTGGTAATGTGCTACATGAAATCCCAGAAAATGAGGCGGGGGAATACCCTTGCAAATGTTTTTATTCTGTTAGTTTCTAAACTGACTCACTTTTTTTTTTTTTTAATGTTTATTACATTAGGGGGAAAAATTTGGCTAATAACAGTAGTGATGCAAATGGCACCTTCTCCTAACATAGACTGGATGGATGTTAAATCCCTAGGAGCCCAATAAACTCAAAAGAGTTCTGTAAAATGGCATGTTGTTGCATGTGGGTTTGTGACTTATGACCACTGTGCAAGTATGAACAAGTAAAGACACGTAAATATAGATTTATATGGAATTGTGGCAATTATTAATCATAAGCCTAAAATGCTTACAATATTTCAGTCCGCTCTTGTTGAATTTTGGACTAGTGTCTGTCCTGTGGCTTCTGTTTGGGATAATGTGCAACAGAGGTAGAGTCATGGCTTTTCAGTTCCAACCCAAGAAAAGTTCTTTTGGCAGGTGGTCTGAAAACATGCAAACCAAAACACTCTTTCAAAAAAAAAAAAGATATTACCCCCCCACCCCCCACCCCCAGTTTGTTTTGGATCCTTTGAACTGGAACCTTTGAGTTAATAGGTGTATCATGGATATAGATCTATAAACCATGACCTTATTACAAGTGATAAATTAATATTTCCAAACCTAATTGCCTCACTAATGTGTACCCACACCTGTCCTAACTTACTTCTTCCATTTTTCAAACTGCCAGTGAAAGCAGCTGATCACCATTCTCTGCTGAAACAAATCTACATCTAGCAGGCAGAGTGAAAAATAATATCCTACTCACACAAACAAAAAAAGCACCATATGAAATGTAGACAGAAATGGTTTGGAAGAAAAGTTGTTTAACCTAAAAGCTTTGAACAGAAAGCTGTTTAACTTACAGGCTTCACAGATGTACCACCTGGAAGCTAATGGACCGGGACCAGTATAAATGAGAGAAGAATCTGGTCACTTGAGTCAAAACATCCAGGGTCTCTTTCCTCTTGTGTGCTGGTTTCATTCCATGATGACTCTGGTGCTTCACATCCTTCTCTCAAGATACTGTTCCATTAGGTTGCAGCATCTCTGATTCCTACCTATGCCTTACTCAGACAAGCTCATATTATGTGTCAGCAGGAACACGACCAAGTAAAATTTGAAACAATAAATGTTCCTCTGTCACTTAGCAAAGCATGTCTCTGCAGGATGTGGTCCTGTTAGATTTCCTGAGTAAAGCTGAATTAAATCACTCTGTGGCCCCTGTGTAACCTTTCGGTGATGCAGCAGGTTTCATGGTAGTCACATCTCTAGTTTCCTTTTTCGATATGCTGATCTGTAATATTGTGGTTAAAGGAAACAAACAAATACTTTCCTCATGGGTCCCCCCGCCCCGGATTCTAGTCCAGAAATCCAAAATATATTTCAGTTCATTGGCATATATGATCTCTATAGCTCCTCATATACACAAAGTTTCAGTTTTCTCTGATCATCTTAACTTTGTAAACCAAGTATTAATCCCACTTCGCAATATTTTCTCCTAAGAACTGAGCGTCTAGTATGTGTATTGGTCCCAGTGCACATGGTGTTTGGGACAAAGTGATAAATGGGAATATATTGATTAGGAAAATCACTTAGCTCTAAAAGGGGAATATATTGATTAGTAAAATCACTTAGCTCTAATTTCTCAAATGTCACTGAGGAAGAGATCACTCTCATGTGAAGCAGGATTGTCTAGTTTGAATATCTTTAGGAGTCTTCTGTAATCCCAGTCTTCCATTTCAGAAATTAGTAGTCTGTCGCTAGTAATAAGCAGGGTAGTATCTCTTCAGGGTCTTCATACATCCTTCCCCACACCAAACATGTACTGTACTCAGAAAACAGACAGAAAAACAAAGAAAACCCAAACCCCCACAAAACCACCCTATGTAATATTTCAACCTAACGCTGCAGTCCTTAAAAATTGAAAGATCCTTAAAAATCACAACGGATATGAAATTAGAGTTGGGTTTGAAATAAAGTAAGTGGAGGGTCACGGTGGAGAGGGGTAGGGAATTGAATGAGAATTTCCGTAAAGGAAGTTGGTATACTTCCAGAGGCTTACAATGGGCTATTTTAAAAGCTGACATTGAGAGAGAGAACAAGATATGGAAAATCGGAGCAAGATAGTTAGAATCCTGTGTGTAAAAGCCACAGGTGATCCTTAATAGGCAGTAAATTAGCTGAAGGATAGAGAAGAGTACTTATTTTTGTGGCAATAGCAATGCTTTCATTTTCCAGCAAGTTTTTAACTGAAAAAATTAACTGAAAAGTAATGCAAAGAATAGGAGGATAATTGTGAATTAGGAGCCAAATTATGCCAGGCACAACTGAATAAGTTCTGACTTTTCTTACTGACAGACATGTATATTAATAGTTGGCACTTATTGAACCAAATATGAATATTCATCTTCATTTATATTTCAAGGCCTTTCATTCCTCAAGGACCACAGTGCTTTTGACCAATTTTCATCCACATTACTAAAATGACAGCTTTCACTCCTGGGCCCTGACAGAGGTCTGCAGAATTCATTGGAGGTCCTGGGAGGAGGGAACCAGCTCCCGCTCCCAGCTGTCCACAAACACTCATTAAGAGAGGCAAATATCCAGCAGAATCTCTGTGAGAATTTTTAATCACGCAAAGGCTCTGCTAATTAGGTAGCTGATGGGGCATAGAGAGCACAAGGACGAATTCTTTAAACAAAGGACTAGAAACTTTAAGAGCTTTAATTACTTGGGCACAGAGTTCATTTCAGAACTTGGGAGCAAATTATTCTAATAACAATAAGACTAAGTAGCAGGCCATATTAGTGAGAATTGTGTAGAAAAGTTCAATTTTCTTTGGCTGTCACCAGCCGTGATTGGAGCATATTGGAAACTGAGGGGGTTACAAAGGTATTAATAATAAACTTTATTGTGAAATGGATTTGATGCAGAAGATTTCCTATCGATGTGCATTCTGCTCCTCTTCTCTGTGAGTACTGCTTTGCCAGGGAGTATTGCGCTGTGTCCTATACCTCAAAATGCTCACGTAGCTCAAGCAGTGGATACTTTTACATGAATGAAGAACAAGGGCTATTTTCAAAACAAAATCCCCCCTTTTGTTTAGTGCAGCAGACTGTCTCCAAAACCTGAAAACTGGAAATATGTTGCTTTTTTGCAGGCTAGAAGAATCCTTTTCTCTGGCTGCAAATTATGGGTTTGTTTTTTGCTTGCTTTGTAAGTGCATAAATAGCATGGCTGTGTTGTGTGGTTTCTCCCAGGACACAATTTAGGCTAGAACGATTTCTAGGATCCCTTTCTCCTAGGTAGAATAAGGAAGACACAGAAATTACTAAGGAAAAGGAAAAAGCAGAAAGCTTGAAGGATTCACATTAGGAAACTCTGCTCTCCTACCTGTCAAATATAGAAAGTATACAGCTCTCTTTCCCTTGGAAAATGGAAAACAGCTGATGTGCTACTCTTGTCATTGCAGCTGAGAAATCTTAGGAAGCTTGTCTGTAATTGAGCACGAGGGGCACATCCTGCCTGTGTGCTGGATGAAAAGCTCATTTCCTTTAGGCAGAAACTGGGGTGACCGGGTAGGAAGGAAAGGAGGCATTTGCTGTCTGCTGGAAAAGGTGTGCTGGCCTTAGACATCTACGCAGTCAGGGTAGGAGGAACCACTGTACTGTACACCTACTGTATATTAGAAACCTTCTGTGAAGACACACATTGAATTTTCTTCCTTTTTTATTTTAAGAAGGGACTGTAACTTGTCTGGGGGTCAGTTTCTGACAAGGAGGAAACTGATAGCTTTTACCATGTGTTTATATACCTTTAAAGAAAACTAGGTTCTAGGCGAGGGCTTCTTTTTCAGTAGATTTGGTGCAAACCACATACCATGATTGCTCATATGTTAAATGCTAATTAAAACTTTAGCATCCAAGAACAAATTTTATAGCTGAGGGACTCTTCTCACTGCTAGTGGGGAGATGGGCTTGAACATGTTAATTGAACATGCGAAAAGTTCCAGGGATCTGCAAAGGGACAGGTGAAAATACAACTTGTGATAATCGAGGGCTAATGATGCTCAGTGAGCAAGCGGTGGACTGGTGTTCAGAGTTGCAGAAAGAAATTAGAGAAGAAAGAAAGATATCTGCTCAGAGAACTGGTCTGAGATAAAGCTTCAAGATTAGCCTTGAAACTTCAACAGATCTTCTGCTTGCATTTGGTATTGCGTTTACTGCGTGTTTTATCCACTGCAGAGGAAGGGCATTGCTAAAGAGAAACTGCTGCAGTCTGTGGTTGTAGGCAAGCTTTCATTTTGAGTGGACTTTCCCCATATGAATAAACAGAGGTCTGAGCGCAATAAACATAGCTGAGTCGTTCCATTAGGAAGTCACTCTGCCCACTCCAGTCCCTCAGCCATTTGTGAAAGCAGCTAGAGTAACAAAATGTAGTACTGACAGAAGAGCTTTTTCTTCATTGTTGCTTTTTGGTTTTGTTTTAATTCCCAGGAAAGCAGGCTAAGCTGACATGCAGGAATATTTCTGTCACCTTAGTTCCTAATATTTCTGACAGAAGTTACAACAGAATAAACAAATAGATGAGGGAGAAAACGTGAACAGAATATGGGGAGAAGAGAGCCCCACATAGTACCTTATTTTAAAACAATTCCGTTTGTAGTTTTGAAAAAGCACTTTAGCTTCAGGTACACCGTGCTGCTACTCTCTCCTGGATCCTTTGGGGGAGTGGGAGTAAGTGTAGTTTGATGCTCACTTCATGTGCTGTTCTGTTTTTCTGGCTGTCGTTCTTACCTACTTGCAACTCTGGTCTTTGGACATGCAGCACACAAACAGTAGTCTCCCCAGTTTGATCACACTGCACTGATTTTTATTTTTTTAATTTTTTTTTAAAAAAGTGCTTTTATGGCATGTAACTTTTGAATGCCCATGATTTAGCAGTTCTGCAGAGCTTAAAACCCAGAATCCAGTAACCTAGCTGAAAGTAAGGTATTTTTTGCATAAAAATATATGCCATCTACTTTTTAAAATAAGTGCTGTTATAAATATTACTTTAATATCTCAGTCTCAAAAAGTGATACAGGAGAAACATTGCACACTTACGTTTAACTTTTTTTTTGAAGAAATGTGATTTGTGTCAAAGGTGCATGGCCCTGCTGCATCAGCTTAGCTGTTAGGACTCAGATCAGAAATAAAGTTCCAGTTTTTCAGCAGTTATTCTACACATCAGATCTCATTACTGTTTCTTTTCTTTATAGATATAAACTGGGTCTTTTTCTTCTTTCTGCCTTTGTTTAATATAGATATTAGTTGCCCATTTTGTAAGTGTATTCTGAAGCTATGTTCTTTCAACATGTACAGAGATTCTCAGTAGAAAGAAAATGTGTAAGACAAGAAGACATACAAGGAAGTGGTTTATCAGCACTGCACTGAAGTTTTAAGTGGATCCATTTTAGACAGATTGTCAATATCAAGATACCAAAATATGAACATTTTTGCTCAGAAAGGTAGCTGTCCATGCACATTTGTCAACTGCTATATTCTGTTTTCTATAGGAAAAAGAATCATTCATCATGTTACAATCACTGTCCAGTGCAAAGCTGATCAAGAGGCATAACATTAATTCATCTGTCCATAGATGTTAACTCTAAAGATGCGTGTAGTTTGTATGAAAATAGTAAAAATATTTAAATAGTGGAATACAAGAGCCTTTAGAACCACCCTCATGTAATTTTGAGGGAATTTACCCTGAAATGGGAATGTGAAGGAGCTAGAGTTTAGAATTGCTACATGCTGGGGAAAATAATCTTGGAACTGCAGAAACTGCAAATGGCTTGAGTGTGGTCTTTTAACTGGAAAGGGAAATAGAAGAGAGAGAGAGATTTCTTCTGATATTTTAATGTATTTTGCTAGGTTTATGTCAAGAGCAGCTCTGAGAAACTTTCATGATGCAAAAATGCTGGAATTCCTAGTGCAGAAAGAAGAGCTTCTTTCATATTCATAACCTTACCCCCCCCCAAAAAAATTCCTCCCCTCCATTTTAGCAGTTGAGTTAGATAGTTAGATTCTCTTCAGGAAAAAAATGTTGAAATTATGAATATCAGCAAACTCATTGTTTGATAACAACGCTGATAGAGATCAGCAGGTTCGTATGGACAAGGCAGACCTAATAGATCCCATACTGATTACATGTTTAAGATGCTGACTGAGAAGAACTTTCACCCTAACGGATGGGATAGTCCTATTCTTCTCTTCAGTAGGATTTCCCTCCCTCCATTTGGAGCTGTGACGGGGCCTTTGACAAATGCTCAATTTGGAGTACTCAGGCTTAAAATGGAGACTTTTAAAAATCTTTAATTGGGGCTAAGCACTAGTTCCTCATGCAGTTCATTGTTTCGAACAAGGAAGCAGGACTAAAGAGTTAACTGCTTCCAATTGTAAATACATCAGTGGCAGGCGCATTACAAAGCTCTATACAATCCTGTAGAGTAAATGGTGGACAGCTCATCACAATTAGGCATGGTCATAATGGAGAGCCAGAAGAGAGAAAAGAGGGCATGGGGAAAAACAGACCTTTTACAAATGTTTTATATGAAGAGAAATTATGGCTAAAAGGGATAGTTAATTAGTTTAAAGAATAGGTGGTAATGCCTTCTCTTTGCAGAAAAAGAAAACTTTGAAAGCATGGAAAATGTGAGAGTTTCTAGCAGCTGATCTGGAAAAGGAGAAAACAATTCAAAGCAATACTGTACGTGGTTGTTTCTCAAAAGAAACTGTGGTGGGAAGTGTGTGATCTGAGTAATTTACTCTTAGCAGAGACAGTAGGCACTGTTGTGTTGAACAGAGACCCTGCATGTAGCCTTGTTTTCACTGGAATGCATCTGTATTATTACAGGTGCTTATCAGAGACATAGATGCTTATGGTTTCCTTCCCCGCTTTGCATACTGCTTAGGAAGGCAAGAACCCATCTGGCTTGTGCTGAGAAGGTTGCACGGAGGAGTAAGGTTACAGTAAGGCTTGCTCTGTAGCCTTTTTGCAGTGTGCTGGCTAACCAGTCACCGGTAAAAACAACGTGCATTCTGAAATATGTTATTTGGTGAAGAAATAAAGAATAGCAATAATCTGTATCAGATTACTGAACAGCAGCACCTGTAATCTAAACTATTGTGGTGCCTATGAGATGCAGCCTGTGGGACACTACCTGGAGATGAAGCTTTTCTAGCATCAATGAAGTTTGCAAATATCTTTTCCTACCACAACTCCCGTTGTATGAATCTTGGATAAGATTGATGTGTGCATTGTTAAGAGAAATACATACACTCCATATAAGTTCTTTGTTGTTTGGATATGCGTATACTGCAGTTGTTTCCCACCAAAATCAGTTGAGTTTCATGTTGCTGGGATGAGCTTACTTCTACAGCTGGCTTGGGTATTTCTGTGTTAGCCACAGTTGTTTCTGAGAATTGCGGAGTGGGTGCAACCTTTATTTTGTAGTCTGGGATTTTGGAACTATGGTCATTGCTCCCTATGATAACTGTGGAAACAATGTTGGTTAGCACCGTCTCTGTCACATGGTACAAAATAGATTACGTTATAGTAGTGAATGGGATAAGATTATTATTTCTCAACTGTTGCTGCATACAGTAGTACATGTAGCATGCCTTGTGCTCACAAAGAGGAAACATATTTGCAGTAAGAGCCTGATTTTCTATTGGTAAATGGGTGACTGTTACCGGACTGCTTCCGTCTCTTTTGTTTCAGGGCAAGAAAGATAGCATGTGGGGAAGTAAGGAGGAGACTGGTATTGCATTTGTGTTTAATCTGACTCTTGGCTCACCTGCGTTCTGTTAGTACCCCTGGGACCTTGCTTTTGCAAGTTGCCTACTTCTACCATCTTCCTCAGTCTCCAAGGGTAAGTAATATTCAACTACATATCCCAGGAGTTGTGATATTGCCTCAACAACCCATAGTTTCTATTGTGTTTTTGTGGTTAAAGCTGGGATACACAAGACAGAATTTTAAAAAGGACTTGGTGTTAGTCTAGCTTTACTGCTAATGAAATCAGTGGTAAAAGTTGCATGGGAACAGTTAGGCCTGTTTTCAGCACTTCAAAAACCTTCCTGTAAAATATTTTATTCTTTTCATTCATTGTACATATTTGCTTGTCCTGGCTTCATAGACAATGCTGTAGCAAAAAGATTGTCTTTCAGCATTGTTCTCTGCAGACCCAAAATCAACATTTCTGCGACTCCCCTTTTCTTTAAATCCCCTCTGATAAGGTCTACTTTAGTATTTGAATATGTGCAAATAAAATGGATTCATGCCCTCAATTACATTTGCCTTGTACATGAACAAACAGTGGGATTAGAAATTTAAAGGATAAAACCTGTGTCAGTGGCTTTATCAGGAGTTTTGTGCATACAAGCCCTTTAAAAATTACACTTTATTGGTACAAATGGATGTAGAAGGGAAACCACAGAAGGCAGGTGTACTGCTGAATGCTCAGGAGGGCAAATGCAGGAGTATAAAATTGTAAGTAGTATACAAATTAGATTCTTTGGGTCTTTCCAAACGCTTCTTAAATTGTATTTTGTAGGAGAAAAAGAGAAATTCATATCATATAGTTTAAAAATGAAGCAAAGCAACATTTGCTGGGGTCTTATGTTTGCTTAGATTTAATATAAGGCTGATGTAGGCTGTGGGATATCAACAGGGAGAATAGAGGGTGGTGCTAGAAGGATAACAGACACACAATGTTATTCTGAAAGAGGCTTGCATCCCTAAAATAGTATTATGCAGATAAAACACTGGAAGAAAGGTCTGTGTGAAAATCTGGGAAGAATGAATAGGGTTTTGTACCATATTAATACACAAAAAAATCCTAGGGCAAATTAGGAAGTTGGAAGAAAATGTATTTTTCCACTCAGCCTTCTAAAAGTAAATTATTATTGCTTTCATATCTGTGGTTATGTAGAGACTACAATTTCAATAATTTATTCAGCTTCTCTGCAGAAAACTATCCTCAAACTGTAAAAAATTCTCTTTAACTTCAGTCTTTAGGTGGGTAGTGCATCCATACCAGATCAGTATACTTCTGTCACTTTACGGAAATATCCATTTCAGAACGGGAAGACTCTGAACTTTGACATAACAGAAGGAAAGCTCTTCCGTACACTACCCAGGAGCTGGGACAGCGAACTAAACACCTTTAGAAGATTGTTTTTGTGAGATTTTTTTTTTAACAGTATGGTTAAGCAGGGAGACAAAGTTGGAGGTGATCCAAACCCAAGAATATGTAACATAAATTACCAAGGCATATGAAGAACATATTTGAAAGAGAGAGCAAGAGATGGGAGCAAATAATGAGAAAATCTAAAATTTTTAAAGGTCATATTGACAAAGAAAGGTAGCAATTGAAGAAGGCCAGGCCTATAATACTTCCTTGCAGTTTAAGCAAAGTTTTAGTGAGTTCTTTTATTGGTCTGTGAAGTGTGCACGAGGTATTTTGGGAAGACCCTTAGTCAGTTGTCTGGTAGAATCCCAGTGCAAAGATGGCTGAGCTGAATGGATCAGGACAAGACTGCAAGGTCTATGGATAACAAAGGCTGTGCTGAATTGCACCTCAGCTATGGGCAATCGCAGTGCAGAAATCTCTCCGTTACAAAAGGTTTGGTTCTTCTGGAAGGTTATTTGGTAGGATTGAACACAGCAGCCTGACCACTTTGCTGCTGTTGTGATGGTTAGTGTGTTCACATTGATTGTTGTATCAGACTGTGACTGTAAACCAAGCTTTTTCGTGGGCTGCCATTTATATAAACAGTAATATTCATGTTAAGCTTCAGTGTTTGAAAATGCTAGCCTTGCTTGCTAGCGTTTAAGAGTTAGCACTTAGCCAGAAAGTGTTCTTTGTGACCAGGTATTTTTGTCACATTAAAACCTACCAAAATTCCTTTAACCGTAAGATTTATTTATAATTGAAAATTTGTTATTTAATCCAGAGTCTAAATGTAGTTATATTTGCCAACTTAATGCTGCAAAATTGCCTAAGAATATTCTTAAGTAGTATGTCAGCTAAATTTTATTGCAGGTCCATTAGTATTACCATTAAGCAGCTGACTAAAGGTCATAATGAATACTTACTATTTTATATCACCCGGGAGGTACTAAGCACAGCTGGAGTCTATTTTACTACTTGAACACAAATAATACTCCACAAATTGTTGATCAGTGGATATGTCCATCTTATCAAAGTACTTTGCCCAAGTATGTAGCAATTCTTCTAGTGTGCATTGTGTGATAGACTGTGGGATTTTTTTTTAAAAAGAAAGTTCTTACTAAATGGCTAGTTGTTACAGTTCTATTTTAGGTACTGCCTATAACTTTGTGGTTGCACTGGTATTTCAGAAACCCCGTCAGGTCTTACATGGTTCTTGCTGACCAGTTTAATAAATGGGAAAACAGCTATTGAGATTTTTGATGATCAAGATGATGAAAAATTATTCTGGAGATTTTATTATATTGATGCTTTGTTGATATTGTTTTTCATACTTTTCCAACCATATAATTCCTCCTACTGATGTCAAGTTCTGCTGGAACAGCAAGAAGATTATGCCCTTATTGTAATTTTTTTTTAACAGCTGTTGCAAAGTAGGCCTTAACACTTCACAAATCACTTCTGTGCATTTAAAATGGATTTTTTTTATGGTAGTTTGTGAAAAAATTGCCCGAATAGATGGCTTTATATAATGACTTGAGCTTATTTGACTCTTCTTTCTTGTGAGAAGATAAATATGATCATGCAGAGTTGTGTAAGCAGGATGGACTTAGGATCCATTCAGCTGTTTTTATCCATCTACTGGGTTCTCTGTAGTTCAACATGATTTGCAATAGGAAAGCCTTGACTTTAAAGTAAAAGTACTTGATCTTTTCAAGTACTAGTTTCTGCTGTTTCCAGTGAATTTTATGGGTACACATGGCTACATAGGACAAAGGGACAACTTCTTTATGAAAAAATATTCCACAATCCTCTTGGTCCTATTTCTTTTCACTGCAGAAAATCTGTGAAACTTCAGACTACGTTCAATTTCATGTTCATTTTAGCAGCAATGACACTGTAAACCTACTCATTTCCTACAGGGCTTTTGCAATATGTATTTTAGCACAGACATTCAGCAATGACTGACTTTTGATCTAAAATGAACTAAAAATACTTTATTATCAAAAATTGTGTGTGCATATGTAAGTGAAGTAGAAAGGTTAGCCCTCAGCTGTGTTTTGCTTGAGTGTCTTTTGACATTAATCTGTTCAAAAGAGAATAATTTACATTTGAATGCAGTTATATTAACAAGCAAAAATAGGATCCTCATCTAGAAGTTTATGCTGTAAGGCCCTTAGGTGAGTGAATTTCTTTCCTTTTCCTTTTCTTTCTAAACACAAATTTTCTTTTTCTTTTCAGTCGCATCCCTTTCCTCTTTAGTCTATTAGCACTAGGCAATCTTTTACTATTAGTAGCAAATTGCAAGGCAAGAAAGAGTTAAATTTTTATGGAGGAATACCTCCTTGGTCTTATCAGTCTAAGTAATTAGGTAATTCAGCAGCCACAGTTCAATGGGAACTGGTGTTTGAATGTTGCTGTTCTTTGCACCTCATCCTGGCTGAAGCTGGGAATGAAACTGAGGTCACAGAAGAAAAGGGATGCCTCAGAGGTGTCCTAAATCTCATAGTTAATGCCAAAGTATATGCTAGTCAGGTGCTCAACATCTCTGGTGGTGCATAGCAGAGCTACAAGTTGAAATGTTGCCTTCCTGTAAAGGGACAAAACAGATGCATCTTAGACTTAAATCTTAATTCCTTGTCAGGATACTCTAGACTGAAATGTCTTAGTCTGGGGAGAACGATGAAGCTACATTGAAATGCAATGGAAATGGAAAAATGCAGACAGAAAAATGGGAGTGAAAATTGAGAGTTATTTTAAGAGTACCAGAGACTGAAAAAGCTAGAAGTTCTGTTCTGTATCAGAAAGAAATAGAAGCCACACTTGTAATAAATGACTATTATGCTATATATACACTTATATATCAATTGATATCTCTATAAAGTTCTTACAAACTAGAAGTAATGAAGTATAAAAATTGAAAAGGGAAGCTAAGGCATGAGGGATCATGCTGACAGGATCAAGGACAATGGGTTTTGTAGCATATTTAGGGAAAAAAAATCCCCAAACCCGAAGAATTGTGTAGATCCAAAATCTTAATACTGCAGAAAAAACCCAGATACTATTAAATAAATAATTACACTGCATTTGGAAACAAACACAGTATTGTGTCCAAATACCATATCAATGCAATGAACAACTATAAAACCCATTAGCAGCATAGTTAGAGAAGGTCTTTTGAAAAATGAACTTTTTTTTTTTTTTTTTTTTTTTTAGTTCAAGCAGGCTTAGGTGACCTCACTGCAAGAGTTCTAAAGGACTTTGCTGAGCTGATTTCTGATCAACCTGTTTATTTTTATTAAAGCATGTGATTTTGTGCACATTTTAAAACACAAACAATAATACTGTGCTAGTGTTCAGAACTGCAAGCAGAATGGTTTTGATTTGTATAGATTAGTCAGCTTGCTATTGATTGCAGGTAAACTAATGGAAAAGCTGATAGTGAATTCAATAGACAAAGAATTACAGAATGGAAGCCTAGTTAATGGCTGTCAACATAGTTTTATAATGAAAAGACCTCATCAAAGAAGCTTTCAGTTTTCTCATGTGATTACAAGTCTAATGAATGTACTGTGTAGACACAGAGTGTTTAGGCTTCAAAAAAACTCTTGATGCCATGTTGGAATTAAGAGGAACAGTAGCAATTCACACTGTCGCTGCAGTATCTAATAAACAAACTGAAAATGGCCTCACTGGCAGATGCTAAAAAGTGGTTTTCCGTGAAAAGTCCTTACGGTGTGGGTCGTTTCTAATGACATTCTGCTAGGACTGATTCTGGCAGTGTTTGGTGTCATCTTCAGTGACTGGACACCAAGCCACAACAGCTTGGCCAAGAACAGTTTTGGACAAAGATTGGTGGCAAATTATGAGGGAGGGCATCCTCAGGTGTTTATCACTTCATATTACATAGACTCTACCTTCTTGGAATAAAATGTATTTTGACACACCCAAGTATAAGGTTGTACAAAGGAGATGTCAACAGAAATGGCAATTGCATCCTGTGAAACAGTCGATATCTTAAAAGATTTTGAGGTCACAGTGACAAGAGTGCTGAACTGGAGCTCCTAGGGAAATGTGTTCAGAAAGGCCAGTGGGATCCCTGGATGTGGCAGTAGAGGGCTGGGAAGTGATTTTTACCTCTTACAACTGAGTAACTAAGTGTTTCCCAATCAATACTTCACTAACTGTTCTCTGACAGACCCTTCATATTATCTGTGGAGGCATCTTGTCTTTGTCATTGTCTTTCATGCTTCTTTAGCTCAGTGTTATAGGCAGAATGTTATGAAGCAGAAAAACTAAGGTATACAAGTGAATTCTTGGAGAAAAAAAATAAGTACAAAAGCATTCCCCTGAGATGATCTGTGGTCAAGGCAGTAAAGGAAGGCTTGTGTGATCTGGAGCTGTTACTGGTTTCATGCAGCTTTTCCATCTGACTTTGAGCCATTTTTAACACCCTGGAAGGTGGAGTGGTGGTGAGGGAGAGGAGGTTCTGATGTCTACTCGAGGTGGATTTCCTCTGGGACACTGTAGAAATCATACTCTGCATTGGTTTCCCATTTGTAAAGTAAGGCCAATGCCTCTTCCCAGTCCTGGAGGCAGTCTGAAGGTGAACTGTTAATGACAGTGTAAGAATACTGCAGCAGCAAGCACCTTGGGAAAAACTTTTGAGTAAATGAGACAAACGTGTTATGTAGGGGGATATAAATGAATCTGCTAGGAGGAACCTCTTCTCACAAATACTGCAGACAAATACCAGCCAGTCTACCTGAAACCTGGCTGCAAGCTTGTTTAAAGACATTTTTAAATGCTTAAGACTGAATTTTGAATGTGTTGGCATTTGTGTATTCGTAGAAGTGCTTCAGTTCTGTTTAAGCATTGGATATCCATTTACATTCAAGAATGTATCACTCCTTTATTAAATACATACTCTGAGGTCCTACCATACTGGCTCTAAGTAGCAGTCTGCATTCATGTATACTTTATCCCTTCTAAAACATTTAGTTCTGTGTAAAACATTTAAGTCCCTTGCTATCTGTAAGTACTGTGGTAGCCATGTGCATGGCCAGAGAAGACAAAGATTAGCTATTTATTAACATGTTAATTAATGTTTTAAAACTCAGCAAGTCTTTTTAAGTGACATAGATGCAAAGTCATCTTCATACAAAGCTGGTTTTGGACTAAATATGGTTTACTGAAAGACAGTAAGCCTACATATGTGGGAAAAACAGAATAATGTTCAAACTGGTCAAAATAAGGTGTATATTTGTCGTAAAAATTGTTTACTGGTAAAAATCCCAATGTTGGTTTCTTGCTTTTAGGTAGCCAGAATCTTCTTACTAACATTTTTCCCAAATTCTCTGCAAGGTGTAGCAGAGAAGTCATTCGATAGCTAACTGACAATAATTAGCCTATTATGATGATTAATGCTTATTCAGGGCGTTTAATTTGCATGCTATAAGCACGGTGAGACAGCTAATTTGAAGTTATGCCAAATGCAGTATTTAGTTTTTATATACAACATTTGTTTGGCTTTCCAAATGTAAAATAATTGACAAGAATAATCATAGCCATGGATGTTAGGTCAGCAAGTTTTCATTTCTCCTTTTAATAACAATGATGTGTTACTTAGTGAACCAATTAGCAAGGTAAACTTTACTTGCATTAAAAAATACGTAAGGCTAAGGAAGAATTTCTAAATTGTAGTTAATGGAATGTCAACCAAGATGCACATTCTGTCATTTTTGCCTAGGTGAAAACCATCTGTCCTAGGTAGATAGCATTTCTCCAACTTTTCACAAGAAAGAAGGATACAAGGTCATTTTTATGCACCTTGTGATCAGGATTGACTTTATATATTCATTTTTTTTTATTTATGAAAGTCAATTAAACTACTAGGCCTGAGCCATAGGTTCAAATAAATAGACAGTGAAAGAATAAATTTCTTTAATCGTGGCTACAACAAGCCTTCACTTTCTTCCTCAGGAAAAGCCTATATATTCATGTGGATCTTGCACCTTGTTCAGCATATTTGGAGGGGCAAAATTTCTGTGCTGCTTCTGATTGCCCAGGTGCTTTGACCCAGATAGCAGAGCACATTTTAAGATTTGATGCTCTTCACCAAAGATTTCAGTATCCCTGGATTTGAAACTGAAGTCTCCCTAAGTGTGCTCCAGAAGAATGAGCCAAAAGGGGAAACACATAGGGGCTTGTAAGGGAAAGAAAATGTCCACAGTTGTGTCTGGAAAGCAATCTGATGCCTTTGGAAGATAAGGGAAAGAGGTGTTTCTTTGCCATAACTGTTGACATTTTCTTTAAAGTCTTTCTTAGGTTTTGACGTTTGAGACAGAATACATTGCAAAAATCCTCCATGGATATCATAGCAAAGTAGGTAACACATCTAAATCCATGTAACAGTCAAACCTGTAGTCTAATCATCTTTGCTTAATAAACATTTCTGCTTGTTTTCTGCAAAAGGCATTTCTGGCTGTTTTCTCCAGCTAAGCAAATGGCCGTGGCTGGGCTGTGGGTCACTGATGGGAAACAGAAGAATCTATATTTTGTGAAGTGCCCTTATTTTTTTTTTTTTTTTTTTTTACCATCTATCAACCTCAAATTTTAAATACCTGGGATATGTTGCAGGATATTTGTTCTTGTTCCTGCCATTGTTTCCTCAAACTGCTGAGAAAGCAAAATGTCTGGATACTTTCTGACTCTGAGGAAGATGCAATTGTTCTCCTAGAGGTGATGACAAAACCCAAAGTCTCTGTCACTTGCCCAGGGTCCTTTTAACATTTTGTTATTTGGAGGAAGCTGGCAGTCTGTATTAATCTGTATAAAAATAGTGGACCTATTTCTGTCCACTTGATCTCCCCTACCCTGAAATGATCACAAGCTAGTAGTGCAGGTTATAGCCTGCATTTATCCCAGCACTCCCGCTTTCTTGCTGAAGCACAGTCATAGCATTTACCACTCTCTTGCAAGGAGCCAATTAGTGTGCCCCGAATCCAGTTAAAGTAGAATAGAGCAGCTATGTCTGCACTAGTAAACTAAGCAACACCAGGCACAGACTCGAATACAGCACTACAAGTGTTCCTAGGGCTTCACCACTGCCACGTTTATGGCATGGGTTTTGTCGATGCCAGCTAACCCTCTCCTTGATGATGCCCAGGTGTGAGTTGGGTTTGCCTAGGCCAGAGACTAGCCTAACAGTTTCTAATAAGGGGGATGAATGAGGGCTGCCCCCATGGTGGGGGTGGGAAGAATTTGGCCCACAGATGGGAGCCTCACCACTTAGGCCTTTGCCCCTTTTTGTTTACAATTACAGGTGTAGACAAATGAGAAACTGTTCGCTCTCTTTCTTGGTAAGAATATAGGGAATCACTGGTTATCCACCACCTATTTAGATCCTCTCTATTTTTTTTTTTTCTATTAACATCTCCCAATACTTCATTACCACCTTTGTAACTCAGAGGAGTGTGGGGACCAATTTAAAATCTATTGAAAGAGCCTTTGGCTTTCTGTAGTGGATCCTGGATCAGGGCCAGGGGGTATAAACTGCTAGTGGCAAGTTTATAACAGTGCTCCCTTTGTGGGTGCCACTGCTGGGGCATATTGAGGTGGCTGAAGATTTTAACAAAAGTGATTTTGCAGATTCACCCTCTGACAAGCTGTGTGTTCTCAGTGGGAACTGTTCCCAGTTTTTAAAAACAATTATAGTTTCCTATCCGTGTCTGCTGGACTGTCGTATACTTCGAACACAGGGGAGCTTGACAGAGGATTTTTTTGGCTATGCTGAAGCTCCCTCTGTCTTTGCACTCTAGCTGATCTAATCAGCGACTAATTTGCCTCTTACTTTATTAGCTCCATATTCAAACACACACAATGTAGCTATTTTGTGAGATTACTTCTGAAATAGATTATAGCAAGGTTAAAAAAATTAACCTCCTAGCATTGCATATATATCCACTTAGTAGACTACACTAGTCATGCATTAAAAATAGTTCTGATCCCGTATTACCAGGGAAAATTAACTGTAAACTGAAAGGAAAAGTGGTGCATCACACTTCAGTCTCAATCCTGCTCTTTCAGTTTTGAATTTATTCACATCTAGTGGCTGAGTAATTTAAGTACATTAGCCAGTAATTTGGTTCTTACTTATTCACAGGCAAAAATCATCATTTTCTTAATTTGATAAAAAGTGTTCTGATGGAAAGGTAAATCTTCAGGAAAAGGACTGACACAGTTTAAATAGTCCATTGCATATTTCTGATCACTTACATGGGGCCAAGGACTACCACCGTTGAAGCAAAGCTCTCAGTTAAAGCAAAATATGAAACATGCTCATGGGAGAGCAGCTGCCTAAAAAAAGTCAGTATTATGTTAAATTCTACGTATGCTGGTAGTTGGAAAGCAATAAGGTTGTATCAAACTGATGAATTAGTGCAACAAATTCATTTATTTAAAACGGAAACAGCTCATATTTGAAACATGTTGAAGCTCAGAGGGTGGGGTTCACAGTAGGCTTTCCAATGAAGGGGCTTTTTTTCCTTGTTTTTTGTTTTTGTTACAGATGCGATCATTTGTAGTTGGATTTCATTGTTGTTGTTGAAAACTTGGTTTAAACTTGCCCTTGTGAAACTTGGAAGTGTTTGATGTAGTTATGCAGCCTTGAATTCACCAGGCACAAGCTAAAAATGCAGTGATGTGAAAGTTGCAGTGATGATTTGCCAGTAACCAGTGGCTTGTGGCTTACAAAACATTTATTTTACTATTTCAGTTGTGATTTGCTACGTTCTGCTCTCCTCTTTTTAAATAACATGTAAAGGTCCCTTGTTGTTTGTGTATCACTGATACAATTCTTTCTCAGCAAAAACCGAAAGAAGGCACTAGTGCTTTGAATAGAGGGTGCCTGATTGATAAGCTAGTTGCAGCCAAACCTGCTCTGGCTAATTGTCTTTCAAATGCCCTCATTAATCAAACAGAGGAGTAACTCTGACAGGAGGGCTGTCACTGTTTTCATGATTTCCTACCACTCACCTCACAGTGTGAGCCCTGGCTTCGTACCCAAATCATGGCCTTTAAAGCAGTTTTAATGCCTGCTCGCTGCAGAGCACACCTGGCTTTGGTGGGATGGGGGCCTGCCCAACTCTGAGGCATGATCTATCCCAAGAGACCAATTTAGCAGTTATTTAATGATTCATAGCTTGATGTCTGGAAATGAGTGCTCCACACGATAACATACATAAACAAATTTAATTAGTTTTTGCCTTTTTTGCATAAGTAGCCACCAGTGTATTAAAGCTGCAAACAAACCAGGTAGGCTGCCTGGAAAGTCATTGAAGCTGGTTAACAGCCAATCTTTGAAAAAGAATATGGCGATTTCTTTCATCTGCTGATAGTCACTGATGCCTGTTTGGTCAGGTCCTGAAGTTGCCGGGTTCGCTTATTAAGAAAGGGGGAAGCAGCTATCACAATTATCTTCTACCTAGATGTTAGAATTACATATCTACAGGAAAAACGGTCAGTCTCTTGTCCAATTCCATGCAAAAGCTACAAAATACAGCGTTTTCTTGGAATGGTTTTAAAAAGATGTGCTTCATCTATTTCCTGTTTGCAGTATATTCCAAGTATTATTCAGCAAACATCAATCTAAATTATTGTTCAGATATAGGGATTTTATATTTTTGCATTTTTAGTGAACATACATGAAAACATTGTAAAATTATTTCTAGCTGTGCACGCTAAAAAATAGGGGGAAATACTTAATGCTTAAGAAAGCAAATTGAAAGCTTAAGGCACAGAAAGTTTTTTAGGTTTTTTTTTTTTACCTGCTTTTGCAACACTGCACATAATTAATACTGGTGATATATGAAGTGTATGGGGTTTTTTCTCCTCTGCTGTTAAGTGTTTTGTATACTCTGTGGAGCAGAATTATAGACTTGATAGTCCAGAATACTATATTGTCGTTCTCCTAAGTAATAAAAGTGAATATATTTTGCATATATTCATCTTAAGTGAAATTCTTACTTTAATAACATTTCATAGGGCTGAAAATTGTTCAATGAAACACACAGAAAAGTTTTATACTGGCGGGTTCTTATGAACTCTAGACAGCAGAACAATATGGCTGGTCTTGTCTTTATTTGGGAACAGCTTCCACCCACCAAGTACAATATTTACTCCTGAGAGGTGCCTTTTTCTTTAATAGGGCAGTTTGGTCATAATTTTTGCAGATCTTGGTTTTAGACTGCAAACTGCCTAAAACAGACACCTTGCTTTCCTGAGCATGCACAGGAAAATCGTAGCATGGAACATGTCACTTCCAGGTGTCCTGCAGTCATCGCTTTATAAACATGCTTGATCTCAGACTTGAGCAAGGGGGACCAAACCCTCATTTAAGGTGGGGGGCCTGGAGCACAAGTCTGATGAGGAGCGGCTGAGGGAGCTGGGGCTGTTTAGCCTGGAGAAGAGGAGGCTGAGGGGAGACCTTATCACTCTCTGTAACTGCCTGAAGGGGGGTTGTAGTGAGGTGGGTGCTGGTCTCTTCTGTCGGGTGGCTGGAGAAAGGACGAGAGGAAATGGCCTCAAGTTGAGGCAAGGGAGGTTTACGTTAGATATTAGGAAAAAATTTTTTACTGAGAGGGTTGTCAAACATTGGAATAGGCTGCCCAGGGAAGTGGTTGAGTCACCATCCCTGGAGGTGTTCAAAAAGCGAGTGGACAGGGTACTTCAGGACATGGTTTAGTGGGCATGGTTAGTGGTTGGACTTGATGATCTTGAAGGTCTTTTCCAACCTAAAAGATTCTATGATTCTATATTTTACTCTCCACAATTGAAATCCTGTCCCCAGCAAGTTCAGTGGAAACTTTGTTACTGGTCTCAGTGGGGCCAAATTTTATTTCACATCTTTACTTTTGTTGAGGTATTGCCAACATGAAAGCAATTTGGACTGGGAGAAAAGGTAGGGACTGGGGACAAATTGCTTTTGACCTTTTTCTTTTAGAAATTTAACAGAGACCATTAGCTCATTTGTGCCAGTACCTCCCAACACCCATCAGAAAAAGTATTTTCTCTGAGTCACTATTAATTTTATATCAAGGCATTTTATTTTATTATGAGAGCCAGGGTTCCAAGTGGTATGATTTACAGGACATGTATAACTGGGCAGATACTGCTTCCTCTTTTCTCTCCTCAGTAACCCAAAACAAAGAGCTTTACAGGGATATATTAAAAACTACATACCTGCTCCTAAAATTCAACTGACTTTAACCAAACCAGTAGCGTGTGAGTAAACATTTCTAAATGCCCATGATTACTTTTGTGGACTCATTCAATGCCTTTAAGTTGTGCTCTATGGACACTCATAAGGATTTCTAATTAGTGTCACTATGCTCCCTATAAATCTACTTTCTCAGGACTTTATATCTTGATAATAAAAACTTGTCCTGCTGTGAAAGGTCTCAGCATAATGGCAGAATTATTATTATTATTTTCACTGCATTTGAAAAGCAATTCTTGCATCTTGTCCCTATCCTCCAGAAACATAGCCTTTATTTCTTTGCTGTGTATAATACAAACACAATACATTTGTGGGTTTTTTTAATTGAAATTTGTAGGCCATTAGCTACTATTGTATTGAGAGTGTGAAGGGGAGTCAAACCTAAACTCATCTATAAAAAGAAAGCTATGAACAAAATAGTTGCTGCTTTTCTTAAGAAAAATATTTGATGATGCATTAGTGCTCTGAGAATGTAACACCTTCTTCAAGAGATGGAACAGAGCTGAGAGATTTGGGAACGTGCAGGATTGAGAGACCTTCAGACAAAGGAGCAATTTTGTCAAGTTCAGTTGCTAATTTTAATTAAGCAATCTTAATCAGTATACACTTCTGTTCCCCTATAGTTTATTGTGGGCTGTATGGTTACAACCTAGTAACTGTTATCTGGCTGCTTGTGCTGACCCCTGGCAGACTTAGTCTACAGGGCCCTTGCTGGGGAAAAGCTGTCTGCTTCTGCCTCTGTTCTTGTTGGCTTTTTCAGACTTGGGCTCCCAAAATAGGGATGGCTGTTTAAGATACAGTGAGGAATCAAACTTTGTGTTTAAATGTTTTTTCAAGAGCTATGAGAGCTCACACCATTTTAAGACTTCAGGTATGGCAGACCTCAGTCTGATGTGAACATGAGCCCTTTCAGGCTTGGTCATCTGAAGTTTTATATATGTTGAATTTGGCCAATAGGTCTGTTAAGGAGCACAGAGATTATTATTGTACAGGATCTGCTAAATAGGTGATACAGTGCCTAATCGCTTTTGAGACTGACCAGAGCCTGGTGCTCAGAGTTAGTACAGGTATTAGAGCTTGGTGTACCTCCTCCGCAGGGAGGTTTCTGACTGCTTTGAAGGCTGCACTGTGGAACGGTGCTTGACAGCACTGCCTTCTAGGTAACAGGTGATGTTTTCGCTATCCGGGTAAATGAAGAGTTTATTTTTGTTCTGTTTGGTCTCCTAACTTCAGCATGTAGTGGTAGTGATTCCCCATGATGAATATTCAACCAGCTAAATAAAATGTTTGATTGGGAAAGAAATTGTTAGTGATTTATGTTTTGGATCTGTTGTCTAAACTGTAGATTATTCAGTGTATTTGTTGTTGAGAAAAACACCATGTTGTTCTCATATGAGATCAGCCACGGGCTTTCAGCTAAGCCTATGCTTTAACTACGTTCCTTTGTCAGATTGTTATTATGAATCGTGGCAAAAAAATTGCAGAGTGCTTCCCTAAAAGTACTGTTAAGTGTAGCATCTGATTGCAGGTAGTTAAGCACGACAGCATTTAAAATGTGCTGGAATTCAGGCAGTGAATAGGAATTGGTAGATGACAGTTCCAATTTCAGTTAGACGTCTAGAGCTAGCATTACTTACAGCTTTGCACATGCTGGGGTCTGGATTCTGCCTTTGCATGAGCAGGAAAGGAGAATCTGCCACAGGGTAACTGCAAGAAGATCAGTAATCAGATACCTAATAACTTGACTGACTGCTGTAGGCACATTTTTGAGCAAATAGATTGCACTGTAGCAACACAGTACAGAGTGATATTGTAGGTTAGGCAGACTGAAATAAATGGATAGAGTTGAATGAAACTGATTAATTTTTTGATTGTTTTAGCTGGGCATGTGCCAAAACTTATTTTCTTTTATTTAGTGATAATAGTTGTAATATATGAAATATGAACAAGATTATAAAGGAATTCTCAAACTCTCATAGAGTATTTCATTTTAGTTTTCCTTTTGTTTTTTCCCATTTTGTTTTTCTTGTAGATAATTTTAACTACTATTCTAACAGTTATTTTATTAGCTACAACTTTTTTTAAAAACAAGAAGAAACATCTAAAACATGTAAAGTAAACAAGGTGGTAATGTAATACTTAAAGGAACATTTTATATTTATATATTACAGAAACAGTGTTGCTAGTTCAGATCTGGTGCAAGAGAGATGGGAATACATCGGTGGAAAAAGACATATATGGTAAGAATTTGTCATTAAAGGAAAAACATACAGGACTGTCATTTAAGTTAAATGCTGATGGATCATGGATTAGATTCTATGTGAGGGCTCATTTAGCCTTAAGGTATAGAGTATATCTGTGAGTACAATGCTAATGGTGAATATTGCTCTAATGGATCATCTGTCCAAAAATAATAATTGAAAGGACCTTTCTGAATTTGTAACATTAGCTTATCCCATGGGAAAAATGCAGAGCTGGAAGACCTCTGTTATGAAAGGCAGATGCACAGAACAATTTCGCTCTCTTTTGATGGTGTCCCGTACTTAATTTTTATGTTGCTATGAAGTTGTGAAGGCTTAAAACTAAAAATTGAAATTTCACGTCAGACTGGTGGGCAGAAAAATGTAGTTACTGATGAAAGATGCTTGTTGCATTTGGTTTATAAAAACAAAAGGGTTTGTACTGAAAGTGTTTCAGTGATGGATTCAGAAAAGTTATCTTGTGGAAGTCAGCTCTGAATAGGACAGGAGAAACCAAAACATTATTACAGCAGCAGAGTCAAGCTCATTTTTACCTTTTAATTTTTTTGTGTGTGTGTGTGTCAACTCATTGGCTTTAAACTACAACTGATTAAAAAAAGGCAGTATTTTTATAAGGGACAGGATTGTGAAAGTCAACTGAAATATAATCTGGGAGTTTGGTGTGAAAATTTGTTTCAAGGAACAGATATTTAACACTGCTAATTTGTCAGAGATGCTGGGTTTGAGCTCTGAAAATTGTGGGTGAAATTCAGGTATCTCCACCAAGATATCAGAAATGTAGATATTGAAGTCTGGGGAAGTCATCCTAGATTCACTTTACAGTCAATTGAGGAAAAATGGGCACCTTCAGAGAGTGATTCATCTCAGCCTAAAATAGGCAGGTCAGACAACTTGCCCCCTGGAGATGCCTGTTTCTCTCCATTGACTGTAGAAAAGCCTACAGTGACAAACTCAGAATTAAATGTCTAACCTTTTGATGTCTAAAGCTAGGTTAGATGAATCTCACCGCTTCTTAATAAGGACAGGCTCTGCCAGCTCTCTGCTCCCTCAGGGGTACTCCAGTGGGGCTGTTTCTGGCGGGAAGTGAGAAGGTCTGACTGAGAAATTCTGGGGGTCCTCAAGCAGAATCATCCCAATGATGATTTTAGGGTTTTGTTTCCTTTTTAGATTCATTGGTAGTAGGTGGTTTTATTTTAATTGAAAAAAGAAAATCCTGTGGTTTTTTTTTTTTTTTTTCTCATAGAGTCTTAAAAGTGAAGGTTTATTTTATTCTGTTGAGTGTTAAAAGTTGCTGTGGGACTTTTTCAAAAGCAGATGACTGTCTATTATGGGTTGCCCAAATTTCCTTTCCCCATTTGTTATGTTGCAGAACGTAGATAGATAGTGGCTACTCTGCTGGTCCAGTAAGCATAGTGGAACTGAGTGGAAGAGGGGGTTTTTTAAAGGCAGGCAAAGTATGCTGGTCTTGAAATTGAACACCTAGCTACATTTGTAATCAAAATCCTTGTGTGCTTCAGAAAACACATCTGTTTAAACAAAGAAAAATTAAAAAATTGTGAAGGATATGAGAATGAACAGTGGTGCTGTTTTATGTAACACTTGCTATTAACAGAGTTAATCCAGGAAGGATATAATGTTACAAAAATATTTAGAGAAAAGTTGTGGGTGTGTGTAGTTTACAAATCAGAAAAACAAGAATGATGAGAAGACCTGTGCTTAAAAAGGAAATGGCCTGAGCATTCAGCTATACTGTGATAGAATATTTTCAACCTTTAAGGTCACAGGACACTTTTCATGCTGCACTACTGTAAATACAAACTAATTTGTACATAACAGGAGTAAAAGGGCTTTTTGCTTCTGCCAGAAATCCCTAGATGTGGGAGGACAGAAAAAGTCCCGGTGGTATCCACGACTTCTTTTATATTTTCTGTTGTTCAGAGAACCTGCCAAGCATATAATAATTAGAACTTTGTGCTTGAGATGATGCTGGTTCAGTGAATTTATACCTGAGCTGATGTTTTCAGTTACAGACTGTTCTGAATTTTCTGACAGTCATAGAAGGGGCAAAGTGGCTCAAGGTTCAACTTACTTGTAACCTTCCTTCATCCATTTTCAATTACTTTTTCATGTTTTGACAAATTCTAAAAATAGTACATAGGTTGTCCCAGCATCTTGAATGTGCCAGAGGATTTTGGTGGTGGTTTTTGTTTGTTTGTTTGTTTGAAAGTCCAAGCAGACATATAGGAAGAAATCTTAAACTTTTACAACTCTGGAAGATATAAATTTGCACCTTCTCTTGCTTGTATGTCCACAAACTAAGTCCCTTCTTATTTAAACGTTGCCCAATATTACCTACCATGCTAAATACTTTCCTATGGAGAAATATGTGTATGAGTTTAACTGCTTGTAATTTACCAAGAAAGCAGAGGGAAACGCATAGAAGGCAGGCTTAATGCTTTGAACCGGATTTGTGCCCTGACTTCAGTAATAGCAATAGGATTTCTAAACAGACAACGCCAATAAACCTTTGTATAATTTAAATTTAACCAGGCATGTTGTATAATACTCTGTATCCCTCTTTGATCAATTCAGAAGTGAGGTAGCTTTGAGCACATGCCGGGAGTTGCATGCATGTTGCTAATCTATCTTGTGTGTACAACCATGTAGACAAAGGAGGTCCCAGACTTCAGTGAGGAAGTCTTGCATTAGTAAAAATGCTCAACAGAATCATCTCCATACAGTGGGCTGCTTTATCTACATTTACTTTTCAATTAGCCCTGTGTTAAATCCTCAGAAATAATCTCTGAAGACCGTTCCTCACGCCTATGATCTCTTGTCACTGAAAATGGGCAGCCACGAAGAGAACTAGAATAGAATTCAGTTTTTTCTGTGTAGGAGCTTTAAGAACTGATAAAAGCTTGACTTTAAAACAGGTATGTGATAATATTGCTGTTATAAGGTACCTTTTGACCACATAGAAAAACAGCTGAAATATAGTCTGGCTCTCTAATTTCTGTTATTGAATCTATTTCTTATCATGCAAGGCCTTCTTAAATAGTGGGGAAAATCCTTCATCAGAAAGATGAACAAAACTGAATAAAACTGACTATATTAATCTTTTGAAAGGGCAAACTTCCCTGTACTTCTGTTGGTCATTACTATTTGCAATCTGGAGGCAGGTAAGACTGTTGAAATAGGAACATTACTTTTAATGCATGTGAAAACTGGAGGAGTGGGATAATTATTTCAAGAGTAGAGAAAAGCATTTCACCTTAACTAAAAATCAGGGATTGTCTTCCCTAGATTGGGATGGCTATCAAGTAATTTTATGTACCTATTTTTGACTCAGTTCACTTAGAGTGTAACTTATTGGAAAATTTTTATATGGAAACATATAGTGGGGCCTTTCTAGCTACTCTGAATTTCAACACAGTGGTGGTCTTGATCGCCTTCTTCCAGGGCTGCCGTGGTCAGAAAAGGCCTGTGTTCTGAGTTTTATTGAACATCTTCCTGAATTCAATTCCAGAATAATCACAGTGCTGTTATGCTTCGAAAATAGTATGTATTTGCATGAGGTTTAGAGGTGTTTCAGGGCCTGACATCCAGTGAAATTTCTCAGGCTGTTGAAAGTATAGTTTGAGTAACTTTCTTAGAAGCTCACTTAATGCAAGGGCATGGTAATTTTTGCCCTCACAGGAATGATAACATGATTAACCTGTTAAGAAAGAAGGCTGTGACATCACTAGGCAGGTATTTCTTTTTTGTGGACCCTCCAAGAGTTAGAATATTGATCATTTTGAGAAAATACTTAACACTGTTGGATTCACCAGACAGTTTGGTCTTTTTTTGGTGTTATCCCAATGTTCTGTTGATGGAAATTTTTCCTAATTCTTCTGTGTTGATTCCGTGACTGCATGTGATTATTTTCCCATTAATTCCTTTTAAAATTCTTGTTTAAATGGATTTATCTTTATCACTTATAGCAAAGAGTAATGCCCTATGTTTAGAAGTAAGAGTATTCTGGGTGTAGAAATTGAATGCTCAGACTTGACAAGGTTACCCTGGAAAAATTGGATATGGCATGGCTGCTGGCCTAATTACCTTGTTCTTCTTGAATTCAAATTCTATCATTAGTAACAGGCAGTGACTTGACTGAACACAATGAAAATTTTTCTTGAGGAAACAAGACAAGAAGTGAAATGGAAGGACATACAGCTGCTTATGTTAGTCGTTCTAGTGAAGGCAGTATTTAAATAATGGCAGTCTTCCTTCTAAGTCTCATAATATTCTCTAAAAGTACATTTGCATTAGTGTTTTACTTCAGGTGAAAAGTACTTTGTTCTCACTTGCCCTGCTTTGGTAGTAGTAAGAAAGTCCTGGAAGTGAAAGGCCCAACACATCCATGGGGGTACAAAGCCTAGGAGGCTGAGGTGAATTTATAAGGACTAATAAAAGCCACCTTACTGCATGGGTACTGTCATATCTCATTCTCTCTGTGCTTAGCAAATAACCTCTTTGAAAAACAGACATCTTTGTCACTACACTTGGTTATCTTCACCCAAAATGCTCTTCATAATGTTCACATTGCCAGCTGCGATGGATTGATGTTCTCTGTATAGTATTCCCTGTTGTGTCTCAAAAAGGGAATGAATTATAAAGTGAGCTTCTAGTATTGTTAACTTACCAAACATGTTTTGTTTTGCTTCAACACCACCTACTTTGTTTTTACTTTCTTTATTTCCTTCTCTCCGTCTTACTGGATTTGTGTTTCATTAACATGTGTCTAAAATATATTTCCAAGTGAGCTTTGAAAAACAACAACAACAATGTATTATGGGAAAAACTTTGAATGCAAAGTTGATTCATTGCAACATTTTTCTTGAACATCATTGCCTAATTTCTGTATAAGGTTGCTGCTGCAGGTACTGCAAAAATTTGCTGTACACTGCCATGATGTTAAATGCAGAACTCAATAGCTGAAATGTAATATAACTGCCCATAATGAGAGAAATGGAAATGGGCAAACACTGGCAATACAGAACAGAAACAAGTTTTTGGCTGGGAAGAACAGTGAATCCTTTAAAAATACATGTTTTAGGCATTAATGACCTGTAACTGCTGTCTACCTGACAAATATAATCTAGTGCTGGCTAGAGCTCTTGACCACCTTTGCTGTATGTAATAAGGGAGGATCAATTCCCTCATCCATAGGCACACTGAGCTGTGAAACATGGTGTCGTACGGGAAGCCCTGGCAATAAACATTCTGACTAGTAACTGTGGTGGTGGGATGTAGAGAATCTGAGCACTGAAATGTGTCTATGGCCTTTTCTGCAAAGGAGAAAAGTTTGCTTACTTGACGTGAGTGTTAAGAATATTTCCAGTTTGTTGGACTTTTCTGAGAATAATGGTGAGAGGTGAGTAGAATCGCTGTGTTCCCCAGGAAAATGGTCAGTCTCTTGGTTTTTTTTGTCTGGCAAGGCCAAAGGGTGAGAAGTTAGGTGCTTCTTACTGGAGTAAGTACAAGATCGCAGGCCGGCAGGAGGGAGACGTGACCTCCTGCTACACCAGCCCGGCGCTGGCTGAGCGCAAGCTGGGCTGGAAAGCTGCCTTTGGCCTGGACAAGATGTGTGAGGACCTGTGGCGGTGGCACCTGCAGAATCCCATAGGCTTCAGTAGGGGTGGATACTGTCCTGGTTTCAGCTGGGATAGAGTTAATTTTATTTCTAGCAGCTGGTATAGTGTTGTTATGTTTTGGGTTCAGTATGAGAATAATGTAGATAACACACTGATGTTTTCAGTTGTTGCTAAGTACTAAGTCAAGGAATTTTCAGCTTCTCATGCCCAGCCAGCAAGAAGGCTGGAGGGGCACAAGAAGCTGGGAGGGGACACAGCCAGGGCAGCTGACCCAAACTGGCCAAAGGGGTATTCCATACCATGTGACGTCATGCCCAGTATATAGACACAGCACATTAAACACAAGTTAGCATAAGCCCAAGCTGTCAGTCCTTTAACACAGAAACTTTTTGTAAGACCTCACTGCGTATTTCAAAAGGTTTAAGTATGTATTAATATAGTCATGTATACTATTCTGTATACATAAAGTTTCACCTTGGACTGAAGAAAATGAGCCCTTAGCTATATATAGTACAAACAGGAGAGATTTTAAGAGCAAAACTTCATAAAATTGCAGTATCCTTTTAAAGTTGGTATTGCCACAGGCAGAAATTTCTCCCTTTGCTTTAGCTGAGGCCTTTGTGGTCCGTCATCTTAAAGAGAACACTGCTGGGCCTTGGAAATGGTCTATCTGAACCAGACACTAATGTGTTAGGATAGCTGAAAAATAGTGTTGGTGATATCTTTTTAGTTAGTGTTGATTAGTGATAGGAAATGAGATGCCAGTCAAGATATGTCATTCAAATCTTTATAACACTTCTTTCCTTCCTGCATTGATCAGCAATGAACTGACTGCACTGGCATTTAAGATACCAGTATTAGAATTCACAGCTAAGTCTCCGCTGAGATCAAGGAGTCATGCCAGCCATTCCTCTATTTTGGGTGTGTGCAGACTAAGTTTGTTTAGGAGATTTTCTTCCCAAGCAGCTCGAGAAGTTCTTTGGAAAAGGGAAATAGAAAAATACACTGTAAAATGATCATAAGGATTGAAAGGATACAGACCAGACTCTCACAAAAATACCAAATTTGAAGGCTTGATAAATAATATTCTAGGCTTACTGAAGCCAGCAATGATTTTATATTTTCAGAATTGACAAACTGTATTTCATTCAGATTTGGGTTTTAAAATTCAGTTTGGACCAAATACTGATTCCCCCCCCCCCCCCTTAAATGTTACCATATTTAGTTGCAGTTCTAAATCACTGCATGGTCTGCGTTTGTCAGTGAAATGCTAAGTGTCATGTTTTGTTCCTAGTGAAACTTTTGTTATGTGTTTGTGCGTAGCCTGTGGTTTAACATGCTGTCCAGAAATGGAAGCTGTTTGCTTTGACAAGGTCAGGTTGGAAAGGTGGCCACACTCCCTGAATAAGAAAGCTAGAAGGCCAGAGCATGCCATTTCATTAGACAGCCCAGGACTCCCTTCTCACAGATGAGGAGGGAGAATGAATGCTATGGAATTTAAAATAACTATTTCAGGTCTTCTGTAGCCTGGAAAATGTTACTCTTGGGCAATATTCTCTTAATGACCACTATTGGGCCAGATGTTCAGCACACGTAAATTGGTGTATTTCCATTGACTTCAGCAGAACTAGGCCGGCTTACACCATCTGAGCATCTGTCCCCTCAGCTTTCTTTCTAAACCAGTAGTGATTTTAGATAAGGAGATGCAGTATTATCTGTCATAACTCCAGTTTCCAGCAGAGGCAAAAAAGAAAATTAATGTTCGTATTTACCTCATCAACATGAGAACAGATTAAACTGTGACAAAGAATCAAAGTAATTCAAATAATCATATTTAAGAACACTAAATGTAACAGATTTTCTTTGTTTTGCAGTAGGTGTTTTCTTTGTCAAAAGAAAACTTCATAATTTCTAGATGGCCGGCTAGTTCTCAAAGCTTCTGATATGACTTAGGCCAGTGGAGTGGAATAACGTATTAACCTGAAAAAGATCCCAAATTTTTGTTCTTTGTTGTTGAGTTTGGGGTTTTTTTTTAATTAAGACAGACTCATGCAAGGGCTCTAAGAAATGGGACCAGCTCTTGTGAACTGGGTGCATTCCTTCTGCCTTTCTATTCTGCTCCCATTCAGCACTTATAATGGTAATGAAGTCTAATTACAAATGCATGTGACTGCCTGTTGTAATCTGTCAGTGTGTTTCTGAAAAACCTTGTGCCAGTTCAGTATTGGTCATTAGATAATAAGGATTGATAAAACGTAAGGGGCAAAATGTTAAAAATGCTACTATCGATTAGAACGCACCTTAATAATGAAACCATGGGCCTGGGGACGAAAGCCATGGATCATTTTGACAATTCGGCCTTAGATTGTGGATGAGACAGAGTGGGGACAATTAATCCCTCAGAGCCACAAATCACAAATAAAGTAGTTGCAGCTCATTACAACCTGACCTTGCTAAACGGCCTTGAAAACATAAGTGACCTTCTAGTATTTGAAAAGATTACAAAGCTGTATTGAGAAATATCTTTTTTATTTTTAATGTTTGGGAACCACAGGACTTAATTTTAGCAGAACTGTCTTGATGAAAGAAGCTTTTAACTTCACCATCTTTCATGAACCAAATTGTTAGCATCTTGTGGAACTGATGGCAATACTGTAGGGGAATGTTCGGGAAAGATCTTAAAAGTCTTGGTCTGTGCAATTAATCAGCGGAAGATTGTGCTACAATAGCTTTGAAGAGACAATAGTTTCAATGAACTATCTAGTAATTCCAGTTAGGGCTTTTATAAATGATCTGGCATTATTGGAGCACTGCATAATTACAGGAAAACATACTCCTTTGTGCACTGCAGCCAAATCCAATCCCAAAATTTAGGAATACGTTCGGCAAAGTATTTCATGAACTTTCCTCGTGTTCCCACCTTAAGTGGGAATAAGGAGAGGGCATGTATTTTGCATTTCTGTCCATTCACATGCACTGCAGATGTTCTTTGGCTAAGTAGAGCCATGACTTGAATGCCTTGTCATGGGCTAGCGCGTATGGAAATCACAAAGTATTAAGCTAGCTTATTGCATGACTAATCGCAGATCCCATGATAAATAGGTAGATTCGCATCCCTAAATATTCTGTTTAGAACTGTACATGAAGAACTGAGTTTCTAATTAAATAGTCCACCTCAATTTGGTCCTTAACATTGAGTCAGGCTCAGCTCTCACATCTTCTTCCTACTGACTGTGGTAGAAGGAGACATTCTTTCAGCTGATTCCTGAGAAGAGGTAATGACCACAATCCCCGATGTTGTCTTAACTGTGCAATGAGTTTGCAGTGCTAGCTAATTTCATTGTGCTTTGGACAAGGCCCATGTGTGACTCTTTGCTTATTTCTCCTTCCTTTCAATGTATCTGAATGAGATGCTTCTAAATGTCCTCATTATACATGAAATTAAGCCTTTCCCTGAGTACTGCATCCCCTCCACTAGATAAATGCAATTTCCCTTAAGACCCCACTTCTCTGTAAATACGAGACACTTGTAGCTTTCCATGAGGATCAATGGTCTTTGCCTATTCTAGACAAGAGATAGGGTCTGCTATAGCACTGAGGGCTGCTCATTAAGAATGCTCTATCCACACACCTCATGGTTGTGGGAAGAGAGGTGCAACTAGCATGACTTCAGTGATGGCTGTGTGGCTGCAGGGAATGGAGGGGACACCTCCAAATTCCCCAGTTCTTTGGTGTTTAGGCAAAAGCATCAAGTATCTTTTGGTAGTGTGGAACCACTACAACAGAACATAGATTTACTGAAGCATGCTGTTTTTGAGATAGATAATATTTTCTGCATAAGTGGAGTTTTCAAGATAGCCTTAAAATGCAGCCCCACACAGAGGATGTTGCAAAAAGCTCTGCCAAATGTATCATGAGCACAAATGAGCACCATGCACGAAGTAAATTATTTCAGTCCACCGGCTGTATAGGGAGTGAGGTAAAGGAATCTACATGCTGCTGCTAGAGGAACTGTGAGAGCCCACTCTCACAACAGCTGGATTTGGGTATAGCTTCCAGGTTGTTTCACCCTGGCATTACCAGGACTGACCTCCAGCCATGGTAGAGCTCTCTCCTTGACACTAGGCTTGGATGACAGTGCTTTCTGCATTGGGAGTGACAGAGAGGGCTGTGTGGTATCACCAAATGTAATACATTGACAGCAGCTTGCTGCCTCTTGTATCAGCCTGGAAGACAGATGAACAAAATGGATTCCTCTGAAGCTCCATTTGATAATTTCACAGTGACAGCCAGGTTAAAACTCAGCCTATCCCCTAGATGTAGCAGTTACTAGTTCTGGTCAGGAAGCATTGTGGCATTTTCAACACCTCAATGGCTGAGCAGTCCCACTTTTTGAGTGGGACACATCATCTCCTGATCTTCCAGTGAGCAACACCAGCTGCTTTCCAGAGACTTCTCCTCAAGAGCTTGAGCTGTCGTAAAGTTCTCATAGCAGTGATAGTCATAGTCATGCACTTGTAAGTACACACAGTGGGGCGTAACAAACTCAATTACTGGAAGTAGGATTGGGAATCAACTGGAATAAAAGGATTCCTTGTAAGATAAAATCATTCAGCCATTTATTAAGTACAGCAAGATGCTGCACACAATTCAGTATAGATGTGTGTGACCAGGACAACTAGAGCTATTACTTTGACACTTCAGACTTTTTGAGTGGGGATTTAAACAGCATTTCCGATAGCATGAAAGGTGATTTAAGAATCAAACCAAAAGTTTCCTTCACCTTTCTTACTTAGTAGCTCCACTTAGTGGCTAACGGGATAAAACACCGTTTCCTTTAGCCTCTGTGTTACCTGGTGCCATTGTGCACGTTGCTCTTTCCCTCAACCCTCCTGTCTTCTGCAGGCACACGGCGCCGCCGAACACTGCGGTAGTGTCAAAGACTGAGAAGTGCACTAGCTGCAGAGTGGAAAAAAAGCCCTGCTGATTGTCTGCTGAACTGAGTTATCCTCCTATCAAACCTTATGTCTGTGAATGTTATCTGTATCAAGTTCTTGTGTAGTTCTAGTTTCCTTTGCAAATTTGTAGGTCTTACGGAGCACTGAATCATAGCAGCTCAGCATGCAGCCTTCCACCTTCATGGACGACACCCGCTCTGCTTGGATTCAGTCCGGCCTCCCCTGCAGGCTTTCTGCTGTTTGAATCCTCATTGTGCTTCATTTGATTTCTGGCTTCCAGGATGAATTTGTTTCCCTGTGTACTGCATTTACTGGGGAATCTGATTTTTAGGATATTAGGCATGCTTGAAGAATACTTTGGGGGACAAATTCTTTAGAGGACCAGAGAGTTTCTGGGTTCAGAAAGGTGAGATGCCAATTTGTTCATCTTCATATAAAAGCCTGAAGTACTACTTCAAAGCTAAAAGTAGAAATAATTGAAGCAGCTGAGGAATTTTGGTGTTTCCAACATGTGGAAGGAGCAGAGAAGTGATTTTTCAGGTGCATGGATGTGGACATAAGTAAATACTGGTCCTTCAAGGATGTGATATGTAATTTCTCCAAGCAGGCAAACTCCTAATAGCTTTCCTTAAGAAGTGGTTGTTTTGGAGAATGGAGTTAGTGTTGTAGGTGTACATTTGGCGTTTCTGTGTATACTCTGCTTATGCTCTAAGCATAGCTGCATATGGCTTGCTTTCTAATACAGGAAACATTCAGAACACTGGCTGTGTTATATACAAAATATTTAGGCATTATGGAGACTCTGTAAGGTACTGTAATGAAATTGAATTACCTTTTCCTTTGTATTTAAGTACTTGGCTCTCTTGTAGTGTGATGAAGCAGCAAGGTAAGAAGGAGTAGTGGCTCCCAGGTCCGACCATGCTAGTTGCTGTTTGGATCATACTGTCTCAGAGGAGCAGAGGGCTCACTGGAGGTAGCTTCCCTGGCTAGCTATGGGACCTTGCTGGGTAGGAAAGGGCTAGAAGGAATAGATAGACTGGGAAAAGGCACGTACAGTTCTTGTAGGCAGATCATGGGAGTGAAGGAGAGTCTGTTTCTGGGGCATGCATTTGACATACAGAAAATTTCCAGTATTTACCAGCAGCTTTTTGTCTTATTTGGTGAAGACCACATCAGTGTGCTTAGCAGCTTTTCTAAATGCATGAAGTCTGTTTCCACATGGAAGCTCCACTGCTTCATTTGGTTTAGCACCTTATATGAATCAACATTGTTAATTTTGCTGTCCTATCACTATAGCGTACTCCAGCAGTTGTGCAAGAGGAGTCTTGGTTTAGCACAGCTCTTTCACCATGAGTAGTGGCCTGAATGCTCTTGTGAATTTGCATCTTATTTTCGGCAGGTTTTCTTCTTCGCTCTACTCAGCACTGTCCCACCAATGTGCAGCTACTCTGGCCACCCCATCTGAGCAGCTGATGTCCACCAGCTTCTCATGGCCCAGGCAGCTGCTGCCGCTGTGGCCTTGCTCAGAGACTGAATAGCTCGTATTGGTTGTATGCATTTGTCTGCCACTACAGCAGCTGTCATTTTTATACTCACAAGTGGGGGCCATGTAGGGTCTCTCTAGTGAGTCTCTTGAGCATTTACATTGCCTAAGCACCAGTGGTCATCTGGCTGCAGAGTACGCACTTGCATATTCTGGGTCTTTGTATCTACGGAAGTAACCTGTTTTCTTGGTTTCCTCCATTTTTAATAACTGAAATTCTTTCATATTTTTGACATGAGTTTCCAAGTATCCATGTCCAGTGTTCTTTACTACTTAGAAGTCCAATAATGTTTTTCACAGTGCAAGCTAAAGGTGGTGCTTGGGCTTCCTTTAAGTTGGTATATTGAGGAATGACCTGCATATTGAAGTGATGAACCACATGGATCTCAGGGCAGGTCTAAGTCATGTCAAATATAAGTTCTTGGTACCTAGCTTAGGTACTTTGTTTTTTCTTATGTAAGTCTATAAATACATATACAAGCTCCCCCCCCCCCCTGCCCCGTTTATACATACAGTAAAAGAAGCTAATGGCATAACACTTAATGTTATCATGTGTGACCTATTTTAAAACTTTAGAGTTTCTTATTTCAGCACTATCTGTGCTGAAATTTTCTATTCTGGATGTCTGCATCAGCCCACTTCTGTCTGTCTGAAATTTAAAAAAAAGGTTCCTATTCTTTCCAGAAAAAAAGAAGGCAAAGTACATTTTGTGTGTTCTTATATATGTTTGATAAGCTCCATCAGACTGTTCTTCAGCCTTAATCTAAAAATTTTGTGGGATCGTTATCTTTTGCTTTTCCAGTGAAAATCCATTAGGGATCCATTAGGAAAAGACTGAAAAATCTGTTTTTTCACTTGATCAGTAGAGATTTGGTAGGAGCTGAATTCCCTGAAATTATCATCTGTACAGCACGTGCCAAGCACAATATTGCAGGTGTTGAGCAAAATCGTGTTGGAGATTACTTTTCATAGTTTTTTAGGCTACTGTGGCATAAGGCGCTGGAAGTTCAAGCGTATGCCTACCCGGAGCAGTAAAGCATGCTGCTGGGCGTGCTGAGGTGAGGAAGTCAGCTCCCTGCTCTGAGCACAGCCCGGGCCAGCAAGGCTGAAATTGAGGATGTGCGCTTGGGGTTTCGAGGTTCTCTTTACTGTTGCCCAAACCAAGGAGGAGGAAAATCTACTTAATTGCAGAGCTGAGGAGCTGTAAAAGGACTTGGCTAGAACTGGGACCTGAAAGTGAGCAAGAAAGAACTCGTGTGGAAATAAGGGCAGGAAATGCTGCCATTGACATAAGAGATGACAGGAAAATTGGAGGAGTGTCGATACGGGTTGGGGTAGGAGACGGAAAGGAAAGAGGTAGGATTGGAAACCAGAAGGTAATGTGTAGGAAACCAGAACTAATAAACAGGAGTAATAAGAGGAGTAAATACTACTAGGGTGAATCTGAACAAGCCATAGAGTACAGTGCTAAACAGAAGGCTGGGATGGGAAGTTTGGACTGGAGGAGTTTAGGATTGCATTTGCAAAAATATTGGCATAAGGCGAGGACTGGGAGTGGGGAAGAACATGAGAGAAAAGTATTTGCAGTGGAAACTAGTAGACGGCAACCAAAGGTCATTCATCTCTAGACCTGAGAGGGAAGGCCAAGATACATGGTGCCCCACGTTCCTGTGCTGCAGCAGGTCCCTGAGAAACCTGTGTGCCTCTCAACCATCCCTTCAGTCTGCTCTGTATGCAGGCTACCGTTGCTCTTACCGCTCGCATGGCTAAAACCTCTGCTACGGACCATGAAGTGCCAGCCCTGTTTTTCAGTACCAGTGCCATTCCATACAATAGATTTTTTCAGGCTTTCTTTTTTCTCTTCCCTTCTGTATTTTTTTTAACAACCTATGAAATGACAGATAAAAGGGTACAAAACGATGAACGTTGCAATAAAACTAAGCACTAATGTGCTGGTTTTGTCTAGCACAGTTTAATTTTCTACATAGCAGCTAGTATGGGGCTATGTTTTGGATTTGTGCTGAAAACAGTGTTGATAACACAGGGATGTTTTAGTTACTACTGAGCAGTGCTTACACAGAGTCAAGGCCTTTTCTGCTTCTCACACCACCCTACCAGCGTGTAGGCTGCGGATAGAGTTAATCTTCTTTCTAGTAGCTGGTATAGTGTTATGTTTTGGGTTTAGTATGAGAAGAATGTTAGTTACACACTGATGTTTTCAGTTGTTGCCAAGTAATATTTAGATTAAGTCAAGGATTTTTCAGCTTCTCATGCCCAGCCAGCAAGAAGGCTGGAGGGGCACAAGAAGTTGGGAGGGGACACAGCCAGGGCAGCTGACCCAAACTGGCCAAAGGGGTATGCCATACCATATGATGTTATGCTCAGCATGTAAAGCTGGGGGAAGAAGAAGGAAAGAGGGGGTGTTCGGTGTGATGGCATTTTGGCTTCCCAAGTAACTGTTACACGTGATGGAGCCCTGCTTGCTTGGAGATGGCTGAACACCGGCCTGCCAATGGGAAGTGGTGAATGAATTCCTTGTTTTGCTTTGCTTGCATGTGTGGCTTTTGCTTTACCTGTTAAACTGTGTTTATCTCAACCCATGAGTTGTCTCACCTTTACGCTTCCAATCCTCTCCCCCATCCCACTGAGTGGGGAGTGAGCAGCTGTGTGGTGCTTAGTTGCTGGCTGGGGTTAAACCATGACAACTAAAAAAAAAGAAAGAAAAAGAAAAAAGAATAATTCTGTCTATGAAGCCTTAATTGGGCCCCCTTGTATGTATACATTTTGATACTGTCTCTAATTACAAGGTCACATACTGCTTTTTCCCATGGAGCCCTGCATCGTTCTGTGCACTAAGTAGAAGGTGTTTGTTGAATGAGTGCAGCCGTAAGTTGTTTTATTCTCACTGTGGCACGGGTAGTCCTAGGCTTGCGTTACTGTATACTGCTTAAGACCAAGACTGAACACAGAATTACTCATTTCCTTGTGGGTTTTTAATTGCTACCTGTTTTGCAAACAATACTATTTATTTTTTAAAATCACTCGCTCTGAGATGAGCGGTAAGATTCTCCCTGCTCCTGCATGTGGAAAAAGGGGATGCAGGGTGGTTGACTCTGAGATAGCAGGGGCCTGATATTTACCTGGCTCTCCACAGTGTAAGTCATGCTATGTGTTCAAACCAGGCTGCCACTGCCTCCAGTTTGCAGCTGATGGGTGTAGAGTCTTCTATGATATGGCCCTCTTCCTTGGGTACTCTTTCTCAGGATACAGAAAGTGAACATACTACAAATAACGAATGCTATGAGAAGGTGAGCGTAAATGACTTGCCTGAGATTTTGTAGGAACCAGCGATGAAGACTAGCTGTAATCTGCAAGGACAGAACTCAAGAGAGTTAACCCTGAGACCATTCATTCCCTGGCTTAGTCCCTTGCCTTACTTATCTCTCATTTCCTGGTCTCTGCAATGAGCGAACGAAGATTGTGTATGCAGGCAGTCTCCTTCACTGCTCAGGACAAATTCAAAGTATTGTTTTGGGATGAATGATGTTGGGATCATCTGGGGAAGAGGTCATTGTGCAGTCAAACGGTGTAGCATCATGGACATGCACAGGGTAGGGGCTGAATTAAGATTGTACAGAGGATCTTAATTATGGCATCTTAAAGCTTCCGAGTCTTTGCTTTGCAACGTTAGTGATGTTCTAATGTAGTTTGTGTGTACCTGTGTTTAATATATATTGTTTTTTCACTTATGAAAGGATGTTAACAGGCTGCACTCTTCAAACACTTCTATAAAAATTCTGAGTTTAGCTTTCTGAACAGGTTTTTGAAATCAATACAGAGAGAGCCGCTAACAGGAGGTAAACTGCAAACCACAAACACTTTCAATAGGATAGCTCTTTTTATATAACATTTGATATCATTTTCACAGCATGATCTCTACTTTCATACTGTGATAGCTTTTACCTGGAGTTTAGATGATTCATTTTTGTAGTGGATACTTAACTTTTATATGAGGAAAATGCAAGAGAAGCCAGCACAGCATTAAATGAACTATAGTTGCAGCATTAAATGAACTACAGTGCAGTAATAATGTAGAATGCTCAGATCCTTGCCATCACACAGGGTTGGATTCATGAATGCTCTATCAATCCATAAGTGAGGAGATATGAAGGCCTGGAATTTTTCGCACAGCTTTTTGGCATATCTAATTCAATTTTTAAAAGTAGATTGGGCACTAAGAGCTTGTTTAGTAATTGTTAGAAATCCTTACAGGATTCTGCTTGAAAATTGACTATGATTTCCTGTTGGTGTGGATCTTGGAGAGTAACGTGACTACATCAGTGCATTTTCCTCATCTTTTCTTTCTCTGAAGTTTTTAAAATTAATTTAGAAGTCCAAGCTTTACACTGACTTCTACAGTAGCTACTGAGAGGAGGGAGAACGTATTTTTAAACTTTCATGTTAATGGTGATTATTCTTTCAAAGAGATCCAGATTTTTGTGTTGTTTATATGGCGTGCATGGAATTAAATCTGTTGGTTTGGCTTTTCTGGAAGATGATTGCTGTGGTTGAGGGTTTCGGGGCTACTCTGCCAAGCTTCTGTTTTCACATGCTTGTAACTTCTTATGAACCATTTTAAAATGAAGTTTTCTGTATATGATTCCCAACCAGTTTTCATGTCTACTTATTTCTGACTAATGCCAAAATGAAAAAACTAAAAAACATTGTTTTGATCCTGCTGAAAAATAGTTTAAAGGTAAAAACGGAATAGTTTGTCTTATTTCCTCTGTTCAGCCCATTATCAACCTCCTCCCTTTCTTCAGGTTTCCATCACACTCTCATTTCACTTTTCCTCTCCAAGAAACATACATGTAAAAACATACATGTGAAATGGCCTGACAGTCACATGCTATTAGAAATCTGGCAAACCTGAGGCTAGTCATCAGAAGTCATCTCCTCAGAGTTTCTGAAGGGAAAGAGCAAACTGATTTATAACATAGGTCAGATAAAGTTGAGCTGGACTAATTTTTTTAAATTCTGCTTAAGATTTTTGTCTCTAATTTAGTTCTTGCTTTAGAAACTAATAATAAAGGAAACCTTTCCTCTTTACTACAACCCAAACAGCCCTTGCTCATTCCAAAACAAACAAAAAATGTTGTAGCTCTTCTACTGTTTTTGTAAACCGAGGCTTGACCTGATTCTATCAAACAGTGTCTTGCAGGACCTGCGTTGCGCTTGGTCAAGATGAAGGCATTCAGCCCTTTCTACATTTGTCATAATTAAATATTGTAAAGCCATTTGAAAATGAATGAGACAATTGTTTGAGCACTATGAGCTTTGCTAATAGGTGCTGAAAGTCCTACCCTGGGGTTTCATGCACATTTGAAAGCAGCTACCCTTGGTGATTATCTCCTGTACTTTTCTGTACTGAACAGCATACTGTGTCAAATCGATATTTCTTCTGCTCCCTGAGGTTCTTAATTCACATGTTCAGAAAACTTCATGTTTTGTATTCCTTGAGATACACCCTACAAAACCTCAAATACACACAGAAATGCACATTAAAGGCCCCCTGCTTGCACCCCATCTGTACGAGCTTATCACCAAGAATGACTGAGTGAGGTTTGCTTTACAACTCGAACCTTTGTGCGTAGGCACTCCCCTCACAGCCTACCTCTGTCTCGGGACTCTTCTGTTTCTCCTGCTGGAACTCGGGAGACAAGTTTTACCTACAGCGTGTTTTACAGTGCATGCATGACTGCAGTGCCTGACTTCTCCCCGCTCTGCTGTTTAAGAATTGCATATCTGAACTCATTTCTAGGAGGTTAAATTATTCCTAACCTTAAGTAGAATAATGTTATTTCCAGAGCCTCCTAACATAATTTTTATTTCTAATGGTGTAGGGAGCCTAGTCAAGGTCATAGCCTGGGTATGCTAGCTGCTGTACAAACATATTATGACAGCTGCTCTCCAGAGAAGGAGCTATAACTCCTAAGAAGATGGCTGACTGTGCTTTAGGGTTTCTGTCCCTTAATATCAAGTTTCGATGCAAACGATGGGATTGGTGAAGCAGGGCTGATTTACACCTGCTGAGGACTCTGCTGAAGAACTCAGTTATGAGACTCAGATTTAGTTTTTTTAAAGCAACAAAAAGTCTTCAGAATCTTGCAGGTGATTTACACTGTCTGTAAAGTTTCTTGAAGGGAAACTAAATCCATTTCTGTCAACTTATCTTTTTCTTGAGCTGTACAAATTAAAAAAGATCCTTCTACATGTTATGGAGCCTGCCATAAGTTTAAAACATTATAAAGCATGGGGCGAGGGTAAGAGGGAGGGCAAACTTCTAGGATAAGCAAATACTGGGTTTTCTGACAACCTTTTGGGAAGTGGAGCCAGGAACACATTTCTGCTTCAAGAAATTACTGTGTGTGGCAGACTTAACATTACAGTCACTTACCTTTCCCTTTGCAGAATCTCCTTTCCAGTCTAGCTTTCGGCGCCGCGCTGTTGCATCTCGAAAGTGTATCCAAACTGAGTAGTGCTCAGGACAAGTGTATCTCCTCTCCTCACCATTCTCTCATTGTGGAGGACCTGTGTTCTGGGAGGGATGTTAAAGATTATTGCTCTGAATGGGAAATGCTCAGGGGGAGAGCAGTGTATGAAGCAAAAGCTGCTATAGGTTACTGTGCTTGGGAACAAAAAGGTAACTTCTCTGGGAGCTTTCTGCACCACAGCAGAAGCATGGACTGATGGCAAGCACCTCCCAATGCAAGCAGAAGTCAGAAAGGAGCCTTGGCTGGGAAGAGGCATAGATGCTTGGGAGTTGGTCCTCAGAGGTTTCATCTGCGGTGCGAGCTGCCTGCCACTGTGCCTTGTGTCCTCTGCTCCAGGCTGCTTTTTCTAAGTGGGCAGCACAGCAGAGCAGCTTTGCAGTAAAGCTGCGGTCAGGCCTGGAGGTTGGAAATCTCCTTCTGTGATGTTTTTGCATGAGGTGGGGAATCTGGTAAGAATCAAAGGTGGCCAGAGGGGAATCCCAAGCTTTCAAATCCTGGAATCCCTGCAGTGAGACTTCAATCACCAGTCTTAACTTTGAACAAACAGGTCAAAGACTCCCTGTGAAAACCTTTTCATTTAATTAGTCTTCCTCATGTGATTAAAACTGCCTTTGATATGGTTTATTAACAGTTTCAATCCCAAATTAACATCTTACCAGTATAAATGTGGACATTGGTCTCTGACCCCTCCTTTTTTTGTTAGGAAAGGTTTCAAGTGAGTTCTCATCCTGCTATGCAAGAGAGAATGCAGGATGAACTAAGCAACTGTGTCTTGCAAAATAGCTGCTCAGACCCTAAGGGTTAAGATCTCTCTTTCATTGCATGCAAGGATTCCCCAAATGATAAAATTATGTTATCAATAGAAGGGTAGATTTGTCCTGTTTTTTTTCTTTTCTCCAGTATGAACACTGGAACATACCGAGACTGTTGGTAATTGATTAAGTACTGTGTCTACGCTTATAAGACCCTTGTCACAAGGATTTTAATTGTCTATTTTTAAGCTCTTTTTTTTTTTTTTTAAAAAGGCAGTAGGTAACTATTATAACAGCACCATGGATGAAGTTGCTGAAAAGCCAGATAGTTTAAGCCTTAATAAGATCGATGGTGAGCCCTAGCACAAGAGTTCGGGCCAAGTCAGAATCTACATATTCTTAAAGTCCCAGGCATCCTGGTGAGATGCTGTAAAGAGGGTCAGGCACAAAGTCAGTGTCAGATTCATTTCCTTTCATCTTCAGAAGAAGCATGGTATCAACTTCACCTTGAGCTAAAATTTGTCCTCTGATCTGATAAAATCATTATTTGCCAATAAAATATGGGACAATTCTCCTACCTGCTCCCTCACCCCCTGCTGTGCACAGTGGCACTCTGTCTTCAGTTACAGCTCATGTGGAGTTGTACCTTGGTGTGAAAGCAGTTTTTGATTGCAAGCAGAAGCTGCCACGTTACCTGAGATGATACCTCTGATTAACTGTCTCATAGTTGTGGCCATAGAGGTCTTGACACCACAGATTAAGGGCAGTGTTTTACTCTCCATCTTGAATCTGCTGCCATTTGCAGACTGCATCCAAGAATTAAACTTTAGTTTTACTTATAGGAGTTGTCAATGGGAAGAATAATTAGGCTTCAAGTAAGACTTAACAAAAATACACTAAGAACTGATGGCCAGGCTGATTTTCAATCAGAATTAGAGAAATGATTGTTACGGGTGTTCATCTCTCCACTTCTCTCATTTTTTCAAGTGCAGCCCCTCATCTCATCACAAGGAAAATCCTCCCTTGGGCAGAACAGCTGACAGTGACTCTTTAATCTGCTGATTCTGATCCCAACAGCATTCTGAGTGAGGGGAAAAAACAAGTGTATTTGACCCTTAACGAACTGAGTTGCAGTATTTACCAGGATTTAAAACGATTGTTTTTCAAACGATTTAAGTATAAGCAGGTGTTTATGTAAATGATGGTTCTTTAATTTGTCTAATAGCATTGTTTTTCCCCCTTCCTCCTGTTATTCATTTCACTATTTTGCTTGTGGCATCCATCTGTGATCCAGATTTACAATCAGACCATTGTTTTTAGTCAAGTTCATCAAAAGGTAACATTGTATCTAATAAAGGCCAATAATGACATTTGTATTTTTCTGTATGTAAAATTTGAAAGAGCTCTGAATGCACAAGGTAAAATAAGTGACCGAGGAAGGTAACGATAAAGATGACCTGATCAGCTCAATTTGTTCAAATAAATAAGCAGCATGACATGTTGGAAAATATAGAAGACTTCTAACTACTAGAAACTACTGCTTAGAGAAATTGCTTTTCATAGTTCTTTTTCATACTTCTAGTGGGCTTATATATAAAGATTTTGTGACTAAGCACAGGTGCTTTAAGTTACACAGCAAACTGAATGCGTCCCCAATATTGTACATCATATCGTATATACAGTATGCACCTGAAGTAGAATAATAGGTCCAGCACCAAATAGCTGGTGGTGTTATCATAGCAGAGGAAGCTGGGCTGTCATCTTGTGTTCATTTACCTGAATAGGAAGAATGTCTTTGGTCTGGCCAAGCTCGGCTTGGAGTCACAGAAACTGCAGCTAAGGAGAACGTGTGACAAATATGGCTCCAGAGTGTCCTTTTTGTAAACCTCCAGTTGTGAGGCTTATCAAGGGCTTGAGCATTGCTGCTCATCTTCTTTGTCCTGAGATGTCCCCAAGCACTGTCTGTTCAGGCAGTAAATGATCTCTGGATCTCAGTGAAATCTGACCCTACCCTTTTCCTGATTTCTGCCCTTGTTCTGCAAAATAAGTGGCACAGAACAAGCTCTGTAGGTCTCCAACATCACGAGACTTTCAAAATAGAGTTACTCCTTGCTACTTGTATAAATGCAAGTCAGGCAGAGTAAGGGTGCATGTTTTGGTTTGTGTTGTTCTAAATGCGATTTGACTTTCTACACCACCTAGTAGCTGATGTGGGGGAGCAAGGTGAGCAGGCAAGGTGGGGCCTGTTCTGCTGTTCCAGGAGTCTGTCAGTGGGGTATTACCATTATATCCCAGGTCTAACAGTTACGCTGAGCTGACCAGCTACTTATTTCATAATCATGCCTAGTTAACACGGTTAACTTTTTGGCAAGGATTTTTATTTTAATATCCAGTTTTGAGAATGTAACATGAACATTAGTAGCAACTGATCATCACCGTGCTAATGCAGCCAAACTGCTTTTCACTCACTTTTACCAGGAATATTTTCAAACTTTAGTTTTCAGAAAAACCCGAACTGTTGCTGCCCAGAGAGGTAGGGAACACAACAGAGGATATGACCTTTCTGAGTGTTTTCTTATCAGACAGCATAAGTACTGTATGTCCCACTAAGCTGCTTCAATAGAACCTTGTCAAGTTATCACATTACTTGACATGTTGCCGATAATGAATACATAAAAGCCTTAGATATTGAGGACTCAGAGGAAATAAATAAGATTTACTGAAAAACTGCTCAACATATATCCCAGGGCCACATTTTTTTTTCCTTGTGGTTTGTGTGCTGCCTTTGGTCCCTTAGATAAATGGGATGATGCAAGAGTTTTAGCTTCTTGAAATGTGAAGTGTGGATGTGGGTAGATAAATGAAGAAAGTAAATGGTCATCTATCTCCATTGTGGAGAACTCAATCACATTGTAATCATATCAGTCTTATTCTCCAAAACTGCCTGATATTTTGCCTTTCTGCTCCTCTAGCTCTGGTTGGTATCTGCAGTATCTTCTCTTGTCCTGTATTCTTATGAGGGCTGAGCATCAGGGAAGAGTTGATATTCATCTTTGTAATTTTGCCTTAATGTAGATCAATTCTCTGACTTTGAGGAATTAAAGGAAAAGAAACAAAACAAAATCCAGCAGACAGAACTAGGATCAGCAGCATCAATCTCTTGTGTCACTGTGGTAGAAGGTGGCCTTCAGACTTAGTTATCAAACAGCACTTGTCAAGAGGCTGCCCAGGGTTTGCCAGCTTATCTCCTCCCCAGCAGGAGGGAACACGCAGGATGGGAAACTTCAGGATCTGTTCAAGAGGAATTGGGAGACTTACGCCATCACTCCTTTCTGAAATGATGCATTGGTAGTCAACATGGCTTTGGAATGGTTTTGGATAATTGGTCTAATGTCTTATCTGCATCTGGAAAGCTGTGTGTGTCCTTCATCTGTTCTGAAGATAGTCTGACACTGGCTGAAGTTTCATGTTTGCTTTATTAGCAGTCTCCCAGCATACCTGGGCAGTAAGAGCTGACAGTGTTGAGAAGATGGTTTGTTGCAAAGAAGCATCTGAACTTTGCATGCAGTTTTTGATAGCTATCGAGGATTTATTCAGCAAGAACTGGTTGTGTGCCTTTGACTGTAGAAGGTAATTTAATACCTCCTGAATCTGATCTCCACAAATTCTGACTTGGAAGAGCTGTAAAATTCATGACAGTTAGCTTCTTAAATAAATACCTAATAAAGTATTTTTAGTAATCTCTACTTCAAAAATATGCATTCTGTTGCCTCTCTAATTCCTAATTTTTCATGTTTAGATTAAATGGATTCACTCCTTTAGTGAAAATGACTCCAAGATTTACTCCAAGTTTACTCATTTAGTAGACTACTGTATGCTTAAAGCAGAAAATAAGAAACCAATATTTTCCTATTTTAAAATGACTTCAAGCACCTGTAAATTACTAACCGAAGTGAAGGCACCTATAGAAGTTATTCTTTATTTCCTTCTAGTGCCCTGAGAGCCATCTTTCTCCAGAAGACTGTGCTTTCATTCTGGGCTCCTGTTGTATGTAAAGAGACAGCCTTATATCTGGTATCTTGGCTGGCTGAGACTTTTTCTCGGGTTTAAAGTCACCTCTTGTATTTGACTGATCAGGAGGAAGTGGGAAGCGCTATTACAGCACAGTGGCTCACAGTGGCTGTAAGCAATGATATCTAACAATGCCCTAAGGAGCTAGTTAAAAAGTGCCTCGCACACTCAGGAAAGCACTTTAATGTAACCGCATTAGAAAGCTGTCAGTTGCTTGTTGGGCAAAACAGACTTTTTTGCGCTGTAAGGATTATTGAAGCATTTGTTACACAGTAATTTGGAAATCATAATAAAACATTTCTAATTTTATTTCCCCCAGCAAACAACTAATGGATCTAGTACATAGGAAGCCCAGACAGCATGCTATAGAGCCGTGAAATCTTGTTCATTCTCCTAATTGGGAGGGCAGGGGATAGAAGCTGTAGCTATTTTTTTTTTAAGTGTCCTTCTCAGAAATAGAATTTTCAAAGGCAGAGGTAGGAAATAACTTGGTACCTTTTCAACTTTTCTACTGCCTTAAACTCTTGGTATGTTTGTGCAAATACATTTTACTGTTGTTCAAATGACATGTTAAATGCTGATGAAGTGTCAGAACTCTAGTAGGTGACTTAAATGTTCTCCGTGCTCCCCTGTAACAGGAACCTTGGCAAAATGGTGATGGATGAATAGAGGCTAGTTTTTACAACATCCTAAGAGGGTGACTGGCAAAAAGTGCTTTGTAGAGGACATCCTTCAGCGCTCTCTACAGGCCAGTGTCTTACATGGTCAAAGAGAAATGTGATACTTTAAAAGAAAAAAATAAAATCTTTTTCTAAACTGTTTCTTTAGACTGGCTAACTTATCTCTTTACTGCATTATGATTTCCTTCATGAATTCTCTTCTGAATTGCAGAAGCAGAAATCTGATCCAAAAAAAAAAAAAAAAAAAAAAAAAAGCTTCACATCAAGGAAGGGAGAAGAAAAGAAGACAGTAATGAAGTGTGATGATTTGCTGAATTTCAACCTTAAGTCATGGTTAAACCTGATCACATACCGCTGAAAATGTCAACTGTTATTGCTGTGTGAATAAGTTGTGTGAATTTTGGCTGAATTGGCATTCCCATGCATCCAAAATGTCACAGGCCTGAGCATATAGCAATGACAAAAGTGCATTAGGGAATTCATAAATCTGTTCAATGGGTTTGCAGTTGGAAATCCAGAGCACCTAGCTGCATCTGAGCAGAGGTTGGTACACTCTGTTTATTATTCACTACCCTCAAAAATTTCAGGTAAAGTTCTCCTTTCAAAAAATTCTCCCAAACCAAAAAAAGCACCCTGTCTTGGGAAAATCATTTAAAAAACAGTGATACACATTTTTTTTTGTCAGCTAAGACAAAATCCATTTATTACATCATATATTCCAAGCAATACTTTCATGCAAACTTGCTTTCATGATTTCTGAGATCAAGATGAAAATCGTCTTTCTTTGTCTACCGATCACACTTACTGGAACAGCTCTTCATGAGCTAGGGCTTATATTGTTCAAACCTGGATATTAGATGAGCTGTAGTAGAGTTGGAGTCATAGAACTTGAGCATGAAAAACTCTGGACAGCATGTATTTTAGCTAAAGAGGACATGAACCCTTAGCTTCAAAGGGACAAGCATCAATACTATGTTTAAATCTCTAAAAAGCAGTCTTTGGCACAGAGGACAGAATTAAAACCTGAGACTGAAAACCTTACAATTCCTGACTCATACGCAATGGTTACTGTAGAGGAAGTTTTTTTATTTTAAATTCAGAGCTTTTTAGGAAATCTGTCATTCTGATTTCAGTCCATCTTTTTCAGTATAGAATTCCAAGTAAGTTAGACTTGAAAAGCTTAGAAATACTCTCTTTCATAAATTGATTATGTTTCACGTCAAATATCATGATGAAGCATAGTGTTGAATATGTTTGTTTATTCTGATATTTTCAATATATGCTGTTAAACAGTGGCTGTTCAGCTAACCGTATGACACACAAGGCAATGTGTGACAGAGTACAGGGAAATGGAGAATGAGATGGAAGTCTGGACAGAAGAGATCAAATACCTGATTTTATTTTTGAATAGCAGCACACATGAGAGATTTCTTTAAGAGAGCATTGCAGCAGAGAGGAGGAGGAGAGAAAGACAGAAGGCTCTGGAAGAAAGTGGAACCAAGTTTCTGAAAACCACAGCCTTTACAAAGAAGGTCCTTTAGATACAAATATTGTGCAGGTTTATAAAAGAGAGAAGTGGGTTTAGAATTAGGAACTCAGAATACCAGTGAGCGTCCAACAATGAATCTTAGCAAAGAAGAATACCTATTGCTGTAGGAGCTCCAGTTGTGCCTTGAAAGTACAATGGAGAAAGGAGAGAAGTGAAAAGACAAGTCTATTCTTCTTTCTATTCAGGAAAGGACTGGCCTTCCCTTCTGACAACTGTCATCTTGGTTTGTGCAATGTAGCCCTTCATGAGACCTGGAAGGATGCTTGATGGTAAACTGTCTTCAAGAAAGAACAGTTCATTACAAAAAGCTTTAGAATTTGGGCCTCCTTAACAGCCTTTCAGATAAAAGGGACAGGCCAGTCTTTCTTATATGATTTAAGTAAGAGTGTGATCACTGAATAGATCTGCAGGATGGCAACAAGGACAGAGATTTATATAAGAGCTTTAAGAACAGAGGTTTATAATTAATTAGTCAGCGGTGAATCGGTGGAGCGTTGGGAAGGAGAAGTAAAGGAGAGACCCACAGTGCTGCTTGCAGGTTAGTCTGAAGTGAAAGCTCTTGGGGTGTGGGCCAGACTGACAAGAGTTCTGCTAAAAGGAAAGAAAAAGCATTAACCTGTGTTCATGCCTGGATTTAATTCCACAAGACACTGCAGGACCTAAAGCAAACCAGTTGGGACCTAAGGTACATCAAGTAACATTTAACCAGTTGTATGTTCTTTTTATGACTTCTGTTTGTGAGGGAGATAAATGCATGTCTTAGGCAATAAAACATTTCCCCTGATTATAGCAAATGGTGTTTCTTTTCCCTCGCGGGGTGTAATAGGAATATCAAAATTTTATATCTCATATTAAAAAAGCCCAAGTTTGATAAAAAATGAAACACATTTAGTAGAGTTGTTATCCCAGGTAAGGTGAAGTACCATTATACAAAGTCATAGGCACGGAACCGTAAGTACGGCAGATTCACTTACTGTGAATCCAACCAAACTTCTGCATACTACATCCAAAATCCAGACAAGCTTGGAAAGAAAGGCTAGTGACCAGGCTTTTGTAAAGACCACTAAATCTCTAAGCAAAGCCAGGTGGTACCTTTTATCAAAGGTAACAACCATCTCAATAAATGCAGCAGAGGGAATTTTAAATTGGGACAGAGAGTTATATAAGGGGTGGTGGGGAGGAAAGCATCTGAGAGAGTGAGAAAACAGAAGTGAACCAGCTCAGAAAAATAATCCTGGGAAGTGTGTCCAATTTTTCTAACATTTCTAATCACTAACTTTTCCACAGTGGTGTGGGTATCTGTGAAAGTAGAATTTGTCACCAGTAGAGTTTGAATAGAGTGTTAAGCAGATGTTTTATTTCAGGAATGTAACTATGTAAAATAGATATGCCAAAATACTTTCTTTGATGTGGAATAATAAAATCAAAAGAAAGGGTGTTACAGACTTGCCTTTCCCTTCTGCGGTGTGAGCTGCAGTTTTGCATTCAGTTGTATAGTTGTATGGCTTCTGCAGAAAAGCTTTTCCAAGCCTGCAAAGTTTCCAGGAACTCAGGTCTTTTCCCTTTCTGTGTTGTGACAAACCCAAACTCTCCTAATGGATGCCTCCTGTCTGTCCAGCAGAGACACATGTGCTAGGGCAGCCAAAAACCTGCTGGCTTGGGAGTTTGCCTTAGAGGAGGAAGACTCTGCCTCAGGTGGTTTGGAGCAGGGTCCTCACCTCTGGGGTACCCACCTGCAAACTCAATGCCCTCATCATCAGCCTGCTGTGCTGGCTGTTCTGGGCAAGGCCATCCACTGGCAAACTCTTGTGTTAGATGGCAACGATGGGAGAATGTGTGTGCGTGGGGTGGGTGACTGCAACCTGCTGGGGAGTGCGCTTGTGGGAACCTAAGGTACCCTGGTCCCTTCTGCAATGAGTGTTTAATTGCACCTGTGCGGTAGGATAATGCCAACAGGAGGAACTGAGACCATCGAGGCTGTTCTTTTTGTTTCAGGCAAAGGACTTGAAGTTAAACATTTCATTTTAGGTTTTAACAGATGGATATTTTCAGAAAAACAAAAAAGGCAACCCGTGAAGAACTGGCAGTGGGTCTCCTTACAGATAGTTCTCTGAGTTTTCTTTGTAACACCCTAGAAATATTGTATCTCATTGCAGTAAATAAGAAATTTTTTGTGTCCTTCTAGGGGAGCATGTGCTATGCTTGATGAGTTCTGCATATTCCTTAACTTTCCAATTTTGCTACCAGACTAGTTCCTACTACTTCTCAAAACACTGGTTTCCAAATACCTGATTATAATATACAGCTATAAGCAGAGGTTTCGTCTATATCAAAGCAGCGTTTTCATGGGCCCATACTTCTGAATGGAGCTGTTTACTGCTGTTTTAACTGGGATTTCACTGTAAAATCAGGCAGAATAGTTTTCACGGTTAATTCTTGCGAAATGAGATTTGTTGTAGTGGGTTTTTTTGGTTGGTTGGTAGGTTTGGTGGTTTGGGGGTTTTTTTGTATGTTTGTTTTTGTTTGCTTGGGTTTTTTGTTTTGGGTTTGGTTGGGGTTTTTTTTGGTAGAACGGCATTTATAGCAGCCTATCTGGCGTGGAAAAAGTTTTTAAAAATAGCATATAAGTACAGTATTGAAAGAGAGCATGGCATAGTTTGGTTAGGGGCTGTCTGGGATGAAGCACATACAAGGTGCTGAGAGCTGGGCTGATGGCAGCCAGCTCAGGTTTGGCATATCATGATGCCAGTGTCCTTCAGTCCTGCCCTGAGTGGAGTCCAGCAAGCTGTAAGAGAGATCTCAGCCTGCCGATGCTTTCTCTGCATTGCTTTTAAGGTAGAAGGTACAATATCATTTAAAAAAATTCTGCATTTTATGGAACATACATGAAGTTCAAGGAACAGGTTTCAGGCAATGTACATTGGCATGACTTATTTTATTTCATGTTTTACGTACTCACTGAATTCAGTATACTGTCGTTTTATATTTGTGCTAGTTTACATTAGCTGTAAATGTGACCTCAGAGTGTTTATATGTAATGTACTGAAGCTTCTCAAGTTGACAATCACCAGGATGTTTCTTGTGCTGCAGTGCAATTGAGAATCACAGATCCTACAAGATAAAGTCGTGTAGAATTTTGTTTATCTAGCTGTTGCAAAACAGCAAAACAGTTAGTTTAGCTTATATCTTGTCATGTTTTCTGCTATGCCAGTTGGAAATTTTTTATTGGTAAAAACTTGTTTCTTTTTAAAAAAGTCTGTCTTCCATTTTTGTGGAAGTGAATAATTGTTTCCTGGAGATTAATCCCACAAATGTTTATATTCAGTAAAGTCACTTTTGACCTCTAGTTTCATGGGCTTTTGCCAGTAAAAAATTGAAAACCTTACAGAACTTGAAAATCTTGCAGAAGGAGCCACGAGAATAAAGTTTAATATCAAAAGATGATACAGTTATGCAGAAGTATGGAGCCTCTGATTTTTTAGTAACATTATTAGATGCTTTAAGTTTTGCTCAGCTCCCTCCCTCCCTTCCAAATGCTAGAACTGAGCTAAACTGTCATATTTTAAAAAATATTGTGTTTTAACATACATCATAATTTTCAGATGATCTAACCTCCTTTAGAAGTACTAGTCCTTGAAAATGTTACTGTGATAGCCTGCATTCTCAGAGAACACACACTAAATTGGAGAGTAAATGTATCTTACTAACCACAGCTTGCACTGCTGCTAAATTAAAGACCTTTTTTTATATTTTAAAAGATAACCCCGTGTGTTAGCATTTTTGCACATTAAATATTCATGAAAGTCCGGGTGATGAAAACCAGCCCTTTTAGCCATATTAATTTCTTACACTATCTTTGAAATTCCTTCATAAAAATATTTACAGAATAAAAGGGATGTAATAGTTTTATATGGTTACCAAACCTCCAAAATTCACCAGGATTGCTTAAACTCTGAAACTCTGCCTTCACACTGTGCATGTTAATATAAATGCCAAAATAATGCAGAAGACTGCGTGTGACATCGTAGCAATGCCACAGCTACGGCAATAAAGTCACATCAAAGACTCAGAGCGTTGCGGTACCTTTGCAGTCACATCAGAATCACAACAGATAATAGACAATCTGTAGTCGCAGCACACCACAGACACTTCACATTCATAATGCACCTCAGTCACCTATTAGGATGATCATAGACATGCTAGAGTATCATTACTTACCCTCTAGTAAAATTTTAGTTGCATCATGTAGTATTCATGTCAGTCCTATGGATTAGAAGATTTTACTCAAATTTCCTTGGTTTTGTTCCTCTGTAAATAGAGTCAAAACACCAGGTAGGAATATCTTTTTATATAAATCTGTTGTATTACCTGCCAGTTCTGGTTTTGTTTACTGAAGAGACATAAAGAAGTTTACGGAATACTACAGTGATTTTTTTTCTCCCTGTATTGCTTTAGATAATTTTTTTTGTTTAGAAGAAAAGAAAACTCACTGCAAAATATGTTATTACATGTCTTGTATTATAATCATTGGTGTTGAAGGCCTGAGGTATAGTATTTACATTTTGCAGTTTTATTCAGAAATTAGAACTAGCAGTGTTGTATCTAAACATTTTGCATATTTATTAAAAATTAACATAGACCTTTTTTTTTCTCCTTAATGATCTTTTAAAACATTTCTCACTGGAAAATGCCCACCAGAATGTAGTTCTGGTTTAATGGCAGTGTAAGTTTCATTGGCTATAAGTTCTGAAATATCAGTATAAGTAATATTTGAACCACACTCATGCAATGTAATTTAGGATTGCATCATCCATTTCTTTTCAAGTGCATGCAAAGATGAAATAGCTCTACACAAGATATGTACAATGCCTCACGGTGTGTCATCTATTACAGGATACATGCTGTCTATGGATCAAGCTGCAGCTGTGTTTTTTCTGCCTGTTTTGGTATTTCTTTTTGCTTTGCGATGATTTCACTTGAATCTGTGGCTGAAATTTCAGGAATTCAAATGTTTGTTCAGAAATCAGGATAAAATTGGATTTTTGTGGTTTTCAGTGTAAGTAGTGGGCAGAAACTTATTCATGTGGAGCAAGACAGATTCAGATCTAGAAGTGTATTGAAATATGGTACTAAGGAGTTGGTAAGAGTTGGAAAGTATGCTTTTTCTGTGTTTTAATTTATGTTGAAAGTTCGACACTCGTAAGCTAAAGCTGCAATTGTACAATATCACATATGACCCATTGGGGCCACCTGTGTTAAGGATCAGCTCTACCTTATCCTCTCTGGGAACAGGCAACATTCTTTTGCCAATGACATTTTTTTTCTTTTGACTGCCTAAAATGAAACTTGATTTCCCTGGAAAAGTCACACACAGTTGAAAAAAAAATATGATAGCTTTTGTATAACTTCTGAAATCTTCCTAAAAAAGTAAACCAGAACCGCATGTCTGTTAGAGCTCCACAGGACAGGATAAAAAAATTCCTAGAGCAAGGTCATCCTTCTTTATTAAACTACACAGATCTTGGAAGACGTTTTGTAGAAGCCAATTGTATTGTGTGGAACCCAATTTGTGGTGTCGCCCTTTAAATCCTGTAGGATTTTCCACGAAGTTTGTTGTTCAGTGCAAAGAGCCCTGTTGTTGTTCGCCCTGAGCGCAAGGGTTGCTCTTGCCCCACGCTCTGTTCCCCCGTTAATGACTGGGTTTTCACGTCCCTTGCATCTGTCCCAAGGGAGGAGCTCGTGGGAACGAGGGGGCAGGTCATTCTCAGCGACAGGCTCCTGGCTTGGGATCTCGCTCCTGCCAGAAATCTGTCTGAGCCTGAATCTGGCAAAGTTTAGGAAGCAGTGTTAAATGCACCTCTTTGTTCAAGGCTTCCACTAACGGCAGGCACAGGAATTTCACTTGGCAATCGGTATCCTGGCTACCCTTTTCAGGGTACTTCTATAGCTGTTTCAATAGCTAGGAGGGGCATGGAGCAGTTTTTGTGGTGATTTAGATTAGAGGTGCATTATGTAAAATGCATCCAGGTACTGTGATAATTTTCCTTGATCATTTAAATACATGTGTGTATATATATGATATTGGTTGACTGGTTTCTAATTTTAATTAAAAAAGAGACCCTTTAGTGTATATAATTTTAGAAAGGTACTAAGCCTGAAAAATATGCAGAGGAATAAGATCTGTGTGTAGGAGCAGTTTACAGACTTTTTATCATGGTGTGTTTTCCTTTATTACTTTGGACAAGTGCTACAACTCCAAAGGAAGGAAAGAGTAGAGATTTTGGAAAACAAAATTTATTGTTCAGCCTTAGGAAAGAATGTGAGAATTGGGCATTTCATGTCGATTGTCCTTCATTTTGCTTATACAATATGCTCTGGATTTAGATGCTGACTTCCATAGTCAAAATGTGTAAAAGCTTTTGCACAGGAGACATTTTCCTATGGGTGGAAGCACAGTAGCATTTTGATACCGAACAATAGCTCTCAGGGTGCCAGAGCCCGCCGTGGGCATTAGCTAATTCCATTGCCAGAAGGACTGCTGGTTTAGCCCTTTTCAGAAATGAGCTGATGTCTATCTCAGCAGGCAGAAGAGCATTGCCTGCAGGAAATTCACTACGGTGCACGAGTGCATTGGGGTCTAGACATTAAAACAGGCCCTCATGGAGGAGCACTGGCATGTGTCTCTTCCAAATTCTGATTGACTTCGTCAGTTATATTATTATTATTTACTAGTATTTCACAACTGCCGGGCACTGTTATCTGTGCACATAGACAGTGCTTTCACCTAAAAAGCTGCTGCTGCTGAAGTTAATGCAAGAGTTCCTTTTGCATATTGTTGCTTGCTTACTCCATTGTCACTTAGGTGCATTAAAAGGTGTTCATGCATGAGCAGCATTTGTTCCATTGCTCTGCCTATGCGTTTGTCAGGATAAGGCCCTCTGACTAAACACAAGAATTGAGAACATGAACCTTAGTTCATATCTATGGCTAGATACGAGTCCCACCGTTCCCCAGCATGTCTATCCAGTAGCAACTGGTTAATTCCTTACAGCTCTTGTGGCAGAACAAGATCCTGAAGAGACATGTGGAGAAGGAGAGGAAGAAGGAAGAGAGATAAGTAGAGATACTTTAAGATTGCTACTGTTGGCAGAGAGAAAATGCCATGGGTAGTGCTGTAAGGCAGAGGTCAGACAAACATGAGAAGTGCTTAAAATTTCTGTGATGCTGAAGAGGAGCTGCTTGAACTTTGCTATAGGGGTAAAGGAAAAGGCAAGTAGGAAGGAATGTGTCCGGGTGGCAGGGAGTTGACACGTTTGAAGTGACAAGTGAGCAGCTAAGTTAGCGGTTTGATCACTGAGGGCGGGTAGGACCAGATTTTTTTTTTTCCTAAAGTTACAGGGAAGTAGTTTGGAAAATAACACATCTCAAGCTTGCATCCCCTGCAACTCCTTTTCCAGCTTGAATCACAAAAGAAAGTTCAGAAATCAGAGAACAGGTTCTTGTACAGTGCTATTTCCAACCTAACTTAAACTGGAGGACATTTGCATATGTGTCAAGTCGTCATGAGGATTGCAGCTCAATTGTTCAGGATCAAGTATCTTTAGATGTCTTTAATCTTGAAATATTCACCCATCAAGACACCAATGATGAAATCACAATTGCTCACTGTGCTTACATCTATTTTTAAAGAACATTTTCTCCCATGTCCTATTGCTTTTTCAACAGCTTTTTGTAAATACTACCTTGTCCTCACATTGCAACATAAGTGTTCTGCTGGACTCCCCAAATACGTCCCTTCTCAAAGTTGACTCCATCCGTACTGAGTTCAGGTACCCAAAGGATCACAGTGTGAGAAACTACTTGTTTTTATCTGTGGCTGGCAAGGAGATCATGCCCAGTCCTGCTGACTTAAATTCTTGGTCACATTTGCACACAGGCTGTGCTATCATGGGTCTTTCTGTGGAAGGAAGCCTCATGTCCAGGGTACCAGGTTTGCTCAAAGGGTCCCAGGTGTTTAGCAACTAGCTAAAGCTGGGACGCTTCTTAGTGTGTTGTCCACCACTGACTCACTCCCTGTCAAAGACAGAATATGGTTCAAAGACTCTGTTCTAAACCTTCCCATGTACACGTGTTTGCTCCTTTGCGACCATGTCTTCCTGTGTGAGTGTGATCTTTCATTCTTCACTGTCACTAGGAGATAGGAATCAGATTGGGAGACTTGTGACTCTAGGAGGCAAAAGCTTCGTAAGAGCCTGGTGTGGTGAGAATTGCAGAACATTTGGCTGGGATGGCATTGTCCCCTCCACAAGATGGCTCACCAAAATGCCAGTCTGGTCCTTGTTGGGGAAAGGAGGAGAGAGAGACATGAAGTGTGTTGTCAATGTGTTTACCTACTTGAGTTAGCAAAATGCTGACAGTGATATTCCTAAATAGCAATACTTCTCTCATTTCAAAGAACTTGGAGGATTTCTTCTTTTTAATTTGTCAGTACCTATTTTTATGTTGCCTTTTTTACTAATTCTTATGCTGACTAACAATGCTAACAAAGCTTTTTACATAAAGCAGGCTGTCTTACAACTTGATTTTTTTTCTTCTGAATTATACATTTTAATTAGTAGTAAGTGTTATGAATGAAGATAATTGAAACATTTCATCACTACGTAATTAATCCTTAGATTTGAGATGGACCCTGGGGAAAGAGTTTGCATCTAGACCTAATGGCATAAACACATTCTTGTTTTAATTGTCAGAAAACAATTTCATAACTTCTGTTTTAGGGGGTCTTCAGTTATACACACATTTAGAAACCTTTTTATTTGACCGTAGCTTGTGTGTGTGACAATGCCGTTGTCTTGTTGCATACGTTCTCATCCTGTTAAATTTCATATCATTTCTCTAGGATCTCAGTCTAAAGGATTTTTCTCTTATCGTTCTTAGGGCTTAATTTTGCTTTGGAAAATCAAGCTCTGTGCTCTTTTTGTTTCATACCCTGTCATTTAGAATCAGACAACAATAATTCTGGAATCGGAATGTGCTTTCTGTTATCTGGCTGATTTTGATGGATTGTCATGCGTCAGTTTGACTTTGCAGGGGTTGAATATAGCATTAAAATGTTTTGAGCAGTTAACTGAACAAACATGCCATGGAAACTAGAGAGAAAGGTCACTGGCACAGTGTTTGGCGAACAAAGCTTTGCAGTTGTGTTGGGTTTTTTTTGTTTTTTTTTTTTTTTAACTTGAGAAAAGCTTTGAAATAGCGTATTGTAACACAGTTTGCAGATCACTGAATTATGTACTGTACACATGGTTAACGATTTATGGGGCCATGAGTTATTTAATCAGGTAATGCATATACTTTGTACGACAAGCAAGCAGATGAAAACTCTGAATGGAAGAAATTGTTCATCCTCTGAATGACATGCATTCTATGCTGTGTTATCAGAAAATAATATGACTTTTTCCAGCCAAAAGTTGTCGTTTCCAGTGGCCATTGTCTCATCTGAAAACATCAATTAAGCAAAAATGTGTAATAAATAGTGCCTTTCATTTGGGGTGTGTTAAACAAGTGCAAGGCAAAATAGAGTGATCTCAGATCTCTGGCATTAGGCTCTTGTGTTTTCATTGTCATAAATTTTGTTGGTTTGCAGAAAGGACACAGCCTGCAACAAGGCACTTGGTTTTAATACCTGCTGGAACTGAAATGCGTTCTTGCTGTAGAAAAGATTTTAATCCTAATGAGTGGGAGGTGGTAGATAGCTGTAACAATGTGTTGCAGCATAGGATATAAAGGGTAAGGGATAACCAAGGAAAAGCATTGTACTGTTCACAACAGTGGTGGCTTTTTCACAGTGTTGGCACAGCACTTAGCACACTGGGGCTTTTATTCTGCATTGGGGCTTGTTGGTTACATAAAAATGAAAGGAAAAGAAAAGGAAGAAAGAGATGATGAGCATGATGAAGTAGGACAATAAAGGAAACAATTAGAGGGAAACAGAGGTGAGGTGCAGATGGGGGAAGCAAAGCAAGTCTCAGAAAAGAGATGTGATGTGAGGAAGAACTTTGAACTTCTTATGGTTGGGGAAAAGTCTTAATCTTCAAAACTGTGTGGGATAGAAAGTGGAGAGTGGAAAGGGAAGACCAGCTCTGGCTCTGCTACTAAAGGCCTTGTTTTTTCACATGAGAATGGTGAACATGTAGGAGCAGTGTCTTGTCCCACTTATTATATCTCGGTGTCCATCCCAGCAGCTAGAGCCACAGATCAGGTCAGGATGACAAGAAGTCCTTTAAGAATAAAAGCAGAGGCGTTGTGTCAAAGAAGGTGTCCCCAAAGGCAATAAAGCAGTATCACAGGCTTGGAGCCTTCCATGTACCGTAGAGGAGTACTCTCGTGGACCCTTGAGGGCTGATCATGCTCAAGAGCCGTGGATATAACTAGGCACTCAGCCTTCTATAAGCTGAGACAGTCTGAGTGACATGTTCTAGATGTGAGTAGTGTAGCCAGAGCATCACTGAGCACTTGTGCTCAGCTAGAAGGCTAGAAAGCTGCACTGAAGTGACTGACTGTCACATATAGCAGTGATGATTTGCCTCTTCTTCAGACGTGTTCTATTCCTCTACTCAAAGCCTGAGGACAGTGCACAGTTTTCTCCAGTGTTGCTGCTCAAAGCAGCCTGAGGAGCAGTGTGCCCTGCTGGGTAAGCGGGAGATGTGATGGAGCAATGCAGACAAGCGTGGAGCCTTCTCCTTGCCGCAGTGTCTCCCCGTGCTCAGCAGAGCTGCCCGTGCCCTGTTGCGCTCCCCGCACCTTCCTGTGAGCAGCCCTGGCTCACAGCGATCCTTTCAGGTCAGATTTTTCTCTGAAAGCTGGAATGCTCTCTGGGAAGAAGGGAGGTGCCCCGACCTGTCAGAATGGCATTGCTGCATGTGTACTTCTGCAGTTGCTACGCTCTCTATATTCTTCATAGAGTTTGGATTTTCTTTTTTTTTTTAAACTCCTGAGAAAGCATCCAGCTTTGAAATTTTCCCTGTATATGAAGATGCACAAGTCCTCATTCATATTTCCAGCATCTGTCTTCAACAAAAATCTCTGAGGATTTCTAGCTTCAAATTGTACTTTTGTGAATAATGGTGACTCAAATATTCCGAAGCAATTTTAATGTTCTCCAAATCCCTCAAAATACTGCAGCTAGGTCCATGCAACTAGCTTCAGAAAGCCACGTGAAAATGCAAATGTTTGCTTTCTCAACCAGAACTGAAAAATACCAAGCATTTCTAAAGGAGAAACAGAACAGTATGTTCTACTTTCCTTATGTATTTTATAAAAAATGCATATATAAAAAAAATGAATATAAATTCTTTTAGGAGCAATTGTTTCATAAAAGAAACATGAGTTTGCTTTGGCAAAGATGCCTATGATTTATGGTTCATTCTGTAAACTTGGCCAAACAATTTCCTTCTCCTTTATGATTGGAGAGCAGAGCTGTCGGGGGCAGGGAGTTATAGAATGGCATCTGTTCTTAGAGCAACAGGATTATGTTTATTCATGATTAGTTTATGCAGAAAATGCATCAAAGAGTTTATTTGAATTTTTGATAAATTTGCCTTGTAGAAAAGAAATATTTTTCTTAATTGGACCTTGTAGGAAAAATCCCAGTAATGGCAAATGCAAATGAGAAATAATCTGAATTTAAAGAGCTTTGTTTTCAGAACCACTAGTGCTCAAAGTAGGGTGAGGCCACTGTCTTTTCACTTTTTAATAAAATTGTGGGCTTTTCTTCTCCCCTTTAATTCCATATGCATATTCTGTGGTGGTACAGTAGTGGTTTAACGTGGAGCTTCTTCATGTATCTTTACTGAAAGCAAGAGATAAGTTTATCAGTATAGTGCTCAGTAGCCTTCTTTCCCTGCTCGCTTTTTAGTGTTGAATGAGGTTTTATAAAGTGCCACCAACCATGCCAGTTTTCCATATTTTTGACTCTATGTAAATTTTGCAGAGAGGTAGGGAGAGCAAATGAAAGATTGACACTGGTGTCTCCTGAAATGTTCCCTGTTTTTTTAAAGCAGCTTGATTTTCCTTACAGCGTTGCCAAAAACCTAACAGATGATGTTTTCAGGATTGGAGACAGGAGATTGAAATGTTGCTAATGTCTGTAGCACTTAAGTCATAGAGTTCTGTAAAGAAATGTGCCATGATTGATCTGATTAATCTTTTAGATGGGTGACGAGAGAGAAAGAAACTTCTTCACCATACTAAATTTTTATATTTATATAACTGCTTTTTAGACACTGAACTTAGGTGTCCTTGTAATATTCTGACACGGGTGACTTGTACTTGGCAATTTCAGCTGAATTGAATACTCTTCCTTCCTGCTGCAAAGTTTTCTACATTGGCCTGGCTGTAATAGAAATGGTTTTTACAGTTCTCTCCCATGAGTGAAGTCCTGTGGGATCCTTTAGGAAATGTAAAGCAATGTGGCAGACAGGCATGCTGTTACTGCGCAGAAGCTGTCCACTTGCTGCAAGGAGGTTCTCAGCCTTTACTCAGACTGAGGATTTGTTGCCAAAAAGCTTCAGCTAATATCTCATCATTCTTAAGATTAACTCTAATTGTGGATGAACATGGACACTGTAGCTGAGCTGGGGAAGCTCTCATTTAACTGGCAGTAACCCCTCCCATCGTGATCTGCAGCAGACTTGCGGATCAGCCTTCATTCAGTCTAACAAAGCTGGAAGACGTGGTGCTTGTGCTGAAGGATTCCAGTCCTTCCTCAGCTTCTGACTGCTGTACGGAGGCAGGAGAACAGGTAAATCTCACGCTGGTGCCACCAGCCGCGACACAATTGTTACAGAAATTCTGGTCTCTTTTTGCAACTCGGATGAGCAATTACCTGGTGGGTCTCTCATGCAGAATTGGGTCTTTCCAGCCCTGTCTTTCAGCTTCAAGAGATACAACACTTGATAAGTGGAGCTAAAGATGTTTTCCTTTTCACATAAATTCTTTTAAGTTCTCAGTCTCTCTGGGCAGATATTGAAGGGGAATATTAAATGGTATATGTAGATACACATGCACACAATTCATTATTTCTTTAGCAAGACCATGGAGCTTTACCAAGAATATCAAAAAGCTAACATAATGCACTGCAACCAAGGAGCAGAACTGGTCAGACATTACAATAATATAGTTTTATTTTGGGAGGAAACACACTTAAAAAAAAAGAAGTTTCTGTCATTCTCTAAACTAGTCAAAGAGAAATAAATGAGTTTGTTACCAAAATTTAGAAAATTCAAAATATTTGATCAAGTCTATTTGGGTTTCTCTCAATGGGAGCCTGCTAAGTGAGTACCCAGAACAACATGCATGAATAACAGGCTTCCATACAGTTTGAGTTCCAACTTTATATGTTATTTGTCCAATGCCTAGAATGCCACGCAGAACTTAAAGAACACATTACAATTAATTATATCATGTAGGAATAAATAATTTCCTAAATATACACTCTGTCATGGTGGCCACTGATAAGGAATTTAATTTGAAACTCAGCTCTTGGCTTCCGAAAATCAGCTTTAACTAAATTGTCGCAGTCATTACATGTTGTAAAGCCTCTATATTTCACACTTCATTTTCTATCCAAATGGATGACAGCCTACTTCAAAGGGAAGGAAGTAAACCTGTGGTCAGAGTGTTCACCTGAACAGCATGCTCTCCCTAGATCCCATGTCTGGCAGTTGCACACATTTTTAATTCCTGCAGGTTTACAATTTAATTGGTCAAAAATCAAAGGATGTCCAGTTGATCTGTACCCCCTTATAACAGGGTCAGAGATTGGGGGATAATGTTTGATGCTCCACCTTTCCTGACATTTCACTGTTGTACAAAAATGGGAAGGATGTTTCAATGAGCTTCCCAGGCTAGAAATGTTAACCCCAAGCATTCAAAACTTGCAAACATGAAGTTTATATGGAAGAGAGACAGTTTTAGAGCCCTACTTGTCTGCCTACTAGAGGCTATAATACAAGAAGAGAAAATAAGATGCTAATTTGTACCTTGTCATGGTCTGTAATATCAACCCAAGTACTTGGATCCTCATTCAGCCCCTGTGAATGGTCTCAGAGTGTCCGGTAGCGTTTTGTCACGGAGTATAACATGGTAACCATACAAAAATTTCAAACTCCACTGGCAGGATCTCCTTGATCCTCAACATTGTCTTTTCCATGTCCATCCAGGAGGACTGGTTGTGTTCACTGTTAAACACACCTCCGTGGGCAACGGTCCCTGGGTACTTTGGTTTTTTTGGTTATGTTGAGATTGTTGAGGGAAATACTCAGAGATGGAAGGTAGGAATTGTTTGAAAGAAGACTGAAAAGAGAGTTGGAATGACTCTGAATGGAAAATTAAGGTTCATTGCTGCCATGAGGTTTACTACCTAATTACTTCGGGCAGTTTGCGTCAAGTCACATCTTTTAAAACAGAAGCCTCTTTCGGATATATCCTGTTCATGGATCCCTGGGCAAAGTGCAGTTGGTGTAGGTGAGGACAGGTGCTTCAAGCTCGCTCCTCCTTGCTCTCCTCTTTTTCCATGCTTACTCCGTTGGGCAGTGGGAGGCCACAGCCTGGTCTAAAGTGAGTAGAAGGCAATCATTGAGTCATGCTGAGGTTCGGAGGAACACTGAGCTCTGCCCCACCTTCCTGCTTTCTTTACTGGTCCTGTCTACTGAGAGGGAATGCAGCAGGAGATTTTTGCCAGTGGTGACATCGTAATCGACTCGGTGCTGTCTGGGGCCACAGTGTCAGAGTATGGTGTGTGTGATTTGTAAATGACAAATTCGCAGGAGAAACAAAAACTGTGAAACTTTGCAGTGGTTGGATGCGTACTGCTGTTTCACTGACTGTCCCATTTTGAAGGATGGTATTGGCCTGTCTTCAGTTCACGCAGTATTTGTGTCAACACACATAGTGTGCAGCTCATAGAAAGGGAGATGCTGTATTGCTGTGAGAAATGTGTATAATGGCTATATAAACTGAATTTGTATGGGGACCCAAAAACTCTATTCGTTTTTACATTATTTTTTTTGCTTTCCCTGAACCAAACTCACATTGTTTGGGGCTGTGTCACAACTGATAGCAGTGTTCTTTTGGGACCTCAATGTCATGTGCAAGTAATAAGGACGTTGTCACTGTTTATCTGATCAGAGATTGATAGTTCAATACCTTTCAACTTGGCTGGGCAGGTAACATACAGGAATTTTTAAACTGTGTTTCCATCAAAGAGCTGATTTGGGCTGGTTATTGGTAACACTGTTTATATATAAATGCCTGCTTTTAAAATCACTTGTGTTCACATAGGAACCATTTGCTTCCCTTTTTGGAAAAAAAGAGGAGATTCATCTAGATAATCCAAAAAGGATGGTTATGCTAGAAAATATGAATACTTAAGAGTGTTAATCATTGCTCATACTAAAAGCAGTAACATACATTTTTTGGCGTACATGCCACAGGATTTGGCCACCCTAGACAGACTGGGTAAGTGGAGCTGGCCTCTGGTGCTTTGACTGTGTTCTCTGAAGCAGACTGCAAATGCAGGAGCCAAGGCATGTGCTGTTTGCAGCTATATGTGCCAGTGCCTGAGACATCGAAAGGTAGGAGAGTGTGCCTATAGAGAAGCGGAGGGCAGTCGTATGTATGGCCCAGAGGAAGCAGAGGTATGGTGCTCTTTTGGAGACCTTGAACTGCTAAGCAGGATGCAACCTGTTCTTGTACCCCTGATATTCAAGGAGCCAGATCTTTTATAAATTTTATTTTAAAAAGCAAGTTTGCGCTGAACAATGTCTGTTAGCATGAGCTCTCTTCCTAACAGCCACTAACTAGTAAGGCCTTAAATATCATTTGATTGAATTAAGAGGAACAGCATATAATTAAAGACAAATCAGTCTAGAAAGTCCAACTTGCAGGTTATGGGGCTGAGACAAGGCACATTGTAAGAGATTCTAAGGAAAATAAGCTTAGCGTGCAAGCTTTCCAAGATTTCATTCAAATAAAAAATTGGGTTCTTTTTAAGTATCACTCATTTATAGGAAAAACATGTTGATTTGAAGAATTCTTGTTTTCTACTCAGATTTACCTTTACTCCTTGTTCAGACTATTCATGAAAGATCTGAGGTGTTACGCAGTAACAGATGCTTGATATTCCTTTATTTATTTATTTTTCAAGTTTGTACCCAACACTTGATACGTTTCCAGTTACAACTGTGCTGCTTGGTATAGCTTTCAAAAATCTAACCAACCATGGGGTGGAAAGTGCATTACATAAAGTTACACTCTCATGTACCTCCCCTTTCTACTAGCTACCCATTTCACAAACAGGTATTTAAACCTGGCTTGGCACAATATCATTATTCTGTAGCAGGTGTCAATTGGGAGTTTTTTATATTTCAGGATCCCTTGACCTTTCTTCTGGGCACACGTACAGTGTGTTAATGATGAACAATGTCCACACATCAGCACTAATTCAAACTTGAGCTCTTCCAGAGTTTGAAATATGCATGGATAAAGTCTGTGCAGATGGTCCTGAATTTTAATATATGAAAGTCACAGTAAAACAAAGTTAACTTTTAAAATTCTGCAATAAATCACAAAAAGCTGAATATGATCCTCTGGATATCTTAATTAGATGAATTTCTTTCACTTAATCAGACACTCAAAGTCAAAGGGACAAAAGACACTGCTTTTCTTAGACACTAAGGCCCGAATAATGTCTCAGTGGTCAGAAGAGTTGATCAAATTACTTGCTGTCACTCATGTTTACATTTGATTGTATTCTTTTTCTGAATAATAACTTGAACATCACTGTTTCGATTTTTTTATCAGTCACAATCAAGAATATTCCCCACAGCTTTATTTCTGGGCTTCTTGCTGCCACACAAGGATTTGGCATAGTTTGCAAGCTGAACTTCCAAGATGGGAAATAGCAGAATCAAGATTATCCACATAAGCCACTTTTGTAGGTATCTCTGCTAGGAATCACCGGTAGCGATAAGAAGGGCAGAGGTGAGGACATGGGGTGTCCTCTGGGCTCGGAGAGGTGCACTGCACTCGTCATGTGTCGTTCAGAGCTCAGGCCCGTGGGTGCTCGAGCTCATGCAGAGCACATGGAGGTCTTCAGACCTGGGCAACCAGAGTCTCAAGGATTCCTATTTAGCACATGCAGATGGCACTTTTAAGAAACTTCATGGGTGGCTAAGTTAAGAGGATTTTTAATGAGGGAATTAATAAATGTCTGTCTGTCTGTCTCAGGGTTATCTCTATGCTGAATTCCCATGTTTCTTCTCCAAATCTTCAAATGTTCCATTTTTTTTTTTTTAAAAAGTGTTTTGTGCTGGCAGTCTCTCCAGATTTTTCTAGCCTTATTGAAAACAGCTGTGACATTTTTTCTGAAGCAGGATGTCTTTGGTTTGTTTTTTTTTAAATTAAGCCAGAGGTAGAGCTGGAGTACAAAAACATCAGTTGCAGCTATAAACAAAGTTTTTAGAGAACAGGGGAGGGAGAGAGAGACAGAGAGCAAGGATTTACGATGGGGAAGTATTAGGCAGGATTGACTCTAGGTGTCACTGTGAGCTGTGCCTATAATTCTGTAGCTCCATTTCCACTTTTATTCAGTGACCCCCACTTTCCAGCCTTCTTCTTCTTCTCTGTTTCCCCCATCTCTTGCTCTCTCTCTTACTCTCTAACACACACACCTGCATGCAGAGAAGTGTATGACAAATAATAGCTAAAAGCAAAGAAATTACCATGACCATTATAGAGCATGGCATCGCTATGTTAATAGATACTTAATAAAAATGCTGGTTAACTGAATAGTTATGATGTTTGATAGCTCGCTTATATGAAGCCCTGGAAAGCAAATGATTAAAAAAAATTAGCTAAGCTTTCTTTTTTCCATTTGTATATGGCTACAGGTAAGAGCAGAAGGCAAACACCAGCAGATGAGATACTCTTCCAGTCTTGCTGATCTGGATTGGGCAGAAGCAGGGCTAGATCATTTTAGGGATTACAGGCTGGACTGCAGGCACAAGGAGTTCTGGCAAACTCTGAAACTGTACCCACCTGTATAGATAGCTGCAAAAGCAACCTCTATCTCTTAATGTTTTCTCCTCACTAATATTAAGTTAACTTCTCGATTTATAATTTAGAATACTTTCCTATAAGATCCACTTAGAGAATACTAACTAATGACATACAGCAACATCATTAAATACTTTAGTGCCTCAGGGTAACAGACTACAATGCATCCTGCGAAGTAGCACTTAAAGGCTGTATGAACATATTCTGTCACCTTGCAATCTTTTATAGCGTAGCCCTGGGAATGTGCAGGGAGATAACATGCAGCAGAATAGAACAAAGTCTGCTGGAGTCACACTCTCCTTAACGTGATGAATTATCAAGATGCCGTACGTTTCCTGGTTAGGTCCCAAACAGATGAACTTTTGTAAATGAGCAAATTTAAATGCCTTCTTATCACACATAGGCAGAACACTGTTTTCATGGTGTTACTAAGAGTCTGATGTTACTTTTAAGTGACTTTGTGCAGTGATCAGTACTTTGGGTCTAATTAGTAAAAGTAGTAAGAGCCTTAGATTTCAATCATAAACAGAAAAATAGGCCATCTAATATTTTAGTTCACCCCCCTGCCAACCCTTAATTTTTTCTAGCTGTATATATTCTAACTTTTTTCCAGTATCACTTTAAACTTCCTAAGCAACAGCTTCCATGACTTCATGCTTTTTTCTTTTGAGTTTACATTTTTTACTGGAATTTAGTAGGATTCTCCTGAAGGACAAGGGCAATTTTTAAAGCTGCTTTGTAGAACTCCATTTCCTTTTTGATTCAGGCTCCTCTGACAGTGCTGAATCTCGAATTTTTGTAGCATCCTGTGCAATCTGCAAAGTACAAATCCTCCTGGCAAATCTTGCTTGTTGCTAGATGCAACTTCTAAACCATGTCTCCTTGGTTTTCATCCTTGCCTGATGGCTGCATCGTGTACTGTATGTTCAATATGGTGATGACTCCGAGATGCACCCTGTCACTAATCTAGTCACTCGTGGCTGCTGTGATTATCCACTGTCTCTATCAAATTACTCTTGGACAATGTCATCAGTGTAGTCTCACCTCTGAATGGAACAGCCGTTTTTTCTTTTTTTTTTTTTTTTTTTTAATCGGGATTAAGCAGTCAGATCTGATGACACTTCACACAAGTATAGTTGTTTGAAAACATACTGTCCTTTCAATCACAGTAAGTGACAGTGTGCACAGTGTGCACTCTGCTGATGCCACGGCTGCTTTTGATGCCTGCTCTGACATGCTTTAAGATAAATAGTTCAGAGAAAAATTCTTTACAGTAGCAAACTACTTTTGCCAAATGGTTAGCTCTGTATAGTTCTTTTTTTGCCCTTATTTTTTTCTTTTAAAAGGAAAATATAACAGGGATTAAATTGGGGGAGAGTTGAGTAGCCATTTCCTAGGATGAATATTTTTTTACTGGGGCAGGCTTAAATTTCTTTATATTTAGAGCAAAGGAGTGGGTGTGAGGAAATACGTCTAAGCTCCCTGCTCCCATCTCTATGCCCAGTTTCTCTCTCATGGCTATTATAGAGGCTTGAGTGGGAGTTTGGGATTTTTCAGTATGTGGGAGACAGCTAGTGGCAAAAGAAACCTGTGGAGCCGAGTAAACCACGTGATTGCACCTCTCTAATTTCTTCTCTCGCCCTGTCCTTTGGGCGATGAGAGGAGGGAGGTGAGCCTTACGGGCTGTAGGACAGGGAAGAAACGGCAGCGCTCGGCTGTGGTGGGGCCTTGTAGGGGTTTCCTTTGACCACGGAGCTCCCCAATGGCTGAGGCACCGCCGGGGCTGGGTGCCGCGGGCCCCAGCTGGGGTGCCCCAGCCAGCGGGAGGTGGGGGGAGCAGGGGCAGAGCACCAGGGAGCAGCGGGGATCGGTCAGGTTACCGTACAGACCGGGCAGGGGCCGGGAGGACATGAGAGAGGGACCGGCAGCGCATGTCTCATCGTGTGTGAGGGAGGGAGGACTTCCCCGGGGAGCCACAGCACACGAGGCGTGGTATGGGGATCTAGAGGAGAAACACCGACGTAAGCCAACTTTTCATCATTCCGGATTCAAAGGCGTGGTCCCAAGTCCCAGCAGTTCCTCACTTAGTGCCTGTGTCATGCAGTAGGAAGGCCTGAGGTCACCCCTGCTCCGCCACTGCTCTGGGTGGTCACTGCACCGGAGACCGTGGGGACACCAGAGCGGAGCTGCGCTGAGCTGGGGCAGGTGCCAAAGGCTGGCGCGGTGTTTGCTCTGCCCGGAGCGAGCGCTCACGGCCAGGCTGGTGGGCAGAGGAAAGATCCCTTCTGAGAGCCGCAAGTCCTAAGTTCCAGGAAAGCGCTGTCATGTACTGGAGTAGAGATGTAAAGGTGTAAAAGATACTTCTCTCCAGGTCTGGCGAAGTGTTGTATGGCTTTCGTAGCACACATTTGCTCCTGCAGCAGAGTTTAGGGGCAAGGAATGTTTCCAGTAGGGGACTTGGAGAGGAAGAATCTTACTGGAAAATGTTCTTAATCATGGCACAAATTTTCAGTAAGTGTTTTTTTTCTATTTTTCTTTTTTTCTGTAGTGTTTTCTGGTGCTGAGTGCAAGTAATGTAGCATTTAAATTCTCTTCATCTCAGATGATTCACTGAAGGTCAGGTCTCATGAAGTAATATTTTCTTTCTTATCTGCACCTAATCAATCATGTCATATATAAAAAGTCCAAGCAGTTGTATCAGTGCTTTAGTACAATGTAACAATATTAGACCAATCAAAACAAACTAATCACATATTAGAAATTATTTTAAAGTGATACTGCAAAAAAATACACACAAGCTACCAAATCGTACCTATAAAATAATGCTCATTGGTCATTACAATGGAGATAGTTGCAGGGGTTTTTTTGTCTTCTAGGATATTTAACTGGCTGGCTTCTAATATTTCTTTTAATGTTTGCTTTTGCCTGGCAGGAATGTGATAAAATTATGCAAAGCTATAATTCACATAGAACAAATACAGATTGCAAACTATATAATGTTATCCTGGCCTGCTGTTTATAAAGCAATGAATATGCCTGCTAACTCTGTATGCTGATGATTTTTTGCAGCCAGGTTTATATCTGGATGAATGACCTTTACTTTTTCTAATTATTATTTTACACAAGCAAATAATTTACCTTTATAATCATAAGCAATCATCAAGAAAGACCCTTGGCAGGTGCTGGCATATTGTACTGTTCACGTCATTCAGTAAATAGCCTTTTTCTGGTTCGGGTATGGTTTCTAGGCCTTATATGTTGCTCTGCAAAGAAATAAGGGAATTAAAACTTAAATCAAGGCAAATTATTTCAATTGTTTGTATATGAGTTTGCATAAAATCACAGGCTGTCCTAGTTGCTGATACAAGCCTGTTGGGTAAATGGCCTAATGATTCTGATGCAGCCTCTACTCAAGAGCCCTTCTACTGAAGATTCTCACCAGAGCAAACGGTTGTCAGCCTTACACAGAGTCCTGGGACTTAGAGAAAATCCGATAGTTTCTCAGTCAATGTGCCCAGAAGGGCATTGTAACCAAGTGGTCAGTTTGCTCAGCCATAGCCAGTTAAGCAGAAGCATGTGAAAAGGCTTGCTCAGTTTCTTCACTGTTTGAGTCTTTCTGAGTGTCTTAAGGGTCAGACTCTGTTTTAAAGCACTTAAAATAGAATGGCAGTGCCTGAATTGCTGACAGCATAGCATGTAATCTTGCTCAAGAAGTGTAGCATTAGTCTAGAGACAACATGGGGTAGTTCAGAGACACCTGAGCTGTTTCAGCAATAACAGTGAACTTTCATGCTTCAGCTCTTTCTGATACAGCTGCTTGTTTCACAAACAGGTGTCTAAAACTGCTGTGAAAGTCACTTCAGCTGCAGACTGAGCAAAAGTCTACTGACTTCTCATGTAATGCTATAGTGTCAGGTAGTAATATGCATGTTACTGTCACTTGGGAATTGCAACTTGGGAGCCCCCAATCTTTGGCAATGAGGAGAGACCCGTGCTTTGGGGGAGCTGGGAAAGAAACCTGCTGGAGGGTGCCCTTTGTTTCACTGTGTTTTCCCTCTGACCAGTTGCTAAGACTGCTAGCAGAGGGACTAATGCTACTGTCTGTGTTACAGAATTTTTCCCATTTCTTTTCCATCTCAGGAACAAATTCATTGTTTTTTCCAGTGAATACATAGAAATGCCACAAAACCCATTCTTTCTGCAGAATCTGCTGCTGCTCTGCATTTCTACATAAGAGTGAATATAATAGCCATGTGACATGTTGACAAGAGTAATTATACCCAGAGGGGTTGGTAATTTATGTTGGGTAGCAGGTGGTATCATTTCCTGGTTAGTCTGTACCCTAACTTGTTATTATCTATGGCCATCAGCAGCTAGACTGACACCTACAGAGGAGACCTTGCAGCTCGCAGCAGGAGACAGAGTTGTTCCATTTGACTGTAGATCGAAGGAATTCCTACCGTCCTTCATACTGTGTGTAACATAACCTTTGATAACGTAGTAGGCAAGGCAAGGCATGACTCATCTCATTGACTTTTCCCTCTTGTACATGACTTTTTAACAGCTTATGCTTGATAGAGAATGTGTTGCTACTTACTTTTGACCACCATCATTATGCCACTGACTCAGTCATATATAGCATGCCACCTAAATAGCTACTGTCCCTAAGGAAATATTTTTTTACCACAATATTTCTTTGGTTTGGCAAGTTACTTCATTGCTTGTTTCAGAGACGAGCACCCCATTGTTTTGGGAGCTGTACACACACATAATTAGGGACAGAGTCTTGCTCTGACAAGCTTTTGCCCTGAAAAGAGGAGAGGAAAATGTTGCTTCCATTTTGCAAATGGAAAATGGATGTGATGAAGAGGTGAGGTTAAGTAAATTGCCAAAGGAGGTCATGCAAGGGATCTGCGACAGAGCAAGGAGTTGGTCAAGTTCTTGGAAGAGCCAAATACAGTAGCCTTAATGACACACTCATCTGTATTCCCCCCCCCCCTTTTTTTTTTTACCAAGCCTGTTTTGTTGCTTTAGTTTCTTTAGAACCCTCCTGAACTGTTATATTTCAGTTCATGCAATTCATCGCTGTCCTAAAACTGTAGTACAATGAACTCAGTCTTGTGAATCTCTCTGGACTCCTGAGGACATGATGAAAATCTAGATCCATAGTCTTCTTTGATCCTTGAGGTTTTCTCATCTCCTCCCATTTCCAGTTTTAGCTTTCTCACCTCATTTCTTCCAATCTTCAATCCCTCCCTAATCCTTGAGATTCTTACTTTTTCCTCTTCCTTCCCTTACCAGCCCTGGTAATACCGACTTTTTCTCATAACTGGTGTCATAAACTTGTTTTATATCCTCTCAAATCCCATCTACTCTCCCTTTCCTCTATGTTCTTCTGTTTATTTTTTAAACATCATTTTCTGAACTGCCTCAAAATGTAGCAACTGTTTATACCATTCTTTTATCAAGTGAGAAGCTCAACATGTGAGGTCCTGCAGGTTGGTTCTAATCCTGTTCACTTATCTAAGATCAAACAGCAGAGTTTTCTTGGTCACAGGTCCAGGTCCATGTGTGTAATCCTGAATTGAAGGTATTTACAGTAGCTGTCTTTCTGCTTCTGTGTGGTTTCTGTGCTGTATACATCTGCTGTGTGTGGATATCCAAGCTAGCTCCAAACAAGTGTACCCTCTTGGTGCTAGAGCTCTGCCTAGCACCACGTATACATGGCTGTAGTGCTTAAATTATTCTGTAGATGAGACTGCGGATTCCTTAAGTATTTGTAAAAGTTTTACCCTACAGTTAGATTCTTGACATTTACCTTTTATAGCTGTTACGATCCTTGAGGTGATCTTTCTTTTAATCCATGGGCTGGAAGTATTGCTGAATGTGTTATTTATTTCATAGGGGTTTTTGAGGATTTTTTTTTTTGAGATTTTTTTTTTTTTTTTTTTTTAGAATTTTTTTAGAGAAACTGTAGAAAGAATGTTTAAAGGTAATGGCAGAGAGGTCACAGTGACTGTCATGGATGTCTTTACTTTTTTTCCTTTGCAACTAGAAGATAACATTACCAGAGCATTCACAGTATTCCTCAGACCAAGGCATGGAATGCTTAGTATCGTGTCATCCTTTCTGTTGATGTTAATTAATTGCTAATACATTAGTGACTGTTATACACTTACATAGAGTCTTACATCCTGAATGATCTAAAAGTGTTTTACAAAGAGTAATCTAGGACAAGAAATGAGGAGCACCAATAACTCACTAGGAGCACAAGAAAAGTAGTGGCCAGTGGGGAATGTATTTCTTCCAGCAGGAAGACAGTCAGGATGGTGGGATTCACGTCCCACTCTTAAAAATAGTGCCTAGGTGTAAGTAATGTCCATGTCTGTTCATGAGCTTTTAATGCCATTTGCCACTGAGTACAGCCAAGTGAACAATCCATGGCTGGTCATTACCAGGTTCACCTCAGGAGGGTGAGATGTATCATGTGGATGTTCCTATACCTCTTCAGTTGTGCTGTAGAAAGTGGAATGCTCTTATGTGAGCTACCAAAGAGGAGGAGGAGGATATGATTTGTGATCAGACCTTATCCTGGAGAGTGGTATTGAATCTTTCCTTCATTCAGTACAGGTTCTTGTGGGAGTAACTGTTCTAGACTGAGAGTTAAGGAGGCCTACGTGGGCATTGGGATATATTTGACAGGCACAAAATGTCTGTGTGTGAAACGAAAATAAAATCTGCTGAGGCCATGTGTTTGAGAAGCATCATTTGCACACAGAAAGACTGGGATATCATACAGGAAGAACTGGACCATCTTCAGGACTGGAGAACTGGAAATGGGGTTAAATTTGTATGAAGTACACAAGGTCAAATGGCAAAATTTTTTCTATAGGCTCATTAATTGGCAATGCCAAAGGAAAAAGAAATGCATAGGTATTTCACCAGACCAACTGCGTGAAATGGCCATGTAAAAGGCAACGTGATCTTAAGATGTTTTGGATGAAATATTTCTGTTGATAATAAGAAAGTGTGAGTGTAATTGTACAAGTCCCGGGTGTATAATTCTGGGCATTTGTGTTTAAAACTGAAAGTAGAGATGCAAAGAGGAACCTGATTTTGATCAGGATGGAAAACCTTTCTTAGTGGAGGAAATAAAGGAATCTGATTTGCTTAGCTTAGCAAAATAAAACCCCTAAAGATTTTAGTGATTGAAATCAAGGAAGCAGAAAAATATCTAGTAATACCAGTGGCTGGCTGTGAGTAAATGTGGACCCAAATTAGAAGACCACTTAGCCATTAGAGAAGCATGTTTCTTGAATATCTTACCCAAAGATTATGTTTTCCCCAAGAAGATGGTAGTGGCAAATGGTGAGCCAATTTTGAACATTACAAAGTGGTTATATGTGTTTGCTGCTGCTACTGGAACCTAAACCCAGTGTCCCAGGAGAAGCCATTTGTTTCTGCATTCTAGTGCCATAGACAGTTTTAGCTTAATTTAAGGAATCTATAATATTCCAGCATTTTTTATTTTCTAGTATCTCTTTTTGTGGACTGAATAACAATCTTGAATTTTAATGTCAATTTAAGAGTTTTCAAGCTAACTTCTCCATTCCAAGGTTCCCCAATTTACCAGAAGTAGCTGAATGAGCCATTTGGTTTTGTCTCATATTCTGCTCTAATTTTCACATCAGGAGTACTAAATTCTGTACCAAAGTCAGTGAACGCACCCTGAGTACTTACTGGTAGTACAGTTCCCCACAGGGACCTCTTGTACCCCATCTAGCTGAATTCAGCTGCAATCCATTTTTCAGTTTACATTTTTTTAAATTTGATAATACCCCAGGGAATTAGTTACCTAATTCTTATTGAATTACAATGTGAGTTGGATGAATTTCCTTAGACTTGCTTGAAAATCTCAGATTGTTATTCTAATATTATTCATACTACTGCATGTGTTTTCGTAGCTAAAAATCTGCAATAAATAAGTTCCTGGAATCATATTAATTACAAGAATCTTTCCTTACAGAGTCATTTATAAACAAACCCCATACCTGTGTTAGGTTGTATAGTTTTAAAAAAAGTAAGACTGAATATTAGGAAGTTGGACACACTGGTTTACATAACAGCTACAGATCATAAACCAGCTGTAATTTCCATAGTACTGAACTTTGAACTTTAAATGAGAGAAGACAAAAAAGTTATGACAAAGGACATGCTTTGAAGTTTCAGTGCCTGATTCTGTAAATTGGTCAAATAAAGGTGAATAGCATTTATCATAGAGCAGACTAATTTTCTGTCTGGGTTGTCCCCAGTTAACGGTTTCTTCAATGTTATGGATGAGAATAGGAAGCGTGTATGTCAAGGGAATCATATTCCCTTAGCAGAAAGGGAACAGATGCCTAACCTGTAACTTTGCATATCCCTATTTTATTGCTGTGGGACTTGCCAGTTCTAGGGTCAAAGCAGCATGCTAGCTAGTGGGAATGGAATGGAAAAGGAAGGTAGAAAGGTAAAAGAAAGTGATGAAATCAGTAAGAAAGGGTTCAAAACATATGTCTGCTGAGCTCTTTCTAGTAGATAACGTTGTCAAAGAATAAAACTGAGCTGGAGGGTAACATGCTACCTTTCTGTCCAGTCAGTTCACTAGAAAAGCCTATATTTGATTAAAAGCTCTGTAGAGACATCTGAGAGATGCCGTTTTCCATGATGTGCAAGAAATTCTGAAGTAATTAAAATACTTTTGGTGAGCTAGGTTATGCTGCATTCTTCTCATTAACATGGGGACTGGCAGAATTTGATGGTCTCTCAGTCTTTGATTTTTCCGGAGATTAAGGTATTTCACATCATTTGGTGTGAAAATAGTCCTGGTCTCTTCAAGGGAGGATAAGACAGTGGATAAATTACCACCATGTGCTAAGAAGCTTTGGGATAAAACCCTATTCCCCGAATGAGAATTGCTAACAGAGATTCTAGCAGGATTAGTACAGCCCTTTGCTTCCCACATTTTTTTGGGTGATCAAATCTTTGTGATAGTTCATGTATTTTCCAAGTGTTCAAAAAGGCCTACCATAAAATGTCTGTCGCTTCCATCACCTTTTGTGATACTACCTGATAACATTTTCAGGTACAGAACACTGCGTCAACTTTGTTCTGGATTTGCAAAGAGGGTGATCAGTTTTACAAACAGCAGTGGAATTCTTCCCACTGAATTTGAGGTGTTTGTGGAAGCAAACTACTTGAGGTCCCCTGTCATCACTGCAGAGCCCAAGGCACTTTGAGAGCAGACCTCACATTGCCTATATAAGTACTGCTTTTGAGATTAATTACCTTTGGTGCTGTATAGAAAATTAGCTTAGATTAGACACCTAACTTTCAGAGGGCTGGAGTGAGGCAAGAAGAACCCGACACCGCCAGCTGATTCCTCTGAGACCCAGGGGGTGAGGACTGGGCAACACTCACCACACAGATCTACTTGCTGGATAGTTCCTTACTATATCTGTCCTTTATTGAAGAAAATACTTTATCCAGACTCTGCTTGGCTCATGAATAAATCCAAGTCTTCTATATCCTTGGATTTTTTTGGCTCAGTCCTTTATTGTGCACAGAATGTGCTTCTCAGGGTAAAAGGTTAATGATCTTTGGGCCTGGGCTGACCCAGCATCAGAGCAGCAGTTTTTTCCTTGACTGCAGTGGGAGGTGAATTCGGGGCCTGTTTGAAAGCCTGGCTTTACATGCAGCTCAGGTTTAGATAGGGGAACCTTGTGTAGTGCAAGTCCTCTGTGAAATTAGGTGACTCTATGTTGGAAGAGGCAATTTTTTGATTAAAAGAAAAAAATCTGATAAAAGCATGTGTTTGTTTTTGGAGAACAGCACGACAATGTGTATCGTTTTTATCTGTCAACAGCCATCACCTTGTCAGAGTTTGGCTGCTGTTGATTTATTACAACCTATGCGAATGTATAATTGGTAGGCTGGTCCTCAGATCTGCGGAGGAGAGGCACAAATTTGGAAGCCAGATGTCCCATGGTAATGCGCTAAAAGAGAGAGAGATAATCACCAAAGAGCTGAGGAGCCCTTCAACTCAATACTCTTACATACTCTCTTAGCCTTACGATTTATCAGTGTTTGTAATGAAAGCATCTAAAATGAAAACAACTTATTAACTTCACTAAAGACACCATCTTCCACTCCCCACAAATAAATCTTTTATCGTAATCTGCACTGCAGGAGTCCCGGCTTTTTAGTCAGAAATAGGGGGGAATTCACCGAGGCATGTTTATTTAGCATTGCTGTCCCAATGCCCAGGATGACCTTGACAGGGAGAAAAGACTTTGGAGTTATAAATTTCCTGGCAAAATAATGCATGCAAGAAAGTATTATGCTCACTCGTGGAGTTCGGGGATTATTCTCGGACCTATTTCATCAGGGCTTTCTTCTATTTCTGTGCCAGTACTGAAGGCATGCAAACTACTCACAGAAGTATGGTCTGCCCTTAACATTTATATGGCCAAGCCTTAAAGTCTTGGTATCAAAGACCATTGCATCTGAAAGGCATATCCTGCCAGATGGAAGACGGAGTAGTAGTTCTAGTAGAGCTCTTCTCCAGCTGAGGTGAAAGAACATTAACTTTTAAAATATTGATTTGTACTTTTAATTCACTATTAATCACAGTGGGGTTTATAGCATTTGGGTTTCATCAGGAGGCCATGGCTTTTCAAAGGTGGTGCTATTAATGTGGAACTTGTTCCTGGTGTTGGAGTACTGGCTGGTAGAGGGCAGATTAGTGAAAATCTTCTGGAGACTGCAGAGGACTTCTGTAGGGGAACACTTCTGTTGGACTGGAAAGTAGGGACAGGAAGGCAGAGCTATAAAGCCCATGTGTAAATTATCATTTGTCTTTCCCCTCTAATTTAGTCCTGATCTGGAGAGAGGAGAAAGCTATATGTCATTAAACGAGTCTTAGTGGGTTCATAGACCAGGTGATGTACATCCTCTATTTGCCTCAGACAACTACATGTACATCTTTCTAATGTGATTAGGCCATCATACAGGGCACAGATCAATTTATTATTCTGCCTGAGAGTGCCATGTTCCTCTTTAAAAAATTGTTACTCCTGGAGTCGGCAATTACTTTAAAATAAATTTACCAAAGACAAAATTGTGCCTCTTGGGTCAGTAAATGACTTCCCTGTTTTTTCTTGAAGAGACAAGGTGTTTATTAAAGACCTCCTTAGTTTACTGTGTTGGGTTTTTCACTTTGAATAATTGTCCAATTAAATATAATTTGGAAGTCCATGCTAACCTACTGCCTGCATTGTACAAGTAAGAATATCTCTGAAAGATGTGCATTAATAAATCCCACTGAGCCCTATCTCTTTTAAAAAATGGCTGCTTTTGTTTAATTTTTAGAATTTTTTAACAGGGCTCTAAGCCTTACATTTGGAAATGCCGCTGTTTTCACACAAATAATTTATACAGTTCATTCTTTCAAATTCTATAGAAAACATTTTTATCATTTATTGTAAGTTAGCTTAATTTTTTTATTACTGTTATTTTTAACCTATTGTTTAGGTTTGGAACATATTTTACAGTCTAAAACTTTACACATTCTATTCCTTTTTTTTCTTTTTTTTTTTTTTTCCATCTAGGGATTTCTATTCCTACTTTGCAAGGAGGAAATAATATGAAGTTAAGTGGATTTAGAACTATGGGCTCCTTATAACTAGGAAAAAAAAAGTTGAAATTACTTTTACCAAACATACTTAATGTAGACCTTTTCTTTTTTTCTTTTTTCTTCTTCTTTTTTTTTTGTTTCCTAGAAGATCAGGATTGATAACAATTCATCTTTCCAAGCAGGTCAGATAGTTTGCACGCTGGAGAACTAACAAGTATAAGTCAGCAAAAGGATAAAAGAAAAGTAATTAAATGTAGCAATTAGATGGACTCCTGGAAATCCAAGATGGAATTGGTCAATAAGAGATATGTTGAAGGATAAAGAAAAAATTATGTTGCCTGATGGAACCTGTTCCATAGAGATATAGTCATGCCTGGCCTAGCAGTCTGAGCATGAAGCTGGCCGCAGGACCTCTCACTTTGACTCAAACACAAAGAGCTTTGATGTTTCTTTATCTACTAGGATCTAAGTCACTCCAACTCATTTTCTCCTGTGGATGTAAGACTTTTATTCCTAATAAGAATATAATGAATATTGATTAGCTAATCAATCTAATTAATAAAGATTTTTAGAACTGGGGAAATAACAAAGCATATGGGAGAAATTTTATCTCACTGACTTATTAAAAATGAGTACCAAAAACTGTCATAAAATGAATCCCCCAAAATATTTTATACTGTTGTAGTTACACTTTTAATTGTAGTTATCATTGCTCTCATATTAAAAATATATTTTTGTTTTGATATACGTAGGAACAGACATGACATTAAATTGACATTAAGACTGAAATTAACTGCCTGCTCTGTCCTTTATATTCTGGCTGCCTTCACCCTCTAGTGAAACATAAGGAGTTGGAAAGCTTATTTGCCTTTCCTAGTCTATCAATGCACAGAACACCTAATTAATATTGAGGTCAGTAATACAATCTGCTGTTCCTGAAGAGTTAAGATCCAACAACCATCCATATACAAGCATAAAACCCAGCCAAGTATTTTCAGTCTGTGGCATCCAAAATAAAACAGAAGTTAATCAGTACAGCCCTCTTCAATATAACACCATCCATGAGCAGGAGGCTCCATAATACTGTATATGCATATAAATAACTGTAAAGATCTAAGTACATCATTCACTTCCAGCTGAAATGGGGAGCTGCTTAACTTCATTGAAGATTGACTGGAATAGAAGTGGAGTTTTGTTATCCAGTAGTTTTCGAACATAATTCTTTAGGAAAAAGTCCTTACAGATAAAATAGCTTGGTTGCGTCATGGAATTAGGAGCATTTGGGATAGCAAGAGGCCAGAGGAAAGTGACAGAAGGCTTGAGATGAGGCCATTTTTTTTGCCTGAAAAGTCCCATTATATACCTTTTTCTCCCTCTCACAACCCATGACATGCAGGCCCAAATTGGTTTTGGCATTCTATAGGTGAAAAGCCTGGTCTTTACCGAACATCATGACAAAATACCAGGCCTTGCTTGGGGACAAGGGGTCAGTAATTAGAAGCTGCTCTTGTCCGAGCAGTACGGAGCCATGTGCTGTTGCAATTTCGAGAATGGGCAATAGGATGAAAAGTAGATTTTGAAAACTGTCTGTTTGGGGAGGATCTAAAGATGCGAAAAAATGGTAGAGAAGTAAAACAATCCCAAAATCAAGAGTAAAAATGCTGGACTTTTCACCATTTAAAAAAAAAAAAAAAAGATACAGAAAGAAAAGGGCTAGCTGTAGGTGTTTCACCTCCTTTGCTGCGTGCTTACCTATACAGAATCCAAATAATCTGTATTCTGCTTTGGAATGATGTATTGATTGCATTAACTACACTTGCAGTGCAGCTAGCCACTAAGTATACTCTTACTTCTGCAAGAGTTGTTCCATTTTCCAGAAATATTTTTTTATGCTGATTCAGGAGAAACTGGGTGGAAGGATTAGCTTAAACCATGCCCTGATTCCTTTTGGAAAGGTGGGAGAACGGCACTTTTGGAACAAAATGCTTTCCTGGCTCCTTAGTTGTCTGCCTGACAGACATGAGCAGCAACGGCACCCCTTAAAAACGTCCATATCAAACAGCACCTGCAAGGTTTTCATACATCTCTGGGGTGCTCCACATCCCAAAGGCCCAGTTGCCTGCTGAGGAAAAAGTGGAAGCCAGAAGTTTGTTGAAATTGTGCCATTTTGTGAAATAGTACTGTGGTGATAAATCAGAAAATTCAGACCATTTTTTATTAATATTTTCCAGCCAGCTCTTATTTGCTCTCTCTCATGAGCAACTTTACAGAATGCAGTGCTCAGTTCATGCCATGGTTACTCAGTTAATCACTAAACCCTGCCTTTCTTCTCTGTCTTCTGCATAAGCATCTACTTCACAGACGTTTAGCTAAGTGATGATAATCTGAGGTTTGCAAGAATACAGAAGCAAGACATCATATATCTGTTTATGCTGAAAAAGTCCTGCATGAGCTGTTTTTACATTAATAAGCTTATCCAGGTTCTCCAAGTAAGGTTAGGTAGATTCTGACAGTACTTCTCTGAACCGAGCAGCGAGTTTCTTATTTGGAGTGGTAAGAACTTTCCGGTGCCTCATGTCAATGAGATGCGCTAAGTACTGCCTGAAGAGTGGGAGCAGATTCCTAGAATGGTTTTTTGAAGGGTTGGAGGCTGGGTGGCGGTAATTTGCTATTATGGACTGTAGATCTTCACTGTCCATCAGTGTGTGGGGTATTGCAGCGGTGTGTGGGAACTAATAATGCCTAGCAGAACTTTTATCACTGCCAGGAAGAACGGAATTGGAGTCTGGTTTAATGCACCACTTACTTCTCTCAAAGTACATTTTGTTTCAGTGCGTATCAGCTCTTCAGGACCACTGTTGTGCCAAACAGATAAGCAGTTTGTTACTGTAGACAAGACCGGTGCTTGAAATCCTAAGGCTGTGTGTGGTGATAATTGTTAGTTTTTAATGACTGGGCCAGTTCACAACTTGTAAAATTTTTCAGTTTCCAAATTAGCACATTCTAAGCCAGCCTAGGATAGCTTAATGGATAAGTGAATGGAGACAGAAGCCCTGTTGTCACTTCCTCATGTTGTGTTTAGGTCCATTTATATGAGGTACTGATATAATGTTAGGTTTGATTATAAATCAAATTATTTTATAATAATTTTAAGTTCAAGCACAGACAGTGGTTAGTAGCCAACAGATGCAGCAGTTTGCACAGCAAAGGGCCACGTGGATGATTAAGGGATCGGAGTGTCTGATGTGAGGAGGAGCTGGGATTGCCTAGCCTAGAGAAGAGAAGGCTCGAGGGGATCTTACCAATTCATATGAATACCTGATGTGAGGGTATAAAGAAGACAGAGACAGATTTTCCTCAATGGTGCCAAATGATAGGACAAGAAATAATGTGCACAAATAGAAATACAGGAAAAGCCATTTTCATATAAGAAGAAAACTTTTTACTGTGAGGGTGGTCAAACACTGGCACAGGTGGCCCACACAGGTTGCTGAGTCCCCATCCTTGGAGATATTCAACACCCAGCTGGACACAGCCCTGAGTAAGTGCTCTAGTTGGCTCTGCTTTGAGCAGAGCAGGAGCAGACAAGACAATCTCTAGAGGTGGCTTCCAACCTCAACTGTTCTGTGATTCTGTTTCCTATCAAAGGCCAAGTTTCTAGTATGTGATTCAGTACTAACTGAAGCTGACTGGAGTCTTTACATCAGCTTCAGTGAACATGGTTCAGGTCAAGCATGAGAGGGAAAATAAACAATACTAGTGGAGATAAGTCAGATGAGATCTAGAACTGGATCTGGGAGCAGAATCAGAGGTACCAATATGAGCAAATGAACAGCTGCTAAAAAGGTACATGCAAAAAGATCCAGAAACAGATATTGGAAGAGATGCCAAAGGGGAGCAGTGCTAACATTTCTGTTCACAGTGCACCCCTGTTGTAACAGAAGGGCTGGATTCTAGATCTCTACCCATTCAATTTTCTTGGCCTCCTAGGTCTCTTCAATACCAGCTTCTGGGCTAAACAGCACTTCTACTTTGCATCTCATCAAGTGCATGAATTTTTAAAAAGTGGGTGGCTTAAAGAAATTTCCTGGGCAACAAGTATGTCTGATAATACGCTTTTACTAGTTGCTAGAGTTTCAGTCCAGTCTCCATTTTAAGTTCTTAAATTACAGCTACCAAAAAAGGGAGCTGAAGTTCTTAGTTTATCCAAACTTACACTTTATTCAACAAAGTAGCTGAATATGTATTTACCATTAACCTCATGCTTGGCTGTGGAGACTTTTTAAAATTGAGGACAGCAGATTTTGACCTGGTCCTAAAGTCTAATCACAGTTCTTAAGCACTTTTGGAGGACAAATATTGTCTTAAACATCTCTCAGACCTTCTAGGGGACCTACTGGGTATTTGACTTCATTTGTTTCCTTGTTGTGAATGTGGTGGTGGGTATGTGGGTGGCTTTATGCATTTTCTTCCTTCCAAGGTAACATGATTTATGTTATCTGTTTATAAAAGAAATGTGCAAGTCAGTGGTCCAACTTCTACAATGGTGTTGGGTTTTAGGTGTGGATGAGAGCATGGCAAACGGGACAGTGTTTTATATGGATTTCTACTCTTGGTCAGGCGTACCTCTTAGTTCTACCTATGAAGGTGGAAGCCATTGGTCTCATTTATTTTTAATTTATGGAAGGTTTATGAATCATGTACCATAACAGTATTAATTACTTTCTCACGAAGATGCTTCTGAGAGAGTTATACTTCACTGGGGCAGCAGAAACTGTGCGTTACTGTTCTTTAAGAAAAGTTTAGACTTGGATAGTATGTGGACATGATGGTAATTCAGCTTGCTGAATGGTTTAGGAAGCTAAATGAGCCAGCCAAATGCAGTACTCAGGAGGCAGTGAGCACCTGTAAATTCTCTGCCTTGCTCTGCTACCAACCTGGCACTAATAATAAGATTTCTGCTGTAAGCTCATGGGCTGGAAATAAGAGACAGAGATGTCAATGGTTAAGAAGTGTCAACATGATATGGCAGTGGAAATGGTTGAAATGGCTCTAGGATGCATAAGAGGAAGTCTCGCTAGTAGAGATTAAGAAAGTATTGAATGATCTTGTAAGGCGTGGAGCAACAATACAGTTGTGGCTTCCCGTGTTTAAGGACTAATTGGGTTTGGAAGAGGTGCAGAGAGAGCTTAGCCTTAAAGAGGAGACCATATGCCTTGTCTTGTTTAGCGCTGCAGAACAAAAGCTTGGAGGAGGTAGTATTTTTTGTAAAATATTGAGGGCAAAAGCTGGGACCTGGTAAGAGCAGTTTAAGTTAGAGGTCAGTGCTGACACAGGAATGAATGGGTATGAATTAAGCATGAAAAAAATGGCCTGTAAATAAGGAGAGATTTTTAATCCTCGGAACAGCCTTAGTGAGAGTGACTGGCACAGATGACCAAAGTAATTTTAAGGTGGAACTGGTAAATTTGAGAAAGGGATTCTATGATCCCCTTACTATGAAAGGGGAAGGGGAGTCCCTGGCTCAGGAGGTCACTCGCAGTCCTGGGTTCCTACATCCTGGGTTGTTGGGTGTGTTTCCTTTGAAATCTGTTCTTTACACTTTGTTCCAAACTGGTGGTCTCTTGCTACCATCTGTCACCTGCATCAGGACTAAATTGTGTCTTACTTTGTAAGACATAGGACGTGTGATTTGAAAGTTAATGCAGTATTTGTTCAGTGTATTTGCATTTTTGTGCTTGATGCTAGTAGAAGATACAGCCCTAGATTCCTCCTCTGTGGGCTATGATTCACCTTCATTATAAATATTTCACATCAGCCTCATGTTTAATGATGCTGTTGGAAGGGGGAACATCTGGATTCTTCTACCAGGTGCTGTAGCTGGATCTTACAAGTTGTATGCATTGCTTTTACTGTCTCTATTAAAAATTAAAACAGGGAAAAATATGCCTAAATTTTTCTGAACAGTCAATCTTGAAATTACTATATTAGATTATTGTATAATTCCCACTACTGTGATATTTGAATAACGCCCTACGATATTCGTGTGTACTTAGACGAACTGATGTACTGAAGAGATAAAGGATGTGTTCAAGGTTATACAAGAAGTCTGAGGTGAAAGAAAGCCTGAATATATCTCTAAGCATGTCTGTCTAGTGCTCTGTCTACTGGGCTATTAGAAAGGATGCCATCTTCCTGGAAAGTATGTTGTTTCAATCTCAGTCACCAGTCATTTGACTCTTCTGCTGGAATCATCTAGAATTTTGATTCTTGAGGAGATTTCTTGGTTACAGCAGAGGTCATTCCTTTTGATATTTTTGTACATCCAGAAGACATGGCTTCCTGCCTAACTACACTTTTCCTGTTCTTCATACCTATCCCTTGTTCCCTTTTTCAAGTACTATGCTATGAAGAGCATGATATCCGTCATTGAAATTTTTACGTGTGCTGTTTGCAGTGTTTTGTCTTCTCCAGTATTCCTGTGGACCTTCTGATCAGTGACTATATTGAGTATTTACAGAAATGGAGAGCATATAGGTGATGCAGGGCTTGGTGCTAGCCTGCTGGGTGAATTCTGACTAACAGCATCACTTATCTGGATGTATATTTGTGAGAAGAATTATTCTGAGATATCCCCCAAGCTCTATCTATATTGATATCAGAATTAATTTGTGAAACAAAGTAACTAGAGGCAGGTATAAAACCTGTTTGTCAAGAAAGTTAGAATTTCTTCTGCATTTTCCAAGATCACATTCTGTGCTATTCAAAACTCATTTTAAATAACTGAAAATATAGTTACTGGTGTCTAAACATGTCATTAAAAAGCATTAAAAGTCTGCTGCTGATGATCTCATTTTCTGGAATTTTATGTAGTTAAACTACTAATGACCTAGACCTTTCTCTTCACACTATAAAAGTGATGTTAATTTTATGTGGTAGAGACTGAACACTGGGGCAGAGCACTTCGCATGGGGTGTTGAGAACCACTGGAAAAATTCAACTCATTACAGCTGTGATGGTGTAGCTCAGGGGATGGTTAATAAGACAGTGGTGGGTTTATTATATTAGCATTAATTTGCTGGCGCAGTCTGCTGATAGGTGTAGTTCAAATCCTTTAACACAAAACAAAGTCTTTTAAACCCTGCTCTTTCAGCAATTCATTTAAAAAGGAGGAGTGCTTTGAAATTAGTCCTTGGATATCCTGTCTTCAATTTACGTCCTCAGTGAAGTTAGCACTTAATATATCCCTTTCAGAAGCAGATTGTCACTGCAAAGTGTCTGTACACAGTCTGTCTAATTCATCCACAGAGGTCCCACTGCATTTCAATTGTGTCTTTTCTATTGCTTTTAGGAGCAAAGCTTGGGGTGCTGCACATTCTTGCCACCTTTTTCCACTTCACTGAAATCATTCACTTGATTTAAAAAACCCTACACAACTAAATTGATTCAGTAAATCCCTTTTTCATGTACAGTAAGTGGTTTGGTGTAAGGCACAAAAATCTTTCTACTTTTACACTTCCTTTCATTTCATACAATTGTCCTTAGAAAAGTAAGTCTATAAATGATAAAAAAAAAAAAAAACAACAAAGTGGAGCCAAGTTAGAAGGAAAAAGTTTTAACTAGCTTTTTTGTCAAGCTTCAAACAATACTTCCTCTGATTCTGACTTTCTCTTTCTGACCAGTGTCTGTTTACAGTCACTCGTCATTAACTATATGTGTTTATCAGGGTTTGCAGCCATCGCTGGCCTATTTGATACTTCTCTTTTTAAACAAAAACACCCTCAGAAATTGATACGGTAGCCAAAATGATATTCATAAAAAATTTAAGAAAGCGCTCTCAGCGTTAAAAAAAAAAAAAAATTCTTTTAAAGGAGCTGAAAAGAAAAAGGTCTTGGAATTACAAGCAGTTAGACTTGGGTTTTTGCGTAATGACTCCTGGTATCCCACTGTGAGAAGACTTTCCCCAGCTTCTCGTCTGCATTCTTCCTCGTTCCCTGCGGGAGAATGAGTTGGATTTGTCTGCCATATTCACAGCAATCGAGGTGATCCAGGTTGAAAGAAAATCAATAAGATGTGTCCATTTATGCCTCACAAAGGAAGAAAGGTCTAAAGAACAGACATGGGACGTGATTCAAGCACTAGAGACTTAATAAGACTTCTACTTGTGTTTGAAGGGGATGGTAATTTATATTTTACTTTGAACTTTTTTTTATGCTTCATAACTATTGGGATTCGGGCTGACATGGGAAGCAAGGAAAAGAAGGTTTGATGCTGTCTTAGAAGACCTAACCCATTTGGGAAGGCCATGCTCAAAAGTTCAAAAAATTTTGTTTTAGAAAAGATTAAAGAGACACCATATCATCATACTGATTTATCGCTATTGATAAAACTGGTTTAAAGTATTTTGGATTGGGGTACAATAAAAAAAAGTCTTTCTTCGAGAACAGCTGCAAGTTTCTCATTATTGGCTCTCTTTTCTGTGTGTTTGATATAATTTTGCTTAGAAATAGAGGACCAGTCATAATAGGTACCCTGGTGCCACTTGAAGCTTTGTAAGGGCAGCTCCCCAAAAGTGGTTGTTGTTCTGCTTGATGTCTGTCATGTTAGCCACCAGGGTCCTGCTGTCCCAAGGGTGTACTCTGTCAGCCCTCAGCAAAAACGCTGTCTCTGCTTTAGCATACGTTGTTTTTTTCAAGCCAATCTTGTGGTGTACTTTTGCCAGTGAGATGTAGGCATGCTCTTGTTCAGCAGGAATTAGGACCTGTGGGAGTTTCAGAAACAACCCCCCCAAAACTTAAAATAAAGTAAACCAAGACAGGCTGCAGGCATGGGTCTAGTTATTGCAACCTTTTTGTTTTGTCATAAAAGACAAAACCAAAAGCAACCCTTCTTACTAAAGGAGTAAGTGGCCTCAAAAATTATGTTTCAGCAAGGCATGAAATAAAAGCTTGCTGATCAATGAGGTAGTACGATAGCATGGTGGAACAGGAAATATTCTTTCTTTTTCTTCTCTTCCAAATATTTTGGCTATACATTCCCATCAAAATGAAGGCTGACACTGAACAGGCCCCAGATGAAATGTCTGAAATGGAGATGGTGTACCCGAGGAAAAGGAATTAATATTCTGAAACCTGACTGTTCTTGCTAAGTAGCTCTTTAAGAAAGTTGCAATTATAAGAGATATTTCCAAGAAGAAAATTGTGCTTAGTGCTTTATGCAGGATAAAGTTAAAGGTGTAAAGAGGATAGAGACAGATTTAGAGCCCACTTTAGAGGTATGCAGTGGTTTATCATTATTAAAACTACCATTTTTTCCAAATCAGGCCCTTTTCACTGAATCTTTGGCAGATTTTTGCAGTTCCATCCAACTTTGAGTCTTTTCAAAATAAATTGCGAAGTGAGTTTGAGAAGCATTTGGACTATTAATGGATTTTTTTTTAAGGCTTAATTGGTATCAAACAAGATTTTAGTGAACACAGCCAAGTGTGCCCATTGCATCGTTAAATGAGCAAAGCTACCATTTAACTGAGATTGACTTACACCACTGTCCTTCACTTTCAAGAACTGTACTTAAGTGGGGTGAGATCAGAATATCAAAGCAGCCCATGTAATGTGCAGTTGCAAATTTTTTTTTTAAGCTTTCCTTCAGATGCGTTTCAACACAGTGCTGTCGTGGAATGACCACTATTAAAACAATTAATAAATAAAAAGAGGTGCTAACAAAGCAATTGTGCAACAGTGAATGAAAACCAACGTGGGCCAGGCTGTATTGCCTGGAAAGGAAACGTAAAAATAAATCCCAGCAAATTGGAAAGGGATTGGATGGACCAGCTGACCAGCCTGCCACACAGAAGTGAGGTTTTGCAGTTTACAGGCAGCCCTTTTGCCTTAGAGGATCTGAGAAGTGTTTTAGTATCTCATTTCCATAACAAAGAAGGTACAGAATCAGCTTTGCATACAGAGGACTACACAAGTCTGCAGCTGAGTCGCCCAGAGTGGGAGAGGCATTGAGAGCAATGACTGCTCGGCAGGCCCCTGCCAAAAGTTGCCAGCAAACACCATATCTGATGGAGCTGTTTCATGGCCATTTAGGGTTGGTCAGCTGATATTCTTCAATGGCTGTTGCCTCTTTGGCTTATACCAAACAAATGTAAATAGCTGTCCTGCTTCTCCAGAAAGTCCCGCCAGAGAGAACCTAGCTTCTTGGCACCTTGTCCTGTGCTGCTTTTAATTTCCCAGGGGATGAAGTGGATTCCTCTCATACAAAGCCACCGTGACAGTAAGTGGGCGCCCGAGGTTATTTCTATTGATGGGTGTTTCTGTTCAGCCCTTTCCGGAGCTCTTGGCAAAAGTGTTGTAGAGTTGCTAGACCACCCTCGCTACTGTGCTGCTTTTTACTCCTTCGTCCTGCAGCTGTCCTCGATTTCCACATAGCTCTTCTTTACAAAGAGTTTCCTGACCTGTGGTTTAAATAAGTGACTGAAGAAACTGATGATTCAGGGTCTGCAAATTCTCCATTTCTGTAAGCTGTTAACAGCTATACAAAATCTCAACGGTCCCACCTGTGAGATGTGCAGACATTTTTATCTGCATGTGTCCCTGGGAGGAGAGGAGGACTCCTGAAGTGGCATTAGAGGAGGTTTGCATCAGAAAGGGGAATGCTACCACCATTTCAGCATTAATTAGTTGGTAGAAGCTGGGAGTCTGGGAGCCCCAGTATAGTTTTATGAACAGTGTTAAGTGCATTGTTATTTCTGGGTATTTAATTTTTTATTAATACTATTGAAAGGAAAGAAACAACGGTACTCTGAAAGGACGGAGAGATCCGTGTTACAGCAAGGCCATGGGCCAGGCTGGTGCTTTACCTGGAAATGGAAAAGCGCCTTCCCTCAGCTGTGCACAGCCCCAGCGAAGAGCTGGCCAGCAGTGGTCTTGGCACCAAGGCGTGCACTGAATTTTCTACCAAATGGCTCTCCTTCCCAAAAGCAATTTATCAGAGGGAACGGGGCAGGTTGGACAAAATCACTGTTCTAGCCCCGCCAGGTGAGCTGCCAGCCCTGGCTGTGTGCATACAGGCCTGTGAGGGGGAGCGTGTTTGTGTGTGCACGCCTGCAAGCACAGGGTGTCTTCAGGGGCCCCTAAAGAGATGTCTCAAATGTCTTTAGAGCGTCAGATATTTTGGTGTGATGCCAGGTTTGCCATGCTGAGGTCCTGGTCCACAGACAGAGCTCCCCACTGCCACCACAAATGCAAAAATGAAAAATATTCCAAAAAGTCTGCACACTAGGAAAAGCAGGTTCATTCATTGCCCATGCAGTCTCAGCTGCCACTGAAGGCTAGCTCTAGTTCCCAAAGGAAAACATTATGTCTCTGTGGTGTATTCACCCAGGAAGGCAGTTGTAGGACTATATATTGATGGTGATCCCCCAGTGTTTTGTTCATTCTGGGGAAAATTCTGAAGAAAAATGAAATGGTTGGGTTTCGTTGATGTGTTTCTTGATTTGGTGCAGCATTTCTGCCCCAAAGTAGCAAAAACTTTACTGAATAATGATGAATGGGAGATATAAAAAAAAAATATAAATAAAATCCCGCACCCCAAACCCCCAAAACTTGAAGTAAGTGAGCTCAGTTCTCCTTTAGAGAAGAACTGTGAGAATTATTCTTCTTTATTAAAAAACTCTCATTGGAATGCAAATTTTGATTTTGAGTATCTGTCACGGCCTGCTTTGAAGTTTTTCAGACAAAAATAAATATCTCCATAACAGAGAGGATTATAGTAGTCTTGTTTAGAATCATCTGACTAAGAGTGACATCTAATCTTAGCATATATGAGGTTTTATTGAGGCCACAGAGACTTTGAAAGAGCTTGACTCTCTTCTGTTTTGTAAATTTTCTATAAATGGTTTAATAAGGTTTTTAGTTCAGCCCCACAAAAACAAGGACTAAAAAATTTCCATCAACCATATTGTTGAAGAAATATAAAAGACACATAATTCAATTTAAGTAAAGCTGTAGCTAGGTTATATCATTCTTATCTCAGTAAAAAGTATTTTCTTTTACAATCCTAAATAAATAAATAAATAAATAAATAAATATCTGTGACTTGGCTTTGAAGGCTTCGCTTGGATAAATCAGGTTTTGGCAGCTCTGTAATTCATGAAACAATACCTTTAGCTCTACCGGAATGGGAGTGGGATGTTTCAAGCTTTATGATTCTGTTCAATTCTGGAGCGTTAATGGGGCTATTTGTAAAGAAAGAAATATAATGAGTTATCACAAAACACAGCAAGAACTCTAGAAAGGGGCAGCCTCCCATCCATCACCCATTCTAGCGTATTCACAAAAGAACAGTGCAAGAAATCTTGTGAGGACGGTGGGGAATTTTGCTTTTACTCTAACCTGACTTTCACAAATTGTGATGGGCCTGGAACATTATTTTCTTTACAAAATGACCCCAACCGGATCCTAAATTCAAAGTGGGAGACTGTATGACACAGGTTTTTGTGGAGGTTTTTTTCTACCTTCCTCTACTTTATGCTTTGAGAAGACATTATCTTAATTAAGATTTATTTATGAAAATAAAAGTATTAGATCATTTTAATCTGATATAGAGGCTAATTCAGGACGCCGACATTGCCATATTTCTGTGGCACCTTCTGGTAGGGCTGTAAGTAAAGTTACCTGTCATTTCCATTCTCTTCTCCTCTATTTTGGAAGTTTACAACTAAGCCTTGAAAAGTTCTTGCGGGTTCACACTTTGACATATGGGTTGGGAACCTGAGAACAATTTTATTTTGAACATTAAAAAAAAAAAAAGGCAAACCCACACTGAGCTGGTTTGTTTGTTGTTTTTTTTTTCTTTGTTTTTTTAAGCTGTAGAAGCACAAACAGAACTAAAATTTGAACTGGTGTGTGTTGTGATGTAGCTGCAGTCCTGTCCTCTCCCATCACACTCAGAATCCCTAATGAAGTCCAAAGAAGGTTTTGAGTGAATATGGTTTTTAAGAAGGACTGAAGGTTTTGCCCCAAAGATAATGAGATAATTAATGTATTTCATAGTGTAGTTGAGAGACGGTGAAACAGCTCAGAGTAATGAAATGAAACACGCATACCAAAACAAAGGGCACAGCAGGAAATAGTCTAAAGTACATGATAATCAATTTTCACATTATAAGCTTTTACATCTCTCCTTCCATATATCCCATTATAACAGGGCCTGTTGCTTATTAAAAAGGAAATTGAGATGTCACTAACTGTAGAAGAGCAGATCTTCAGGCAGTATAAATCAGTCTAGCTGCCCTGAAGTCAGTCACACCAGCTGTGGATCTGACTTGGGATCCATTTGGTGTAATAGATCAGTTTTAATCTGCAATCCAGGAGTCTTGCTCTTAAGACTTTCTTTGTGTTGAAGGCTGGAAGAGTAAGGGAGGCTTTTTGGAGCTTCACAATGTAGAAACGAGAGTTGTGCATACTAACAGCAGAAGCTTTAGGAAGAGCAGAGAGATCATCCCGCCCTCTCCTGATGCTCAGGGAGCGATGCTGGAGTGGGACCCATCCAGAGGACCCTATTTACATACACGACACTCCCCTTTCCATAGGGCTGTTTCCTTCAGTAGTCTGTTTCTAATGCCTAGGAGTATCTGGCTTGGTACCATCTGGCAGATATTGGCAAAGGAAAAAAGACCTTGCAGTTCTCTCAGCTTGCCTATGGGAGAAATTGTCTTTGTTATGTACAAGGAGATACATGAGGGAGATAGTAGTTTTGCAGCTGAAGTGCTTTTCCATCTGAACATGGTAAAAACTTGCCAATTTCATAGAGAGTCCACTGGACTAAGTATATGCCAGTAAGCCCTTTAGAGAAAATGAAGCTCAAAGACTTTTACTGCAGCAACTCTCTGTACGAGATTCTCTGAGCTGATGCCCCTTCTCCTCCCTGCCTCAGTAGTTTTTCCCCAAGTTACACCAGGAAGCAGAGGGAGGCATTCAACCTCTTATAGTAAGACAAATGTGTCCTGAAGAGTTTTAACATTTAAATAAGGCACATCTGAGACTTGACCCTGTGCGGCGGTGTCAGGATGGTGTACTTCTGACCTAGCTTGGTCATCCTCCCAGGATTCACATTGCCTTTGCCCTTCCTCTTCCTTCATGCGACAGGCATGGACAAACCGTTACAAAACTTCTCCTGCGACTCCAGTGCTTCTAGGACAGTGCTGAGGCTTTTGTTGCCTGGGGTGCAATTAAGTGGCATGCTCATTGATCTCCTGTCTCACAGAATTTCTACAGATCTACAGTCCTGACCAGTATATTTTTCAGTGATGAGTCCCTTGTGTTTTCCAATGAAAGAATTATTTTTAAAGCTGGGCTTTATGGGATTATGCTCTCTACAGTATATAGGTATATCAAGCTCTACATGAGAAATGACTCATGTGTTTCGACTCTTTAGCTATCCCCTTAAGACTAATGAAAATAGTCTCAGCTGTCATTCATCAAGTACTTGGCTCCATAGAAGTAAGGGAAATTCACACATGAACGTGAAAGTTTATGGCAAAGGATTCAGCATGCTGCATTGTTTTGAGACACAATTTCACCATGTGCCATAAGACCAAAAGCATGGTAAAATCCAGTGTGAAACACTTGATTTCACGGTATCATGAAGCAGGACTTGAGAGGCCAGTGCACTGTGGCCTGTAGAGTTGGTGGCAGTAAAATGCTCTGAATGAAGTTGTGTTTGGAACTGTTTTCTGCAGAAGGATATAACCTGTCTTCCACAGCCATCAAGGCCTCTGCTCTGGATGGGTAAGATGAGTTAAACTGATTCTTCCTCCCTTAGAGCAGCAACCTGAGATCTCCGCTCCTTTCTCATTAATGCCAAAAGGCTACAGTTTGCAGAACTGTAAAATTAGACAGGTTTTCAGCCTGTCAAATATTGAACTCTATGTAGCACGTGGTACCAGTCTTCATGCAGCAGCATCTGCAAAGATTTTTATTTTTCCTTCAGGAAAAAGAACATTTAGTTGCTAGTGGCTATCACCATATTATTTACCTTCCCTCTTTCCCTTCACAGCTAAACAATGTATGCTGGAGTATTTTTGCAGTTTTGTTATGGATGCCGTGCTCAGTATAATCACTGCAATTGAACGCAGCTCTTAAGTGAGTTATTTCAGGGACTCTTTTGTCCGTAGCATCTCATTGACCATTTTCCCAATCAAGGCGTGAGGTGAGAAGGATTCAGTCTCAGTACAGCATTGGAAGGGACCCAGAGCAATACTGGATCCTCTCCTGTGTCAGAGGAAATGGTGATGACTCTGTTTGCCAGCGACCAACCTTTTAGAGGTAAAGTTATATAAGCCTAAAATGCTTCTAGCTGCAATGGCAGAAAAGCAAGGGCATATGCTGAGCCACCTGGTTGTACGGAGGAGTTGCTTGTAAAGCCCCATGGCCAATGAAAGGAGATTGTTCAGGTGGCTTTGAGGAGGAGGCAGGCAGGATTGCTTTATACATTATACATTTCTCAGGCAGAGGAAGCATGTTAAGCCTACTGAAGAGAGATTTCCAAGTCAAAGTTATATCAGTCGCTTATATATACGGCGCAACCTCCCCCCATCCTACTTGCCTTGGGGGAAGAAGTGTTTTCTTCTTTTGCAAGTTTTGAGATACTTTTAGAGTCACAGAGAGAAACCCTGTGGGATGAGAAAGGATTTGGATGTATTTAGAAATATTACAATATAAACACTAAATGTAGAGGATATTCCTCTTCCTTTGATTTATGAGGACTAAAATGTAACTTCTGGCTGCAGCCAACATTTTGAGGCAATTACATAGTACAGAGAAGAATAAGAAAGTGCCCTAGCTGTTTGCCCAAATGCTAAGGAATCGAAGCTGCTTAGAGATGCTGTGCAGGAGCGGAGTCCAAATTGTTTAGTTTTTTTCCTATCAGACTAATTGTTGGGGTTTTGAATCTGGTCTCTGTTGTAGCCCTTATGTTGTCTTTGCAGAGATCACGGCAACGTTCCCAAAGCCAACTCGAACAGCCCTTTGGGGAATGTCCTGCTGCCTGGTGCTTTTCCAAACAATGCACAGCTACTGAAATGGCTTTTTTTTCAGTTCCTTGTATTGTGCCTCTTTCTCCTCCCACAGTATGATAGATGATATGAGTGAGTGCATTTGAAGAGGTGTTTTAGATAAGGTGCGGGTGACTCACTGCACTCTGTTCTTACCTGCAAAGAATAGCCCTTACAGTTAGAGGTTGGGCACGGCTCTAGCTCATTAGGGACTAGGTAAGTCCTTCCCTGATATGCAGCAGGCTCAGACATAGCTCTTCATCAAGGCCTTGACACCTACCCAAATCTCAATTCATGATCTAGACAAGCAGCACTAAATAAGTCACATATATATACTCTGGGGGTCATTTAATCCTGGTCACCTGTGTGTGTCCATTCCTTGCCCCTAACTGCTCCTCAAAGGGGCAAAACCCACTTAGAAGCACCTCTCAGCCTCTGAATGCCAAAGAGGAGATTCTTCTTCCCTGCCTTTGTAACATTTGTCCCCCTGTCATATGCATACACATGGAGCAGATGCACAGTTAGCATCAATGAGAATACTGTGGGGCAATGAAAAAGAAGAATTAAGAAATGCTTTTCAGCTGTGTGCAGGCAAGAAGAGGTAGAAGGGGGAGCAATGCATGGAGCTGGTGCCTGAGACATGGACGGTTTGCCCTGTTCGAGGAGCGGTCAGGTTGTTCCTCCTGCGGCAGTAAAGACTGCATCTTTCTCGCATTTTGGTGAGAAGTGGTGGCACCCCTCAGCCTTTGGAGGGAGGACGTCAGCTAGAAAAAGTCTGCTCTGGGTGCAGTAGGGAAGAAAATCCGTCTGTCTGAGTAGCCTTAATAGGGTCGAGGGACCTGCCACTCTGTCAGATGAATTCTTGGCACAGGGGTGGTGTTGCCAGGAGCTCTGCTTTCCTTCTGTCTATTGTTGCTAGGAGGATAGAGGAGAGATAAGAGCTGAGCAGGGTTCTGTGTAAATGGTCCTTCCTTAGTGTCTTTCAGTTTAGCTTTCACTGACTGAGGCCCCCAAAGTACTTAGCATGAGTAAAGTTTTCAAAAGCATGAGTAATTTAGGAGATTAAAAGGCATTTTCAAAAGTGTCGACTTTTCAAAGTGCCTAATTTCCAGCGACTTTCAATGAGGTTTGGGAATCTTAAATCATCTGGTTGCTTCAGTGAATAGCACTGTTGATTGCAGCGTAATGCATCATCGGTTGGTATCCTGCTTATGTCAGAGGTCAGTGCTGAGTGACTCTGAGGAGGGTGTGCAAATCCCTGTCACCGTGCAATGGCAGGGAAATTCTTACTTCCTGGAGGTGGCTTGAGAGCTCAGAGCTCTTCTGAGTTTCTGGGATAATTACGCGGGGATACTGTGGGAGGAGTTCAGTCAGGCTCCTTTTTAAATTGCCTGTGTTTTCTTCAGGTTTTAATGACAGGTGCTGTATCAAGTTTTACTCTGACGAATTTGCCACCTTTTTTTGCTTTTCTTATTTGGCTGTATATAACTTTCATTCATGTCTTTGTTCTGTTTTGTGGTAGGAGACTCTATCTAGCTATGTGGTTTTGTTCACATATATAGATATAATTTAATATGCGAAAACTCTCAGTGTAAAAATTGGAGGTTTCCTGTGTGTGTCTTTGAAACAGTCATGTGAAGCACTAACTTAAATACCTTGCTGAACTGTAGGCTCACAGAGGGAGAGATGCACATGTTTAGGAGGAGGAAGGGCTCAGCATTTGCATTTGGATGCATGTCTAACAGCTTCAGAGCTCTTTAGACTCCCAAGCGGAGCAACTCCGAAGTTCAAAGTGGTGTGATTTTTGGCAGAGTTTTTTTCCTAAGACGACTTCTTCAGGGCATAAAATATTCTACCCTCAGTGCATGTACATAACTCTCATTGGCCTTAAAAGAAGTTACATGCCTACATCAAAGGAAGGATTTACCCCATAATGATTCATCGTGAGCCTGACAGGCAAACACAACAGTGGAGAGCTCACAAGCCAAAGCTCCTGAGCTAGGGGGATGGCAGAGTTCAGATCTCTGCTGATCAGTCATATCACAGCTCTGATTTTGAGCAGTTTTTAATTTTTGTAATTGTTTAAGTATAGGAAGGATCAAACCATGTGTTTTCCGTCTGGTAGAAGAAACGGTAGGAATCAAGCAGAGGGGATAACCCTTTAACATCTCATGTGGGAGGTAAATCAGGGTCAGATTAAATTGTGATGCTTGTTTCCTGGAAAGTGGATCTCCTTATCCCTGGTGTTACGCTGGAGACACAGAGCCACAATATTCTAAAGCAAATTAGAAATACCTTTTTATTAAATGTGATTGCAGAAAGTCCTGGGAAGGAATGTGTTAATGACTGGTGATTGAATGCAGTGGTTTGCAAGCTCTAAGCAGCTTTAGTGTCTCCTACCACAGCCCTGATTTAAAATTCATAAATGCTAATCCTCCATAATTTACGGTTTAAAAAGCAGCCCCACTCACAGGCCCTGTGGCTACAGCTCTGTCAGAGTAATTATGCCGCCAAGCTGAAATTGGACTACTAACTGAGATATTAAACAGGGTAGGAAATCCTCTTCCCTGGCAGCCTACCCAATTATTCCAAATAAGCAAACAGATTAGTGAGTAATTTTCCAGTTAAATCTGGTGATTGGTGCCAGAATTGTATGTTAAATATTCAGAAGTAAATAGATTAAAGATGAAATGTCCCCTTTTCTCAAGCTTAATTTAGTGTGTATATTAAAACTTTTTAGGGGTAAAAAAATCTTCATTGAAGTGCAAGACGCTTGCTTTGAAAACAGAACCTTTCCTGGCTTGTTTGCACTTGGGGCAGTGCCGATCATTAGCTGGGGCACGTTGTGCCGAGGGAACCTTGTGCCACATTAGACACAGTATCAGTCCTGCTGTTCCTTTATCCCTCACCTTGGAGGAGCCCTCCTGGGTGGCAGCGCTGCGAGACTGCACGCAGCTCTGCTCCGGGCCGTCGGGGACAGCTTTTCACCGGGGGCTGCATGACAGCGGTGTGAGGCGGGGGGCTGCCAATTCAGTATCGGCAGGAGAGTAAGCGTGGGACTGCCAGCTGCCCCGGTCATTTTGGTGATACCTTTGGTAGTATGATTTGTGAAAGTTCACGGTAAACATAAGCATTTCTTATTCTTATTCTGGTTCTCGGGGTGGGGGAGCATTTTTGTTTCTAAATTCGGTTTGAATTTCCCCATTGGCCTGCCCAGAGTTCACATTTTTTACCTCTCCAAACATTCCTTATAATGCGGTGTTTGACTGGGACCCAAACCTGAGGGAAGGCAGGGGCAGAAGAAGGAAAACACGGACTGAATGCCCACCACACACAACTTCTGCCTACGGGAGCAAGCGGCAGGGGAGGACGCAGGGCAGCTCACCCGCAGTAGTCCAGGAACACGAGCAGTCGGTCTGTCCCTCTGCTACCCCCACACCACAGGCTACGCCTGCTCACCCCAAAGACCCGAGTCAAGGAGAGGGTGAAGTTAAGGGGCTGTGCCCTAGCTAGAGACGTCAGGCAGCCGCCAGCACCTGAGGGGTGCTGTCCTGGGAGAGGCCCCGCTCTGCTCTGGAATGGCCGCGCTGACACCTGGACCGCTTCAGGAGCGCGGGCTACGGTCTGCGGCACCTCTCAGGGAGCTGGGCCAGCACCTCGTCCCAAAAGGGCTGGGGCGGTAGCTGCTCCACAGACCCGGCGCTGGTTGTTTGCTGCAGGGCCTATGACGGTAGTCTCTGGGAAGCCCAGGTGGTGCACACTGCATTTTAGGACTGCAGAATTCTTTCTAAAAGGAACTTTGAGGGAAACGTTTTCACATTCATGAATTAAAGCAAGGACTTGTACCTGTTTGCTGGAAACATGTGTGTACATTTCAATATGCAACAGCACTGCATTGAGGAACTGGAACAGTTTTAGCACCTGCTGGAATTTGCTTTGAAGTTGTTCCAAGGATCCCAAATACTACAAACAATGTTTTATGCCATTTCTGGTGTTTTCTCCAGGCACTAAAAGCTTGTTCTGCTAAGGAAGTATACAGTCCTCTCATTCGGCAAGATAAGTGAGCAGCACCTGCTTATCGGGAGGTCGAGGTACAGTAGCCCTGGGGCTTAGTGCTGCGCAGCACCTCCTGAAAAGGCACAGCTCTGGTCTCTCCTTCAGGAAAGAGTTAAGCTGAAGCGGGGTAAGGAGGTTAGTGTAATAGGGCTACATAACATTGCTCGATAATCCCCCTGCCCAATTAAGCTTGCACCAGCCCTTGTTCCTGTTTCTGTCACTGGGGAAGGAGAGGGGTCGAAGGGCTTCATGACCTTCAGTGTTAGTTATGGCTTGGTCTGTTGGGCAGGTGAGAGTAGCAGTTCATTCTTAGGTCTGAGTTAAGTATTTTCAGTGTTTTAAGTCGTGATACATTCTCTAGAGTGAGCAACTTAAGAGTTTTCAAAAACAAACCTGCCAGCATTGGCTGCCTTGGGATGGATGAGGCGCATGATCTCTGTCCTTCCTGAGAAAGCCCAGGTTTTGGTGCTGAAGTGGTGGTGAAGGGACCAGGTCCCAAAGTTGAATAACTTGCTCACGAAAAAGTCTGCAGCTGTTATGCCTGAAGGAGGGTTTGGATCAGCCCCGTCTCACACCTGGGCACAGTGTGCAAAAGGAAGCAGAAACTTCCTAGCCATGGGCCCACAGATTTGCTGTTCCACTGGGAAGTGTGAGAGCTGCAAGTAGGTAATGCCGAACACATGCCTAGAAAGGATTAGCTCAACTCCTGCACATCCCAGAGGCTTTTTCTTCTGCTGCATCCTCCCTGGAGAGGCTTTTTCACCTCAGCCCTCTGCTGGAATGTGCCTTAAAGGCATAATCGAGCTCATAAAAATTAAGTGGTGTGCAATCGTTAAAACAAAACAAAACAAAACAAAAAGACCCTAACTAAATTTTGTTCAATAAATTCTCTAGAATCAATCCAGTTATGTTTTTATTACTGTCAGATCTCACAGCATAGTTTCCCTTTCTGTGTTTCACAAGGCTGCAGGGGCTTTTGTTAGTTGTTTTTTTTTTCCACACCACTACACATGACGACATTTTGGCTTTGTATAGAGTAGCGTTAAAGCCAAAACTGTGGGGTTTTTTGGTTTCTTTTTTAAGCTTATGAAGATCCTTTGGATCAAATCTAAAGGCTTACCTGTTCAAAACTGGAATAGATTGATGGATGTGGAGGGATCCAGGGTGAGTTACACTGCTGAGGATAGAGCCCTGTGAATGCCAGGTAGTTAGTTACACGTCGCTAGAAATATTATTATACAAAATTCTTGCCTCTCTGATAAGTTCACCCAGTCGTGCTAAAGATGTGTTTTCTTGCTTATTTTTGATGGTAATGGTAACAAAATGGGAGAACTTGTGGCATCCTGTCTACACAGATCCTTACCGCATCCTCTTGCTGCCATAACCCTGATTGTTCAGCATGTGCTGCACATTTCAGACCTTCTCTGTCTTGAAGGAGAGTTGTGAGTCTTACTGCTTCAAAGTACTCCAAATGTCAGCACATTCCAAATATCTCATGTCTCCTGTCTGCTGCTCTGTCCCTCTAACCTAGGGATTTTACATTCTTTCTAAATATGACAGAAGTCACTTAAAGGATGTCATTCTCAGGTTTGTCAGTTGGGTTCTTCTTAGCAGAAGCCATTTGAGTCTCCTGCACATTAAATAAAATGTTTTCAGTTGGCTCCTGATTCTCTCCGTGTGAAATCTTCTCTATGTGTATACCGCTTTCAACTTGCCTGTTAAGCCTTCATGGTCAGCCTGGGGTTTATGTACTTTTGGTTATTCTTTCTAAGGTTGTGAAGGGCCATCACTCAGGAGCTAGCAAGTAAGTAGACATGAAGCAAAGAGCCGGACACAAAAATTGCCATAATGGAATAGGTCAAATATCCATTCACCAACTGTAGTTGCTATTCCTGCCTCTGTGAGCAGCTGTTTCTGAAGACTTTAAGCAGTCTGGATTAATCTTACTGGTTTTGCCCACCATATTGACCTACCCTTTGGTGAGTGAAGAATTTGTCATTAGTCCCTGGTTTTGTTTGTTCTTGATTCCCAGAAGCACAGTGCTTAGTGACTGTTACCAGTGAATTCTCTGTAGCGAAAATACTGATAAGATTTGATTGCGCCCTTAGAGTTGCTTATATACAATCCTTTTTAAAAAATGAAAATCTCTCTCTCATGCTTCCTCAATGATATCCTGCTACAGTGAGTTCCAAAGGTTAATTATATGTTTTGCTCAAAGCTACTTCTCTAATAGGGTCCTCGGAATGAAGGTTGCTGACCCTTTTAAGCCAGTGAACTAAAGCAAAGAGCAAAACAACCCACTGAGGCTGTTATCCTGTGGGTGGCTATTTGTCTCCCTCAGTTCCTTTTCATCAGGGCAGCCTTACTGAAAAGACAAGTAATCAAGCTTCCTCTCAAGAAGGTGACCAGACGGTCTTTCCTGGCATCATGGCAACAGAGATTAAGGCAATGGTTTCCTTGTTGTTTTTCCTAAGTGTCAGGTTTTTGGTTTTGAGAAGAGGTTGTGCCGAGATCACCTTTCCTCACTGCTGGGGGCCCGTCTGGTATCCTGCAGAGGGGCCCGCGCAGCCCTGTCCTGAGCGGGCTCAGCTGCTGTCGGTGTTTCCTCTGTTGCCTTTTGGGCGTAGCTGGGTTTGGGAGTAGCCGGGAGGCAGAGCCCTGGTCCCTTCACCACCACCGGAGCTCTCTGTTGCCAGTTATGTCACCAAATGCATTCGCTCTTTGCTGCGTTTTAAATGCTTCTAAATGTAAATGTAAGTAGAAATTATTTTGGAAACTCGGAACAGAATGCCATGAACGAGAGTTCCTTAAAGGGATAAAAAGCATATAATTTAATCTGTGTTTATAGCATTTAATCTTAAAAACCTGCAATTTTATGTACTTTATGTATCTGTTTCCCTTGAGGAAAGCAGATAAGGGCATCCAGTGCTTCAGCAGTTCATGCCAGTTGAAATGAACCTGAAATGGAAGACAAGGTTGTAAATAAAACACAAGTGGCCAGGACCCACTCTCATTAGCTAAGATGTGCCAGTGGCGTTGTGAATATTTTAAGGGAGCCTTGCTGGGATCGGCAAGGGTTTCCAGTCTCTCCAGTGACATTACCTGGATGCCAGGACAGCTCAGACCTTGTGGGCAGGTGGTGCATGCGAGAGTGTGATTGGTTTTTCAGCCCTCGCGCTGGTTCTGTGGTTATAGGAGGAAGAGAAAATGGTTTCTGGAATAGCTTTCCTGAACACATGGCCAGTCACAGCCAGGCCCTCTGTTGCTAACATGATGTAAAAGATCACTCAAGAGATTAACTGATGTTTGTCACACTGAAGAGACCAGCTTCATATTTCTCCTTGAAATAGTCCTCTGAAGCATTGTTGTGTGCAAAGCCCGACGAGGACAGGTTCCAGGCTCCTGCATCTCCTGTTAAAGATACCCCACTGTCCACCCAGAAAAAGAAAGCAAGAACAACTTATGGTTCTGAATTACCATGTAAGATTTATAAGGAGAGATGATATCTCTTAAGTAACTGGGTCCTAGACCATTTAGGGCACTACAGACTTCAATCAGTGCCTTGAAATGTATTTATAAGCAAATAGAGCCAGGAGTGTTTTGTGCTATTAGGCCAGTTCAGCAAATCACTTAAGCATTACTTAACACATGCTAAGTCCACTGCACCCAAGGCAAACTCTGAATACGATAAACTCTTTGCCCATAAAATGTCCCCCTCTGGATAATGTAGCACCACTTTATTGCCAAGGGTGATTTTGCATCTGTCTGTCTCGACAAGAAAAAAGCTGGCAGTAGAGCCGTTGTGCTGTACCTGTATTGTTTGTGTGATTGGTTTGCTAAGTGTATAAATCTTAAGTGATAGAATTTTGTAATATACAGTATAACAATTGGCAAGTGTTGTACATTTATTTTCACAAGTGAGGGAGTGACCCATAACTCACATCCATCACAGTATATGAAAGCACAGTGCACTGTAGTATAACAAGCAAGGGAATCATTCATACACAGGATGTTATTCACTTCAACCTTTCCCCTTTCCTGAACACAGTCAGGATCTATATGTCTATTGCTGCATGCTCTGTGTGCTGGCATAGATGTATGATGGCATCACAAAAACTGGAAGGGGAAGAAATGAGATGGGAACAGAAAGGGGTGTGGGTAAACGTTGTCTGAGCTGATAGAAATTTAAGTGGTCAGGCTTGTCAAGGAGAAGGAAAACTGCAGGGCTGGAGAGTGACTGAGATTAGAACTGACTTTTGGAGAAATGGGAGCTGAGATAATACCTTTCAGTTCAAAAAACATGGGTGACGGCACAGGGTGAGCATGGGAGAACTGGGAATTAAAACAGTAAATAAAATGGAAACGTGTTTGATGTGGGGACCAACAAAGTATGTTTCATCCTTTTAATTCTGCTCTGGTTCCTCTGTCATTATTGCCAAATTTAATGCTGTACTTTTCAACAGGACCTCCATTCTGCAGCAATTTCTGTGAAAAATCTTCACAAAATGGCCAAGGCAGCTGAGGAGAAACATTAGTTTGGGAACTTCATCAGTGCTTGGTACCTAGCTGCTTTGATCAGGCTTGCAAACCCCCTGTGTACTCTGCAGAAAGTCTCTATATTTTCCTCTGTACTGTGTGAATAGTAAAATTAGCTTTAATTAGTTGTATACTGAACCACTGAGCTACAAAGAGAGATTGTGACCGGGCATTTCTTTGCTAGAAACTGTGCACATCAAGATGAACCCTGTCCCAAATTTCTGAACAAGAGGAGAGGCAAAGGGGGAGGTATGGTTATTTCCCATGTGGAATGATTTCACGGATTTGCCAAGGGACATACAGGAATCGTGTTAGAAGGAAGAAATGAGTCTGGATCTCCCCAAACCCAATTTAGCAGCATAACTGTAAGATACACTTCCTTTGTACTTGCATGCAATTGTAGCAGGGTTGCCACTCCATGGCTTATACTTGGATAGATGGTTTGGGAGATCCCCTGGGAGGTGGAGGAGGAAGCCACAAGGTTAGGCAGCTCCAATAGGAAAGAAAAAGTTTCTTGGAAGACAAGTTGAGAGCTGCTGGCTTGCTTTTAAGAGTGTAATCCGTTTGCAACTTCTGACAGGGTTCAGTAGCAAGTTTTAGTCTCCAGTCAGGTCCTAGCCTGTGGCACACGTTACAGGTAATAACCCAGCACAGCTCAGACCCGAAGGATCTCATGTGCGCCACGTGGTAGGAGGAGGGAGCACCCAGGCATTTCTGACCTTGATGCTGAGGCAATCTCTTTTCCTCAGGATCGAGTTCCTTTGCGGTGAGCGTAACTCTTTTGTCATCTGCACTGTGCTCCCCTTTGTCATTGCACTGCTGGACTCACATCCTTGAACTTAGAGCACAAAAAACCCCTCTGGTTTTTTAACTGATGGTTTGTTTGTTTTTCCTCTTTGGTCAATGCTGGGATCAGTGATGTCAACTTGTTCTATTTGCTTTGACAGGAAAATGTTTTCAGAGTTCATTAGGATGGCATCAATTCTAACATTTGGCACACAAACATTTGATGACCTTCATGTGTGGGAAGAAATATGTAGGCAAAACTTCCATTAGTTTGAAAAAACACTTCTACTCAGCACGGTTCCGATTCCTGAACTGCAGCTTCGATGCGAAGTTTTGAACAGTCCCTGCTTGTGATCTGCCGGTGGGCTCCAGACATGGAGCTGCAACTGAAACTATTGGGAACCGCTGCATATTAAGTCTGGACTAAGGTTACAGTTGGATCCAGCTCTCCACTTACCTGTAAGGAAAGTGCTGGCAGCAGCCAGGCTCCTCTCGAACACCGACAGTGCAGCTCCTTGGTCCTGGTCAGCTGAACTGGTAGAGTCAGTAAACTCAGTGGTAACCGCATCCTGTGCATCCAAGTGCAGAATATTCCTAATGCTTTCCTGGTAGTTCCCCTCAGTGAGAGGATTTCATTTGGCAACTTTGGGCTCATTTTCATAAATTACAGGGCTCATTAAAAGAGCCGGACTGACTGGCGTTGCTAGCAGCTCAACCTCTGGGCTTATCCACAGAAAAGGAATAGCAGGTGTTGGCTATTCCCTCTTTGGGGCATCTGCCCTACAATAACAGAGTCGCTGTCTCTCAAAGTGGGAGGGAAGGTGAATGTTGATGGCTTCCCATGGCCTCTAACAGCGAGGGGCCAAGTATTAGCAAGAGTTTTTGCAGTGAAGAAGCTTCTTCAGTAGTAGCTGGACTGAGGCCACCAAATTACTCTCACACTGACCGCTGCATGAGTTGCTGACAGCCTCTGGTTACTGCTAGCCCACAGGATTAGCAAGGACAAGGTAAAAATGAGAAGCCAGCTATTTGCCACCATTTGTCCTTTGAGCCTTCCCGCTCCCTTCACCTTAGAGCTGTGCAAGTACTGCCAAACTGGTCTGGTTTTCTTAGTGCCTGTCTCCAGCCCTTTTCTCTGACCTATCTTAGCTCTTATTTACTTTTTTTTAGGATTCACCGTGTTTTTATGTTTTTCTCTCGTATCCTGTAATCAAGTGAAAGGTGTCTCTGTGGATAGAGGGGATTTGTACTCAGCCTTCGTTTGATGTTTGCTCTTTCCTAATGGTGCTGCCTGCTGTAAGAAAAGCCAAATGCTGCCCATATGTTGCCGTGCTCCCTTAAATTATTGAGGGTGAACATTTATGGCTGCTCTCGCTGTTGCTTTCTCCATACTCTTCTAAATGATACGTTTTCACAAGCAATTACTGAGAGAGGGAGTCAGGACTGGTTTTTGAGGTGTGCCACTTAGTGGCCCACACATAAAAATGGGAGACAGGAGGAGGAGGATGGCAGAGGCTTAATACCATGCCTTGCTTAAGAGAATGTCCTTCAAGTGAGCAGAATTCTGCACCTTATAAAAGTATGACTTTAATTTTGCCTTTCAAATATGAACTAAGCAGGGCTGTCAACACATACTGTGTTCTTCCTTGTCAAACAATTTCACTTAGTCTGTCAGCTGTAAACAGCTTAAGAGGCATGTCATTCCGGCATTATTATAGCACTTTTAGATTTGTTTTTAGATTGGCTCTGTATCTGTTCCTGCAAAAGGTGTAGATACATAGATGACATGGGTTATTTATTGTGTTACTGCAAAATGCTACTTGCTGCTTTGTGGTAAGCACAGAGTAACTCCATTTCAAATAATGGGCACTGCGGAGTAATAATCCTGTAGTACCATGGTAATACCATTGCCATACTTTTTCAAACGAGTTGTGTCAGTAGAGCAGTGTACTTCACTGCGGTTGTGTATGGCCTCATACTTCATGTGAAGTTTTCTTTCCCAGGAGGTCAGGGAAGCAGAATTAAGATGTCTGGAGAAAGAACTCTGATCAACAGACTCTGTACTTTTGCTTTTTCAAAAAGTTGCTTTACATATTCAAATAAACAGTGTTTAAGCTGTCGATGACAGCTTAACTACTTCATCCCAGAACATTTTGACAAGTGATTTTCAGCGTTTTGGTTTCCTAGGATTTTGACAACCCCCCAAAAACATGAACTGATTTTATATGTCACATGTTTAATTTATTTGAGATGCATGTATTATGTTGCAAAAGCAATAAGGAGGAAGTTAAAGGACAGGGTGATACACTCCATATTTGTGATCATCAGCTTCTTCACCCTGTCATTACACAAGAAAAAATGTTCAGAGACATGGAGTGTGCAAAGCAGTCAAACTTTTGTTGCCAACCCATCTGGATTGTGATTTATACAAATCGTTGGTGTGATTTTTCTGTGACTGCACTGAAATCCACAGACCTGAACCCATTCTCACTGCAGGGAGCCTTAGCTGCCTCCCTTGTACTCGACTTCTGCCACGTGTGCGTTGTCCCCACATTGCTGGGTGCGTGGCCGGGGAGGGCGGCACAAAGGGGGTTTAACGTTGTCTGGGTTCTGAGCAGCGGTGAAGGAGAAAGGTAGATGTTTTCTCACTAGAAATTGGTGGATTTCTGTCTGTATATATTCCATAGAATTGTCATCAGAAATAACACAAATATGTCAACTGATCTTCACTTTAAGCCCAGATTGAAATGGAGCCCGAATGTTTTAAAGAAAATTTGGTTTAGCTCTGTTTTGGGATTTTTCTTGGGTGTTCTCCAATTTTGAACTGCTTCATTTTTCTCTGCCTCCATTAAAGCAGAAAAAAGATGGCACGCACCCTGTACCTTCCTGGGCCCTTGAGCAAGAAGTGGGGAAAAATACAGGGAGAGAATTGCTTTTGTAAATCTCCGAGGCTACATTAGATATTGAGAAAAGTGAAAAATTTCACTCAAAAAAAGTTCATATTTCAATACCATACCTCAAAACCTTTTGGATAGTACCCAAATATTACCCCATAGCGTTTGTTGGTACTTCTGTCATGAGTGCTTGCTATGCTAGCATATTAGAATGATTGAAAAAATCCTTGTTTATCCTATTCAAAACTCTAGGTATCGCTATCCTTTTTCTACACCAGAATGCCACTTACGTTATTGTGTAACAGAATTATTTCCATCAGTACTAAGCAGCACATGCCCTTAATAATTTTTAAAGTAGGAGGAGCTATTTTATTTTAACTAATTATTGATGTCAAATTAAAACATGTCAGTATAAATCATTATTTTATAATAATGCTGTGTATGCACAAAGGAAAACCCATGCATTCTAAATAAAATTTGAAACTTTAACTTTCTGGTTTTTCCTCCTAAACAAGCACTATTTGGAGTTTTTTCACAAAAAAGTCTCTTACAGGTTTGATCTAATTGTGAATTTGTGCTTTTTAAGTATCAAAATTTCCCATGAATTGAAAAATCTAATTTCAGTTAATTGAAGTGCTGATAATGGAGATGATAGGTGGCTTTTCAGAAATCCTCAGGCCAAGGTACTGAGGCTGTTCAAGACAGACATCCAGAATTTGAAGATAAAGCTCAGATAAATAACCTTCCCCAGAGACCCTGTGGTCAGGGCAGAGGACAGGTGTGATTTATTCTAGGGTTAGTTGCTGCAACTTTCTTCTGATACCTGATAAGTAGCAGTTTGGGAGTTTTAGCGGATACTTAGTATCTGACTAAATTGGCTCTGAATTAATTGCCTTGGCAGGCTACAGTGTTATCTGCAGCCTGCTCCTTCCAGGAGGTGGAAGGAGAAGTGTGGATTTGTGAGGGGAGGCAGTGCAGCAGTTTCAGGGATACCCAGGCTTGATGGACAGGGCAAAGGGAGAAGGAATCAGCTAGTGACCTCCATTCATTCTTTAAGAAGTGGTCTTTTCTGTTGGCTATTGGCAATTAATACTTTCATTAACAGAGAGAAACAGGGAGTTGTTGAGGAGCACAGTGAAGCTACATGCATCCACAGCACGTTGGTTGGGTAAGAGGCTGTCACGGTGTCTGTTAGGGTGCGTATTGCCAACACCCTGCTCTGGTAAGTGTTACCTTAATCGTAGTGTGAGACTGCCTGATAAGCACTCCCCACGAGTCCCTGACACTGCAGCATAGCACGACCGGCGGACGAGTCAGCCCTGCTGTGCCCGCCAGGAATACAGGCGTCCATGGTAGCTTGCTGGCAAGCCAAGAGCAGGCACGTTTTGTTTGATTTTCCCCTAATGGAGAGGGGAAAATGGGAGGAGACATGACAGCTCCTGACAGTGAGAGCAAAATAGAGTTGCCTGCGTCAGGAAAAAAATAGCCACTTTTGCAAGAATGAGTGGTTAGAAAAACAAAAAATAAGCATTTTCAATATATTACAAACAAAATTATCTGCCAAAAGGGCAAGATAATTATCTTAATGTGATTTTTGACCAAGATAAATTTATCTTATTTTATAAACTGGGTAACAATTTGAATCTTATGCAAAACCTAGAAATAAATCTAAAAAATATGATAATGTAATAAAATCGAAATTATTAGCAGTCCAAGTGCCATACTTGAGGCAGTAAAACCTTTTAAGTTCCAATGGAAAATAGGCTAGTAAAACTGGAGTAAGTTACTCTACTTTAATCACTTGATAAATAGCTACAATGTTTGGAAGAATTGATAGTGTCATTATGGCAACATCCCTTTTTATAAACAGTCTGGTGCTGATTTGATTCTAATTGCTGCCAGAGGAACAGTATCAAAGTAGTGTTGCTCCGTCAGTGTAACCTGCGGGGTGAGCAGGATGGGGATTAGCTGCCTGAAATGAAGAAAGCACAGGTTTTTCAAAGGCATGGATTCTAATTCCAGGAGTGATGGAGGAGGCTGAGTAAATTCAGTGGTGGGAGAAACTACAGGGAAAACGCTTAAGCAAGAGAAAGCATGAAGTGGACAAAACAGGCTCCTCTGAGCGCATGAAATAGTGGAAAAACAGGGAGGGAAGTCAGAAGGTTTGAGTATGAACGTGTGTTTGCTTTCTCACCAGAAAGAATTCTCCTACTGGGCTGGTGTGGCCCCATCCCCAACCACAGCTCCGACCTCCCTGACTCTCAGCTTTGCTCTACCACAGATGTGATGGCCTCATTTGCAGCCCCCTTTTCATAAATGGCTTTCCATTATGGATGTCTTAAATTTTTGCGAGTCTAGTATCAGACACCAAAGACCTCATTTTTAAGACATTCTTAATTATTAGTTACAGCTTCTTCATATACTTGTGGGCACTGTGTCCACCTTTTGGTGCCCATGAATGCACCTAAAAATAGAGACTACTTTTGCAAATTTGATCCTTAGCAACGCTGTGCTTCAGTTCTTACACTGCAAATCCTGGATTTGACCCTTCTTGGGCTGCAGGGCTATTGAGGAGTTATCAGCATTATACTGATGACTGCTACGATATTTGAGGGCAATAAATTTACATTTATCTGGCAAAAAAAAAAAAAAATCTCTAGAATACATGCTTCTGGGCTGGGTCTTCTTCCAAAAACTACTAAGAAATTCTCTTATTTTGCGAATGGTAGCAAAAAAAGCAGGGTTCCATAAGGAGAGAAGAAGAGGAACACATTTAATAGTTCTGTCAAGTTGGCAACAAACCCAAGAATAAACAGAAAAGCAACGGGGAGAGGTACTTATCTTTTTACACAAATCATGTGATAAGCTTCTCCCATAAAGATTGTGGGCTAAGTGAAATATGTAAAATAGCTTGTTGAAGAAAAAATGGTTCAAGTGGGACTGAATGGCTCGAGAGATTAGTGATGGGAAAATAGCTTTTCTCCATTTAAGTGGTAGACTAGTTCAAATCAATTCTAGGCCTCTAGAGACTGAAAGGTGTTGCTATCCAGTGACTCCTTCATGGTTATTTGAAATTATTTTTTTGGTCTCAATCCCATCCTTAGTTGCCAGAGAATTATCCCCAATCAGCCTGAGTTACTTTGAACTAACTCTTGTCTCCTGCCCCTAAAGATGCACAACCTTCAAGGCTGTGCATGTGAATGGCAGTTGTTTTATTTAGTGCTATATTGGTGGTCAGAAATATTTTGTCTTCTGTGGAACGGACAGATTGCACAAAAGAAGAGAGATCCTGGAATATGATGCAATGTAAAATTGTTCTTTAAAAAAATGCAATGATTTCTTCTTTTAATGTGGATTTCTTGGGAGAACAGGGGTACTTTTGCACACCTTCAGCTATCCTTCACTTGCACCCAGAGCTGCAACTCTTCCACAGTGCGCAAGCATGCCTGCCTGCCTGCAGGCTGTGTCGGGACTTTCCCCTACATAAATGTAAATCATGAAGCAGGGCCACAACTTAGGAAACAGCTATTGGTCATAAGTAACAACTGGAAAATTCAAATTGGCAGCTTGCCCTCCAGGTTTGTTTTGAAGCATCTATTTAATGTGTGAAGCTGGACCAGTGAAGTGATGCTAGGGACGTGCCAACTTACAGCAGCTCGGAATCTTGCCTATCAATTTTATTCTGAAAGATTATAGCAAGTAAAATAGCAGACATTGATTATTCTGCCAAATGTAAAGATTAAACAAACAGTAAGAAGCAATGCTTACCAAGCCAAGGAGGATTTGGATCTTTTAGTGGCTATAACATAAGTCTAGAGGTAGTGAACCACAGCAGAGTTCATATTATTAAGTGTACCAAAGAAAGAAGAGACTTGGCGTTATTAGTGAAAAAGCCCAGCAGTTCTGTGTGTTTGGAAAAAACCCAAATAGGATATTATGGCAATGTAAAGGTGTTGGAGAATTGAAATCACATGGCTATAGTCGCATTTTCTATAGAACTGATGTTATATGGATTCGGTTGCAGGTGCCTTGCAGGAGAAATTTTATTTTTGCCTTAGCTCAGACAGCTCCACATTTAAGAATGCTCATCGGGGGGAAGGCTAAAGGGGTTAAGGAAATAAGGTGCAATAGAGGTGACCTATGGGAACTTTCATTATTATATGGAGCCTTGATGAGTGAAATGAGAGGAATTGCTCTCCATCATGGAAGGCTGAAATGTCGAGGGAGCAATCGCAAATTAATCTATTAAGAATAAGTAGGAGGTTGAACAGTGTGACTGACTCAAAAGGATGGAAATATATGGAATAAACTGCAGTGTAAAGTCAGAAAGATTTCTAACAAAACCTTAAAAGACATCCACCTATGATTTTTACAATGAAACAGGGATTTTTATATATGTGTGTATATATGCGAGACAAAGTTTAAGCGGACAAAATGGGTCTCTCTATTCAGCTACTCCTAATATTTGCAATGACTGGGCCTGAATGAGAAGTTCTGTTCTGATTTGTGTGGCTTTAACCAGAACAATGTGCCAGGAATTTTTCTTTTTTAAAAGACACACCAATAAAATGCCTCACGGGCAGTTTTCTTTGCGGTGATTTTCCTGTTTTGCTGTGAGATTTTTAACTTGAATTTAGTGTTTGTAAAAGGTGCTATTTGACAGCATTGTGTAACTGAAAGCCTCTTTTTATTGACAGATCATGCACACTCAAGGCTGGGGAAATTTCTCTATGTCAGCCTGGTGAGGGACACCCCCGCGGTCTGAAGGAACCAACTTCCAGGAGGAAAAATGGTAAGTCCACGTCAGTCAGTCCAATCTTATGTTAAATGTCGCTGCATGATTATTTTTGAAGAGCTTGCTTCCAAAGGATTTGGAGAGAGGCATGAAAAGTTACCCAACTGACAGGACCGCAGGGGTTATTTTATCCATTCCCCAGCAGTGGTTGCAGCTTTCTGGAGTGTTAATGCTTTGTGCACCAGTGGCTGGAATGAGACTTGACACAGATTACCAAGTATGTTTTGGTGGAGCTGATCCTGAAGGATGTAGCTACCCCTCACTGTGGTACTTGGGAAGCGAGGGTCTGTTGTTTGCTCAGTGCCTGTCCCTGATGCCAATCTTTAGGCCTCAATGTTAATCATTTCATGAAGCTCACGTAGTTTCAGACTTTTACCTTTGCCAGCTTATTATAGTCTAGGAAGATGAGATATAACTATGCTGAGATACAACCCCCAGTGATGGCACTTTATAATACTGTATAACTGGAGGATTGCTATTGTAGGCAGAGAAAAAGGCAATAAAGCAGCATTGATATCCTGCCTGCCCTCTTATAGGAGTTATTGAATCAAACCTACCAGAACTGCCAGACAAACAATTTGCAGCTGCAGTCTGAAGCCTGACAATGACACAGAATCAAAAAGAAATAGTTAGAGTGCATGGGCTTGTGAACTCCTCTGTGACCCACCACAGCAGGCTCCCTAGGATTGTTCTCCTCTTTCTGGTCCTTTCCCTGTACAATTCCTTCTCTTTACCGCCCTTTTCCTCTCTCTCCCATTTTCTCTCCTATGTCTTACCATTTTCAGCTCCTCACACCTTTCCCCCTCCCTTTTCTTTCTCTCTCTCATTGCCTCACTATTTCCTTCTGTTGCCTCCAATATACCTTTTGCCTCTTCTTTGTTTTTCCTTTGTGAGTTCTAGTGCCCTCCTCTGTTTCTCATTGTTTCCGTTTCCTTAATTCTTTTCCTTATTTTTGATTAATTTAATTTCCCCCCACTGTTTCCCATTGTCCTGATTTCAGCTGGGATAGAGTTAATTTTCCTTCTAGTAGCTGGTATAGCGTTATGTTTTGGGTTTAGTATGAGAATAATGTTGATAACACACTGATGTTTTCAGTCGTTGCTAAGTCGTGTTTAGACTAAGTCAAGGATCTTTCAGCTTCTCGTGCCCAGCCAGCAAGAAGGCTGGAGGGGCACAAGAAGTTGGGAGGGGACACAGCCAGAACAGCTGACCCAAACTGGCCAAATGGATATCCTGTACTGTAGGACATCATGCTCAGCATGTAAAGCTGGGGGAAGAAAGAGGAAAGTGGGGGGGATGTTCGGAATGATGGCGTTTTGTCTTCCCAACTCACCGTTATGTGTGATGGAGCCCTGCTTTCTGGAGATGGCTGAACACCAGCCTGCCAATGCGAAGTGGTGAATGAATTCCTTGTTTTGCTTTGCTTGCGTGTGCAGCTTTTGCTTTCCCTATTAAACTGTCTTTATTTCAAACCACGAGTTTTCTCACTTTTATGCTTCCCATTCTGTCCCCTGTCCCACTGGGGTGGGAGTGAGCGAGTGGCTGTGTGGGGCTTAGTTGCCAACTGGGGTTAAACCATGACACGTGTACTCTCTCCTATTCTCCCTTCCCTGCTGTACCTTTTTTCTATTTCATTTTCCTCTCTATTTTATTGCTCATTGTTTCTCCTTTTTCTGCCAATTCTTCAACTTTTGGTTTTTTTGAGCCATTTTTAGTCAGTAGCTGAGCTGTGTTGCTCTTAGTCCTCAAATGTGAGGATTTAAACCGTTCCTGCACACTAGGATTTCCAAAGTGCCAATCCAGCTCAGCTAAGGGGAACTGATGTGGTTTGGCTCTAATGTCTATGAAGAGAGATACTGCAAAAGCCAGCGTAACAGTAGCACTCAAAAATACTCTGTGGCTCGTGAGCTGGGCCTACACTCATAGCTGGATTCAAAGCTTATCAAGTTAATGTGATCTGGATCAGACCTGCAAGTGCCATCTTCTTATCAGACTTCTGTCCTTTATTTCAATAGAAATCTCAACACTCTCAGTTTCTTACAGCATAGTTTTGCTTTGGCTCTTCCCCCACTTCCTTTTAAAAAGTGGTTGCTATTACTTGGCAGTCATGTTCTACGAGAGCCCCACTACAAGGTAACCTCTTGCAAGGAGGCTGCTATGAAGGCCAACTCCCGTTGCTCTCCTCTAGGCACGCCAGGGCAGTCCCATCCCTGGAGGGCTCTGGAGCTGTAGAAGCTGCCTGAGAAAGGGAGCAAAGTGCTCACCATCCCGTAGCTGACCACTAGCAGGCCCAGGAGCCAAGTCAAGCCCAGGTCTTGTTGACAGGATGCCACCTCTCCTTGTGTAAAGTTATGTACAAAATGAGCGTGACAGAAACTCTTCCTTCCTCTACCATTTTGTCTGCTTCCTTCTGTCTTCCCAGCTACTGCTCCTGTGGAGTTTGGGGCCAGTGAAAATGGAAAGAAAATCAGTTCCTGTATAAGTCAAGCCTTTCTGCTCTGATTGGATTTTTCTCCCTTTGTCTGCTTCTTTATTTGATTTAGAAGCTTAAACCCCTTGAAGGTTTTCCATGAAGATTTTGAGCACAATTTGGAATGGGGAGAGCAGTCAGAGCATTACCTAGAAAGCCCTAGTTCATTTTTAGCTAATGGAAGAGGACGGCTGATTGGATTAGCCCAACAGTATGAGTACCTGATGCAGACTGGTATCAGCACATCAACAGAGGAAGGGTTAAGTACAGTTTCTTTCACTTTCTCTCACTCACACGTATTACCCTCTCCTGCTTTGCCTTTCTTCACCCAGTAACTGACACTTGCAACAGCAGTGCAAATTCCTGGGCATGTTCTAGTACTGGTCAATACAGGAGTAAATCTCCCAGTCCCTCCTGCTGTTTCGCATTTGCCACCTGACAGCAGTGGATGCTTGGGAAGATCGAGGGGTAAGGTTTTAAAGCTTTAGACCAGGCTTTAGCCGTGTGACATCTATTAAAGCAATTGGGAGCCAGGTGGCTAAAACCCAGTGCAATTCTTTGTAATGGTACCCCTGAGAGCGCCCATCTCCTTTTAGCACTACTATTGATTAGGCAATTCTTGACTTTGAGGAACAAAATTGGTGTGTGCATCAAGGTTCTTTTCCTCAATTTGGCCTGGTTTGAAATTAATCGTTCACCTTGAGCCATTTTCGTAAGCAGCTTTAAGCTTCAATAAATTTCAGTGTGATTTGATTTTTCTATCACCTTTCTCTATGGAGGCCTGTTGTTTACTAGTCTTCTCTAGGACATCTCCAGAGCTGTCTGGTCTTTATCCTCGTCTCCCGCATTGATCCTGGTACGTTTTCCAGTGTGATTGTCCAAGCTCAGTAAAATGCTGGGAGCTTTATTCAATGGCTGCACACAGTGCACGCTCAGCAGCATTGAGGCTAATGAGTACTTGGTTTTCAGTAGGAGCAACGCATTTGATGAGGTAGACCATGTTATGTTTTAGAATATTGTCCAGACCCTGCCTCTGTCTTGACTGAAATGATGTGGTGTTCTTAGAGGGAGCAGATAAACCATGAGCAAGTTCCTCCTAATTTCAGAAACTCTTTATGAGTATTTGGTATTTACTAGGGAGCGAAATGTTGCACAAAGGTACATGAATGTATACTTATGTTTGTGAGAAGGTGAAAATTTCTGTATCAGAAACAGTGTGGCCAGCAGGAGCAGGGAGGTGGTTGTTCCCCTGTACTCGGCACTGGTGAGGCCGCACCTCGAGTCCTGTGTTCAGTTTTGGGCCCCTCACTACAGGAAAGACATTGAGGTGCTGGAGCATGTCCAGAGAGGGGCAATGAAGCTGGTGAAGGGTCTAGAGCACAAGTCTTATGAAGAGCAGCTGAGGGAACTGGGATGGTTTAGTCTGGAGAAAAGGAGGCTGAAGGGAGACCTTATCACTCTCTACAACTAACTGAAAGGAGGTTGTAGTGAGGTTGGTGCTGGTCTCTTCTATCAAGTAATTAGTGATAGGACAAGAGGAAATGGCCTCAAGTTGCAGCAGGGGAGGTTTAGATTGGATATGAAGAAAAATTTCTTTACTGAAAGGGTTTTCAGGTATTGGAACAGGCTGCCCAGGGAAGTGGTGGTGTCACCATCCCTGGAGGTATTCAAAAAACATGTAGACAAGGCACTTCAGGACACGGTTTAGTGAGCATGGTGTTGTTGGGTTGACCGTTGGACTCGGTGACCTGAAAGGTCTTTTCCAATCTAAACGATTCTATGATTCTAAATATGTAAAAATAAGGAAGGCAGTTCCCCAACCCTCCTACCTTTTGCACTTCCTTTCCAAAATAGTCCTTGTTCCTCTTTATTTCTCTGAAGTGTAGCAAGATTCCTCAGCATGTCATGATGTCATTTGTGGAGAGGCAGGACAGGCTCTGCATGAGGATGTGGCTTTTGCTTTGGGAGTTTAGCGCATTATAGTTACTTATATGGGTTTTCCCGTCTGTTTCTTTTGGGTGTTGTAGAGTACTCTTGTGAACTGTTAGGTAATGCTAAGTACTGCCAACCACAAGTGACTGGCATTGAATAGTTTTTCCTGCGATAAAACCCAAAGTGAAAGCTGGGCTGGACCTACATGGAAAAAGCTATCAAGCCAGTGCACTACTTCAGCAGCTAGGTGCCACTGTGTGAAGACTCTAGAGTATGCTGCTGCAGTACTTCTCTCAGTGCTGTTCCTTGCCTCCGTGTAGCCCTCGTACTCCTCTGAGTAACCAGGCCAGAGAAGGTGGTATTTAACATTTCTGTGTTTCTGGAAGACCTTTGTTGGGATGTTTGGGTGGGGGATGAGATGCAAACAATAGAACTGGAGATGGAAAGGAAAATCAGAAACATTGGTCTCAGAAAAATGAGTATTTCTTATTCCTGTTTCTGTTCAAAATGGGATAAAGCAGCTCCTGAGGTGTCACCGGCAACCTAGGAAGTCCATCACCTCCTTGCCAAAGACTTGACTTAGGACCCCACAAGCGGTTTTATAAGACATCCCTGTTTGCATTGAGCTGGGAGGTTGTCAAAGCCTAAAACATTCTGTTTGAACAAGCTGGTATATTCCGATGAGAAGTTGTTTCATCTGAAAATTCACAGTCAGTTCTACTGAAAATTCAGCTCATCACAAGCCGAGTGTGAAATGTGATGCTAAGATTACAAGGACAGCATTACTGTAGGACTTTGATGGAGCTCCAAGAGAAAGAAAAGCATGCACCACCTCTCCCACCCCAGTCAAGTTCAATGGAAGTTTTTCTGGAAGGATATTTTTAGAAATCTCAGCAGAATGACAAATTCCAAGCTCAGTTAAATGTTTTTTGTGTGTGTGTGTGTGTGAAATGAGACAGAGCACAATTAATGCAGAAACATGAATAATGAAAAATCTGAGCCAGATTGCCCAAGCCTATGTAAAAATACATGCAACTTTGGTATTGAAGGCCTTGCCAAACTAATTAATGAAGCATATGCAAACATTCCACTTTGCAAACATCCTTTGTATTTCATTGGATTCTCAGAAATCAGTATGGGGGATCTGATAGGAAAAGGTATTTGATCTTTAAATTGTTGCTGTTGCAACAAAACACATCTATATGCTGTTTTACATTCACAGCTGATATCATGTCATGAAGTCTAAGATTTGTAAAAAGCTTTATTTTTGTATTAAAACTTCCTCTATTTTAATTGAGGTTTGTCAGTCACGCTCCTGAAACCGGTGTTTTTGCACAAATATTTTAAGAGAAAATAGCTTCTGTGCATAGAACTAAAACTGATACTCGCCGTGTAGGTAGCACTTGCCATATGGGAGGTACTGCAGACGTAAAAATGCTGAAGGCCAGAAGTGGAGCTCCTTCTTCCAGAGTTCACTGAGTGGGCTCATGATCTGTGACTCTCACTGTCTTCTGCAATGTTATTTCCATTTTACAGACCAAAACAGAGGGCCAAAGAGGTTGGGAGAACAGAGCCGTGCTTTGATGGTGAGAGAGGACAATGTGCGTGTAGCTCTCTTCAACTGGCTTTTGATTCTTTTGCATTGTGCTTTCCTTTTGAGCCGAATTGCTAGTTGGTTTTCCAGACTGCAGTGGAGCAGCAGAGATCAATAGTGAAAGGAGGAATTAATAGCAAATTTGGTTCTACCTGTGGTGCAATCCTGTTTATTTGCAAAGAGTGTACAAGGTCCCATTGCATTTCCTGAGCATAGGGAAGATTCTACAATACTTAATGTATTTGCTATCAGGTCTAAAGCATCCCTGAGCCAACATCCTTGTCTGCTCCTGTCTCTTATTTGGGGGTTTGTTTCCCCCCACCCCAGCTCATGCTTAAGCGTGCCTGAAATCCAGTCCTGCCTGTTTCAGCATTGCAATACCAGTTTTGAAGGTAATGATTTGGTTCCACTGTTGCTTAAAACGCCTTGCTATCTCTCTGTTTTGGGTAATGGCTCCTGTTGCTTCATGTAGCTGATTTCTTAAAGGACCTTATTTTTCCCTATATCCTAAATAAAGGGCTGTAAATGTGTCCGTAGATCTAAGCATGGCTTCATTAACTCCTTCACAGGAAAATGTTTAAGTATGTTAAAGTATTCATTATAATATAAAAATGAGAAACAGTTGTGTCCAGATATTCTTAGCTAAGATAAAACATTGCTGCTTCCCCTGACCTCAGTGGAGCAGCACCATTTTATGTCAACAGAAGCTGTTGTCTATTAGCAGTTTCACTCCAGCAATGTCAGCTCTCGATCACTGTTTTTCTTCCCCTCATTCTCTATCGACGTCATTTTGGTCCACACATTGAAACACAGGCTCAGGAGGACTTTTTTTTACTTCTCCATATGAAAAATTTAACAAGTGGGCATCACCTGCTTAAAGAACTGAAGTCATTTTCTGTGACCAAAGGGCTGCCCTCCTCAGTGCTGCAGTTATTCTCCATAAGCACCAAAGTTCATCAGTGATCTCTTCAGTATGCTGCATTTCATAGTATCAAAGAAACAAGTGAGTCACAACTGCTTTACTCAAATTTGTTTCCTATACTCTAATTTGGGATGCATCTCCCAGTAAAACAGGCAGGGGATGTTTCTTGGTAGTTCTGTCAGCAGTTCTCCCCAGAAACTGCAAAGGATAGATCCCAGATCGATCCATAAAACTGAAGAGGTTTCTCAGAAATGCTGGGGCTGAACGCCTGGGACTTCTCTCCCACTTTTACCATGGAGATAAGGAGCAAATGTACCAAGCTACGTGAAACACTCATGGCTTGGTTTTGCCAGGAGATAGTACAGGTGGTTTTGTGATGTCTTCCTGCATATCAGTGTCTCAAATCCTGGGAAGAGGAGTGACGGAGCAAGGTGACAAGGCCACTATACCAGACCAGTCCTGAGGCATCCAGCTAAAACGATGGCTGGCAGTGCCCATGGAAGGAATGTATTTAAGACAACTGTAATATCTCACAGTCTTTGTCCCATGCTGTCTGTACCTTTCCCCTTGGGGGGCCCAAGAGCTTCAGCTTAGTGTAGCAGGGTGGTCTGGGAGGCATCCATGAACACGTCATCCCCCAGGCAGAGTGCCTTGCTGAAGGATGTGCTTGAGCGACACATTGCAGTTCTCAGTGGGGAAGTTTTAGTTTGGTTTCCTGTGGAATAGAATACCCAAGAACAGAATAAAATCAGCATTTGGAAGACATGCTGTCCCTCCCTACACTGATTTTCCAAAGCTGCTTTTCACTGCATGCCTAGAAGGTCCCATTCAATTAGAAAATGTAGAAGTGCATGTACATGGTTTAAAGCAGTGCATGGGAGGCTGTTCTGTTTTCCAGGCTCTTAAGGAATGTGACCACAGAGGATATCAACACAGATTTGTTGGATCATCTTAGAAAAGGTTGAATATAAAGTTTTGTTTGCAAATACATATGCCATCGAAACTTGATTTAGCAATGCTGTTTACCATTTAATCAGATAAAAGAATATTAGCTCTTAAAAATAAGACACAAACTGAATTCCCTTTTCAATGCAGGATATAATAATACCGTATTTCTCTGGGCTTGTATAGCTCCTTTTGTCATCCAAACAGACACATGCAGAAGCAGCCTTTGAGGCCCTTCCCACTGTTTCAAGACAACAGTTGTTTAAAACAGCAGAGGGCCAGGTGTAAAGAGGGTTACGAAGCTTTGAGATGTCCTCTGGCAATTTTTGCTTCTGTGGTTTAAATGCTCCTGTCTGCAGCTATTCCCATGCTCCACTGCTGGAATTAACTACCAGGGGCCAGAGCGCGACCGGTGCAACGCTCCCCCAGCACCTCTGATGCTGTGCCCTGATGTGGGGAGGCAGAGGCACATGTTGCTCTGCGTGGGCTGGTAGTGAGTCGCTGGGACAGCAGTGCGTGGGACCACCGCAGCAACGTTCCCAGGAGACTGTCATCGTTGGGATTATGGCTCCGTTTTCATACAGAGGCTCAGTCCAAATCAGAATAAATTCCTTGGTTCTTATTGTGTAGCGTGTTACAATGGAATAACATCGAGCCTGAACCAAAGTTCACTCCGTGGTGTTTTTCTTCTAGCTGCACTGGGTTCTGAAATAAACCCAATAAATAGCCTATGAGCAAAATTGTATAGAATGATCAACATGCAACTGTCATGCTGCATTTGTCTCATGTCGTTAGTCATTATGAAAGCCTGCATAATTCTGGAGCAGAACAACAATTTCCACACAGCAAATTGCAGATTGTGTTTGCCAACCCACAAAACATCACAATATTTATTTTGAAACTTTATAATGCTATCAAGGGCAAATTCACTTTACACGTACAAATAGCCCCGTCGAGACAACTTAGATTACGCATGCAAGCAAAAGCGGGCAGAACTTGGCTCTGGGCACAAGAAAAGCAAAGCTGGCTTCCTCCCGTGGCGGAAATAGGGAACGTGTAAGCACAGAGCTGGGGAGATACGTTACTGGCAAGCATACCACCAGGGACCTGGGGAGAAATGTCAGGATACAATTGAAATAATGGTACTCTGGCTCCCCAGATTCATACCTTGTTCGCCTGCCTTCCTTGGTCATTTGGAAAGACTGCCTTTCTGCAGGTTTCAAGCGAAGCACAGCATCCCCCAGTGCACCTCTGTACTTCTGCGGATCAGATTTATCCATGGTGTGAATGAGCTTACCACTGTCAGAAACAACAGCCCCATTTTTTGGAGTTAGACCCACTGAAAAACTAGTTTGTATGTCTGATTTTTTTTTGTTTGGGTTATCAAAGGATTTTTAAGGTTAATTTGCTATTTAGCACTGCAGACATTACTGTGTTTAGACTCAGTTTCAGGTAGAAAGGGTTTTTTTTAAAGTTCCATCGCCTATCTCAACAGATTCTGCATGTGCCAGAGGTGGTCTTCTTAACCCTGGATCAAAACCTAATCTCTCCCGCTTTCGTAAAACCTTTTCCTCTAATTCTCTCTCTAGTAAATTATATTCTGTTCTTTGCCCTTGAATAATTTAAAAATGTATAGAATAAAGTGTGCGGTGGGGGGGTGTGGGGGGTGGGGGTTCTGTTCCATTGAGTGATACCTGGTAATCAAAATACTGCATCCATATCTTGCTGCAATGATCTCATTTCTATTGGGACAGCACTCCTGTGAGCACAGGCCCGTGTTGTGTTCATCCTGTTACAACCAGATAAACTCATAATGTAGACAGATAAGAGCTATGCTCATTAATCTATTAATTGCCTATTGTCAGTTGTCAATATGTTTCGCTTGATGGGAAGCCGGAAGATTACTTTGTATTGTAAGCATGTAGATTTTTGTTCTGTATTACTATTATTTTATTTTGATGTGTGGAATACTACGAAATGACATTCAAGCTGTTAGCGTCTCACCCAAACAGAGTAGAGCTGGCTGCTTTTTTAAGTTTCTGAAACCAGAAAAATGTGATGCCCAAAATGTCTGTGAAATAAAAAGCGTATTTTCAATCAGAGGACCCCACAAGAGCTGTGACTGTGTTGAGTAACACGTTTTTTACGATGGGCATCCAGGACATCCTTAAAATCAACACAGCCTGAGATACCCTGATTTCCTGGCAAAGCTGAAACTCTGTGGGGACTTCATTGTTCACTGGAAATTTGAGACTGATTTTGTCTGTGACTGGAGCTGCTGGAGCAAGATTTTATTATAATTGTGTGACCTTTAATACGCCATGAAGAGATTTCAAGTTCTCTATTTTTCTAGCCTATAACAAATCAAATGTTTAACTATAATGTACAGTCACCAAGTTTACACCTTAAGAAGGGTGATTTTCAAGGGCTTATCTCTACAAAAAACAGTGGAGCAGAGACAGTTTCAAAAAAAGGAAAAAAAGAAGGGAGAGGAACATCATAGAAGCACTTTATAGACCTATTTGAATCACAGCTTTAAGTCATTTATATCACGGCCAAAAAGCCCATCCATGTGTGCACTTAATAATGATGGCCAATTCTGAACAGAGGCTGGAAATTTTCCTCCCCATGGCAGGAAGCAAAAAAACCCCTCACTGTTTCTGAGTTGGTAACTTGACCTGTTTGAATTATTTTATTACTTGCGAGACTATCAGCCAGGTGGCCAGCATTTAAACTCTGAGGACAGATCTGGGAATTGATTTCCGTGGAACTACCATAGTTAAGAGCAGCTGATGATTAGGCAGCTCAGGCATTTTCTAGGCACGCTTAGGCAGCTCTGTCTGACAAATAGCAGCTCATCCGTGGGGCAGTGATCTTCAAGCCATCTATGCACAAGTTTGACGGATACAGGCAGATCTTCCATACTGTCCGGGACATGTAACGGTGCTACATGCCTGGGCGTAAGAACCTGCCTTCCTTATTTTCTGCCTTGACAGAGGAAAGCAGATTATTACCTCAAGGTAGACAAGATTTGTTCCCCTCTGGCTACAGGCACCTCAAAGATGGGTGTAGGAATCCATTTGCAAGATCCAGAAGCCCGTGTTGTTATTATCAAGGATGGCCGCATAGAACAGAGTTTAATCGGATGCATTTTCTCATGATGTATGTGGGGGGCCAGGGTTTTATTTCAAATTTTCAAGGAAAAAAAGTGTTATTGAAATGTGTGTGGGTCTTTTAATATCCGGAGAAATTCTATTTTCTCTAGCTGTTTTCTGGGCTACTTCCTTTCTGCAAAAAGTTAAGGAGGGAAATACATTTAAATTAAATGAAATTACATGAAAGAAGAAAGGAAGGAAAAAATCTCCCTTTCCACTGAAAATGTGCCAAGCCCCTTTAAAGTGAGGAAATTACTTTTCTCCAATATCATTAATGTTTTAGCTTATTTTTCCCCCAGTTTTGGAGAGTCACAGGTGTTATGATTTCACTCCTTCTCATCTCCTCTAACCTCTTCAGAAGAGAAGGGGTTTTGGAACATGACACAAGAGCAAAAGGTAAATAGGAAACAGAAAAAGAGAGAAGGAAAAAATCTCTGGCTAGCATTCAGATATCTGTATTCACTGGACACCAGTGGGATATTTGTATTCAGTTCCTCAAAGGTAGAAGAAGATAGAAAGGTGTGATTGGAAGTTTAATGCTTTGAAAAATTATTTAAGAATAAACATGATCCATTTAAATGCCTGCAAAATAGAGAAATTCAAAATCTGGAATTTTTCACATATACCTGTTTCAACAAACTTTTTTTCTTTTACATGAGTGAAGTATGGCTGAGCTCAGGGGACCCCACACACTAAGTACATGTCATATGCTCTCCCTGAGTATTTATTCACTGATGAGGACTGAATCGCAGGGAGATTAAATGCCTCACTTCTGGTCCCACAGGAAATATATGGCAGAGTCTTGAAATGGACCCAGCTCTCCCAAATCCCAGATGAACGCCTTAGCCAAAATCTCACTCTTCCTTATCATACTTTGTTTCTCTTTCTTTCCAATATCTTCTCTAAACATTCTTTTGTTTGGTTCGTTGAGATCAGTGGTCTCAGCTTGTCGCAAGCACCACAGAATTTCACCCTTTATGGTTTTTTTTTTCCCCTTTGTACATTGCCTATATATTGAGTTGCTAGCTTTGCATTTCTTCTTGCTCCTGGATCCCTCCCTACTGTGCAGAAGGTGATGGCTTCAGGAGCACAATGTTTTGTCATTTTTGACCTGTGGGATAGTGCACACCCCTTTTTAGCCCATGTCTCATTGTAAGTCAGCCCCTTGTGATCCAGCCTCCATCCTCTTTTATTGACCAGCTCCCCTATTTCCACTAAATGTTTCAACCCTGCTGCCTGCTCCCTTTGTACTTTCTTTAATTCTCAATATTTCTGCAGCAGGACTGAGTCTGCCATCAGTTTGTTTAGTGGAGAAGAAGACAAAGCCAGGCTGGTGCTGCTGCTGTTGAATAGGTCATCAGCGACAACAACCTGTGCTGCAGAAGTTAGCCCCCACTGACACTGTTTTCACTCCACTTGAATGGGAGCTCCTGGGAGTCTTTCTTTAAAGAACCCAGGGGTGAGGAAGGCAAGAAAATGGAAAGAAAAGGAATAAAATAATTATAGGAATAACACTCCAGCTTCCTCAGTTGTGTGGGGACTTGGCTAATCGAAATGAGAAGTACATTGGGAACCTGTAGATGGGGTAGGTTAAGAGGTGGTTCTTTTGTCCCACCATGGCCTCTGCAGTGGGGGGACAGTGACTTTTTGTATCTCTAGATTTTCTCTCCGTTGTTAGGTTAGGTGCTGTCATCTTTAGAAACAAGATCTTTTTCGTAAGCACTTGCCCTTATTGAATGAGGTATAACCATGACCAGGAAGGGAAATGATCCTTGTCTGGGCCATCAAAGGAAGATCGCACCCAGTACCACAGCTCTGACTTCTCCCGACTGAGCCGAAATTGTACCTCCACGGTGACTAACTGCAGAGCCATGCCTACCAGGATAAGAAGGAGGGGTGCTGGGCATGCATGTAACAAACCCCATCTTCCAGTGCTTCTAGAATACACATGCCTCATCTTGAGAAATGTTCTAGTTAAACAAATAAGGTTTTTTTTAATTATACTGCAAGAGACAACAATATATTCTACATTTTGATCTAAATGAAGTCCCTTTTATTTAGACACAATAGGAAACAGCAGCCGTCTTTGTTAGAAGATGCTGGGGCTAAAACTGCATTAGTCTCATAGGGCAAAACCATTTGAATCATAGATATAGGAAATGATATGCATAAGTAAGGAAAACATCAGTTGTAATGGACAAGACTAGCAAAACACCTTGCTCTTTATTAATCAGAAAGCCAGTTTCTTAGAAGGTAGTAGGCAAGTATTTTTAAGAGGTTCACAACAGACATCCAGCCAGAAATTAAAACAGAAATGTGAAAGAAGAGGTAGATGCTGAAAAATTTCAAATCTAATTTTTTAATGTACTTTTGGGCCATGTAATGGATTTTCTTGAAAACCTCCAGATAATTAAATCTTTGTTCACAGATTACATAAAGTAAATACTTGGGGGAGATGGACTTTCTCCATACAAGTAGGAAATGCATTTTATGAGAAAATCTGGATGTAATTTTAATATAGGAGAAAAGGGGAAGAAGAGGGGGAGAAATACCAATGCAAGAGTTCATGAGCCAACATAAATCTGTTTCTCTTTCAGAATTACAATAAAGAACATGCAACTAAAACTGGTCAAAAGCGGTAGAAAATACCACTGAATATCTTTTTTTTTTCTCTGAATATCTCCCATTGAGTGTAAGAAGAAAACCTAATAACACAGTATGTTCAAGTGTGTATGTACATTTATTGTACACCCTGCTCCAAGTTTTACACAGGCTGTTTGCCTTAGGGAGTTAATTCTTACATAACTATTTTCTGCTTCGGCAAAAACTTTGAGGTCTCATAATACAGTTAATGTAGCTGACCTGTATGGCAAGAGACTCATTACTTAGTCTCACAGTTCGTATTTATGCAGAATACTGCCTGTTTGTTTTATTCAATAGAAGGCCATTTCTGTTAGCAGTTCACTTAAAGATTGTGATGATGGGGATGCCAATAATCAGGAAAGCACTAAGCATTGGAATTTAGCATAGTTTCCATATCCTGTAGTTTTTAGAAATTGTTAATGTTTTGATGCTATGTTTTAGCTGCAAACAGAATTTAAACATGACCGTCACTAGAATGGATTAATTTTTCTTTGGGGGAAGATGAAGCTGCATCGTATTGCATTGATTTTCTTCGTGGTTATTACATGACTGTCTACCAGCTGATTGTGGTGTTGCTGTAGCATGGCTTCCTCGCCTCCCTAAATGGATTTACGTAGTGTTCTTGTATAACTGGAGAATTATTGGAAATATATGTTTACTTCTTGGTCCTTTCTACCTAGTATAGGGACTTGCCAGTAGGGATAAGCACCTGGAGTGTCTATCTGTCGCCCAGCACCAGTGCGGCAGGCCTTGAGGGTCTCAGAAAGGCAGGTTTGAGGGCACTTTCTCAGCAGCCTGCTGCACATTCAGGGAACTCCGGCTCTCCCAGGCCCCTGCAGATATCCTTCCTGTGGGAGTGCTGGAGAGAGTGTAGTGCTGCACGAAGTCCTCTGATGCATGGGCAGCTCCCAGGCAGCTTCTCAGGACTTCTTGTGCCAGTAGTCAGGAGTTGTGGTTGTAGTTCTGCGGTGCGGCTTTGCTGGGACAAACACAAGAAGAGAGGGCAGATAGCTCCCAGTCCACCGGCGGAGGTGCTCAGGGAGGGCCAGGCTAGCCCAGCTATAACTAGACAGCAGCAGGCAACAGCAAGAGTGCACAAAGCTGGAAGTCTGCATGCCATTTGACAAAGCGGCATGGGCAGCGGGCTGGATTGAGATGTGGCCCTGGCAGTTTTTCCCATGGTTCATCAAATGGATAGAAACATAGAATCATTTAGGTTGGAAAAGACCCTTAATATCATAGATTCCAACCGTTAACCTCACACTGCCAAGTCCACCGCTAAACCATGTCCCTAAACACCACGTCTACATGTCTTTTAAATACCTCCAGGGATGGACTCAACCACTTCCCTGGGCAGCCTGTTCCAGTGCTTGATAACCCTTTCAGTGAAGAAATTTTTCCTAATATCCAATCTAAACCTCCCCTGCCGCAACTTGAGGCCATTTCCTCTTGTCCTATCAATTGTTACTTGGGAAAGGAGACCAGCACCCACCTCGCTACAATCTCCTTTCAGGTAGATGTAGAGAGCGATAAGGTCTCCCCTCAGCCTCCTGTTCTCCAGGCTAAACAGCCCCAGTTCCCTCAGCTGCTCCTCACAGGACTTGTTCTTCACCAGCTTTGTTGCTCTTCTGGGGACATGCTCCAGCACCCCAATGTCTTTCTTGTAGTGAGGGACCCAAAACTGAAAACACGGATGTTTATTTCCAGATTTCTTCATGGAATCTAACCTGAGTCTTAATTGCCCTTCGTGATCTCCTGTTGTTATAGATGACCTGACATGCTTTCCCAGCTCTTGTGGTTTGTCCAAGCTGGGTTTTTTGTGGGGTTAAACTTAAATGGTTTCAAGCTCTTGAAAATGTCAGGCATACGTTTACATATTTTGGCACAAAATCTTCTGATTTTAGGTTCAGAAACAAATTAGAAAACATTTAAAATCAAGTGGTCAAGTGGAAGTGAAATGTCCCAAGGTCATTGAAACAATATATTTGATCCAAATGATCAAACCAAGTAGTCTTCTAATTTTTGGTTACGAACACTTTCAAGATTTTGAAAGTGCTTTTTATCCAAATTTGGGGCTGGAAAAATATAGAACCTCAAAAAATTTCTGAAGGAGAGAAATACTGTTTCTGTTTGAGTTCTCATTATTTATACCACTACAAAGTGCTTATAAAATATTACCATTCTAATTTGTAGCATTTTATGTCTACTTTGCATAGCAATATGGAAAACACAGCCTTATAAATAAAGGAAAAGATGTGGAACCTGTTTTGTTGAATTGGGACCCAAATGATTTCAGAGGGAATAAGGAAAGAGGAAACTAATACTTTTATGTATTTTTCAATATTTGATAGTCTTCTGTTTTTATTAGACTGAGTAGGAGTCACATGATCATCTAGTTTCACATAAGAAATACTTTTTCTTATATCTGAATCCTTAAAATTGTTGTTTAAAAACAAGGAGTTATTCTGGATTGCTTTCAAGAGCTGGCAACTAACCCAGAATTTTCACAACAAATCAAAATTAGCAATATTGAACATTTTAAAGAAAAAACATTTATTTACATGTGAAATATGGAGGCACATTGAAAGTCTGTCTTCTAGGAACCCTTTTTGCTACTGGTGTATCACTTATGCAGTGAAAATTACTGTTCTGCTATCGGCAGGGATTAACGTTCGCTCCTTCCAGTTTGAAATACACTGTTTGAAGTATTTTACCAAATGCTGATACCTTACAAGAAAACTTGGAAAAATAATCTATTGCAGATGGCGATTTTGAATTCCAGGTACTTTATCTTAAAATTCTTGACTTTGATTTCATAGTGTAAAGATTATGATCTTTTTCACCATCCCTGTGGTAGCTCGTTGTGCCAGTAATCACATCACCAGTGTGAGTTCAGAGGAGTGTACATGTAGCAAAGTTTGGAGCTTCAGGACCTTCGTGAGGCTCCGCTCTCCACAAATGCACAAATAAATCATTGCCTAAAAGTCCTGATATCTTTAGATGGTGCCTGTTTGAAACATAGTGCTTTCAAGTAAGATAGTTTTCTTGCCTCACCGGAAGGAGTTCCCATAACGGTGGCAGGGGTGGTGGGTACTTCTTCCCTTTGAGGGCATTCCTTTCTCCTTCAGGTTCTGGTCAGGGGTGATGTGTTACGTTCATTTAGAGGCCTAAATTCAATTGGTTTACCAATGGGCTAAACACGGCGCTAAGAGAGGACAAGCACCAAACAGCTTTGTCTGCATATTGTTGATGTCCAGAGATGGTTTAACAGCAAGATCACCTGGATCTTAATGTGAAAGACAATATTACCCCATCCTTGCTTTTATGGGAATTACCCATCCTGCCCTCTTCATTTATATTCATAGTAGCCCCTTTTTTCATATTACAGTGGCATAAGAACTCTGAGACAGCAAAACTTACTGAGACAGTAAAACAGCTGAAGCCATTGCTTCTGTGTTTAGAAGTAACTTGTCATCCAGAAGTGAGGAGAAACCAGTACTCTGTGTCCTGCACCACTAGGCACAGACCTCCCTTAAATGTTCTGCAGATCATCAGGGGTGGCTAAAAGCAAGCAAATCACATAAGGAAGCTATTAGTAGCATGATGGGCAAAGCAGACTGCTCTAGTGGTACCTGCTGACCAAAAGGAGCGAAGATGAGGTTCTACTGAAATTTAAAACAATGAAGTAAGGTGAGAATTCCTCTGCAAAACTGCATCTGCATTTAACACCGAGGGTATGTGGTTACACTGCTCCACTGTTGTAAAATTACCCAGATACTAAGAGCATTCAGTAAACCTACTTTACTACACCAAAGCTACATTTACAGGTGTGCAGTAAAACCTAAGTGTTAAAACGATCCTATCAAGTTGCTTCACAGAGCTCCAGAAATGAGATAACTTTACAGAATTCTTCCACCCATCTGCACGGCAGTGAGCTTCTTCCTCTGGAGCTAATTTATAGATGTTGGCAATCCTGGTTCTATAGCAGCAGAGTTTTGTGGGCTTTCAGATGACTGTAGCATTCTTTGTGGCTGAAAATAAAATTTGTAGGAGTTAATTTCCTTAAATGCATGCCCAATATGAGTTAGTTTGTGTCTCATAGCAGAAAGGGATTCAAGTACAATGCAGTAAGAAAATTAATCACTCCTGCTGCCCTCTTGATTTTTCACTAAGTGAAGCAGAGCTGCACTGAATGTGACAGGTAGCATCTGATACCAAGAACTGGACATGTAGGGAGCTGCCAGTTATGCACAATTTTTGCTGAAGCATAATAAAAGTAGTATGACAGCTTGTGGTACGTGTCACAGGACCAGCACTATTTTGTTAAAGACGAGAAGCTGTTGATTTCATTTATCACAGTAGTTCAGGTGTGTCTTGGTCTTCCTCTGTCCTTGTCATCCTCTCGATTTGCTGACTCCATTTAGTTTCATCATAAAATTTGAAGAGACTTGTACTTCTGTGTCACTCTCGGGTACTTCTGAAGACTGTAGGAGTTTTCTTTCTGAATTTTCAGTTCACTGAGCTGCAGATAGATGTTTTCTCTCATCACTTCCTTACCACTGGAGAAAAAAACACATTTAGGAAATTAGTTTGTGGCTTTCTTTAATTTGTTCCACATACAACTGCTCATCAACAGTATGGTAGCAAGGAATTGGCACACAGCTACAAGTGTGTGTTCAAATTAAAAGTGTATTCTGTGCTGTTGTGCAGCGATTATGGAAGGAAAATATTTTTATCAAGCAACCAAAAGCACATTAACACCAAGGAAAGCTGTTGCCACCTCCTACCTTCTTTATAAGGCAGTAAACATGAGAGAAGCCGTGGCAGGGTCACTGTGGGGAGTGTGAGCTGTGCTTGGTGTGACTCCCCCTCTCTTCTTTAACAGCCGGTCCTGAATCCTTGGCTGACATAAATGGCTACAGCTCTGGTCTCTCTGCTCACCTTCCCTTCTTTTATAAGGGCAGTGAAGTATATGCAGTAGGTTCACAAAGTACATATCACATAGCGTTTGAAGAAAAACTCCTTGATTTTTAATTACGATAATGTTGAGGCGCAGGAAACTGAAGAATGAAGATGCAAAGTAAAAGCCTGGAATTTCCCACCCAGACCTTGCATTGATGATGGCTGTCTGTGGATCATGCCTTAGTTCTGGGACAGAGAGGATTGATTTGTAGTTACCTAATGAGAGCTAGAAATTAAAGGTGATCTCTGTGGTTTTGTAAACAGGTTGCAAATGTCAACACTTTAACTTTTTAAAATTTTTTTTTGGGGGGGGGGGGGGGGAGATTACTTTCTCATTAAATTTGTACCCTGAAAAAGAGAAAGAAAGAAAAAAATTTGAACGTAAGGAAATTATTTCATTTCATTTATTTCTAGGATAAGTTTTCCATTCTGAGTCTGTGTTTCACCTCATTCTCTGAAATTCAATAGGCAATTTTCACATTTTTCTTTTTTAAAAATATGATGTGCTATGCTTTCAAAAATGGCTGTGCTTGGCTTTTGAGCCACACAGTCCAAGACTCTCTCAGAGAAGTGTGCTTTTATAGAATGAGAAGTGTATTTTTCATTTTTTTAAGAATACTGTATAAACCATGAAGTGAATCTCCTCCTGCCTTTCTTCCAACCCCAAAAGTGGGAAGCTGGGAGTTACAGTACGGAGCAGCCTATTGTGGCTCCGTCACTTATGCAAAGAGGTCACGGATGATGGAATCTGGAATACAAAAGGTGTAGGGCACTCTGCATCTGTGAGGAGGGGATCAAAACAAATCTCCTTTATCTAATGCAGAACCTATTACTGAATCAAACGCGGGGACATGAAGGGTCCAAGTGTGCTTTTAATAATCTGTGTTACAAACAGACCGTAATCTGCACAATTAAGCTTCTTGGAGTTGGCAGGATTTTGTGCAGTTGGCAGTTTTCCCCTTGAATAAAGGTCAAAAAGAGGGGAGTGAATTAACCGATGAATACCTTTTTAAAGGTATTCTGTAATTCCATTGAACGTTAGAAATATTTTCTTCATCGTGGCTCTAGGGAAGAGCAAGTTCTGTGTCCTAATTTAAAAGCCCGCCTATTTCAAGAGTAGAGACAGGCTACACAGTAAATGAAGGAGGAAAGGGGAATAGGAAACCTCCCTCTGTCACCGCGTAGGTGGGAGCTGGGTTGTCAGCATGCATCCGATTGTAGCACGCTGTGGATCAGGCCCTGGGGAGCTCTGCTCATGTGAGTGTTACCTTAGAGTTGCCCTTAATAGCTACCCCTGACTGTTTTCTAGGTTACCACGAGAGTTTCTGGACCCCTGGGAGAGACAGTGGGGACATTGCATACTCCTTTCTGGGTGGACGTCTTGGTATCCAGAATATGATTTCTCCAATACAAATGCATATTGGCTTTCTTGCAGGGAGATAGAGTGAGTGCAGTTCTACCTAAATGGGTGGTGTAGGGTTGCTCTCCCGGTAGGATAGCCTCTTTTCTTGATTACGATGATGAGAAAGTGTTTTCATTTAAAGAGGAAAATGCTTGAATGGTTTTCTCATCCCTCGCCCCTCCTCTTGGCAAACAAACGCACTGTTGGGGCACTGGGTTTATCACAGGCCAAAGGGGGAATTCTCTTAGGAGCCTCTTGTTGAAATGTTGGCAACACATCACTGAGCAGTTCTAAAGACCTCAGGAAGCCCCAAATTCTCTGAATTTTCCCACCACCAGCCTTGAATGTAGTTGCCTCTTTGGCCTTACAAACTTTGGGAGAACATCAAGGAGTGTGCTCACAGCCGCCATGGTGTGCTCATCAGCGCCAGGGCAGCCCCTTGGGATGGGAAGGAAAGTTGATTGGAGAAAGAAACCACCCACATACTAATCTTTTTGTTTCCCGTAGTTATTTTTTCTTCACTTTTTCTCCTTCACAAAATACACTTAAGGGAAAGGCATTATTTGCCAGAATCTTTTCTGGGAGAGTGAGCTGGAGAAGCTGTGCTGCCTTTGCAGTACACAGATTCTCAGATCCTTCAAAAGCCTCTGTCCAGCTGTCTCGCTCTCGCTGCCGCTGTGTGGTGCGGTTTGACTTCCTTCATCTTTTGTGTGTTGCCGCTACAGTGTAAAATCAGGGGGAAACAATTTTCCTCCATTTACACTTGACCATTTTGGGGCAAATTAATTCTACTACCACTTACTTGAAGAGACGCTTGCGGAATTGTGGAGGGAGGTGGGGGAGGAGAGGCGGATTTTTTGTGTGTGTCTGGAAATCAAACATGATCTGACCAAAGTCTCCTTTTCTGTGTCCACCCCCCCCCCCCCCCCATTTTTTATCTTTTCTATTTTCACCTAGGTGCTGAAGCTACGTGTTTACTGAATATAATTTCAAACGACAGTTTAACTTACTATTTTGACCAAAACTGTAATAGAAAAATATTTTCCCTACATTGTTAAAATGCAACTTGATTCCTGCTCAGCTACCCACACTCTGTAAACAAGAATGCATATTTGCTGTTGATGTGTGGAATATATTTTTTTTTTAAATCACAGAATGGTTTAAGAATTAAACTAGAAACAAGATGAGGAAAAAACCCTCAGAGCTGTAATCAAACATCCATTCCAACAGCTGAAACATGTTATTACATCTTTCAGCTGATTTATCGTACCCAAAGAGATTTCATAATCATTCTCAGTATTAAAACAAGGGGAATAGAGGCACATTTCAATAACAATGATTGTTGTTTGGAGAATGCCAATCATGTCTAGGAGTGTTATTTACATCAGACAATATGTAGATATTGTGCCTCCAAGCCTGTTCCTGTTCGGTTTTGTTCTTCGACTTACACAAATGAATGTTAAGAAATGTTGACAACGAGGTTCAATAGCTAAATACAATAACCGGGGTCCTGCTGACTTCCTTTTGGGAGGAGAGAAATCTTTACCACATAAGTAATGCAATCTGATGTAGAGATAAATGCAGCTATAAATGTCTGAGCTATCTTTGGTATGAAAGGTGGGGAAAAATTGAATCCGTGTACTAATTTTAATTTGTATTCACACATTAGCTATAGCTAATTTGAAAACAATTAAAAGACAGGAATGAGAGAACCAGATGTGGAGCAGTGGAATGTATGACAGACAAGCAGGCTTCACTTTGTGTTATTTTCTAACACGCAGTTTTATTTTTGCTGGTGTCTGTCACAAATCCTAAAATACCATTACAGAGTTAGCAGATGGTTCCCAAGTATTCATACCTGATAAAGCCTCCTGGGTGATCAAGCACTGAAAAATCAATATATTTTTCAACTTTCAATGGCTAGCTATTCAGTTTCATTACATCTCGCTATTCCTCCATGGCTACTGTGATATGGACACTTACTTCACCATTGCATTAAGCTCTAATCTCTGGGCCGGCTGATACAGGCAGTTAATGAATAGCTAGAGTACCACCTCGGTATGCTTCACAATTCTTCTGATCTCAGTAGGATGTTTCGAGTACTGTGATCTTGTGTTTAGTAACACCCCACTTCTTCCCCCTCTTTTTTTTCCACACATGCACAGACACCCCTCTCCAGCTGTCACCTTGCTGAGCTCTGAAAGGAAAATTCAGTAAATACACATTTTAGCAGAAATATTTTGCTGTGACATTTGACTCTTCTAAATAAATAATATCAGCAAGTCGCAGTAAGTCAGATCCATGCCCCCTGGGTGACCATATGAATCACATTCTTAAATCTATCATTTTCAATAAAGCCACAACTAGAGATAGGCCTTTAAAATGTCCTGCTTTTGTCTCCAGATTATCTACATCCCCCACAAAATAGCTATGCGCTCTGACTGACTGTTAATGCTTTCTTTAAATCATGTTTCTTTCCCCTTCTCCTAACTTAAACTCGTAGTATGGGAATGTTAGCTTGCAGTAAATGACAAAGCGTGCATCAGCTTTGTAATTATTACAAGTACCTGATTATCGGTCTTTGCCATGCATTTTGGCCTTGATCAGGGGCTAGATTTCTAACATGGGGCATCTCTTTATACTGCAATTTGCATGAAAAAGTAAGTGCAAGTAAAATGCTAGTGAATGCATAAAGTATGTGCATGCACATGGGCACCCTCAGAAACTGCGGTATCCTGTATATTTTAATTTTCCGTTAGTATTAAATATTTCACTGAATTTTGCTATTACAGTTTATTTGAGGTTGTGGTGGGGGGTTATTGTGATTGTTTTTACACATCAGTCAAAGTCCAATGACACAGGCCAGGCTTATTTTACATGCACCCAGGCACCATGTCATTGGTAAGCCTGGGGCATCCAGAAAACCTATTGAGTCTGATTAAGGCATATCTTAAATTTCAGACATAGGTCTTGATTCAGTCAAAAGTGCAGGAGATGAGAACCTGTTTGTTGAAAATGGAAGCATAAATATAAACCACGTGACTATTTCCTCTTTCTTAGCTGCATGAAGAGCAAGAGCGAGTCTTTGCGTCTGCCATGGCTGTGTATGGAGAAGATTGATATTAATTAATAAGAGCCCTTTCTGTCATCAGGGTTTGCACCTGGCAGCAATCAGGCAGCCGGTACCGTCACTGCCGCCCCCCAGAGACCCCTTCCTCCCGGAGCAGTTGACACGGCAGCAGGAGGAGGCCAGGGCTCCACGCTGTCAAATGATACATGGGCCTGAACAGCCGTGGCTCCACTCCGCCAACAGCAGCACTCTCCTTTGACGGTGTCCTCCGTCATGTCTTGAAATAGGTACTTGTTGCACGGTGTTTCATGGGCTGATTCCTGCCCAGTGAAATGCTGCGGGTCCAAACTCAGCAGGCTGTCCTCTAGCTTGATTCCTTGCTTTTGTTGTCAAAAAAGTGGCTTCAAAGATTGTTAGGTTAATGGGAATTTGTCACTAAAGTAATTACAAATTTTTGTCCACCCACCAGAGGCCTTCCTTGACTTGGGCTGCAGGTATTCAGCCTGTGCTGCCTGACCATGGGAACCAAATAACTTTGGAGAAAAAGACCTGTGTCATCTGCAGGCAGTTTTATTAACATCTGAAGAACACAATTGTGCCATGTAGGACCGGCGTCCACGCTAGAGCCCTTTCATTACCCTGCTACGCAGCTGGATTTATGCTGGTGGAAGTCCTAGCTAAAAAAGCTTTTGTACAATGATTAATTGACCTTAACAAGTTTAAGGATGCTTATTTGCACACAGTTATGAAGTGTTGCAATATGTCACAAATGAGAGCAGCTTCTATTATAAACATAATGGCATAAACAGTGAAAGCTGGTTATATTTCCTTAAAAGTTCATTGCAGGGAAATGGGGAAGCTTGAGAAGCTAAACAAATCCAGGCAATAATGGAAATGTAGCATGAAATTACTTCTGTAAACAACAGCCATTCATTATTTGAACATTTTTCATAAGAGAGTAAGCAGACGAGTGTTGATGTTAAAGGGTGTGTGTGGAGGGGAGGAGGAAGGGGGGAGATTATGAATTTTGAAAGAAATCTTCCAGGGTTATACAGACAGATGTACATCTGTTTGAAAAAAAAGGTATGTAAAGCACTGATTGATCCCTGAATATTAACAATCGATGCCATTTTCTTCATTAACTTCTGAGTGGAGCACAAAGAAAGGTGTATTTGATTTAAGGGGAAGAGAAGGGAGCACTATTTAATGTTGATTTGGTGTAGTGAATAACCCCAGAGAGAAATGTAAATACCAGGCTGCAATAACATGACAGCACACTAATCATATTTACAAACGATATTAAATCTGTCCATTGTGCTTGCCTGGCTGCGGATTGGCCCGACTGTAATTGTCACTGTAACCAGCGCTGGCTTGTGGGAGAATTTAACTGCAGTGATATAAGGTGAGTGCTAGGCTTATTATTACTTTATTATTACCCGGTTTATGTTTATTAAAACAATTTGTCATGCAGAACAGGAATGGGAGAATGGGAACATTAAATCGTGCTGTACTCAACCTGAAGAAATGAGTTACAATAAAATTAATGGCAGGCAGGCCACAGCTGACACTTGTAGCCGTGTGGAGCAGCTACACACTGGTTCGTTTCATTTGCTGATCGTTTCTTGTTAGGGTCACGCCATTAAACTTACATATTGAGAACTGCTGAAAATCTGAGGCAATGAAGGTAAAGTTTATGAAGCAAAAGTGGGGGTTTTTTTCTGCTGCTAATGCATTCCTTTCAATTATTACAGAAATCAGGAATGCAGATTGAAAGTTTAAATCATACTGAGTTATTAAAGACGTGTGTTGGAGTGAATGTCCTTCAATTTTACAGAGGCTTAGAGAGCTGAGAAAGAGCTGAGTTTAGGCTAAAGTGAGACCATTCTCTAAAGGCTTTGAGCAAAGAGAACAGTGAGAATAGTGGTCATGAAAGGTCTCATAACAAGTTTAATAAAAGCTGCTTTATTTTCTTTCCCTGGAACTCAAGGGGTCCTTATTTGATATCTTCAAATTTATTTCAGCCCAAATCTTCATTATTTTAAAGTAGAGGCAGGAGGCGATGACCATGGGAATAGCATTGAGCCTCTTGGAATTCAGCAAAGAGGCACAGTGACATAAACCCCTCTCGTGACACAATTACGGAAGAAATTAAAAGTGTCAGGCTCTATGTACTTTAGCTGCATAGAAGAAATCTGGCCTCCTGATGAAACATCTTTGTACATGAAAAAGTAATACCCTGCCCTTGTTTCCCATTATACAACAATGTTAAGGAGTCTTCTGGGGTGATTATTAGGGATTTGGTGAAGCACAATAAATGCTGAAGATTAAATCTGAGCACTAGCAATTAGTACTGGGGGAGGAAGAGCACTTTTTTTTTTCTTTTTTTAAAAGTATTTATTAATGAAGCTATTTAAAGAAAACCGAGCCAACTGCTGAAGTTGGGAAATGTGAACCTTTCATTTCTAGCAGTTTTATACTTGTGTAAGTCCTACAAAGTCCACAGGGTTATTCTTGATTTATACCAGTGTGAGCAAGTAGAAGATCAGGCTGGCTCTGTGGGATTTTTTTCCCCTCATTTTCCTTTTTTACGCTAAGATAGTTTTTTAAGTCTTGGAGAAAGCCTTCAAAGGGGGGATTTAGCCACATGTTCTCTACCTGTGTCCCCAATCTCAAGTGCTGGACCAAGCGTCCAAGAGCTCAGCATCCAACCAGTGCAACAGAGCACCAGAATGGAAGCTGAACTCCCTGGAAAATCCGGTTTGGTGAAGTGAGCGAAGAAATTTAAAAGACCTTCTGTAAGAAAACTGTTTTTTCCTTTTGGTTTCCCAATAAGGCGAATGGCAGATGTTTCTCTCAGAGAAGTAACTTCACATTCAGTCTCAGTGGTGAAGCCAGTGCAATCGCAAAGGCCGCTCCAAACCTGAGAAAAACCTATGAAAAAAAATTCCCCGTCCTTAGTTAGCACTTCCTCACAAGCTGATCACCTCCTTGAAATAACAGCCGCTTCTCTGAGAGCACCAGCAGGTTTCTTTGTGAATATAAAAGGAGAGACCAAAGGCTTTGACTCACAGATTATTCCCCCTGGAAGTCTAATGCCGTAAGTGTAATCCACTGAGATGGCAAGCACTCATGGTGGACACATGTCTTGGAGCCTCAGTGACTTGTGGGGTGGTTCCTATCTGCCTTTTTGACATCGTGCTGCAGTTGCAAATAAAAGAGGTTTAGAGGAACAGGCAAATCACTGAGGGAATAATTCTTGCTGTGACAGAGGGCTCCATGGATGGTAGGCCTCCTGTGAGGGCCGAAGTGAAGATGTGAGGAGGCACAGGTTTGGGGGCTTGGGTGGTCTACATATGGACAGCCAGCTGCTGTAGTGGTGGGTGCAGTGGAAACATAGCAGACAGCAGATACCTCTATATTGCTGGCTTCAAGTCCTTTTCTGTGCCCTCTTTTACCTTCATTGAAAAGAAAACACATTTTATTAAAACATGTTGACCTACGTGGCTTGCTAAATAGGCTTTTAAATGGTACAGCAGAACTCTGACCCAGCATTTTTAAAAGCAGGATTTTAACATAATCTTCCATCTTCATTTGTATTTTTGTAACACTCAGTAAACTTGGGGAGAAACCAGTTAGTCCTTTATTCCCTTATGTGTAAAACTCGTGAACTCTAAGTAACGCATACACTGTAAGTGTCTTGCTGAATTGCAGTCCTTATTATATGTGCAAACATCCCTTTGACATGAAGGACAAGGATAGAGTATAGAATTTTGAGTCATATTTATCGCTTGGATTATTAATAATAATAACATTTGGCATCTTTATAGCACTTTACATTTTCAAAATGCTGCATAAACATTAACTAAATGGTAGTTAAGTGTGCATAAATGATATTCAGAGCCATTACCCTCTACCATGCTAACGCAGTCACTGTGGGTCTGCACTGAAACGTGTGTACTGCTGCTTGTTGGAAAATCTTTACTGCTCATGTGAAGTATCAGCTTTCCTGGAAGAACCAGGCTGACCATTTTTCATTTTGTTTCACATGCACCCAAAGGCTTTTGTCCATATTATGGATTAATGGTCTGCAAAATTTCAGTTTATTGGGGAAAAAGAAGTTGTTGATTTTACTTACAGGAGCATAAAACCAAATAAAAATAAAGTAGAGGGCTCAGAAACCCAAACCCTACTCTTTTTTTAAAATCACATTTTAGTTTGATTCTCACTACAGCCATGCATTTTATGCTCTGTTTCCTGGCTGTGGGGCCCACTTCTGCTGCACCACATACATTCAGAGGCTGGATGCTCCCAGGGCTGCATGCCCAGGGAGCAGGCCAACCCTTCAGAGCCACCCGATGTGCTCGTGCATGCATCGGTATTGCCAAAAGAGGTGCTACTCAGTGTTCATCAAATAAGGACTGTGCAGGGTCCTTTTATGACCCGTTGTTTTCCAGTGACGTGAGACTTCTCATGCATGGCTCTCAAAGAAACTATCTGTACTTGCCTTATGTTTATCCCTCAGCCTCAATTTGCAACATACTTTTCCGTAGCCACACTAGCTTCTATTGCAGTAATGCTTCTTTTTTCTTGCTTTAGTGCCTTTCTGCCATTTCAGTGAAAGAGAGAGTGGGGAAGATTTTAGAAGCGTCTTGCATCCCTGCCAGTAGCTACGGCAAATTTGTAACTGAAAACAATTTACCGTGTACCCCCATCAAAGAGGAGCAGAAATCAAGGGAAATGTCAAATGGCAGTTTTCATGCTGGCTTGCATCAATGTAATCCAGGAGCAAGTGAATAATTCCACTGTCACTTAATTAAAAGTTTTAAGACCTTATGTCTTTGACCTTGTTCTTTAGCTGAACACATAAAAGCAAAATGGCTTGCTACCTTAATCTCACTTCGTGCCATTGCCCTCTGATGAGAGAATCCTCTTGGTACCTCTGATTTGTCATTGAAGCGAAGGGAAGGGCTACGTGCACTACTTGCTCCTAGCTTCCGCCGTGAGTCTACCTTGACAAAGTTTCTCTTGCTATCTTTAGTCTTCTCCCTGGAGCATCTAGCACATCAGGACAAGAGGGATCTCAGCCCCACAGCTTCATTTGGACCTGTTAATTGTAACTACTGATGTCGTTTACAAGGATAAACCCTTAAAGCCAGGCCAAGGTAGACAAAGAAAGAACACTGGAGTAATTCCCTTTGGACAGCAGAGATTGGTGTTCAAGTTATTGAAAATCTGTGTAACTCATTTTCTCTTTTGTCATACTTAAAAAATCCATGAAGTTTGGCTGAGTGCAAACAATAAGCTTTTATAGTTGCTGCCCTTCTTCATAAATGTGTAATCTACTGGGACCATCAGAAAAGCTTTCGTACAACAAATTAAAAGTCTCTAAACTTTCCTGTGTCTCCTTGGACATTTTGTAGACCTGCAAATATCAAGCAGTAATCGATATAATGCTGCTCTAATACTTTAAGGCAAACTGGCAGCTCCTGAGCCAGAGAGCACGGTGCAGCTATCTCGCAGCTAGACGTGATTCCTGCCGGGGTCACGGAAGAATAGTGCCCCTTGGCTGGCACAGGGAGAGCCACGCACAAGAGAACCTGAATTGCAAACTGCAGGGCCAGCTGGGTACAGCTACGTGCACTAGTTATCAAGGCTCCCAAACACACTTTCTGTCCCATCATCAACTCCTGCATTTGGGCAGCAGTATCTGCAAGCTGTGCCTGAAGTCTGTGCTGTTCTGCAGGCCATGGTGTTTTGTAATCTCCTGCTTCCTTCACACTTGTCCGCGTGTGCACATTTCCCTAACAAGCCAATTATAGTGTAGCCAACAGGGTGACTTGAATATTCCCTCTCTCCTCATTGTTTTAGTGTAGTAAGCTCGTTTAACAATGCTGTCTTAGTATATCCTTTATTTTATCTCTGAGACAATTGTGTTATTTTTCTTTGTGGTGAGGCACATGGTATTCAGTTACAGAACATTTGCTCTTTCATATCTTGTCAATGGAACAACCGTGTCAGTTTAACGGTTTCAGCGAGGAATATTCAGCATGGGCCAGAGAGGGTGAGAATTACGGTTGTATTTTTTGTCTCGTCACTAACGAGTAAATATTTGCATTCTCTCCCCAACTTAGTGACTATTATACCTGGCTGCCTTTGCACCCACTGGCAAACAGCAGTTCAAGGTGAGGTGGGTGAGGGTTTAGCATTCACTACCACCACCCAGCTCCTCTCTCGTTATTCAAACCACCACCGCTCCCTGGTGAGCTGGGAATGGGTTCCTACAGTTGCTCACGCAAAATGGACGTATGCAGTACTTCAGGTGGGCAGTGTTGCTGACCGGGTGCCCAGCTCTGCTAACAAAGCACCTAAAGGTGCAAGAAGCACAGCTGGACCAGAGAGTCTGACCACTTCCTAGCTGTAGCTATAAGCAACAGCTTGTGCAAACTGTACCCATGTGCTACTGTGAACTCCGGCTCCTGGTGCAGGAACCAGAGTCTTCTGACCTCTGGGCTCTCACTCGGGATGAGGTGGCAACCTGGTGCCTGATCATTTATGAGGCCAAATGGCGCAATCCTTTGCTGAGATGCTGGAAAAAAGGGAAGGATGTTTGCCTGCAAAAAATTTCCCTTAACTTCTAGTCCATTCCTAATGCTGCTTATTTTTATAATAAGGAGCGCTCTTTTCTGTAGCATGGCCTGTTCCAAAGCCCATTTACACCAACATTAAAGCTTGCCACTGACCTAATGGCCTTTGGATCAGGCCCATAGTCTCCTTATCTTCTTCCATATTACTGGCACACCTTTACCTTAGGTCTTGATTTCTGGGGAGCTCTTTAGGTCAAGCTCTATCTCATTGATGTGCTCGGGCTTAAATTGATTCAGAGAGAAACTGACTGTTCTTCTAAAGAAGTGGTCATTTTTCTTAAGCGGCTTCTATTTTTAGATAAAACTCCTGGAGGCAGCAGGCAGCATTGGTGCCTGGCTGGCAGGAGTTACAGTGTGCTTTGTGACAAACCCCTCTGGGGCACACCACATGGGCAGCTGGAACGGTACCCGAGGATACCTCACCGCTTCCATCAGCAGGTTGGGAACAGGAAAAACTTAAGATTTTTTTCATTCCACCAATGAAGAGGAAAATAACAGGGTTCAAACTTGATTTAAGTTTTCAGCTGGGTAGGTGCTAAATAATGTTGCCTCTCTTCCCAAATAGCTTTTAAGTGCGTATCTTTTTTTCCAATGGAGACTTTGTTGCTTGAATGACAAATTTAGCATGGTTGTCTTAAATGCTCTGTGTGTAATTACAAGACTGGTTTAACTATTTGGGCAAACTTCTTTAGCATCTTTTGAGGAGCTGGCATGCCCAGTTTCTGGAATCCCGAGCAGGCTGCCTGCCAGGCATGAGCTCAACAGGAAAGCCACTGCAATTCATTTCTTCCCTTCTGCTCTTTTCTAGCTTCTCACTTTTTTCCTGTAAGCGTTGCTGGGTGTGGAAGCACTCAGTTGAATGTAATACAGATATACATGCTGGGAAAGGGAGTAATCTCAGTTACAAAAAAATTTTTACAGTGCAAAACACAGTCCTAATTCTCCTTGCACAACCCCTGTGCTATGGAGTAGTTGTAGAGGCAGTGGCAGGCGCAGAGCCTTGACATGCACACACAGAGCTAGAGTTACCGGGTGCACACAGGATTTGGGGAAGCACCAGCTGGTGAAGCCGAAGCCTCCAGGTAGCTTTTGTGCCAGGTGGCTTGTGACCTGGGCATTCCTGACAGCTGCCCTTGCCCCTGTGGTGTGAGGGGAGAGTGGTATTTGGTTCTCAAAGGCCAATGCATTTCAAATTGGGAAACTGTGGAACTCGTTGCTTATGGCAAAGTTATAATTTGCTTTGCTTCTCCTGAAAGCTAAGTTTCTCTGAGGTCAGGGAGGATTAAACGCCTGTATTTGCAATTATGTTTAAGAAATGCAGTATCTTCTTCTTTGGCCAAAACCCAGGGGACACTACTGGGAGCTAAGGAGTAATGTCTGCTCCAAGCCAATTCTTCCATAACTGTCCACAGCAACATTTCACGTAAGCTCCTCCAAATCACTTGCTACTGGCCATTGGCAGAGAAAAGATACCTACCTATACCCTGAGTAACAGCCCCTTTGTTTTTTAATTACTTATTAAATTAGTCTATATAAAGAAGCATCCAAGAAAAAACAGTAGAGTGAACAGTAATACTGGTGACAGATTTATGTCAGTAGCTGACCTTCTTGGGAGATGGAGTCATAGCTCAAAGTGCCTGTATGATACCAATGCGATTAGGCTGTTTTGTTGGGCAGTGCCATCACTTGATTATTCTGTGAGAAATTTCAGAAATACAGTTGCTTTATGAGCCCAACTTCTATGATGATAAATTTCCAAAAGCAAAAATGTGAATTTAAATTATTCGTATTCATGTGAGCGTGGTAGAGATTTTTGGAATTGCTGCGGCAAGTTATGGATGATGCATGAAATGAAAAAATCCCTGCCCAGTGCACAAGGAATACAAAAAGGGTTCTGCAGCCAGCACTGCACTGTACTGTGCTATGGGATGTGTGGTCTCTGGGGAGAGGTGTTTGTATTTTTGAAAAGCACCCAGCCACCAGCCTACACATAAAAGTAAACAAAGGACAGAATGAGAGAAAACAAATAGAAATACCCCCTGCCACCCAGGAGCACCCACAGCATAAGCCAGTGCACTGTTTCCTGCAGTTGGCTTTCCTGCACCACAAAGCTGCGTGAATCCTGCACACATGGGGTAGTTCCTTACCTGCAGGGTACCTGGAGCAGATTTTCAGCTGATGTAAGGATCCACTGAAGCCAGTTTCAGCTGCTCATATATATCTTTGTGGTGCAAAAAGGAATGGGGCCAAGCTCTGCTGAGTCTCAGTCTTGTGTATCCTTCCCTGGCCCTAGAATGGCATAAGACAAATAGAAAAAAAGTCTACCAGGGTAACGTGATCACATCCACAGTGCCCCATGTGTGATAGTGTCTCATTGGCTTCTAGTCTGAAGCTGCTCATGTAAAACAGTGGGCATCCAGGAAAAAAACTGTCTGAAAAAATACATGTACAAATTTTTTTATAAACATAAGTCTGGTATTAGGATCTGCCCAGTCTTCCAGTCTGCAGGAAAATAGAGTGAGTGTTTTTTCTGGGACTGCACTCAACATTACCGTCTTCCAGATCTGAATCTTGTACTTCTGCAGTCACTTATTTAAGTGATTGGATTCTTAACTTAAACAGATGATATCTGCAAACACTGAATATGACCTGACTTTATCTTCCAGGAAACTTCAGATTTAACATCTTTTCTAATTGTCTAATGAAATCTTATGCATGTGCATGTATTTTTGGCCAAATACTACTATGTATGATATATCCTTAAATAATTCCAATCTGTTAAACATCTTGTGAAGTTCTTCGATATCTACTGCATTGTGTTTATTTGATAAATTTTACACCATCTGTACTTTCTGTTTCAGACAGACCCTATATGGGCCTTCCCATTGCACAATTCCATGTTTTACTGTGTTGGATAGGTTCAGTTGGACTAGGTGATTGTTGTAGGTCCTTTCCAACTGGAACTAACCTATTCTATATTAGTGTGTGGCCACCATGACATCAAATAACACTTAAGTTTTGCTTTTAGTGCTGGGTTCTTGGTACAAATGATGTGTGTGTTTGCTCCACGTTCCTGGACTTCAATGTCTGTTTTCAGAACGTGCTAATTCATTTCTAATCTTGCAATGCAATTTGTTGAAAACCTCCTGCTGTGTAAAGAGATTAAGACATCTGACCAAAATCTCTGATCAGAACCTTTGCCTTCACTATACCTTTGCTTTCCAGTATTCTGTTTATTAGGATACTTTGGGTTTTTTTCCTCCCCCTCGTATATTGTGCCTAGGATGACTCATTTAGTAAAGGGTGACTGCCTTCATATCACTTGTACCCCTTTGCTGAACATGGGAATGTGCTTCCACACTGACTGCAAACAAACTTGATCATTTCTCACAGAAGAACAAAAAGGTTAAACAGATCTCATTTGTGTTTTGATGGGCATTAATGGAGATATTACCCTAGTCTTCCAAACCCAAAGTCCAGATTTCTTCATGTCTTGTGCTAGAGGATTACCACTGAGATTTTAATGCATATTGAAAACACAGTAAGAGTTAGAAGCCTGATAGCGTAGAGTTGGGCTGAAGTCTATGAGCAGTGAGCAGTAGCAAGCAGCTACCCATGTATTACATTTATAATTAACTGTGCCTCATTCTCTTACTGCTTGCTAATGTTTTCTTTTAGGAAAAACAGATTTTACTAATTCTGCAAATATCCAGGCCCATTCCCACAACTTTGCTTTGACCTGTCTTGTATATCACAGTGTCCTGTCTGTCTTAGCCCATCTGCTCAAGCTTCCAATTTCTGTGGATCCAGTGCATTTCTCTGGTTAATAGTGTCATCTGGCAATAGGTTTTATAGCCTGTTCTGGCACAGCATGTAGTAGTGTGGTCATATTAGCCCATATAAAAGGTTTCTGAAGCTGCTGCAACAAGGAAGCCAGAGCTTTAGATCAAAAGTAGCATCTCATCCCTGTCGCACTGGGATCTACCAAGTCTGCCAGCTTTAGACTACTTTTGTCTTTTAACTGAAGATCCATAGCTTATGGTTTTTCTGTTGGCATTTCAGGATGATGTTTTCCAGCAGTGTCTGTTCCCTCATGCGTTTCCTTGGGAGGCAGCCTGCTGGGTATGGGTGTATCACGGACAAAGAGACCTGCTTGTGATCATTAGGGCTAGAAGTACTGGGGAAGGTATTGCACTCACCTGAGCTCATCCTTGGTAGTTGGTGGTGCTGAACATGTGTCTCTGGTGTCTGCAGAATGGGCTCATGCAGTGCTGTGCAACACCTGTGGACTGATCAGTTCAGCTTGGCTCCAGTGCAAAGATTTTTGCAGTTGCTGTGTGCGTGGAGAGGCAGGCACCGATTCTGACGACACCCTCCACACTTCCTCTGTTGTGGCCACGTCCTACCAGCTGTGTCCAGATGCAAAGTATTCAACTGGGTTCGTTTGCTTCCCGTTTGCTGATGGTCTGTCATGCTAGTACTGGTCGTGTTATATCGGGCAGGGCTTTATCATGTGGCACAGCCAGCGTGTGTTGGCTCTGTGGCTGCTATAGCCTGTCACGCGGGAGCCTTCCTTCACATCCCTATAGAAGCTAACTTTCCTCTCCTCAGCACCTTATACAGCGCGGGCCCAGCACTGATGCTGGCAAAGCAGCCACACCAGAGCAACATCAGGTACCTCCTGCCACAGCACACGTAGTGGTGCTAGTGGAGTGCTACAGTTACGTTGGTCCCTCCAATAAATGTGTCCCTATAATCATTAGCATCTGTGCCCTGTAACTGCTTCCTTAAAACGGGGACAATTATCCCCTGGACCTGTTTTGCAACCGCTTTGTGCGGGAGTAAATTGCCTATACCTCTGCCCACTGCTTGTGTCTCAGCGTGGTTTGCACTGGCTGCATTCTTAGAGCACTCAGAGCTCTTGAGGATTAGTTAGGAGAGCAGCCGTCTCATAGCAATTCATTTTTACAGGCCTATGAAAACTCAATCCATGAAATAGTTAATTAGAAAGTCTCCAATTACCAGCTGAATTTATTTTGCAAAAAGTTACATTTGTTCTTCTCAGCGAGAGGAAAAAAAAATAAGCAATTCAAATCATTTTGAAGTTCCATTCCTTCATTCATTAGGAGACTTAGCTTGCAAAATCCTAATTAAAAAGAACATTTTGCGTTAATGAAAATGTTCTAATTTTTTACCTTATTAAGTTAGTTAAATTTTTTTCCGGAGCATTCAGCAAGAAGAGGTCTCCTTAACGGCTTTGTTCATGTTTATATTCTTTGATTGCAAAATTTGTGAGACAAAAGAGAGCTAAACTCATTCTGTGGTGCCCTCCAGTTAACTGTTCAGTTGAAAAATGACCTTCATAACTAAGTCCCTTGCCTTTTCATCGATATCAAGGAGTTACAACTCTAACCTACAGTTGAGGAGGTGGCTTCAGCCTGGTAAACCATCAGAAATTGCATGAGCACCCTGTGGAGTGTAGATATTTATAGATATCTAAGAGGAGTACAGATAACTGAATAATTTGAATCTGAATTCTGAAACAGCCTAAGGCTTTTCTGCTGATTTTCAAGTCCAGCATCCTCTTGCATGACATTTAGTCATTAAAAGCTGAAGTTTATTTCAGTCCCTAATAATTCTGCATCAGACACAATAATATTGCAAGCCAGAGATCACAGGAGGTGCACATAGGTTCCTAGTATCATACAACACCAAGAAAGAGAGCGCTTTTTGGATGTCCTCAAAATAGCTGTACTATATATGAGGTTATGTTAACTGTGAAACACATTCATTTATGCAGTCTTAAGATTCAATGCAGAACTCTCTGCTGGTGTAAATCAGGGTGGCTGTAAGTTGGTTGTGCTGAGCTGAGATATGCTCACAGAGAACCTGACCCTTAAGGAATTTTGCACCTTTGGTTTTGTTGCCTTCATTTTGCCACTAATCTAGCTCTGGTGGGGTGGATTTTAACGTTCAATATCTCTCCATAGGCAGAAATTACTATAAAAATCTTTACATTCTTATAGAAATACAGGTCGGGGACGTAAAAATATTTTGGAATTGCTCCAAGCACTGGAAAAATATTTATTAAAGTATCAGGCAATCATAGAAGCATGTAGGTTGGAAGGGACCTCCAAAGGTCATACAGTCCTACCTCCTATTCTGACCATGTCTGGTGAGGGCAGGTTTCTCAGAGCCGTGTCCAGTTGGGTTTTCACTGTCTCCAAGGACAGACACTCCACAGCCACTCTGCGCAACCTGCTCTTTTATCTTCCATCCTTACAGTGAAAAAGCTTCTCCTAATATCCACTCAGATTTTCCCAAGTTGTAACTTGTGTCCATACCTTCTTGTCTCATTACTGTGCACCTCCAAGAAGAACTTGACTCCATTTCTTTGTATCTTCTTATTAGGTTGCAGCAGACAGCAGTAACATCTCTCGCTTTCTCTTCTTCGGACTGAACAATTCCAATTGCTTCAGCTGCTCCTCATGTTACGTTCTTCCAGCTCTCTAGTCATATTGGTGGCCTCTAGCTTTACTTGCTGCAGTATGTCAGTGTCTTTATTTGCTGTGCAGGGGAACCCAGAACTGGAGACCACGCTCCAGATCCAGTCTTACCAGTGCTGAATGGGGGGGGGGGGGGGTCATCACCTCCCTTGTCCTACTGGCTATGTCCCTGCAAATGCAGCCCAGCGTGCGGCTGGCTGCAAATGCAGCCCTCTGTGCAGCTGCCTGCCTTGGCTGCAAGGGACACCGCTCCGTCATGTTCAGACTGTTGTCCACCAGGCTGTCGGCTGCTTTTTCTGCAAAGCTGCTTTCTATCCTGTCAGCCCCCAGCCTGTACTGGTATGTGGGCTTACTCCATCCCAGCTGCAGAAATATTTGGGGTTTTGGTATTGATTCCAGTAACACTGTATCCTCTACTTTGAACTAATGAAGAGCTACTGTTGGAGGTGCTTATACCAAGGAGAGGTGAAAAGCCTTCTTCAGCCCTTTGTATTATTGTTGAGGATTTCTAATATTTAAAAGTGAGCATCTTTCTGCAGTACTTTCTGCTTATTATTTGCTTTTTCCTGGTACTTTAGCTGTCAGCTTTTACCCACACAAGTGCTTGTAAAAACTAAGTGCTGAGCTGGCACGCTCAAATTTTCAAACAGGACGTGCACATCAAACTGTGGGTCAGAGCAGCACAGTGTTATGTGTGCAGCTGCTCGCAGCTAACATTCGCAGATTAAACTTCAGATATGAAGTGTCAGGAAAGCACTGGAGACTCCTCACCATCAACCTATACAGGGAAAGAATTACACTATAAAATTGAGACTCATTTAAAGTAATGATCAGATCTGAGGAAATGGCAATCTGTATGCAGACACTCCACAAGCTGAAAAAGGAGCTAAATTCATCAGGTGAATTATTTGCTGCCAATTATTCTCTCAGCTCTAATATGCAGTTTTAAATATTTAGTTAGATCCACTTTCAACTAGAATTTCAGTTTTCATTTAACATCATGAGTGACTCTATATATGTATGTATATACGACACACGTTATTTTCACTACATCTCCTCTGAATGCACTTGAATAGTAACCTGAATTGCCTGTCTCCATTTTGGTAGACTTTTGGACAAGGTGTAAGCCTTTTCTCAGTGGATTTTGGTAGTTGTCTGAGTACCTCTTTGATCTGAAAGTGACCCTGCCGTGTTGAAATGTGGACTTGGCTAACTTCATGGCAGGACTCTTGGAGAATTACAAGATGGCTGTAAAGATGCACTAACCCTTTTCAGGACCTAAATTAAGCTTTAAATCAAAGCTAACTAGAATGCCACCAAGGCTTTTCCATTAAGACTGGCTTACACACCCTTGCACTGTGATGCACAGAAAACATCATAAATTTTGGACCTGGAATGAAACCCTGAAGCTCTGTCTTTACTTTCAAAGTTCATGAAATGCTTCTTCACTACCAGTGAGCGATCCAGTATTTGTGTGAATTGGTTTTTGAGTGTGAAGGCAGATGCTGACCTAGAAGGCAGTTGGCACTAGACAATTATCACCAGAAACTGAATCTCAGCTCTAGTCCATCATTTTAGTTATCGGTGTGCAGGAAGTGCCGTGCCACCACTTTAAGGCAAAAAAGATACAAGCATTCAAGGGGTCACTTTCTGTTAGAATAAGCCCTTCTCTGTAATTGATGCATACAGACAGAGTACTGCAGCTTGAAGACAGGCCATCACTGCCTGCTTTTTATATAACACGTTGTACTTAAAAGCAAGGATTTTTGTGGTTTGTAAACCAAACGTGTGGAAAAATCGAATTTTTTTTTCTTTTTTCTTTAGTCTGTTGTTTTCCTCACTGAAGGTGATGGTGCGGGGCTACACAAGCAATGAAGTAAGACATATCTCTCTCCTGAACATAAGATTTGCTTAGTCACAAATGAGCGCTTGAGAGGGGTCTGAGAAGAGAGGAACTTTACAGCTATTAGGAGCCTGGTGCAGTATCTGCATGTGAACTTTGGCACCAGATCGCAGTGGCTTTTCGGAATGAAACTGGATAAGGAGCCGAGAAAAGAGTTGGTGTTTGCAGGGGAGGGGAGAGGGACTCAGCCAGGGCTCATAACGAGACAGGGGCAGATAGGGCAGTTTACCTGAGCTCCCTGCTCTCGGAGGACAGGAAGGCCTGACTCATTCAGGAAGATGCTTATCAATAACTGCTCAGGCTGAGATTTGATGCAGAATTTCCTGGAGCTCCATGTGCTCTGGTTCAGAAATGTGGGTGTTATACCATCATTGTGAAATACCATGATGAAGTAGTCCATCACACTGCCAATGTTTGGCTTTAAAGATAGGGCAGGAGAGGAGAGAATTGCTAATGCTCCAAGGAACAGCTTGTCAGTTCGAAGGCCTCGTGTGTGCCAGCTGGATTCAAGTTCAAGTATGGATTTGATCCACTAATGAAACATCATCCTCCAAAAACTACTGGCTGAAGGTGGCAGACCTCTGGTGACCTAGACAGTTGATTGGAAAGTTGATTCTCTCTTAACCATATGCTTGTGTGTATGTCAGTTATGAAAATGAGTCATATTTTCAAGTTTTCAATTTAAAAAAATCCTTAGGAAAAACATTGGCAAAATAGCTGCGATTTCCCCTCCCCGTTGCCATCCCCTTAGTGAAATGAAAACAGTTCTGTGGATTTGAAAGGGCTCTAGGGTTTTAATCCTGTCTTGGCTTTGCCGAGGCCAACATTTTGTCCCCTGTGCCTCTTGCATTTAGTGAAATGTTTAAGAGTGGAAGAATGTGACATTTTAACAAAAAAGCTGATGGAATCTATGAATTTTCTGAAAGTCTGGGGTCAGTTCCTATGTGATGACAGTTCTGGGGTCAGTTCCTATGTGATGACAGTTCTGGGCTGAAGCAGACATAATACTTTTGCCTTCCAGATGGGGGGAAAGAAGGATTTCCATGGAAGAGACATAGTTCAAAATCCATTACTCTGTCCCTAACGTAATACAGAAGTGTGTCTCAGCAGCAGGCTGGTTTCTGAGCTAAAGAATAGAGGAAGAGTTTTCCCCTGGAACCCACAAGGCAGTGACAGCACGCATTAGGTAGCCTCCAGAAGATCCCTTATACAGCAGACTCACAGATGGATCCCCCCTTTCCACTCCTAGTTCCCCACTCTTTGCTCATACAAATATTTAAATAATTATTTTTTAGAGCTCTGGGAAAGCTCTATCAATTGCCTTTACCAGAACCTCTTCTATTAGCTGAGCAACTTTCTACCATTATAGCAGCTTTTCACCACTTTCTATTTCATTAGCATTCATTTTCTTTAGACATATGACACACTACCCACTGGAAATGTAGGCATCTGGGAACATAAAGCTAAAAGCTGAGGTTTGCTTCAGTGCTTGCCAGCCCACAGAATTTTATTACCTAACCTACCTTTACCTAAATCACACAAAAATGACAAACCTTTTGATGCATGTAAAAAACCCCCTGAAACAGAGTTAAACTGCAAGCTTGACTGATGCAAACTGACATAAAACATCACAATGGTGCACATCAGAGACATATGTTTTCTCCAACTCCAGTCTAGTTGCATTTTTGCAGAGTGCACTACTGATTCGTTAAACGTACTGCTTGTAAAAAGATTTGGGTCTGGAGTTCAAACTCAAGTCCCCATGAGTAATTGGCAAGCTGATAGTATTATTCTTACAGGTGGAAAAGGGTAATGCAAATTTTAGAAGGAGCACATCTGTTCTTTCAGCTAATTGGATATGAGTTCTACAGGAATGACCACATTAGCAACCTCAGTGTCATATTTGGAGGGACACAAATCAACAGCACTGTGGATGCTAATGTCAAGGAATTTGATGATCTGAGCTGCAGATTCACAAGTACCTGGCTGGCTTCTGCTCACAGAAAGTCTGTTACAAGATCCTGGCACCAAAAAGTTTACTAGCTGAAGGACTATGGTGGAAGGCAGTCCTGGTCTCACTTCCAGAGAACTGTAAAAAGAAAAGAGCTTGGCATGTTTTCGGTAGGAAGTGGTCCTAGCAAGAGTGAGATGCATTTGTATAGCTAAGTATCTCAAGTGGCTGTTGCTTCCTGTGCAAGAAGTCCCTGTGAAAGGAAGTGAAGTCACTAAGTCATTACGTGATTTTGGGGGGCGAATCACATGGATTACTTTTGTTCATATTGTTCAACAAAAAAAATCAGCAGGTTGAGGTCTCATTGTGTTAATGTCTTGTTACTTAAGTAGACAAGGGACAAGAAGAAACACAGCATAGTGATTGAGCCCAAATCACTATTAGTGAGGTTGAGATTTCAAGTCTGCTGGCTAGATGGGTGAAATGGCCTGTCCCTGAAACCATGCTGCTCCCTTAGTAGAGATGTATGGACATCCCTTGTGGTCAGTTGTCAGCTCTTTTGTTTTTCTTTCTCTTGCAAAAACCCGGATGGGAAACAAAAGTAGAAGTTGGACAGTCTCATGTTCACTTTAAATCTTCTGTTTTGTGACGTGTTACAGGCTGTCGAGACGGTTACGTTTGTCAAGTGTGTACCCTGGACATTCCTTCTCATACGTGGGTGGAAATCGTGTAGCCTGAACATAAACACTTCAGAAACCCTCTGAGACGTCAGTCTTAGGATGTGCTTTGTTTTTCACATCTTGCCCTGATGAAGTACAGGGAAATTCAAAGTGTATTGCCTGGTACCAACTCCTTAGGACAACAACCCAACCATCACACTCTGTATCCTGTGCAAAGTTATTAACCCAAAAGCTGGCACTTCAGGCAGTTTGTCGATAGTTAATACACCTGGAGTGATCTCCCAGGTATTTTTGTAGCACATGCTATTTTTGATAGTACAAAGTTCTTTTAATTATATCCTGGTTTTATTTATCTAACAAATTTTTTATCTATTCCTCAGAACTTCGAACACAATGTATTCACAAACACACACGCGCACAGAGCTCTGTGATGGTACATTGCATAGGGTGTTTTAATTTTCCATTTGTTTGCATGATTTTGTCCATAGGTTTGTTGTTGTCCTACATGACCCATTTGGGTGATTTTTTCCCAGTTCACAAAGGGAACAGTGGCTCCTATGAGCAACACTTTTGTGCTCCATAGGAGGACACTACCTCTTTTATCCAGCTCCACCCATGGCTGCCCAGGACCTCTTACAGAGAGCTCTAAGCTTGCTAAAACCCTGTGAATACTAATGGCTATGCTAGCTGGTGCTATACTCAGCTTTCTGGTGGGAATCTGAGCCCATTTCCTGTTTAGTTTTGCATGGTCTGCTGAAGGAAAAAGTATCCCCAAGTTCTTCTTGTCTTAATTGCATCCTATCAGCAGGCCAGCATTTTACTCTGCAGATGCTCAACCTGTCATTTATTGTATGCAAATGTATCGGTATCTTGTTTCAAGTAAGTAGCCTTAGACTCAGTGTATTGAACTTAATTGGCATTATAACTTGTCATTCAGAAGACTACATCAGACGCTTAAATCTATTGCTATTCAGAAAAGCAGAGATGCTTTAGCAAGTGATAAAGTGAAGCATGTACTCCTACAACAAGAAACTCTTTCCTGAACTGGGCCTGACAAATTATCTTTTCATGTGGTGTTGTACCCTTGTGTCAAACCTTGAATTTTGTGCACAGTGTTACATCATTTTCAGGATGAGAAGATGACTTTTTAATCTCTTTTTAATTCTGTATCTGGAAAATGGCTTTATTAACCTCTAGTTACTAAGCAATAATATATCTGATGTGCTCTGTGGTCCTGCTTACTTTCTGTTGCTCTCCTGCAAAAGTGTGATAACCTCTGAAAAAACTCAATGTGCTAGACAGACTGATAGAAGAGTGGTTTTAACTATTAATCTAACAGTTTTCAGACACCTGTATTTAAATCACTGTTTACGCTGTGTTCCTCATAAGGTAGATCAGACATGACATGCGATATTAAAAAAGTGCGGACAACTTTATCAAAATTTACATCTACAAAGAATATCCCCCTTCCAGCGAGCTCTCTTTCTCCCAGGTCCTAAACAATGCAGTGAAATCTGAACACCATGATCACTCAAATCTCTAGAGCATGAACATATAGCAAGAGAGTCAAATATACAGTAGTGGAAGGATGTCCCATTACCTAATGACTGTGGCATTCCCATTACTGGATAACTGAAATGGCAATATGGTCAAAGTAATGCCCACTGGAAAATAAGAGCCCTGACAATATCTACACAGCCAACCGCATAAGATTAAGCAAGGGCAAATGAGTTTTTACAACTCAGAAGAAATATTGTGGAGTCACAGTGATTAGCTCTCTAAAAATAGCTACTTATTGCTCAGCAGCAGCTGGGAAAGCAAGAAGAATCTTAAGAATTATTAAGCAAAGAGTAGAAAACAGAAAAGAAAATATTTATTTCAATGCGTAAATTGGTGGCATGCCCAAGTTTCAGGAGGTCTCTGTAGTTTTCATCGCCCATCTCAAAGGGATGCAACTAGAAGTCAGTGGAGCACATGCGGCCCTGCGTGCTGCCCCTTCCTTATTTCAGACAGGCCCATACGGACACATTATTGGCAGATGGCTGCCTGACTGTGTCTGCAAATAGCAGTGAGCTCCACTGCTTTGGAGTCATGTGAGATGCCTTCAGTCAGCAGCTCAACAGCAACCTTCATGGGTGGCATTGGGCTTTTGTGCGAGGACAACCTTCCAGCTTCCACAAGCTTCCTTGGAGTCTTCCACTGGGCTGGACTTCTGCTGCTGGGGATGGCAGCAGCTCCCCCACCTGCAAGAATTCAGTGGGAAATGGAGAGATGCAGCCTCGCGCAGAAGCGCAATACCTTCCACCAGTTGCTCCCAGAGAGATGTATCAATCCCTATGGATGCTACAGAGCCAGCAGATGACCTCTGGTCAGCTGACGGACAGTAGTCACTTCTGTGTAGGGCCAAGGCTCTACCTTGCTCAGGGAGCCATACCCTCATTTCATTTCCTAACCCTCCGCGTTGAGCAGAAATAGAGATAGACCAGAAAAGGCTGCAGGGTTCTTTAAAGGTGGTCTGGATACAAGGTCTGGCTCAGGAAGGTGTTTAAATTTTTGGTTTTTGAGAAGCTGAGATGGCGTAACGTAATTCTCACATTCTTTCCTAAGAGTTGGCCACTATGAGAGAGGAGATACTGTGTTAATTGGATTTGCTGTTTGATCTAGCATGGCAGTTCTTCTGCGTTTAGCAACAAAGGAGGAATCAGCTTCTTAGATTTCCAGTGCATGTTTATACAGCCTATTGACATTTTCTTCATTATCCGCTGTCTCATGATTTTGTTTCAAAAGAAGGGTAGGGCTGTGGTTACAGATATGCAGGAATCTGTACATCTGGGATCTCTCAGAAGGTTTACGATGCTGGATTAGGCCTGCAACCCCAAACGGGATGATAGCTCTTAAACACTTTGCGGTGATGTTGTGAGGCTTAATTAATTGAAAGGAAATAATGGAAAGGAATTTAAATGGAAGGGGACACATAAGTGAATATTAGGATTGTGTGGAAAAATCTTTTAGTTTGATGTTGAACTAAAAGGCTCTGAAATGTATTCATGCTCCTGAAAAAAGCTGAAGGGTTAAAATGACCTCATTCGACATCAACTAATATACTCCAATATGCATTAAAGCAGGTAGATTATTTTTTAAACAGTACTATCCTGCTAAGTGATGCACTTGTGCTCTATGATAGACTGGTTAAAGCTGTAAATGTCATTGTTAAAATGAGTATCTTTAACAGCTAATATCTATTAAAATGAAGCACTTAGGCACCAGAAAAGACAGTTTTAAACTGTTAGGTCCCTAAATTATTTTTGTACAATCAAAATGAGACTCTTAGGGATTAGGTGGCACGGTGGGTTAACACATTACTCTTCTGGATGGAAGATTTACCATCATATCTTGCTTAAAAATACAAGTGAGCCGAGACTGCTGTTCTTCAGATGATGCAGCATATGTGTTTCCAAAACATATTTTAATACAATTGACTGTGATTGGCAAGGGAAGTAGATGAGGACTTTGCCTGCTGCTACAACACTTTGAGTAAGGGTAGGTTGGGACGTGGGTTCACAATTTGGATTGGTCCCTTGATGAGCTAGCAAAGGGATAAACCGTCTACTTTTATAGCACCATTTTCTTCCAACAACATCTTGTCACACAGCTACAGTAGTAGTTGTAAAGGGTTAAACTCAGCACGTGAGAATAAGGCTTTTCAAGGCAAGCATGATCATGTAGTAAAAAATGAGGTGTATATATAGGTGCCTACCTGCATAGGTAGGTGCAGAGGGAAAGTGAGCTATAAAAAAGCATGTTGCAGTGTACTTGAATTGAAACTATCCAACTGGCTTTTCAGGATGTGTTTGCTGTAACTCACATGAAATTGTTGGTCTGGCTGGATGCAATGGAATATTTCTTTTGTTTGGTGAAGACCCAAAATCTCTTGCTGCCCAAAATATAATATTCTGAGTCAGCTGTACTCCTCAGTTCTGCTGGAGTTGCTGAAGAACACAGTCTTTTTCCCAGGCCATTCTTATCCCTAATTCCTCTTTTCACGCCCCTGCTTGGATGCAACATGTCACCAACGAGTACATACCAGCTGCTTGCTCCTGCTTATTGTGTTTTATCTGGCATCTGAGAAGTTGCACTCCCAGGCAAGAGCTCCTGCATTGGCCTGAGCTTCTGAATTGACTGTGGATGGAGGGCAGAGCATAACACGTGGCAAGGGAATGTGTGTGTTGATGTCTTCCTGAAAAGGTCTGAAGAATAATCTGCCTTTTGAACCTCAGTCTGTTCCCAAGGTCTTCTTGAGACAAGATGTCATCATGCAGTTACTAGATTGGACCACAGAGCTATGTGTCATCTTCTTGCTCTTGAAAAATTTTACATTTATCTTAAAAAGCAGACATGATACTTCTTCTTTTTCCTTTCTTCTATAGTATTAAACATCCACAGGTGAGGTACACAGTCCCCAAAGTTTGTTCTCCCACATCAATATGAGAGAATAATTTGCATATATTTTCTCCTTGAGTAATTTCTTAATTCATGAGGCCCCAGAAACTTACGCTGAGAAACATCAACTGTTAACAACTTAAGGGAAAGTTTCACTGTCCCTTTTATGTGTGGGTTGATAATAAATCCTTAAACCATTCCATGGATGTGATGTCATATGTTGCAGGACCAATCCTTCAGTGAACCCATTTTTTGTATTGTAACCTTCCTCTTTTGGTACGTATATAAAGCTACTGCCATTTTGTCTTTCGGTACAGGTGGAGGGTGTTACCAAAAAAAAAACCACCATTTTTGTTCTGCATCATTTCCATTAAAGAATTCTTTGTTTTTTGTGGACACATATTTAGCTAACAGTCACAAGAGCATTCCAGATGCCTTTAGAAGGCCTTGAACAGAATAAACAAGAAGACAAAAAAAGAAAGATGCCAATTAGAAGAACACAGGTGCGCATTCCACGATAAAGGGAACTTGGCACAAAGAACCTCAATTCGGCAGTTTATCTTGACCAATTAGACTGAGACAAGTTTCGCATGTTTTAGTTAATATAACTAATTATGTCCTATGTTTATGCGCGTGTAAAGAGTTAGTATAACCAATTATATCTTATGTTTATGCGCATGTACAGTGTCGATATAACCAATCATATTTTATGCTTGTGCGCGTGGACACTATATGCTTGCATGCAGCAACCAATCAAAGCTTTTAAGGAACTTAGAGAATTGTATAAGAATGATCAGCTATGCTCAATAAACTGGCGACTTTGATCATCATATTGGTGTCCTGTCGTCCGTCCCCGCATGGAATTTCTCTACAGTTTTTGTGAATTCTTTGTTTTCAAAGACAAGCAGAAGAGTACTTATTTGTTGAGCAGAACCTTAGCAAAGGGTGAGTGCCAGAAGGCAACTGGTGTCCTGCTTTTTCCAACAGCAGGTCTCTCTTTGTCTCTCAATGCTGCATGTGTGTGTGCACACATGCTAAGAGAGGTTATTCTCATTTTGGCATGAAGTGATCCAGAATTGTCTTTTGTGCATCGTCCTCCCCAGGATTGTGTGTCAGTGCCAGCAATGTGACAAGTAGATAACATCTTGACATGCAGCAGCAGATTTTAGAGACTAATAGCAGCAACTTCTCAAGCAACAGCAACGTTGGTTTGACTGAAGTTTCTTCTAACACTTGTTTTCCATAAAAATCTCATCCATAACCTTTTTGAGCAATTGCGCATGAGATGGTGAGTAACTGCTTTTTTTGCATTCTGCAAAAGACCAATGTGAAGTGTCTCTGCTGTTCTTTGAAAGTAACTCTGAAGAACGAAGGAGTCCAACCTTCTGGAATGACTGTCCATAGGAAAAAGCTACACAACCGTATGTAAAACAGGAAATTTCTGCCATATAGCCATGTCGTGGTTTAACCCCAGCTGGCAACTAAGCCCCACACAGCTGCTTGCTCACTCCGCCCCCCGGTGGGATGTGGGACAGAATTGGAGACATAAAAGTGAGAAAACTCATGGGTTGAGATAAAGACAGTTTAGTAGGTAAAGCAAAAGCTGCTCATGCAAGCAAAGCAAAACAAGGAATTCATTCACCGCTTCTCATGGGCAGGCCAGTGTTCAGCCATCTCCAGGAAAGCAGGGCTCCATCACACGTGATGGTTACTTGGGAAGACAAATGCCATCGCTCCGAACATCCCCCTGTTCCTCCTTCTTCCCCCAGCTTTATACGCTGAGCATGATGTCCTATGGTCTGGAATATCCCTTGGGTCAGTTGGGGTCAGCTGTCCCAGCTGTGTCCCCTCCCAAATCCCTGTGCCCCCCCAGCCTGCTCGCTGGTGGGATGGGGAGAGAAGCAGAAAAGGCCTCAGCTCTGTGTAAGCACTGCTCAGCAGTAGCGAAAACATCCCTGTGTTATCAACACTGTTTTCAGCCCAAATCCCAAACATGGCCCCATACTAGCTACTATAAAGAAAATTAAGTCTATCCCAGCCAAAACCAGCACAAGCCATTATATGTATTCATAATTCTCACAGATTAACTTTAAAATGAAATATCAGTTAAACGGTTACTCTTTCACAGTAAAAATGAATTCAGGAAAATGTGACAAAGCATGGGGGAAACTGATAGCGCAGTTGCCCTTTTTTCTGGCACAGGAAAGCTGGAGTGTAGAGTATGTCAGGTTGTGTCTTTTCCACACACATAAAAAGAAAAGTTTGTTTGCAGAATTAAGTTTAACTGCCAGCATAGCAGTGGCACTTCTGGCTACCTTCATACAGATGAACACAGTGACGGTGTATTACACTAATTTAAATTGTAAGAATAAATTCTTTTCCTATAAATACCACCGCATCAAATGATACATTTAGACACCACTTGGCAGTATTTTAGAGCTCTGAATAAGAGGCAGCCCACATCACAGTTTCTTTTAAGCACTGATTTTAGTATGTCAGAATAAGTTTTCTGGCTAATATAAAATTATTTGTATTTCACATTCTTAATTGATGCTTTTAATTACTCTTCATATACTTTAATAGTTTTCATATAGAAAACTGCTTTCTGTGCAGTAAGCCGAATCTCCAATCTGCAGCAAAACTTGCTTGAGTCAGGTTTTTGCCAGGCTCTGTGTACCAGCCCCAAATACTAAATTATGTTGGCACTCTTACAGTAATCAAGGGAATAATTGTGAAGGCAAAGTTTGTTGTAAGGAAACCAAATTAGGAGGAGAAAACAACATCACTTAAGAGAAATATTTAGTATGAAGTAATCTTTTTGGTCTTTGTCCTCCTACAGTAATGACTGTTTAACCATGTAGTATAATTATTTAAAACATACTGTAGTTTATCCTGTGTAGATTAGACTCCTGCTTTATTAGAATGCTAAAAGGCCAGTCTTCAAAGAATAAGCAAATTAAAGCTCTGTCTTGCTGTTTACAATGCTGGGGTCAGATCACTGATATCTACCAGCTTTAATGCAAAGCAGCCATAAAGCCCATTTAGTTAGTTAAACAGTTAACGGCTATTTAAGCCGACAGGGGTCTTTTCACTGCCTCTTGTAGTCACTCATCAGGCTATTGCAGAGTCAGGTATCTCCCCTGTTCCAGATCACGTTAGTCACTAAGAAATCCCCCTTGGTCTTCAGCAGGAACAGGGCTGGTCGTCCTGAAGCATTGCAGTACTGGGTGGGTGTCCTGTCGTTTTTTCTGAAATTGCACTTCCAGTGGGAGTCCAGGTTGCTTTATACCTTCTGCACGAAGGTGAGGCTAAAACTACTCTCCAGAAACAGTAAAATAGAGTGTTGATAGCATTTGAGTGCTGTGAAAGGGCTTGACTGGCTGGAACCTGTGGGTATTTGTATAAGTGACTTATCCTTCATTTCTACTTTCTCCCCAAAGGTTCCCCACACCTCCTTTTCTCTGCTATATCATAGGTCTTCCTTCCTCTCCCTCCTGTTACCTCTCTGCTCCATGACAAACAGATTCAAAACACCTATTTAAGGGAGAACAAGGTTTTTTTAAAGTATGTTCTTCCAACGCTGCTAGGACTAACCTTAGCTCCTGCTGATATCAGTGAGTGTAAAAATCCCACCCCAGATTGCTAAAATGTGTGAGGCCCTTTGGGCTGCCTCACGTGGCATTTCTGCCAACCGCAGGACTCCAGGCTGGGAGGCATTGGTGCGCTTTGCAGTAGTCAACCTTTTGTGATTTTGTCCCAGAGCCTGTGATGGAGACGGGGAAAGGGTTCTACAGCTCCAGGTCTTGGAAACAAGAGATTTCATGAAAGCCTCTGCTTGGAGGTGTAAATAAATAAAAGTGCCCAAGGAGCTCAGAAGACAGAAAATAAAGGAAGAGAACTGTTGTGTTATTGTTATTTTTAAGTATAATAATTTTAAAGGCAATTTCATGTTTTTTGTGGAATCTTGAGCAGCTATTTTGGACCATGTGTGGTTGGTAATGCTCCATTTTCGAAAATCCGCAAGTATTCAGATGATCGTGTGGATTCATTTCAGCTCTTTTGGGGGAAAAACCTGCCTGCTCAGGCTTTTTCACAATATTGGTATGACCTCTTAGTCTTGGCCAGACCAAATATACAGTGAAAATGGCCTTTGTTTCTGCATTGCAATGCTTAAGCTTCCTGTCCAATCCAAAGAAGTACAGGAAAATAAACAAACAAAAAAGGGATCAAATTTAAATGCACAGCATGCTTGCAGCTTTGGGTCTGTTTTCTCTGTGTTGCACTTTTAAATGTAAAAAGCATGCTTCCCACCCAGATGGGGGGTATAGCCAAGAGGGGAACCAAAATGGGGATACTCTGCTTTCTATCTCTTGCACAGATTTTATTGCGTGTTTGTTCTTTCATTGTTGCTTTCTTTAGTCTAAAATAAAGATAAACTAGACAGAAAGCAAAGTGGCCAGGCGCCACTGCACAATTATAATTAATTCACTGTTAATGTTTCAGACATTGTTACAGCGTACATTGGAATTGCTGGGGCGGGGTGAGATTAGTTTGAGCTATTCATGTACATACTACAGGAGAGTCACATTAAATACCCATTCTAATTAACGTTTTCAAAATGAGCACCAAAGGGAACAGTATGATTTACCACTTACAGAAAAGTTGGTTTGTACTTCTGCTTCCCAAGTTCACACTGTGTTCTCACCTCGAAAGGTGGGGATTTGAGCACATATCATGCCATGACCTTAGAGTACAAATGTGCGCAGGCTGTTCCTAAACAGTGCTTCACCAGGTGACACCATCCGCCTGGGAAGAAGGATGCGACTAAGCCAAGACTCAAATCTGAGTATCTGCAGACTTAGGAGAGTTCATGATCTGATCTGATCTGCAACAGCTGTGGAAGCTGCTCCTTTTGTCAAGATCAAAAGGGTTCAAGAACCAAAACCACCAAGTCCTGCAGTGTTCTAAGCAAAACTGTAGAAAGGAAAGCTGGTCTCTGACCAAAGCTTGAAAATAGCCAGGTTATATTAAATCCAAGAGCACTTAATCTGAAGAAGAGGTCTCAGCCTATAGACTATTTTAACAGCTGGAGGAATTAAGTAGGTTTTCTACCTCCAAATATAATCTCTCTTCATCATTTTCTGCTGCCAGTATTTCCTGTGGGAGAGGAAAGCCATGAAAATTGTGATCAGATATGTACCCATATGTGCTATTTATTACAAACCTTCTTAATTTTAACTAAGTCTTACTGTGAGTATTGAGTCAGATTTTTCAGTCTGAGCCTCCAATACTATATCTTTGGGCTGTGTGTCTCTCCAATACTATATATTTAAGCTGTGTGTCTGAGGTGTAAAACAGCCCTTTGTATATTCAGTCTGAAGCCAGCTGAAAGTATGCCTCTGCTGGCTAGGTTTTATCAGCCAGATACTGAGTTTCTTAGTGAGAAAGAAGTGATCAATGTGTAATCGAAACTCCTTTAAGCTGAGTTTTTAGGAGAATTTATAACCTGCAAAAATGTTCTAATTACAAATCCTTTTTTGTCTTTTGTTATAATCACCTTTAAGGAATGACCTGACCACCATCAGTAAAAGGAAGAAGATTTGGGTTTTAAGGCCAAGCAGAGGTTCATGCGTTTTGGCAATTTTGGGGGTGGGGGGTGGGGGTGGGGATTGCCGTTAAATATATTTCATACTATATCATTATTTATGCGAGGTGACAAAATCCACATTAAATTTCTGGTGAAACCTGGTCTGCTGTAGAACACTATTAGAGTACTTATTAGTACTACATTTTTCATCATGGATGTAACCTGAATATCCTAATTTATGACCATCTGGTCTCCAGACAAGAACAGCCCATATGATCAAACTGCAGCTTCCCTAGATCAGCTAATACATCCATGCTGTGACTTCAAGATGACACAGAAGTACTCTGTACAAAGCCTTGACCACCTCTAGGGGACCTTTCAGAAGAAGGGGGTACCCTTACGCAACTCCTTGCACAGTGCACGCAGCAGGGCTAGTCATTGTATCTGTTTATTCATTGGTGTTTGTTAATGGTAACTTTCATTTCATTTAGGATTTGATTTGTTTACGAACTAATAAATATGATTTATAAAAAGTGCCTGTGGTTCACTAATTACTGCACATATGGCATTTTCATTTTGTAAAACTGGCATTTGCTTTCTATTATGATTATGTCTCCGTTCACCAGTGCTAATTAGTTTGATTAGACAGATAACTTTAACCATTATTAGGACTAGATTAGGGGAACTTTGCATGCAGGGGAATGTGGGGAAGAAGGGTACATCACCAGTGAAGATAGGTCAGCAGCACAGAGTTTGTTCCTCATTAAATATTTTAAAATTACATTTTGTTTTGTTTTCCAGATAGAAGAACTGAGAAGCATTCACATTTAGCTACTTACAAAAATCCAATTAAACACAGTTGTTTAGCATGAATTTGTTAATCAGAGTTAATCTTTCCAATGAATGCATAATTTGGAATCTGTGTCTAAAATGTTCATTTAAGGATAAGCATATTACAGACAAATAAAATAAAAAATAAAATGAGATTCTCTGCCTTGGAATTGACTCTCAATATGGAGAAATATTGACTGTTTTGTGTTGATTGTCCTGCATGCTGAGGGGCAGAAGTGAAATTGGATAAAGGCTAAGAAATGCCACATGAAAACCAATGCCACCTGGGGTGAGCTGTGTTTTTCCCAAGAGTCTCTGAAAATTGTTGAATAGTGTCATCTGAAACTCTTCAGAAAGAAAAGAAAAAGAAAGAAAAACTCCTATTTATTATCCATTTTAGGATAAAAACAGTTATCCAGGGCAGCAGAAGTTTGATATTATTTTATTTCTTCAAATGGATTCTCTATCCTAAAAAAAGAGAAGCACTTTTTCTTTACCAACATCTTAGAAATTACCTTAGTGCACTAAAAAAGTAGGATGTGAAATACCTGGGTTCAGGCAGTAAGGCACACAATTTGTGATCCTTTGGAAATAGTCACTGAACGATGTCAGACTTGATTTCATCCTTTCCCTCAGAAAGGAGACTAACTGATACTCAAGTAACTGTGGATACTTGTTTCATTAGGGTGGCCGCTCATTTGACTTTGGATGATCACCCTATATTCATCTAGTTTCTATGTAATTGGTTAGGTGTGAAAGGCAAAATGGTGCCCTGTTATGGATGCATAGTCCTATTGCAGGCTACTGGGTCTCTCCTCGCTGTGTTAATGTGGCAATGTCATCTGTGAGTGGCCCTTTTATTTTTTGTCTTTCTCCATTTTCAAAGCAATTTGTAAGGGAACAGAAAAGTTCTTTCCTGTCTAAAAAGAATGTGGGTATATTGAAAAAGACATAAAACTGCTATTGAAGGGTGAACACACAGAGAAACAGTAAACTAGATTGTTGCAGTATTTACTCTCTCCTTGGCTCTTCTGGAGGATACCTCCTGCCATGCCTTTCAAAGAAAACCCCAGACAATTTAAATGTCAAAGTCTCAAATTTCAACATGCATCATTATTGTTGGAAGCATTTGCTCCAGGAAAAGTTTCAAAATTGTCATATCTGTATCTTAGAAGAATGTGAACAGGATGGCCAGATTCTGAAATGGTATAAATTGGCAGAGGTTCCTTATTTCGATGCAGTTATCCTGTTTTACACCAACTGAAAATCTGGCCCTGGAGAATGAATATTTATGCCATGCCAGAGAGGTTTGAAAACCCCCTTTTTTAAAATGAGAATGAATAAAGAAAGGGCTGGGATATGCTCTGTGCTGATGAACCCAAAGCCAAATATGACCTCCCCTTGACCTTTTATGCATTTAAGTTGAAAAAGGCCATTCTGATACATTCCACTGGAGCTTAAAATCCCTATATTTCACTTCCAAAGGTCAAGCTCTCTTCTCAGTATACTGTATGACCCTGCCTTTGTCTGTTGCCCATTGATGTTGCCTGACTATGCTTCTTATATCCCATTGACTGTTTACTGTTATTCTGGCTAATGTAAGTGAAAGAGATAATTGGAATGATTTTGAGCTATGTGTCAGTTCTGATTCTGATTATGTCTCCTGTGCTTAGTGCAGCTTTAGTGGCTCCAAACTCATTAAGTCTCCAGGAAATTTTAGATTACTGTGTGAACTATATCTTAATTAATGTATTTATCTTAAATTCCACTCAAGCCTTTTGGAAGTTTTCTTTTATCACTATGTCTATCTCTAATATCACTGAATTAAGTAATTTTTCTTCAACCCTTCAGTTTTCTTTTACCTTTTGAGGGTTTTGGATACTTTTGTTTGAAAGGCCCAAAGTCAAAGGGAACTATTTCCAGGAAATACTGCTTCGTGCATGTTTAAAAGCAAATCGCCACATCTTCAGTGGATGTAAGCACAGCCTCACTGGAATGAAGGGACAGGAACTGGCACTTTTTCAAATCTGCCTGAAAATTTGCATCAGTGGAGCTATGTCAATTTACACCATTGACACTCTGGTCCAAAATAAAAAGGTGGTCAGATTGGTTTTATGGCTAGCGGAGTACGTGTCTGCCTACCTTCCTCTGGACTTGAAACAGCCACTATACTGGTGGTTCCCAAAATAGGGAATAAATGCAGTCCCGTCAAACAGGCTGACAGGCCTTGAGTATCATTTCTGTAGATAGAATCACAAAGTAATCATCATCTCTAATAATCTCTCCAATTACTTTATAGAATAATAATTTATAATAAAATCTGTTTTAGCAGACCGTCTATTTTTACCCTTTCCTCTGAAGATGAAGTCAAACATACAGGAACTGTAGAACATTTTCACAAAGCTGGGGGAATGCTCCTACATAATAACGTAACCAATCGCAAGGATGTTTTTACAGATATATTGTCATTTCTGTTGATTAACACAGCTTAGTGAATCATTGGTGATGAATAATTTACTAAGAGCCATAACCTGACACCCTGTTCCTGTTGAGATGTGCCTTACTGCACACTCCTCAACAAACCTGGACCAGATGTTCTTGTCCCACCCCTTGGCCATGTTCAGGTTTCCCTCCAGTGATCAAATGAGAGGGAACCCAGCCCGACTGGAAAGATAAGACACAGACTCCTTCCAGTGTGAGGAGAATTGATAAGGAGCAGATCGATACATGATCCTCTTCAGTGGGCAGCAAGGCCCACAGTCTTAACAGTGGGACATCCCCTCCTTTTCTCCTTCTGCTAAATTGCAAAATTTCTGTAGTGGAAAGAGTCTAACACTGCAATTAGGTGTGGGAAACCAAACAGAAATATATATTGGAAAAAAAAAGTATATATAAGTATTGAACAAAGAGGCAAAGCAGTGTATTTTTCTCTGATTTCATCCTTGGAAGCGGTACCTGGGTTTGGTGACAATTTCAACAAAGTGGTACATATCCAGGATAGCAATTCCAGCCTGAATTAGTAATATCTGGCAAAATTAAGAGCAACTGGAATCACTGGGAAGTGTCAGGCAGCATTAAGAATCGGCAATGCTACCAAATGCAATTACTATGAATGCCTAATAGGCTCCTGACTATGGAAAACCACTTGGACAAGCACCCCTACACACAAAAGCTCATGTAAATAGGTGGAATTCTGTTAAAACCAGTATAGCTGCAATTACATACACTGTCGGAACGCTTGGACCTATGTCTTTAGTACTTTTCTCTGTTTCAGCTATTTGTTCAGCTATGAGATAAAACTGACTCGCCTTACGTTTGTACCTGCTGAGTAGGATTGAAAGGACCGTTAGTAATCACAATTCATCCCCAGAACTCAGAGATAAGTATCACTGAATCAATTGTATGCCTGGCTCTCAACCTCTCCATCACTATACTTTCTCTCGAAGGATGCACCTGGTTGTTACTCACCCTCTGCCCAGTCTCTGGAGCTCCAGAAGGCCCTGATGGCAGCAAGCAGCCTGAACTGCCTTCCCGAGAATTTCCATCTATTTTATTTCAGGTACTTCCCAGGTACCTTGGATTTTCCTGCTAGGCTCTGACTCAACCTGCTTCAGCTTTCCTGCAAGGGATAGAAGACAATGTAAGTGCTGATTATCTCTTTTCTTTGTAATGAGATGGATTTTGCTTGGTATTGTGGTAGAAACATCAGCATAAGCACTACTGAAAGCTTGGTGGGAAAGAGGTTAACCCTTTCTCTTACGATTGTTGCTCCCAGTGCAGATATCTGGTATAGAAATCGGCTTAAACAATATCAAGGTTTGTTTCCCACAACCATCTCCTGAACTCCTGTTCATTGCAAAAGAAAGAGGTTTGATGATTGAGTTGGTGGCATGAGTAAGGAGTGAAGGAGTATTTCTTGTCCCTTGGATGAAGCAAGCTACTTCTCTGAACTTTGCCTTGGGCTTGTCTGAAGGAAGCTACTATGTGTTTTAGTCATTGTTTAATTGAGGGGACTCATTTAACTTTTGTTATATTTTTCCCTTAAAGAGGCAAAAGACTCCTTGGATTTACTTGTTATTACTTTATAGCAGCAGCCATAGTGTGTGAGGTGTTTCCCAATCAGAAAGTAAATTTATGAAAAGGATTATGTGATGTTAAGCCTGCAATACTCAGGCTGGACTCAGAGATCCAAGGCTGGTCTTGAACACCAAAGTCCAGCCCTCACTCCTAGAGTTTCGAGAAAGAGGAGCTCATAAGGCCATGACAGGCAGTTGATTCTGATAATGCAAAAGAAGTACTTTATGAATACAAGTAATTTATCTGTAGGCAGCATGGAAAAAGTGGGGCAAACAAATTTGCATTAAAAGGTAAAAATACAGACAGGAATGTAGTTAAACCTGAATGTGAGGATGCACCAGCCTTCTTTCCTCTGAATGATCTGTAACAGGAAAGTAGATGATATTTGGGGGTTTAGCAAGGTTTTTGCCTGTCTGTTATACTCTTATCCTGCGTATTACTTTTTCTCTTCTACTTTGAAGTTATTTTCCAGACAGTTTTCATTTTGCCCTTCACAAATTGTGTTGTGTGCACTGAGTCACGGGCTTGTGTTTTTAGAAAGGTTGTCAGTCACAGCTATTCTCATGCAGCAATGATATGATTAGCTCTGTTTTTTTACTGTAAAGTATTAATTTAACCAAAGTTTGAACACAGTGAAAAAAGAAGCGTCAGTGGATGAACATGCCAGCTTAAAAGCAGAGATCCTGTCTTGTATGAATGGTTGCCTTCCTTCGGGATTGTGGGAAAAGAAACCCCGCATGCGAGAGATCCTCAGGCACGGACGTACATGGGAATGTGTTAATAGCCCTTAGTGTAACCAGTGCCTGGGGACGCTCTGAGCACAAGGGCCCTTCAGAGCCCAGTCCTCTCAGAAACCTGGTCCTGGGATTCCCAGTCACACGTGATCTGCCTGGGGTCTCCTCTGCAGGCTCATGCTTATGTCTGGTTTGGGGGATCACTAAGACGCCTGGTTTGTGGGTGTCTCCAGGGGCTTCTCCCACACGTTCTCACACGCACGCCTGCAGTGTGAGGGCTGCTGAAAAACAGAGCAGAAGAGGTGGAACTGCCTGGGTTCCTACGTGAGCCGTGATTGCCATATCTTGATGTGTCTCAGTGCTGCCTTTTTCTTCCACTCTCTCTCCCGTACCTGAAATTTGACTGGTAATCGACCAATATGAGCTGAAAAAGTGGTGTCAGCCTGAGCTGTGAATTGACCTGCTTTTGCCAGTTTGTCACAGTTTTATTGCTGCTTTAGCACAACATGTGCAAGTTAAAGCCCAGCACTTCTGTCACCCAGAGAAAAGACTAGCAGACTGATGTCCTCGGGAACAGTTTCCAAGTACAGAGAGGCCAGGGGCTCCCTTTCTTCTCACCAGCTAGTCCAAACTTCATATTTTCTTTCTAGCCAAAGAACAGCCTAAAGCCAAAAGAACCTGCAGGTGTATTGCCTCAGTGTTTCCCCCACATCTCCAATACTGCCTGGAATTCATTTGCAATGGTGCTCAATAAGATTTCCTGAGAATAAGATCAAAATTGTGTCCTTTTCTAAAGGTGACCGTATTAGGCTCCTCTCTTTGTAAATGTTAAGTTTATTACAGGAACAATAGACTGGATTCTTTAAATCAAAACATTTCAAATGTAGGAGATGAGGAATAAGAGAGAATTCCAAGGCCTTTTATGAAAGACTCATCTTAAAAGCTAATTTAGCTTTCTGCACAGCAGCAAATATATCAGACAGTTCACCCAAAAGCTAGCTGAAAGAATGTGTGTTTATACCTCCTATTTATACTGAGATTTCAAAATAAACTTTTTGAACAAGCTGTGATATTTTATTTGGTTTCCTTAAGCTAAGAGTATTGCAATGTCAGACTCTGTTTTCTTAATTGATTGTAACTTTGCCATCCTCATATTGCAAAGCTTATGATGAATGAATAATAGGTTGCCCAGTGCCTCTGCAGCTTGGCCCAAAATTTGGCTTAGAGTACCTTTTTCATATCTTTGTTTCTCACACAAATATCTTTGCTGTTGCTTCTGATAAATGAATAATTTCCAGCAGCTCAGGATGCTTGCAAATAGTGATGATCCAGCCAGCATGTCTGAGTGACCCTACAAATAGAGAACATGGGAATGCAGCTCAGCATGCGTAAGCAACCCTACAATAATAACTTAGTGTGTGCAGTCCAGCAGGCGGCAACAATCCTAGAATGAGATTGCTAAATAAGCTGTTGAGAGTGTCATGGAAGTAACATATCTGAGTGACTTCAGTGTTTTCTTAGTTTTACATGTGGAAATTCTTTTTTCTTTTTAATTGAGTAGATACCGTTCCCTAGATTTGCAGACCTGTGTTATTTTTCAGCAGCAGCATCCAATCTGTTGCTAAATTTGTTTTTCTGGAAGCTGTCCCCATCTTTCCAGCTCAGGTCCTAACTCTCACCCATGCCTAAGTCAACTTGCACCTCACTGCTGCTCCAGCTGCTCGGCTCAAATCATGAGATCTGTTTGCGAGCAGTAGCCTCAGCCCCTGAGTATCCTGAATAAACCCTAGAAACTAACAGCTTTACTCTTGGAAAGGGGTAAAGTAAAGCTCAGAGTGTGAGAGACTCTAAAAATGATGAAAATGTTATTGTTATTTCAAAATGTTATTCCCATATGTTCAGGAAACAGAACGATGATCAGGTTATGTAATTGACTTTGCAAAAACACCTGCTTGAGTAGGTAGAGTAGGGTGGAAACAAGTTAAAAAAAAGCATTTAGGCTCAAAAAACAATGCAGTGCTAATTTGATGGAAGGACTGAAAAAAGAAATGCGAACTTCTGCAGGGAGATGCTTTGGCGGGGCGGTGCAGTGCCGTGGACCATCGGGGCTGGGGTTTGACACCTAGTGCTGGGCAGTGCTGGTTACAGGGGTTTGAGGACTGGCTGGGGAAAGCTAGTCCTTCCAGGCAAAGGCCGGATCCTCAGCCAAGGTGAACGTGCACAGCCCCAGCCGCATCCTGATTTACCGCCCTGTGGCCCGGCTGCAGCACACGCACCCTGTCTTGTGCAGCCTTCCTTCAGGAAGGAGGGCAGAGGCTCATTCCAAGCAAGCTCACAAAGTGGCAAGGAATTATTCCAATTTAAACTGCCTATATTCTCCTAACCTGGCCCTCAGTTATTCCCCATCGTTACTTCCTTCACGTTCGCTGCACTGTTGTCTGTCCTGTAGCGTTTGAATTTTTTTTTAACACTCTTAAGCAGAGATTTAATTGTGCAACAGCTCACTTCCCAAAGTGTTACATTTGGCCAGAGGGCTGCGGTCACTGGGGGTGTCACCCTCCTGAGATATTGTGCCTCTAACCACCCTCCCTGAAGGACTTCTCCAGCCTCCTTGATGAGCAACAATCTCTTGAGGATATATGTAAAAAGGTTGCCGAGAATTAATATAAAATACTTAGCAATATAAAATACTTAGTATCCCTGTAAGCCTCAACTGAATGAATGCACTAGTCCGGGCCAGAAAGGAGACTGAGCAATAATTGCATGCCGTGTGGCAATTGTGTTTTAGATTGTCCCCTGCTCATATCAAATCTTTAATTTTAGTTACAGGGAAAATACTCCACAGTTCTCTAGATTCCCCTCCCTCTACTCCCACTTGCACCAAATTGAGTGTTTAAGCCACCCTTCCTTGCACTTCTTTTTGTCTGTCTGTCTGTCTCTCTCAAAATAAAAGGCAGGACCCATCCAGTCAAATGCTGTGAAACAGGGAAATGCTCAGGTATTTTAATACCCTGGAGCTACCCCTTGGCAGATAAAATGACTAAAATGAAATTTAAAGCACATCTGATTTACCTGTTGTTTGTGTGACTCAAATACCTATGTTTAATTTTGTCTATGGATTGGAAAAAGTTAATTTCAAGCCTTGTTTCTCTTGCTAGCAGCAACAACCTTTTAAACTGAGTATTACTGGTGAACCATATAGAGCTGGTTAAAAAAAATGCTTTTCAGTTCCACCATGCAGTTGTTCGGACGACAATTATGGCAGCTGAAGTTTAATCATAGTGTTTGATAGCTCATTTTCTCAATGTCAACACGAGGCACTGTTAAAAAAAATGAATTCTTTCATTTGATAAGCTGGCTCCAGAGCACTGGGCTCATTCAATAGGAAAGCTCTTTCACAGGGCTGCAGCATGCATGGTTTTTCTCTTTCCTTTTTTTTTTTCTTTCCTTTTCTTTTTTTTCTTCTCTTTTTTTCTGAAAGCCACCCAAGAAGAGATTAATCACGAGGGGGAAACTCAGCTTCACCCTCTAGCTGCAGGTCGCAATTTTTATTTGTATGGAATTGGCTTTTGGAAAGCTGAAGGCTGCCTGAGGGCAGGGACCTGATATAAGAAGAACCTGAGAATGAAGCAGCAGGGATTGATTAGCCTACTTCATATCCCACACTCCATAAGCACACTCCAACCGCAATCTAACACACCGCTGAGCTGAATAGACAAGAGAAATTGGATTCCTTCCTAATATTTAACCTTCAAGTCAGCTCCAACAGTTGTTGATATGTTGTTCTACCAGCAAGTAACAGTAGCTTTTTTATTCCAGCACCCACCCACACACATATATATACAATTTTATAAGTTATATGCTATATATTTACATATTTTCCATTTTCAATCTGTTTCAGAGCATGGTTTACCTAATCCATTTCAGTAAAAGTTTCAGGGAAGAACAAACTGACCAAACAATTATGCATAAAATTGTAGCGAGGGAAGGGAGGGAAAGAGAAATAAAAAGTAGAAAAAACTCATTGTCTGTTTCATGCCTTTCAAGGTCTTTTTCACACAGTCATTTTTCTTTTACCTGTAATTTTCCCAGTTCATTAATTGTAGGAATTGTCTGGTTTGTATCTAGTGATATGGATGCTGCCGGCACTGACGTCGTAGAGGTTTCATTTTAGATTTTTATATGTAAATCAGAGGTGCATTTGGGGAGGTGTTTGCTTTTACTGGAGTTTGCTAAACCGACAGAAAGTGCTGCTGCGTGATGAGGGCCTGTCTGTGAAAGCTGGCCCGTTCGGCGCGGTACCGGAGACCCACGCCGAGGTTGCCCAGGACAGAGCGCGCGCGAGGGAGGATCAGCCACGTGCTGCTGGGAGCCCTGGCAGCGGACCGGGAGAGATCCTGCCTCTGCCCCATGGCCACCGGGGCACTCTCCTGTGCCCTCATCAAGCCCCTCCGAAAAGCTCCCTGTTCAAGCACGAGCGAAGGGTCAGAAGATGGTGCAGAATGGTCAGAAAATGACGATTACAGCGGGGGGGTTGTGGGCTTGGGGTCTCAAAGAAGGGCGCTGCCCTTGCAGCTTGCCAGCGGAGAGGGGTTTTGTTTAGGAAAGGCTCGTTCTGGGGAGCAAAAGCCCTGCTTCGCAAACACGCCCGCCCCACTTCACCCAGGCCTGACCTTGCGGGCAGCCCCTGGCAAGCTCCTGGGATCACTGACAAGGCTGCCTGGAGGCTTGCTGACCTCCCCAGGCTACCTGAGCAGCTGGCACTTTGCCTTCCCGGTGTTGGGGTTGTGGAGCTGCACGTCCCCGCGAGCTCCGGCCGCCTGGCTGGTGGGCTATGAACTGCCTTGGCTCCCTAGCCCCTGCGAGGGCTGGCCTGCCACCCGCTCTCTGCCACGATCCCCACGTGCTCATGCGTATGTGTCAGTGTGTGTAACGCGCTCCCCATGGGGTTCTCCAGAGGGGAATTTCCTAAAAATTCCCGTCCTAGGGAAAATTCACATTTCTGACTCTTCATTCATGTTTGGAATGCATAAACAATGAGAATGTGAGATTTTTCTCAAAATGGTCATTTTGATTCATGCTTAGCTGCACAACTTTTGTCCTCTTTGAGAATCTGGAGTACCTTTACAGGGACTCCTCAGGTTGCCACTGGCTGTTTGTATTGTGGGGTCCCCTTTTCCTTCCGTCTGCAGTGGCACAGCAGCACCCATGGGAAGTTCAGCGCAGGGCACCAGCTCCCCCTGTGTAAGTCAGTAAGTCCCTGTGGGTGCTTGAGCAGTGCTGGTGTCATTTCTCTGTAAGCATCACAGTGTCTGTCTGCACGGCGCGGTGCAGGGCCGTGCAGAGGTGCCCGGTGTCCTGACCATATGCTGTCACCTCCTGCGGGGCAGTCCTTGCAGGCTAGCTTGAGCATTTCTGCAGGACACAGCATTGTGCCTTGGCAGGTCTGGCCAAAGAGGGTGACCGTGGCACGGCTGCCTTCTAATATTGCCTTTTTCAGATGAAGTGGAGGGCAGCTGTGTTGAGTGGCACTGGGTTTCCATTAAGATGGGAACCAGGAGGAAAGCAGGGCTGTGACAGTAGCAAGGACTCTTCTGCTGCTGCTTGGTTGTCACAGGGGCTTAGACATGTAGGTGGGAAGCTTTGGCTCGGCCATCCTATTTCCTTCCATGGCAAGAGAACGTGCCAAGTTCTCCTTTGCAGAAAGCACCAGTGAGAAATAATTGTGAAGTCTTCTCACACGACACACTGTATAACCAGTCTAGATCTTCTAGAATTGGGCAATATCATTCTGCAACTTGTAGCAAAGAAAGGTTGCCTTAATATATACAGTCTATTGGGAGAATACGCTGCTGAAACAGCTACTGCTGCAAGCAAAGTGAAATTTTCATGTAAACATCTTCAAATATTTTTATGACCCATCAGCTTGAGTTTTATAAGTCAATGTATGAGTGAATACACAAAGTTTCCCTCTTTGTTTGCATATCCTGCCTCTACTGAGTTTTAAATGTTCATGCTATGTGGACAAAATCCAACTCTACATCTGTTTATGGCATATGTAGGCAGCATCATCTCCAAGATTTTTTTTTTTCATGTCTAGTTGAGCTCAGTAGCTTTGTGAAAAGGAACTCGCAAGACCTGAGCTAGCTTCCCTGTACCCTAATTCTGACAGTTAATTTCCCATACAGACTTGGGATCCTCTGGATTTCTTGCTATTTCATGTTCAAATAGGAGAGCAGAAAAACTAAAACTATCCCCTGCCTAAGCAAACAGACACACAACACCTCACCCACCAGTGACGGTTCAGATGATAATTATGCACATGCTCCTCTAACCACAGGGATGTGACTTTCCATCCTGTGGATCTGGAGACTTTAACTCACAGGAGAAAGCCACATCCTGGAAAGAACAACTAGAAAAGTGCAGCAGCAAGGGTTATTGAGAAACATAGGCTGGCATTAATGAGCCTGCTAGGTCTCCACCAGCTTCACTAGCTTCTCAGGGGATCCTGGATAAATCCTACAAGCCTCTCATAGGACAGCATTTCTTTCAGCATGATTTCAGCATTTAGTCCACAAAATCTATGGATCTGTCTATCGCAGGTGTCTATCCCGGGTCTTATCTCTCTACAGTTTGAACTCATGCTTTAACACAAAATTTTCCCCCAATTTCTTTTACGCCTGGTATGGACATAATGGAGCTATTACACAAGTCCAGGCCTTGCTCACCAATTTGATTATTTCTGTTACTGATTAGGGCAGAAAAGGAGTGCAGGAAAGAGAAAATGTTTTTTGTTTTAAAATATTTGTGTGACCCAGTATTTGACAATGGACAGAGCACTACAGCCTTTGTGATGGAAAACAGAGATTTAGCAGCCTCAAAACAATTGTGGGAGCAAGCTGATTTTCATCAAGATGTTTGAAAAATGATCATTATGTCTCATTTTGATAAGGTTGAAGTGCTTTCATGGGTTATAAAGGGTTTGGTTGAAAGGAATCACTGGCATTATATCCTAAAAAGTTACTTTGATATAGTTAGATATTTTCATTTGCTGGAATTTTTGCTTTGCCTGAAATTTTGACTGTTTGTTCTGGTGTGGGACTTTCCTGAGGAATTAAAGCTGTGGCCTTTGGTCTTCTCCAATGATATGGGTTGTGATTCACAGGGGCACAGATGGCAATAAACAAAGCAATTCCCTTTCTTGTGCGTTGGAAGAAGCTTTACCATTGCATTGGCTTTTAAAATGCAGTCGTTCTCTGTGTGTGTGTATGTATACATTTTATATACATGTTACTGTGTCTCTGACTAGATTCTGCACATTCGCAACAATCTGCTGCTACTAATGACTCCCTGTGCTGTGTTAGCAATACCTGCCAAGCAATTCAGGATCCTTCCCCTGTGAGCATGCATACCTGATGGCAAGTACCTAAGAATGCAGGTTATAAAAAAAGCTGTTTTATTAAGGTGAAATATAAATATGTGTTTGTGTGGTGATCCCAGCATATTCCAGTATGCTGGCAACTGGGGGGAGCGAGAGCGCTCCACAGAGGCAGCAGATAGAGAGTTCCTCCTGAAGTGCTTGAGAGACAACATTTTAAACAGCTCCCCTTGTGATATATATTATTATTAAGGTGCTGGTTGCAAATTTTGTAACTAGTAGTCTCACCTGATATTTCCAGCAATGAATACTATGACAAATGTAAATAGCATTTCAGTAACACAAGTTTCAAGTTTGTATTAAAAGGGAACAAGGCCCCCAGTAAGACATAGCTCCTGCTAGGCTGGGTGCTGTAAAACCTCATTTGAGAATGTGCCTATACCCAGGAGCTTAAAGCCCAAACAGATGCGAAGGATTTCTGTCTTCATTTTTACAAATGAGAAACTGAGGCAAACGAGTCATGAAATGCCATGTCCAGATTGCATGGTGATGGTGTGATAGAGCCAGAAAATGTATTGTGCTATCTTCCTGTCAAAGAGATGTGTTACTTCCCTGACCTTACTGTTATGGAAACCTTGCATGAGGTGAGTAGCCTTTCAAGAGCGGGATGCCAGACTGTATTTCTTTTTCCCCAAAATAAATTTGTCCGTGCCACTGGAAGCTCACCAGTAATCGGGAAATATTGCTTTCCAAAGAGACAAGATGCTTATCAGGTGGCAGTGCTGCATGTCTGCATGGGGTGGCCGGTGCCGGGGACGGAGTACGAGAGGAGAGGGTGGGCAGGCAGCAGCTCCTGCCCCTCGCAGAGCCCCTTTTTGGGCACTGCGTATCCCCTGTGCCATCACCCCTGAGTGCCAGCAGAAAGTGCCCTGCCTGCCATCTAAAGCACTGCTTGCACCTGTTTTAAGCCATGCTATCACTGCTGGTAAGCAGGGAAATGGTTGTATTCATAGTACTGCTTGAATTAAGCACAGGTAATGATCTCTCTGGAAAAAATTATAAGAGCAGACTTAGGTTGAATGTACCACAGGAAGAAATAAAAAATAAATGCAAGTAGAGAGGAAATGAAAAATGCACAAGAAATAAAGTAACAACAATTAGATGAAGTGGCAAAAATGCTGGGTTTAGCTGAAGGAAGCCTTATCTGAAGCAACATCCAAGCGTTGACCCTAATCTCATCAACACCCAGCCCCTAATGCTGGCACCATCCCCATAGTGTGGCTGAACCTTGTTGGGCACAGGCTACAGCTTGGCCAGAGCAGCCTCTCTCTGCTGGTAATAAAATGCTCTACAAGGTAATTCAGTCATTCTGAGAAGCTTAATTTATGATTTTGCAAAAATTGCCACTCTCTTCTGGCTTTGAAACTAACTTGAGAGGATTTAAGCTGAGTGTTAGTAATGCCACTTCTGTGGCAAAGCCATAACCATGAAGGGAAACAGAAATAGGAAATAATGAGGAAAATTCTGTGTAAAGCAGGAGAATTCTCCAGGTGCACTGGTAAGAGCACGTTTTATTAGACATGATTATTTTCTGTGCTGTTTATTCAATCACAGCAGCAGCTCCATCCTCCTTTTCCTCAGCTCCTCTGCAGTGACTGTTATTTCACGTCATGCTCAATAGAAATAGATACATATCTAGTCACCCTGACCCAAAAAGTAAGTTTTATGTTATCCGTATCGATTGGTTGTTGTATGATGTGTTATAGCAAAATTCAGATTCAGCAAACGAGCACTGTACCAACTCCAGCAAATCGTGGTTTTCTTCAGTCACAAATCTGTCATTCGTGCTGACCCAGCCATGTGCCCTGCTGGCTGGCACCGTGGCAAATACAGCCTCTTTGCTACAGACCCTACCAAAGAACATGACCTGTTCTCTCTTTTCTTTCCTTACATCCACTGCTTCCTTCTTCCTTTTGGGTTCTGTGCCTGGTTTTCCACCTCTCAGTGGAATCCTTTCTTCAAAGGTTCTGCTTCCTTATGGGACCCTTTGGTCTTCTCCATCTATATCCTCATCCACACAGGATTCCTATAAATGACTTACTCTTCATTTCTCGGTTCCTCTTACTTTTTCCTATTCTTTTAGCACTTACCTATTCACACGTGCTCCATCTCTGTCCTTTTCATACAACAATATCTCAAAGATGATGCACAGTACTTGACCCACAACATCTTTCTTTAGTTTGAATTCAACAGTTCTTCCTAACAAAAGCAACCTCAAAACATTTGCTGCTTTTTTCACACCAATTTTTTTTTGTATGTTCTCGTGCCAATACGCATCTTTTTGACTGGCCTTATTTCTTTACACCTCTTTCCAATCAAATTTGTGCATTTTTTTCCCCTGAGGTTACCAGTTTCTCTGCGTCCAGTCATTCCACCTGAACTCTGGTTAGTGGCGAAATCCGCAAGTAAACTATGCTGGACTACAGGACATCTATTTTATCAGACGCACATATTAGATTGTGTTCCTTCGTATGTTATACTTAAAAATGTAACCCCATTCTACTTAAGAGGTCTTTAGACACTGTGCCAAATAATGACTACATTACATTACAATTACATATCCGCACTTTGAAGAAAATGCTGCTTCTGTTGCGACACTGTTTTCATCCACTCTAATGGTTTTTATTCCCTAGGCAAGTAAAAGATCAGAATGCTTCTATTAACCTTGTACTCCTAAATGTTTGAGTAGTTAAATTTTAGGTCATTATATTGATTCACAAGGCAACAAGTAAATTCCTTGGTTGGTAAGTATCTGCCAGTTGACTAGGCTTTATCCAATTCCATCTTGCGCCTGCAGCAGCATAATATTTCCATTGCAGTCAGCTTATGGGTGCAAATGATCACATCTGCATCTTGATTTATTCCTTACTAGTTGGAAATATGCAGTGTCAAGTATTCAGTGAATTTTGCTAGGTCCTAATGAGGATTCAGTGTAACAGGATTTTCTCCAGCTTCAGTCTTGTAGAAAAGTTCTTCTGCATATCTGTCTTTTCAAATCAAAAAAAGATACAGTGTGCTGGTATGTAGTATATTTTACTTCCAATAAAGTTTTAGGCGATGCTAAAGAAAAAGAGGAGAACTGTGCCCTTCAGTCCTACGGCTTTTACCACTGTGGTATTGACAAGAAGTAGAAAAAGATGGCTGGGCAACTGAGGATTAACTCCTGGGTCTGGCTGAGAAGATGGGAAGAGGGTTTTTTTTAAGGGCTGTTAACTCTCTTGAACCAGAAGACCAGTAAAATACAAAGGGTCAATAGCAGAATTTAGGGCTCCAACAGGCTGTCCTGAATTGCTCAACGCACAACCACCCGTATATTTAAGTGGTTTGCTAGTCTAGTGTTACTAGAACATACTGTTTTCTTCCCTAAATCCTGTTTTCCTGACTTACATGTGTTGGAGAGGAAGTGAATAGCACCCTTTTTTATGGCACTGAAAGGCTCTGTCTAGATTGATGGGAACTGCAGCAGCTTTTGTGGAAAACAGGGATTTTTTGTGATGGCAGAGTGTCTGTCCCTGACCACATTATTCACTCATCCAGGCGCTTGTCAGTCCAGGTGTTTCAGAACTGGTCCTGCGGCTTGTTTAACAGCGAGGTGCCAAGAGGTGCAGTTGCTGTTATGAAAAGATATCCACTCAGTTGCTGAGTTAAAATCAGATTGTCACTGATTTAAAATTCTGATATCGCTGTCCATCATACTAAAATGTGATAATAGTTCCTGTAAAGTTAGTAATCCTCGTGCTTATGCAGTGTTATGTAGTAATACTCCTGACCAGCGTAAGCACGGAGATTTGGTTATTATGTAGAAGAGTTATAATAAGAAATATGACTGCAAAAGCAAAGCAGTCAGTTGAAATTGGTCTATAATTAAATGCTTAGAAAATTCTGTGCTTAGCTCATTTTAAAATCAAGTGCTTCTTTGTAGCAATTTCCTTTCTTTAATTACAATTTCCTGTCTAGTTTGACATTTACAATGCAATCTTGGGGGACATGTTTGTGATTTATTATTCTTGCTCCTATCAGGATATCACTCGGCAGAAATGAGTTTATAAAATAAGAGCTCAAATTATTATGGCCTTTGACCAATAAAGCTGGCTCATAATTTCAGGCCTGAGAAAAGATTAACATTTTTGACAATCAAATGCAGAATTACCAGTGGGGGACAATTTTGAAAACTATTTCAATTTTCTGAAACATTGTACATTTTTAATAAGGAATATATAACTGCTTATATATTGGAGCACAGGCTTAAGAGTAGAAAGAGCAACAGTGAATTGCAAACCTGAAAGGAAGACTTTAACGTCTAACATTGTTTAGCCTCCTCTGAATGAAATTGAAACCACTAAATCAACATTACTTGAAAATTACCTAATGGAAGAGATATAAAAGCTCAGATAAGTTCACAGCAATGTACTCTCCCTTTTCTTTAGCATTCCTGACTTCATAGGCTAATTCATCTGGAGAAGCTGGGGGAGATTTTTCTGCTTGTTTTTTTTCAAAGCTTACTGAACAAATTTTCTTCTTGGTTATTATTTTTCTGTTGGGGTCTCTCATTTAGCAAAACAGATGCCTCTGCTAAACTGCATATTACATGATCTATTCTGCTGTCACTGCTTTTCCAATGACTTTCTTTGTCCCTGATTCAGGAAAATGTCATTGTTCAGGACAACACAGAAGTCAAAATGAATTCTCCATGACTTATGCACATGTTCAAAGTTAAATGTGAACTTGTCTGTAACACGAAATAGGCACCCTGCCTTGTGCTTTGTGAAGAGTGGGTTCTTAAAATCTCTATCCAAAGTGGTAGGTGTGTTTTTAGTGTTAATTTGATGTAATGTCAAAATGGATGGCCTATAAAATTATATTGAAGGAGAGAGAAATGGTATTGGCAGGGAAGAAAATCTGTATCTTTGGAGATCTTTAAAACAGCTCGTGTACACATTGCTGGGAGGTGCAAATGCTTAGCACCTCTCAAAGTCAGGCTGCTTTTATTTAGATGCCAGCATATAGAGTTAAGAGCCTATTTTTAAGTACTGTGAATTAAAATCATTATTTTAAAGAATCTGTCCTCCCTCATGCCCAAGGAGATGAGAAAACATGGTATTAGTTACTTCATTTTAGTCAGGCAAAAGTGAGAAAGTGGCACGGCTCTGACTCCAAGTAGTTCCCGGGTTAATGACAGGGCTAGGAGTCCCGCTGCAGGGTTTCGGAGCTCCTCGTCCCGAGCTCAGCTGCCTGCACCGTACTCCTTAGTTACAAGCACACAAAATTTCTGTCCTTCCAAAGCACTCTCAGAGCCAATAGCGTTCTGCAGGATGTGTTTTACTTCGGTGATGGGTTAAAGTAAATGCTCGGACATCTCTCTCTCTAGGGTGCCTGTCTCCAGTTAAATGAAGTATTCAGTGTGGGAAGTAATACGGAAACTGGATACGCCCATGAAGAGATGGTAACGAGCATCTGCACTGCTGCCCTGAGCAGGGTCTGTGTGAGACCTTGGAGGAATGAGGGGCTGCCATCTTCCCAGAGACAAGGCCCAAGGCAAGTCCATGGGCCAGTTAAAATGTATAGCTCTGAGGCGGGGAAGAGGAAGTCTGCGGAAGTGCACTTACTTGCTTAGAAAAATTTCTGAGTAGTTCTAAAAAGTGATATGGTGTCTGGAGTCAATAGTTGCTAGAAAGAAGAGGAGGAGAGGAAAGTTGAGTGAGTAATGAGACCAACATATCTTCATCATCCAATGTCAAAACAGATTAGAGTTTTGATGGCTGGATATGTTTGACTTTGGACTGTGACCATTAATGGTGACTAGAGAGCCATTTTCTGCAACTTCTTCCACTGCTTAGTTATTTTTCTTACACAGTTACCTTTGGAGAGAGACGTGTTTATTAACCTGTCATCTCTGCAGCTTGATCTTAAGATAGAAAATAATCAAGAATGCCATTATTATCTAGTCTGGAAAGGTATGTGTTATGAACTCAGGTATCTTCTAGCTATAAAAAGGCTTTATGCAATCACAGAACTGCCGAGTTTACATAGGAGCTGCACATGCCAGTATACATCCAACAAAACTCTCCATTCAGTCAAAATCTGAGACATAATAGGTCATGCTCTGTCACCTCTCATTAGACACTGGTTAGGAGGCCAGTACTGGTAGTTCAGTCCAAAGGCTTTTAAGTTTTTCTAAACTTTCCCAAACTTCTAGAAAAGTTTTCCCTACTGAATAGGATCCCGTTCAGAAATCCCCAGTGTGTTCTAATTCTGCTTGAATTCCTAAACTGAAAGAATTAAATCACCTTTCCATACTCTTCTCCCTTTTCTTTGAGGATTATGATATACTCTTTAATTCTGGGCTGTGTGAACTCCCATACAGAAAGAAAAACACACTTATGAGACGAGGCTCCTCAGCTGATGTGAATCAGCAGAGCTTCACTGGTGTCAATGAAATCGTGCTAGTTTATACATGCTGATTACTTGGCCCTTAACACAGTAAGATTTTCCCAGAGCTGTGTGGTTTGACTCTGTTAAATCTTTCAATCCACATATGGATAATATACATGTATTTTACTTAAGTACAGATGTTTTAGTCCGTGGACAGAAACAGTCATTTGGGTGCTGGCAGAATTCCTCTGTGCTAATGTTATTCTTTTGGAAGTCAGACCAGTTACAGTTTCAGGCACAGCCAGTGACACTCGCTCAGGAGCATACCACAGAGAGAAAGAGGAAAACCATTCTCCTGAACGATAATTCCCCCTTGGCATCACCACTGTTACAAGCCTGCCATAGATAAGCGTGCAACAATTCTGTTGTCCTGAGCCACAACTGGCAATTCTGTGGGCATAGCAAACTCTTCTACTTGACTTTGCTGCAGTTGTAGGTTTCCTGGTAGACTGAATTAATAAATATTTGTAGGCTTCTATTCCATTCTTACCAACTACCTCTTATCTAGCATCTAGAGTTTCTGCTGCAGAAAAAGAAATGGTACAAATATCTCAAGGTATTGATTCCTTTTTGGTATCAATGTTCGCTTGTCTGTGGACAACAAATGTAAAAACAGTCTGGTGGGAAAACAGGCATGCTGCTGTTGTTTTAACCTTAGCCTAGGATGTCTTCAGCAACTGTGATATATTGGAAGAACAAGATTTTCAGCATGAGGTACTTTAAAAATCCTCTTCTAAGTTCTTTATTTACGTACTTATTTGTCAATGGCCTTGCTTCCCAGAATATGAAGCAACCAGCACTCCTTGCTGTTTTCACCTCGACCTTCGGGACTAGACCTCCTCTCCCAAGTGGTGCTTTATAGACTCATATGGAGGCACGCTCTGTTTTCTGAAAAACTTGGGCTTTGTCTGTGTTCTCAACAGTGGAACAAGTCACATTGTCTAGCCTGGACACAACACCGACTAATTTTAACTCCTGTAGAGAATCAAAGCATTATCAACCATTACTCTCGGAGAGTGCTCTTTGGGTATGAGCCCAAATACAGAGATGGTCCTTTTCTCCCATAGATCACCCATGAAGTGTCTCTCATCCAACTTTCCTTGAAATCCAGGGTGTTCTGTCATTAAGTCAACAGTAAGCCCACAGTTTATTATTTGTAATGTATTTCTTATTTGTTCAACCCGAGCACTGCTTTTGGTGTTTTCTGGATAAGCAGAAAGTTCAAGAGGGAACCTGATTCCAGTCTCCAAAGTGTTTTCCATGGATGTAATTCCAACAGCTTCTGATTTACACCAGTTGGAGTTCAGAACTAGGCTCAGCATCCTCGCTCCTGTGTTTTGACTCTGCTCAGCAATGAACAAATGCAGGGAAGAGACTGGTGTGCAGCACACAGCAGCACTATTGGCCTGTGAATTTTTGCACGTTTTGCTATTTCCTAATGTTTGTTTGGATTTCACATACTGCCCAGGCAAAATTAATTGCCTGCACATTTCTGAAAATTTAGTCCAATGATCTCTTTTTCTATTTCCTGGACCATGTATGCTTTTGGCTGCCAAAAATAACTCCAAGAGACAGGTTACATGGAAGCTGGGATTATCCATGGAAAGTAATAGTAGTACTCTCATGCACGAAGAATGAGCAGGCTGCCGATTGTAATATGTTTAAAGGGTCAACAGAAATCTATAAGTGGTCAAGAAACAAGACAAACATCGGCCACCAGTCTGATGGGAAAAGCAACATCCATTAAGTCCATTAAATTTAACATTGAAATCAATGTTTAAACCACAAGAAGTAATTAGTGTAATTCATATTACAGACCTTTGGATTTTTGAAACCAGGTTTAATTATATTGAAAAATGACAGCTTCATTTTCCCTCTATGGGTAGGTTACTACCATGTTCCCGATACTTTTATTAGGGCTGGGTGCCGATATCAGGTTTTTAATGACATTAAGCAAAGTAGTGTTTCAGCCATTTGAGGAACAATAAATCAGGTTAGATTCCTTTTGAATGGAGACAACACAGATCAAGTGGCTTTTAAATCATTTTCCTTTATCACTGTGAAGTAGAGCTGTTCACTTGAAACAGCAGCCCATGGGAAAAAAAAAAAAAAAAGTAAGTTGTAGAGTGATATTTGGAATCCCTGGCTCCCTTTCCCTGCATCAATGGACAATTCATGAGCTACTGCTAAGCTCTGGAAAGGTATCTCTATAATCCTTTGCCAATACAAACTCCACGTAACTTTTACAAGGTCTTTCATTAGTCTCGTATTTGAAGAAAGATGAAGTGGTACTGCATCTTCTGAACTTAAAACCTTTTAATGTTGTGGAAGGTGTTGATGAGGATAGTAAATGTGGTCGTGAGGGTGCACACACAAAATGTTAATTTTTCAGAGTATTTTCATTGCTGGTTTTGAGGAAAGTAAAATGTTTATCTTATTTCTATCTTCTTGATGTGCTTCCACACTCTTTACTTGTCTCTTCTTTCTTGAGCCACACTCCTTTGCTGCTTCTGTTTAATTGGGGATCTTTTCTTTATGGGCTTAATTTTTGCAAATCTATCAGTAAAACTCCTGAAAAAAAGCGATGGCTTCTCTTTCAGCTGCCATTAACGCAAAAATACTGTGTTGGGGTATGCAAATAATTGATGTTAAAATTAGTACCTCTTGCTCTGAGATCATTCCTCGTTTTACCCTGTATTTGGGGTGGAGGAGGGAGTTTCATATTACTGAGCAATGGGCCTCCTTCCTCATTATGCACATGCAGAGAAATAGGAATGTAAATGCTTGGACTCAGCCTGAGTTTATAACTGAGTGTACTGAAACCACAAGCATGCCCTGATTCAGCTTCTGTGTACCTGCTGAGCAACCCAAAATGTCTGAGTGCAGCGCGCGTGACTGAATGAAGATTGTATAGAAAACCGTCATGGAGTGGGTAACTACTTGGCTTATCTTGGTGTGTGGTCGTTCATTTAAACTGATAACAAAAGCAAAGTAAAAAACACTGAGTTTAGGTAGCTTTAAATTGTTTGAAAATATGATATAAAACCCCCAGCTTCTCCCTACATCAGAGAAAATAAGTTTCCAGAGATGCCAAGTATGCGATACTTCCTCGCAGACACCACAAGGCCTTGGATCTCGCTGGTCCCTTCCCGCTGTGGAGGCCCAGGTTATTTACCATTGCAGCACAGCGATATTTACAGGTTTGTCTTCACCCTCCTGCCCATCAAGGATATGGTGGAGCAGCGAGACCCCAAGAGAATGCTCTGTCAGGTCTTGAAAGCAGAAGATGAAGCTGCCACGCAAGAACCCAGGAAATATAATAGGTATTTCTGCAAAGAAGGGTGATGAGCCATATGCAGGAATGGCACCATCAACAAGCCATAGTGATGCTGATGCAGAAGACAAAGGAAAGTAGTGGAACAGTAGAAAGAAAGGCTGGGAGACGTGGTATGATTTGAATGATGGGATCGTTTTGTCAACTCTTTGGGTGAAAAACTTGTTTAAACTGGTAGAGAAGAAAGCTCAGTATCTAGGACTGAACACCTCTGAAGCACTCTGTACCAACAAGTGACTGTTATGAAAACAGTAATTCTCTGTACCGCTCAGGAGCATTTTGCTGACTGTGGGTATTATGAATGCAGGTACAAGATCTCTTTATAGGGCACGGGAAAAGAAAGAGGGAAGGAGAAGATTCCAGACCTGTACAGAGATTCCCAGCATAGATTACTCTTTGGGCATGTTGATACTGTATGGGTAGATGTACACTCATCCTGCCCATGTTACTCACTGAAAAAAATCCTTCTCAGGAGGGATTATTAGCTCAGGCCTGGTGCCAATGCAATCACATGGCTTCTGTCAGATTGGAGCGTGGGCAGAGCTTGCTCATGGCTGTTTGCAATATGTGGTGTAAACATACCCAAAGAGTAATAGCAGGTGGTAGCAGAGGAGGTGGATAGAAAGGAAGACTTGGAACAAAAGATGTTAAGCTTCATTTGGTGTATGATGAGCCAAATTCATCATTGGTGTAACGCCCTGAAGTCAGTGGAGTTACAATAATAAAGTTAGTCCAAAGAATCATATCCGTCCTTGGCACTCCGTGCAATGCCTTTGATCTGATGAGGTATATGTCATGGCAACGTCTTGCCTGCTGAACTCACAACACGATGCCTCCAGGGTGAAACATTGGAAAAAAACCCTCACAATGGCACTGGGAAGTCATGAGCTAAGTTTTAAATGTACATTTCAGTCTGAAATCCTGGCAGAGTTTTCTTTTCTTCCTGCATATTTGCCCCAAATGGTAACAATATAATGAAATCTTTGGCCACGCATTCAATGCTCAAAATGGGATTAATTTCTTTCTATTTGGCTAGTACAAATAACTGCACATGAAGAGTTTATGCAATAGCAGAGGAGGTTATTTTGTCTTGGCAATGGTTTTGTCTGGAGCGATGGAAGAAACTGAGGTAACATGAATATTGTATTTAGTTTTCTCCATCCACAGAAGAAAAGCCAGTGTTTCATTTGGCACTCTCTACTTATTAAAGTGTTCTTTTGCATTGCTTCCCAGCTTCAGCTCTGCAACTCCTGAGCAGGCCAAAAACAATTCCTCTCACCTCACTCCTCCTTCCTAAAAAAAAAAAAACCAAAAAACAAGAAAAAGCCAACACAAAACCCAGAAATACAAACCAAATATCCCCAAGAACAAAGTACATTCTTCTCTCTGCTTTTATTATTCAGTAAATGAAATACACTCAGAAGTTATATAGGCTAAACCAGATCCTCAGCTGGTTTAAGTTTACCTAGCTTGAGTGAGTTCAGTGAAATTGTCTCAATTTACAGCAGCTGAGAATCTGGCCCTCATTGGTAAAGGGTTTGAATAATATAGGCTCAGCCAGCCTTCAGGATTGCATCCTATCTCAGCAGCTGAGATTAGTGGTCTAGGAGGCTGAAATGGCTGACCATCAGAAGTGATAAATTGCAAGGAATGGGTGCTCAGGGACTTCTCTGCTAAGCAGCTACAGCTCAGAAGGGCTTTTACCCTTTGGGCTACTCAAAAGCACATTTTTGGTGGTGTTCCATAAGAGGTATAGGCTATTGCCTTTCTCTGCTTGCCCCCATCCCCTTATTTGTCCCTTGGTAAGGATGTTGCAGATGGTGGCTTTCCTGTATGAAACTTTGTCTGGGCTTGAGATCCCATACCCATGGGATCAGAACCATGCTTGACACTGGTGCTGCCCGTGTGCCCTTGGCAAAACAGCTTCTGCAAGGCTAGAGCGCCTATGGAAATAACAATTATACAGGTACAGCCTCTTTGGGTTACTCTACTAATGCTTGAACTGGTTGTATAACCTCAACAAAACTGGATGAGGGAGAGGTCTCAAAGTTATTTAACTCCTGCAATTGTGTGGAAAAGCATGGAGCCAAATTAAAAAGGAGGCAAAATTCATACGTACTTGCACACTGAGACATGGAACAGGACCATTATCCCTTCTGCTTGGTAACGGCCCGCTCAGCACAGGTGGGTAAGCAGGTAGATAACTAAACCAGCTACCGTATGTGCTGTCTTCTCTCTAACCAGCACAAGTAGCCAAGGGATCTGAGAAGAGCTGGAGTGTTCTGGGACTACAGAGGCTAGGGGAAGGAGCTCGGGTTAATGGAGTGGAGCACGTTAGGGGCCTATGACAGAAGTCTGTAGGAAGGCAGTGTTTATGTGAGTTTTGTTGTTAGAGCAACAATTCTTTGTAGCTGAGGAAGCTAGAGACCACATACGTGTCTGGTCCCAGAGAAATGAAAAAAAGCTTTTTATTATCATTTTTGCTTCTATTTACAAGCTATCTGCTTACCAAGCAACTCAAGCAGGTTACTGGGCTTTGAAAAAAGCACTGGGGTGCAACAGAACATGTAATTTGCAAGTAATATATGAGACAAAAGTAGTCACTTTTTTCTGCTCTTGAAATCTCTCTGAGCGGATCAGAATTTGGTTCTATGTTGGCTTTTTGTTCGACAATCTTTTAAAGGTTTTTTTTTTCCCTTTTTTTTTTTGTTTTTTTTTTTTACCCCCCCAGGAAGCAATTTGATGCAAGTAGCTCACACTCAGTAGTCACGATTTCAGCACGGACTCACTGCGACTGGGGAGATAGGTTACATGTTTGGATGAACAAGAAAGCAAGTGCATCTGGCTCAGATGTCACCCCTGAATTTCAAATTCCTTTCCCACTAACGCCCACCATATATGAGACTTTGAAATGCACTTTGCGCAATTTATTGTTATTCTGATTTGTATTAGAGTTGTGCAGAGTGATCCCAGACAAGACAGGGCCCAGTGTACTTAATTAAGGTATAGACCTTAATAGATGCAATCTATTTGAGTTTACAACTGAGACAGGTAAGAGAGAAGGAGGAAATGGAAGCACAAAGGGGTAAAAGGACTTGGTCAAGGTCACATCTGTGTTAGTAAAACTTGATCACTCGAATGTTCGTGGCAAGTAAATATGAAAGGAGAGCAGTCGGCCAAAGTAAATTCACTTTAAAACCTGAATGAAAATAATCAATAGTATTCACCCACTGTGTCCCAGATGCCTGAATCAATTTGATAACAAACAGTTTGTTCACTTTTTTTAGTTATTTGTAAAGAAGTGGCTTGATTGCCAGTGTGCCTAATTCCAGACATATGCCAATTCCCTAATGGTAATGGAGCTGCACTATTGCATGCCAAGACTGAGGCAGATACTCAGCTCTTTCCTGCTAGATTTTTCCCAGAAGATCTGCAGTCAAATCCCTGTTTAATGACTATCAGACAAACATATGCGCTGCTTCGTGGATCCACTTTCTAGTCAGTGTAAACACGTAACAGTAGCTTGGTTTCTGAACCGCGGTTACGGCCCTGTTTCTAAGCACACGCTTTAGTCTGCCGGCTTGTAGCCTGCAAATTCAGTGGCACTTGGGCGTTTGCTGGGAGTCATTTGTGCTGTGGCACCTGGGACTTCTTCCCCTTCTAGGAAAGTGGTCTGCACCTAGTCCCTCTCCCAGGAGCTGGCTTCATTAGCCGATCGCCTGCTGGAGGAGAGTACAAGAGGGCTGAGCTCGGCAGAAACTCTCAGGGCACAAAAAAAAGCTTCCTATGGCAACTCTAAGGATGGTGCTTCTGGTCTGTCACCTCAGACAGACTCCCCAGGTGCAGCAGCTGGGCAGATGTGAGAGGCACAGAAAGCATTTACGGAGACACGGGCACAGATTTTCTACCGGACGCTGCCACAGGCATCCTGCAAGTGGGTCTCGCTGTAGCAGACACCACGCTGTGGGGCTGAAACCCAAAAAACTCTTCTGGTCATTGGATCATTCCCCAGCTGATACTGCTATCAGTTGAGTACAGGGACCTCAAAAAACAGTGGGGCCTCTTTGCACTAGGTTATGATTTGGCCCAGTCTACATAATCTATCTTTCTTTCTTTTTTATTCTTTTTTTTTTTTTTCCTAGCAAATGCTATGTACTACCTTTGGGTTAACAGGGCTGTGTATTTTTTAATTTTCTTTCATTTCCTATTACTTAGATTACATTTACCTTTGAGACAGTGAGTTCTGCTTACAGTTTGGCTGAAGTTTTCAAAATAAGCGGTCTATTTCGTTTTTTTTTCCCCAAAAGCAATGAGAAATTGAATGTATTTTGGGGTACTGTGTATTTTGGGGACAAATGCACCTTTCTGCAAGTTATCTGTCCTATAGTCTACCAGCTGAGTGCTGCAAAAATCTCCAGAGAACACAATATTGTGAATTCATGATTGTAGATCATTTGGTCCAAAACATTAGCCATCAGGTATTTCCTACACTTAGTCACTATCTGCAGAAAAGCTGTTTTATTAGGTCTTTGCAAATTCGTATTGCTTTGCCAATCTTGCTAGATTTACATCAATCCCATCGTGTTGTTTTTCCATCCTCTTTGAAAATTAAGTCACCGTGTCAGTGATTCATGTGGAAAATAACAATACGTGCATTTCACCTTCTTTTGGCTCACTTGCTCAGGTAAACGACTACCCTTTGCTGAAAGCAAACCAAACCATGAAGGTCTGGACTAATGCTATTGCAGAAAAGGGATGGGTTTTGTACTGAAACTCCTGGGAAAGTGTCTGATATAGCCTGAATAGAAGAAACTTGCTATGCTACGTATTTGACTTGCATGGACATCTTTATTAATTGCAAGTTCAGACAACTGTTTCTTTCTATGCTCTGTCTTCTGCTCTGTGCAGGGCATGAATAATCTATTCCTTGCTTCATTCACTTTTGTAACTACCACTGCTATTACTGTTTCCTGTAAGAAACCATGGAATTGCATTTTGAATATTTACCACGTAATTAAAGAATATAAAACACTGTCACTATAAGCATCTTCCCTGTTAAACATGCATGGTCATAAAATATTAAGGGAAGCTAGATCAATCTATTGAAGATACTCACATATGAAAGTGGTTTTTGTAGGTCACATGAATTCATAAAAGAACTTGCTGCATATTATAGAGCTCTGAGCTGTATGACCATGTTATACCCCTGTGGATATGACAAAATTATGCTCATCAAGTTACCGGCACACAACTGAATCTTTACACAGATGAGTAAAACTTGGTGTTAAATAATGCCTAAAAGCAAATATAAAGCACCTTGTCTCCTTCAAATGGCATCCTCCCAGGAAATGCAAAAAAAATCAATACATTATAGTAGCTTATGATCTCATTTCAGTGATTCAACACAACAAAATTTCAATGACAACATTTCTTTTTTCTGTGTCTGCTGACTTGTCTTTTCTCTCTGAACGGCAGTACTAGATTTGGATTTTTTTTTTTTTTTTCTTCTTTTCCTTACGACCATGTTGTGGAAGGCAGTCTGTCCTGAGGAAAAAATATGTGGTGTTAAGCTATTAGAAATTAACAGAGGCCAAGAAATTCATGAATTCCATGGACTATACAGCTCTAGTCTGGGGAAGTGAAAGACCTCTGCCAAGATTAGGCTGGCTAGTCTACCCCCTGGGACTCATGTGCGATTGTTTCCTGCAGTAGATGTCTGCGGTTTTGTCTAGTCTATCTTATGTTGATTTTTCACAGAACAAAGGTTGTACCTTTCCTGTTAAATTACCTTATAGCTACCTTATACAGGAAGTAAAGATGGCTTATACTTCCCAGTCATATCAATTTTTCTGTCTGTCTGAATGGGATTATTGCTTTGGCCTCCAGAAGATGTTATACTTATTTACATTTGAGTTAAGCACTGATCATCACCTCCTTATGGTTTCACTGCAGAAAGGTGGTTGGTGGTGGCAGTGCGCAGATAAATCACAAAAGACACGCTTCATCTGCCCGATCTCTGGTCTCACTTCTGCCCTTAGAAATAGTGCAATAGTTCAAGTTTATAGCCTTTGTGGATTAGAAAAGCACCCTTATGTTGTTGAAAAGAGAAAATGTCCATAAACAGTGTTATTGACAGTTATTACTGTTGTATCACTGAAGACGGGGGCTCATTGTACTAAGTGCTGTGCAAATGTATTTAAGAGGGCTTCCCTGCCATAAACAGCAATATTTTTGTTAGAAGTAGAAGGTCATCTTATTCCTATGACCCTCTTTGCCCTATTTCACAGCTCAAATAGCACATGGGCAGTCATGCCTTAGTAGCAGTCAGAAGAACCAACTCTAAAAGGCACATTTCTGTCACGTGAGTACTTCTTTGTATCTTCTGTCTCCATGTTTGGGGTTTTGCTGTCTTTACTACAGGGACAATTTACCACACTCCACATTTGCAAAAAGTGACCACCTGATGAAACCAGAGTGAAGAAACCTAAATAGATTAAAACAAAAAATGTGAGGTTGTCTTATTTACAGAACAAATTATTTGGATTTATAGCTTTAAATCTTTTAGAATAAGTACAGGGTCAGATTAATTTGTGACGACTTATTTAGAAGGCACTACAGAAATACTGGAATCAGCAGATGCCTATAACTGTATTCTAATCAGAAAACAAAAGTTCTTTACTCTTTCTATAGTTTTAGTCTCATGGTACGGAGTGCCCCTAACCAACACATGGCTATTTGAATATCTAAGGACAAAAAGGTGCTATAAGCATTCTAGAAAGATGGTGCTAGGAAGGCCTGAAAGATCAGGTATACTTTTCTATCCCTGGTTTTTTTACTGGAACATATTTTCTTTCTCCCCTTCCTTTCTTACATGACAACTCTATTACACATTACAAACTACTCTGTCTTTAGTTTTGGTAACAGCATTGCTCATGCCTTGATCCATTCATGGTCCAAGACTCCTTTCAGTCCTTTCCAGCAATGCTACAGCCTGGCCAATTATTTTATTGTGTTGATGCATCTTTTTTTTTCCCCTTTGACTAACTCTTATCTCACAAGAGTCTCCATATTTTCTTTGGTGTGTCCTCTTCAAAATGGAGAGTTCATAACTAGGTCAGCATGAATAAGAAAGGTGAGTATGGAGCGAGTGGAGTGCTAGTCTGTGCTGAGGAGCAGCTGTCCTTTACAGAAAGAATCTGTCACATTTGCTCAAATTTAATCAGCTTTTAATGGCCTTATTTATTAGTTGCTAAGCTGTTTACCTCCGGAGAGCTAGAAAAGATAACTCACATAGTAAGATGTTAGTATTATGTGGTTAGGCACAACTTCAGAATGTCTGAATTTCTATCTTGCTCTTTTTGGTGGATTAGGACCACACGAACCTTATTCAGTAATATCTGGGTTTAAGAAGTGGGAGTCTGGATGAGATTTCTGGCTCTAGAACAGATTTACTGAGTGCCCTTGGGTGAGTCAGTTGCTTGTCTCTGCTTCAGCTCTCTCTCTGCCAGACTGATGTAATATTACATGCCTAATATAGGTGCGGAGGAAATAAATTAATGGATGTCTGTGAAGCATGCAGATCATTGATGTATGGATCGGTACTTCTGAGAGACACCAGCAGAAAGCTTGTTGGGAACAGAGGTTGACTTGCCAGGTTGGAGAGTGAGAGAGCTGTCCAAGAAGCAGCCAGGGGGCTGGTAAAAGGAAGCAGGAGAGAGCCTGGAAAAATTAGGGCTGATATAAAAAAAGGCATTCATGACCTGTTAGGAAACTATAAAGAAATCCGGTTTGGATGTTCCCTTCGAATTTGGACACTTAGAGCTCTCAAAGAATCCCACCAAAGCTGGGTAGGAAAAGTCTGAAGGGAGACCTCCTGAAAGTCACTCAGGCACACAGAAAAATTTATACACATATATCCACATTAAATAAGCCCTGAAAAATGCACACAAACATAATCCAGTGAAAAGCTACATTGTAATCCTTCCTGTATGAATTATAGTACATATACAATAACTGCAATGAATTCTGCAGGGAATGTGAGAATGTAGGTACCTATTGAGATTGGAAGCCATAAAAAAGGAACTTCTAATAACAAGTGGATCCTAACATTTTTTTGAAATAAGTAAAATAAGAAAGGGAGCAGAGGGAGTGAATTGCATAAGGAGCGGAAAAATCCTGAACCCATGCTGGCCCAAAAGAAGTGTCAGGAAGAAAGAGCTCCTTTAAGTAAAAACACTCCCAAATTAGACCTTTGTCTGACCAATTCAATAAGAAAGGAACAGGGAATAAGGAAAGTCATTCAAACGTATTCATTAAGTTGCCAGAGAAATGCTTATTAAAGAAACCCTCATCTTGATTCTTTTTTGGGGAGGAGGGAAAAGGAGAAGGAAGGGAAAGGCTTTTTTTTATTATTTAACATTAATTCTTCAGAGGCATTCTTCCTATTATTCCTTCTATTTTGACTTGCTGCATTTGAAAAATATGTTGTCTTTTAAATAGATTTATTCCTTTTAAGAGCATTTGACATCTTTTGTCAGAAGTTCCTTCATTTTTCCAGTTTATTTCTTTAACATGTATTTGTTTAAGTGGCTTCCACTGTATTAATTGATGTGTTTGTGTCTGTTCAGAGCAAATGCATTCTCCTCACAGGGATTTTAACAGGCATTTGTTTAAGTGGGTTTTGCTTTTCTGTGTCTATTTCTGCTTGTTTTTCTGGTAGAGAAGGAGACATTACTAACATGCAGCCGACATAATGAGTCCCATTAACTCCCAATTCAGCTTGCTTTTTGACCACCTCTCTTTTAATGACTGTACTTTTCTTGACTGCAAAGTTTGGGGAATAGGAAAACTGTTCGCTCTGCTGGATTTTAATACATGTTTACATCCTTCTTTGCAGAACAGCACCACCTCTCAATTAATGTTACTCTTAGCCTTAAAGAAGCACTTGGTAATAAATAAATAAATGTGAGCATGCGTGTGTATTGGAAAAGTGTGGTGTGAACCAGAATTTTTACAAAGGCTGCTCAGCATATTTAGAGACTAAGCAGCATTTGTGTTCTAATATTTTAAAGCTTTTCCATTGATCTCCTGTTAACTGAGAAGCAAGAATTAACCTCAATGACAGTGCTAGTAGCTCTGCAGTCTATTTTGGCCTGTTCTTTAAGTAAAAAGAGCAACCTAGATGAGAATTTTGTGCTTCACTGGATATTGAAAGATGAGGCAATAAACTGCTAAACTTGAGTAATCACACACTCCCAGAGGAATGCCTCAAATGGGGTTGGTCAAAAACCTTGAAATTCTAGCCTTCTGCACACTGCCTGGGCTTTAACATTTGATGAGAGTCATTATAGTGGGGGACTGAATACAAGTGTCTTCTGATTACAGACCTTCCATTAAAAGTTCCCACCAGTGTGCCTTTCCATAGAGAAGCGTCAATGGGATTAAAATCTCAATTCACCCCAGTCAATTCTCCAGTAACACGATTTCATTAGAGGCAGGCAGGGAGGAAAATGGACTAGAAAGCACTGAAACAGCTGGTGTATAAATTATAAAGTGTACTTTCTACTAAGTGAACACACCTTCCGCTCAGCCACATTACTAATTAATGTGTAGGGTAGCCGATTTTATGTAAATTGTATTCTTCCTCTCTCCTGTGCTTTGGTTAACAACAGGTTCTTCTAAATCTTGGAAAAAGAAAGATTATGCAAAGCTATCATCATATGAAAATAACGTATTAACATACTGCCTGTGAACTGTATCCAATCAGTTCCTTTTCACTGGCGTGTGTACAAAACAATTAAAATCAAATTTATATTGCACTTCTTTAATATATTCTGGCATTAATATAATCAACGAACAAGTGTTAAAAAGTCTTACAGGCCTATTCTGCTTTAAAATGATATGTTTGTTCTCGGAGTTAGTGGATATTTTCAGCTTTTTTTAAAAGGACACTAAAAAGAAAAGTTCTAGCTGTACAAACATGACTCCGGCAGCCATCAGTTCATGTGGAGTCTGCCTCATTTTAATGGCAGCCTGTTGTGTTCTTTTTTTTACGCGGTGTCTTTACTCCCGGACTCTGTCAGCTGTTCTCCATGTTACCTGCAGCATATTTGTTTTTAATTATTGGATGTTGCTGAATAATTGCTCATAAAGGTTAGGAGACCGCTGAATTATCTGGATGACCCACAGGCTGGTTGTGCTACCAGCTGTTCTGGTGTCAGGCAGACACACACGGCGCACACCCAGGAGTGGGCTCTGTTTGCACGCCTGCCAAGCCCCAGTATTTCACCTGGAGACTGAGGGATGGCTCACATGCCCCAGTATATCCTTATTTTCCAAGTTTCATGCTCTGAGGCTACGTTTTCCCCGTCTGTTTTCCTTGCTGCTTTTGGTGTACTCTCACGCGAGATCAGATGGGAAGAACTGAGATATTTTGTCACTGCTCTCAGTGGAGCAGGCTGCAAGATCTCAGAAACCTGCAGATTGGTGGAAGGGAGTAAAACGTTTTTGTCAGTGACAGGGCTGGAATGTCTATCAAGAGGTTATTTATTCTGTCCTCAACCATATCTGCATCTCCCCAGGAACAGACTCCTTTCAAGCACCTCTACCAACAGGGACCACACCTCCTTGGGCAGTCTTTCTCAGCGCTTCTCTAGCTGTACTGGTCCTTAACATCTCTAGCTGCAGGTAAGCCCATTTCTTGTCCTATTCACTAAGGACACAGAAGAGATTACTCTCTTCCTTGAATCTGCCTTTTACTTATTTTGAGACCCTATCCTCCCCCAAACACATACACAGGTAGACTAACGCTAGTGCCCAGCCAAGAAGGTTCTTGAAACCATGATCATGAATCCGCAAATGATGCTTTTTCCCCTCCCCTGACAGTGCTGACCCTGCCTACAAAGACACATCCCTCTGAGGAGACGAGAAGACAACAACGTATTTCCTAGGAGAAATAAATGAGTGAGATCCTGATACCAGTTCTGAGCCTTTTTCTAAATCAAAGCTACTTTTTATGCCAAGAGGCAATTGAAAATAGACTTTGGGTGTACGGGTGCATGAGCAGGGTAGTCTTCCAGAGTTCTAGTGTGTTACAGCCCTGCAACCTACTCTTGCTTTTATGATGAGAATTCTTTTTCTTTAACTTAGTGTTGAATCTTATGATTTTGTAAGTGAAAGGCTACGGGTCTGTGTATGCGTCCTCCTTGACCATTGTACTTGTACAGGATTAATTTCTGTGGTGCCTTTCCAGATGTGGGAAATGTGCTGTTGAAGTCAGTGAGCATGCTGCTAGGGTACGGGCCACAGAACTTAGTCCATAAAATCCTTTCTGCAGCATATGGATTCTTTACAGTAGGAGGAGGGAAATTGTGACAGAGACAGTTTGTCCACTGAAAACTAAGCTGAGACCATAAGCTCACTTCGGTTTGGACTAGAGGATAGTAATAAACCATGGATGAAATGTCAGTGCCTTTCCATTAAGTGACCCCATGTCATCCTTATTTACAACTTCCTAACAATGAGTTTAGCCAGATGGCCTACGTGATTGGCATAATTCCATTTTGAAACTGCAGATTTGAATTCTTGAAAGTATAAATGGTTGTGCATTTAAATATCCAACCTGTCAGGAGAGAAACTGTAGGATACTTCTAGGTTATGGTGTGTGCAATAAAAACAAGCCACCTGGAAAAGCGTGGATTGGGAAACTCGTTACCAAAAATGGCTTTTTAGACTTGCACCATTTTTTTTTTTTCCTCCTCAGCCTTTGGCAGCAAAGCTATGCAATGAAGGTGGGGGAGGAATGCAGAGGAGAGAAAAAAATGCTAGGATTCATTGCTCAGTACTTTCTTTCTGTCCCTGATTTCCCACTAGATGATTGGGAGTGCAACCAAGTCAAGAAGCCGACTGATGGTATACCCCGTACTAAGCATACATAGGTCAGACCTGCTGCAACTTTTTTCCTCCTTGATGGTGTTGATGGCATAAGTGGTATCTGCAGACTGGCCCTCAGCCATGAGGCTGAGGACAGGATCATCTGTAATTGTTTATAGGAAGCGAATAGGAAGAGAGGAGGTGCAGATTCCACCCTTGGTCGCAGTGGTGAAAGCCCATTAACTGGGGCCACTTTAGTGTCAGTGAGAACTGCACGTAGCCAAGGAGGTCGCTATGCAGAGCCACAAATTACGGTAGTTATCTTCCCTGATTGCTCAGCACTTGAGGCAAATGTTCTCTATCTCATTCCCTTCAGCTCTAACTCACTGTCAGACCCTTCTCCGCTGCCTGATGGACAGCTTGGTGCCGCTCTCTCCAAGTCTGTCGGGACTTGGTAGTGCTGTCATGGTGCTCTAACTACTCACTAAAGGAAAGAGGACAGACACAGCACGCTGGTACCCGGATTTGTTTTCCCACTTACAGCATTGGAACAAATGCTGTGTTGTCCTCTCAGAAATACTTTGCTGATGAACTGTGGTGGGTTGGCCCTGGCTGGATGCCAGGTGCCCACCAAAGCCGTTCTATCACTCCCCCTCCTCAGCTGGACAGGGGAGAGAAAATATAAGAAAGGGCTTGTGGGTCGATATAAGGACAGGAGAGATCAACTCACCAATTACCGTCATGGGCAAAACAGACTCAGCTTGGAGAAAATTAACTCAATTTATTACCAATCAACCAGAGTAGGGCAATGAAAAATAAAACCAAATCTCAAAACACCTTCCCTCCACCCCTCCCTTCTTCCCGGGCACAACTTCACTCCCGGATTCTCTACCTAGCCCCCTCCCCCAGCAGCACAGGGGGACGGGGAATGGGGTTTATGGTCAGTTCATCACACATTATTTTCTGCCGCGTCATCCTCCTCAGGGGCAGGACTCCTCACACTCTTCCCCTGCTCCAGTGTGGGGTCCCTCCCACGGGAGACAGTCCTCCACAAACTTCTCCAACATGGGTCCTTCCCATGGGCTGCAGTTCTTCACGAACTGCTCCAGCGTGGGTTCTTTCCACGGTGTGCAGTCCTTCAGGAGCACACTGCTCCAGCGTGGGTCTCCCACGGAGTCACAAGTCCTGCCAGAAAACCTGCTCCGTGGGCTCCTCTCTCCACAGATCTGCAGGTCCTGCCAGGAGCCTGCTCCAGCGTGGGCTTCCCACGGGGTCACAGCCTCCTTCGGGCACCCACCTGCTCCGGCGTGGGGTCCTCCCCGGGCTGCAGGTGGAGATCTGCTCCCCCGTGGACCTCCCTGGGCTGCAGGGGGACAGCCTGCCTCACCGTGGTCTTCCCCACGGGCTGCAGGGGAATCTCTGCTCCGGCGCCTGGAGCACCTCCTCCCCCTCCTTCTGCACTGACCTGGGGGTCTGCAGGGTTGTTTCTCTTACATGTTCTCACTCCTCTCTCCGGCTGTCGTTTCCATCCCAACAACTTTTTTTCCTTCTTAAAAATGTTATTGCAGAGGCGTTACCACTGTCGCTGATGGGCTCGGCCTTGGCCAGCGGTGGGTCCGTCCCAGAGCCGGCTGGCACTGGCCCCGCCGGACACAGGGGAAGCCTCCAGCAGCCTCCCACAGAAGCCACCCCTGCAACCCCCCGCCACCAAAACCCTGTCACACAAAGCCAACACATGAACCATGGCCAAATAGGAGCAGTTAGAGTACCAAAAGGGATAGGCTGACCCAGGTCCTCTGCCTTCTGGCACTGGTAGGAAAAATTCTACAGACCTCAAGGGTGAACAAAAAATCTCAGGAGCCCCCGAAGGTGATCCCCCAAATGACTTAACAGGGCTTAACAATGGCTTGTCTGGTCATTTGCTGTGTTGCTCTTTTTGGAGGGGACATGTGTACGGAAAGCTAAGTTGTGGTCATGATTTTCTAGGCAGCTCAAAATATGGGTAGAAAGGAGAAAAGAAGCTTCTTTTTCTTTGGGTGGTGTTGCCAGGAAGGTTGAAAGCTGACGAGTAGGTTCCTCAGTGATTGGGGGGTTGCATGTCTTCAGTCAAGGAGATTCTTGCATTCCTGTAATTTTTACAAGGGTTTTTTTTATGAGCGCTTTTTTGTTGCTGTGTTATTTGTATCAGTGTTTGCTGGATTCATGGGAAATTATCCTATCCGTCTCCAGTGGATACTGCGTAAGACTCAAAATGTGAATCACGTCCATAAAGTTTGTTAGGATTCAATATGTAATTTTTTTTGTGATAAGAAAAATGAAAAAGATGGTTGTAGTTACATTTTAATTACATTAATTGAATATCCACATTGTCTAGGACCTAGAATATCTCTAGCATGATGGAAGACAGCAAAAGAATGGGATTAGAGTAGACATGAAGAATAGATCTCAGGCCTAAATAGTGTTACAGAGAGGATAACCAATCATAACAAAACCAAACTGAAATGGTTGAAGCTGTCTAGCTTTAGGGGATGTTTAGTTTCTCAGCACAAATTGCCTGTAATAGATTTTAATTTTTGCATGTGTTCTGTAATTATTTTTGTTTCGACGTAACTGTGAAATTGAGTGTTTTGCTTCTGCTGTTATCAGGTCACTTCTGAAAATAAAGTGTATCTCAGAGAACAGCAATATTATTATTATTCAAAGGCTACATGTTTGGGCAATTATGCAAATGCTGTCTTACTGTCAGTCAGTAAAAACCTTTCCCAGAATACCTGGGACCCTTGAATTAATTAGACTTCTCGTCTCCTCCTTTGAATGCCACCTTGCAAGGGGGCCACCTCCTGCCCAAACCCATGCCAGAAGTCCCCCACCACTGTACGTCCAGGTCATTCTGCCACACAGCTGTCCAGCTGAGTGGTGTTCTGCAATGAACAGTGTTGCTCCTTTAAATACTGAGCACAAGCTTATATACGTTCTGCAAACTTTACATGCTGTTGTAGCAAAAGTCAACTAAGTAACTTGCATGTTGCAAAAAGTGTGAAATCTACTGTAAGAAGGAACGAAGTACAGTTTCTGTCGCCTAACCTCAGAGACATCAGAGGCTGACTTCCCATTTCCATCATGGCTGGAAGTTTAAGAGCATAGTTTGTATGAAAGCAGCTGGAGAAAAAAGGCCTGGTGAGAAAAAAAAATAAAAATTAATGATACTAAATTTAAATAAGACTGATTTTTTTTTTCTCCCTAAGTACTCTTAATGGGAATAAATGGTTTATCTTTTCAGATCTGTGTACTTCTGCAGAAATATACCGTTGGGAAAAGGCTGCAAAAATTCTGGCCACCATGTAAATCCCACACTGAAGACTCACTTGGGAAGAAGAAAAGACACAAAATTTTGTGCTGGCCCTCTAAGTGAAGGTGAGTGTTGTCCTGCATGTGCACTAATGAGAGCAAAGCTAAATGATGCCCAAATTTCATTGCAGGAGCAAACCAGTGTTATGTCAGCCAAAGCCTTCTTGATTTTTACAAAGGTGGAGACCTTTTCTCCCTTTGTCTATTCTTACTTCTTGGTAAACAGGCATGTATAAAAATGGAAGGGGTGGCATTAAAATCCTCTGTCTTTGTGCCCCCCCTGGCTACACCCTGTGTGTGTGGTACTCAAAAGGGCAAGCGTGTCCCACAGGGAGGAGGAATATTCAGCGTTCTAGAAATGGCTTTGAACCAGCTGCACATCACACAACCACCCTGCTGAGCCACTGGATCTAGGTACTCTTGCTGGGACAAGTTCATCCACGACTGTATGGGGAGCTGCTTAATTGAGCCTCATTACTTCAATTTCCTACTGACACTGTGCACCCTGTGAGGTGCTGCTCAGGCATGCGTCAGGGGCAGGGGGTTGAGCAGCTGCCGTTTCTTACATGGAAGCAGTACAGGAGGAGCGATAACGGTGCCCTAACCCAGCGCTATTGCCTCCGCGGTTGGTACCGCTTATGAGGAGGAGCAAGCTGCTAATTTGACCCCCTTAGACAGGAGAGGGCACCTGTATCGGCCATTGCAATCTTCTCCTCTGCCGGGCCCTTTGCCGTAGAGGATGGTGCACTCCTGACAAACTGCCACTGGCGGGTATTACCTTCACCCCTTTTGGATCTCTGGTAATCTATGCGTTTGTGCCCTTTTGCAGAAGGGTTCATGCTTGGAAGCATCTCAGCTAAAATCTCCCAAAGAGGAGTATTTCCTTATTTTAACAGGTAATGTGAGCCATCTATTTTCTCCTTATTCGGGCTGTGTAACCTGCACCTCCAAGGTCAGGCAAGCACCCCTCCGACGCCTCCAGCTCCGATTCGGTTTCTTCAAGCATGCAAGCTCCCAGGTAGGCATAGCCTTCCTGTTCATCCCTGGTCCCATGGAATTCCTGAATCCCTGCTGGGAGCTTTGTTTCTATGAATAGTCTTATTTCCTTACAGACATTCTTCTAGTTCTTTGATTGATGTACTGTCCTCAGTTTTCATTGTTAAAGGGGGCCCATTATGAACTTTTGCTCCTGTAGGTAAATATGCAGTATCTGCCACTTAATGCCAATGTTTCCAGAGTACGACAAAAGCTGTTAGAGGAATTAATCACTTTTTGATTTCCATGGGACAGTGGACAACACGTGAGAGAGGACTTAGGCAATGATATCTGTTATTATCACCCTTCTGAAACTCACCACTGCTGAGTGAAAATGAGCTTTGTGAAGGTAATCAGTCACTGGTCACCACATGTGTTCCCTCGGTATATAAGGGTAAAACTCATCACTTTGAACAGCATCAACGCAGTCTTGTGTAACACCAATTCTCACTCACCCACTTCTGCAAGGGAGATGAAAGAGGTATCTGTTTACCCAGGATACTCTGGCTTTGCATTTCACCACTCCCAGTGCAAGTAATGACTTGCTGGACAACCATCAGACTAGCCAGACAAGGACTTTCTGTGCTGCAAGGTGGCATGGAGCTATCATAGCTCTGCACATTGAGTGAGAAGTCAGATAAATTACAACACCCAGCATCACAGCAGTAAAAATGACAAAAATAAATACCATAGTATTACAGAGTTCCCTCCTTTGCTGCCGCCTTTAGTCAGGTAGTATGCAGTCAATTCATAGAATAAGAAATTTTTTCAGAACACTCATTACACCAGAATGTTGTGCTACCCTCAAAAAACCCTCAAAGTTCCCCCAGAGGGTATTTTAGAATTGGTGAGGGACAAATGAGGGATAAATTCAGATAAATGGTGGTGTCCATTGTGTCAGACCGTACACATTGCACATTTGGCAACCCAGAGATGAAAGATACGAAAGGGCAGCGTTTGTGAGCAGAGGTTTCTTGTTTGGCGGCACCTGAGAGCAGAGCTAAGCTGGTCAAGGTGTTTCAGTCTGCGTCTGTCTTCTCTGCTTATGTGTACATAAAGGTGCCCAGGTGATTTTCATGGCACAGGCTTTGCAGACATGTAGTTGCTGCATCCTGTCACTGGAGACTAAGAAGCAGTGGCAGGTCATCACAAAGAGAATTAGCTCATGTATTTTGACAGGTGAAGCTAAATAAAATGAAATAATTTGACAGGAAGTGAAGCCAAAATGCAACAAAGGAATAGACTTGCAGAAATATCAGGTTACCGGGGGGGGGGGGGGGGGAATGAGGATGAGAAATGTATATACAAATAAATAAATAAAGATAGGTAGATATTTTTATAAATCCGTTTCAACCTCAGTAGTTCGACTAGCTCAGAGTTCTTTGTCTCTTGGCCTATTTGGGTAAGGCAGTGCTACTATCACAGTAAGCACTTCCACTTCCTAACACAAAGTAAGGGGACTCTTTGTGACTGCTCTTCCCTAAGGGAAGAAAGAGAAATGCTATATGGGGCACAAAAGCAACAGTGGATTTCTTAGCATATGTTCTTTTCCAGTGTGAGCACAGACAGCTTTCTGCTCTAAGGAAACAAGGAAGAGCTTTGCAAATAGTATTACCAAGGGGCTAGAGACTTTCTTGACACTGTGTTGCTGCAAAAAACATAGACAAGCAAAGGAGAAAATTTACCCAAAATTACAGCAAAGAAATGCCTAACCGTCACATTAGAAAAAGAAAAAAAATATAAACTACACAGGCGGTGTGGAAAGCAACAGTGGAGTTTTCTCGTTAAAGATGCTGGCAACATAAAAGTAGAAAAGGCAACGTGTCGATACAGGTGTAGCTGGTCCCAGCAGTGAAGAGCCGGCCTGTTTCTGAGGGCCACCGTTGTGATCCTCTGGAGCAGCATAGAGCTGCGTGGCACTACCCCTCCTGATGAGGTTGTACCAGCCTGCAAGCCTCCAGCCAAACAGCCTGCCATTTAGTGGTACACGTCCCTTGGCTGCACGCAGCAAACACAGGCCATCTGTGAGAAAACAGGATCCCCCTCCTGTGCCTGGGCAGTGGCAGTGACACCGCCGGGGACTCAGCCGGGCCGCAGGCTGGCACGCAGTCAGCTCCAGGAGGGCAGGGGTTATAGCACTAGAGGCGACTGTGAGATTTGGCTTCGAAACCTTGATACCCAGAGCCCCAGGAGTTTGCCTGAAGAAGCACAGTCTCGTGTGTCGGTGGCACTGAGACCTACACGTAGGAAGAGGACGTGTCACCGAGGCAGCTGAAGGGATGAGAAGAGAGTTTAATGTTGCACGTATTTAGGCAGGTAAAAGTGTGATTTGGAGAACTGGGCAGAGGACTTATAATATGAATAGGTTTGTTTTCTTTCAGAGAGTGTTTTTTTAATCTGTTCTGTTCTGAAAATATTGTGTATTAAGCGCTTTGTTGTTATTCCTGTTGTTTAGACTTTGTTATGGATGCATATGAAAAAAATCCACTTGTTATCTGCTTTGCTGGGTTGAATTGTTATCTGACGTGAACAGGAAATGTAGGCAGAGTCCTGCAGGAGTCCTCCTTTGCTCTAAGTATGCAGTCTTATTAATCACTTTAAAATGTTTCATGGCTCTCAGTTGACAAGATCTCTTTCAAATCTGAACTGAGTGTGAAGCAATGAAGTAAGAAGGTCCACCTGAGTTTGGAGAGAGTCTAAAATAAGAGCTCTAGGAATTGCAAGCTGCTCTATTAGTCTCATTTCAGGCCCACGGACTGCATAGGTTTGTGGCCAAGAAACTGCCAAAATGCCACAGACGCGACATTTTCATTTGGAATTTGCCACAACGATGTGCCTGGCACCAAAAATGGTGGTGTGATGGGAGGTGAGGAAGGAGTCCAAAGCCAGGTGCTGTGACACCTTATCCCCCACACGGCAGGGACGTGTGGCTCTTCTCCCTCTGTTACTCACGCAGACAGCCCTGGCCGCAGCGCTCCGGCCCCGCTTGCCGTCCTTCCCAGCCAGGAGCTGCCTGCAACAGCCTCTTCCCCAGTAGCTTTTTCCGAGAGCATGTTTCTAATAGCAGCACAGACTTCAGGATTGGAGCTATGGGCCAGTTTGCAAGCGGGGAGAGCGGAGACCGGTGGGAATGCAACGCTGGTAGCAAAAGGACCGGGTGCAAGTCAGGAGCTCCCTCTGGACAGGTCACTCTGAGCCAGGCTTACCGAAGTGAAGGTTTGTGGAAATGGGTCACCTCAAGGACACGATAATGAGCCGGTGTTTGCCAACAGTTGACTGAATTTATACCTGTGTGTGCTATCAAATTTGGGCTATTTCCGGCCAGATTGTGTAGTAATGCAAGGTGGGAAAGCAGGGCATTTCTATCAGCCGGGATAAACTAACATTAGAAGTGATTTTGAAAATAACATTACCGTGGAATTTGCCTGACACAAACTTCAGTCTCGCCCTGATGCGGAGACACAAGGCACTGCATAGCTTCAGGGAAATAAACAACCAACTGCCCTTAAACCCATTCAACGTGAAAGGACTTTGCTATTCCTCCCTGAACAACTAGACATTGGAAAAAAGGATGATGACAAGATAAAGTATTATAAAAATATCCTCTTTCAGGACCTGTTGTCACAGCTTGACTCACCTATGAGGGAAGTACCCTTGATATTATTTCTGTGTTCAAACATTTAGATATTTATCAGAGATATTGATGTGGAATACTTATGAGTCAGGTGGAAGATACTGCTTAGCTTGCCTCAAACTTTAGGCCAGCAGTCTTTGCAACTCTGTTCTTGCCATCCAGCCAGCACAGGTCTTGTTCCTGACACGGTGGTCTACGCCCCATTGCATCTATACGCAGATAGGTAAGCTAGAAAAGCAAAAAGCATAGGAATTCCAGATTTAACCTGACTTCTGCTCTGTTATTTAAGGATCATTTTGCACTGTGTACATCACATCCATCTGAGCAGACAATTAATGGTTAATTTTGCAACCGTTCTTGTAAGGAGGCCTCTTTTTTTTACAGAATCATAAATCTTGCAGAGAAATGAAAAGCAAGAAAATAAAGATGTATTGGGTCCACATTTTCAGATATTCTAAGTGAGCTTTTGCTGTATGGGAGCCATAGAAACACACAGGCTTTTCTTCCTCACCAGCAGAGCTATTCAGCCAGAAGCTAGGCTGATTTCAAACCAGTTTTTGCCAAAGACTGCTGGTACCTCCAACCGAGATCTGCTGGAGAGTGCGGGCTTAATTATAAAGCATCTTCCCTACAGCTGCAGAACACTAATCCTGATTCACCAGTGTCCAGTGCCTTTGTTTGGTTATGGAAACTATTTTTTTGATATTTCAGAGTTAATCTGACCCTGATCTAAGCCATACGATGGACATACAGTAGTCTTGGAATACATTTTATGCTCTTCATGTGCAAAGTCAGGACACCATTTATTTTTGGCGTACCTGTCTACAAGCCTATCAGCCAGTGTAACAGCAAGTTCAGCTCAGCACTGTGTTGCTATTTCAACAGGGCATGAGATCTTATCAAACCACACGTGTAAATTGCATAAAGTAGGAAGCGATTTGTCTTCCAAGGGAAGAACATTGCGTGGCAACAGTCACCTAGTATGTTCCTTCCAGGAGCACCATGTTGTCGAAACGGACACACTTTTGTACCTTGTTGCATTGATCAGTTACTTCGCGGGACGGCGATTTCACCTAAATCAGTGGCTTCAGGGAAAGTTGGACTGGCCCCTTGGTGAAGACTGAAAGGCAGGTTGTACTCTGTGTTAGCCAGGATCCAACTATTCATTCTTCAGTAGTGAAATAGTACCCATCTCTCATGCAGTCGACAGCTGTTACCTGCAGATGTTCCAGTTTTGTATGAATTGTAAGGTCTGTGGCCCTGAAAGTGTATTTCAACATTTGGAAAAGACTTAAGACTAAATTAGGCACCACAGTGAAAGGATTTAGTTTTTCCAAAAATCCCTGTGACTTCTGTAACATCCCTACCTTTACTGCTTAGACAAAAATAGCTTTTTAAAGTTGAGCAACTTCTTGCAACTTGAATGTGACTGAACTGAGGAGAAAAAGAACATTATTTTTTCCATAAGTTTTTCAGGATTCTTTCCTTGTTCTGTTACCATAAATCATGGTAATATATATTTTGTTTAGTGCACTATAGATGTGTCACAAGTCTAATTAATATCTGAAACCACTGCTTTTATATTATTTATAATACTTACCATAAAAGAACACAGTATCATAAATGAAAGAAAGTCATTTGATCTTAACAGTTCTTCAGGTCAAGCCCAGGGCAAGGGGGCCCTGAATAGTTTGGAAATTTTGAATGAAAACAGAAGATAGGTATTTATTATTTAAAAAAATAATTCCAGCTCTGCCATAATCTTAGGCACTGTGGCTGTTATAAAGGAGAATGGATTTTGGTATGCAAAGTAGCAGAATGGAACACAGACACAGTGTCTTGCAAAACTACTCTGGAGCGATATGAAAAGCTTCAAATCTGTACACCAGAATTGTTTTCTCCCCCTCAATCCACACTGTAGTTTTCAAACTTAAGAAAGGTATGAGAAACTTCAACCCAAGGTAGGAGAATCCTCTTTTGGAAGCCTAAGGCCTTTCTTGTATTTATATTAAAACCTTTTTACAGTACTCTGCAATACAAAGAGTTTTTAAGTTTGTCTAGTACAACCAAGAGGTTGATAGCTTCTTCTCTCCACTCATTTACATTTAGGGACGACTGTGGTTTTAATGAAGCAGAATATTCCAAATACTAATGGATCTTAAATTGCTTATTCTTACCAAGAGGTACTCCAAATAGCACATTTGCCTCAAGTGATATAAAGTGATGAGTTAATTCATGTACTTGTGTCAATTGCTTCAAGATACTGAGAATTAGCTGCATTAGTGATATGCTTTTTTTTTTTTTTTGCTTTACATATGTACAGGAAAGTGCATAGGAATGGAGATTGATTTAACCTCTACTGCACAGAGGAGGGGAGAAATCGGTGGATGTCCTACAAATGTCATTGACAAGGTTAGTAAGATCTTTCTCTTTGCATTCTTTTGCTACTCCTTGTACTTATGCTTGAGGTATTTAAGATTTCTAGAGTAGTCTGTGGCAGCAGAATTCCTGACCACAGCGAATTAACCAAGAGTTTGTCTCCAGGACAGCCACATCAAATGGAGCTTGAAAATTCCTCCTTCTGACCTGCACCAAAGCAGTGCCCAAGTTGCTCCAAGGACCTCTTCTCCATTTGGACTCCCAAACCCACCTGCATCACGTCCTGCAAAAGCAAGAAAAACGTGGGTACAAATGCACACCCCTGATATCTCCAACTTCCCTGGAGATCAAGGGCCAGAGCGCAGTGTGATTCCCCAGCCTCAGGGTTCCTCTGA